>NC_139512.1:330553347-331153347 GCF_947247035.1 Vipera ursinii
GAGATCATCCTAGTCACTTCATTGCTGAATGAAATGACTAATGAATGAATAATTAATCCATTCTTTCTTTTTTTCCTAAAATGCTTTGATTCCTAAGATGTTGCAGCAGGTGGCAGCACTTGGCTGGCCTATCTAACCAGCAAGCTAAAGAGAATTAGACTTCACTGATACATGGAAAGAAAACACTCAAAAAAGCTATGGATGTAGCTTACTAGACCAGTAATTGATATATTTTTTTAAAAAAAAACATGGTGCAATAAATTATTTCCATTTTGGGGCCAAAATAGGAACATGGATGTGTCTAAATAGTCATTGGAAGTCAAGCTGAAGATAAGAAGGAACTTCATCTATTGCTGTTCTTCCTAAAGAGTAGAAATTTTAAAGAGAATAGGGTGCTTTGGGGCAAATTGTTCATTTATCCTAAATAGTTTTTTTCCCCATTTTCTTATTATTTTTCCATTGAAGCCAGATGAATTTCTCTGTGTGGAAATAATTTTTAAATAATGATATTATATTTACCTGATTAGATGCTTGAATGGAAAATACATTTGACCACACTGAATACTAGATCAAAACTGGCTGTAGCCTACTCACATAAATACAATTGCCCCAAATCCTTCCTTTCTTTTCTAATGATCCAAAACTATGTTTACGGTCCTTGGAACTCTCTGAGCCTGGTTGTTTTCTTGCAGATGTTTCACTACCAAACTAAATAACTCCACAGTTCAAACCTGAGCCACAAATATTCTCTTCTATCAAAAGTTATGTTTAGCCTAACCTTGGACTTCCTTTTTTTACAGCTTATCTAGTGCAGTGTGTTCAAGGCTGCTATGGGCAATGTTTTAAAAGGTGTCCACCTAACTGGCTTCCTACATCAACCTGTGCTTGTACACATTCATCGAATATTTGCTGTCAACCACCTTTACTGGTACCTCTAGTAGCACCACTGCTACCACCACCACTACCACTACCGGCTCCTCCTCCTCCTCCTCCTCCTCCACCACCACCACCACGACCTCCTCCTCCTCCTCCTAAATGGCATTACCCACCTCCACGTCCACCTCCACCACCCCCTCCTCCTCCTCCACCACCACCACCACCCCCTCCGCCACCTCCATGTCCACTACCACCTCCACCACCTCGTCCTCCTAAATGGCACCATCTACCTCCACCACCACCACCTCCACCACCTCCACCACCTCCACCTCCACCACCTCCTCCTCCACCCCCACCTCCTCCTAAATGGCACCATCTACCTCCACCACCACCACATCCACCACCTCCACCACCTCCACCTCCACCACCTCCACCACCACCACCTCCTCCTCCACCCCCACCTCCTCCTAAATGGCACCATCTACCTCCACCACCACCTCCTCCACCACCTCCACCTCCTCCTCCACCCCCACCTCCTCCTAAATGGCACCATCTACCTCCACCTCCACCACCTCCACCACCCCCACCTCCTCCTCCACCCCCACCTCCTCCTAAATGGCACCATCTACCCCCACCACCCCCACTTCCTCCACCACCCCCACCTCCACCACCCCCACTTCCAAAATATCATTGGAGGACTCACTAGAAACCTGGAGCTCCAGAAGACCAAAGGAAGAGTGGCATCATATTTAAGAGCTGTTTTTTAGATTCTTGAAAAAAAAATTCTTTCCTCTTGTTGAATAAAAGTATGTAAACAATCAATCATTTTGTTCTTTCATATTTCTTTTGCATTTTGCCCATCTAATGTTCAAGGAAGGTTTAGGTAAGAAGCAAATAGTTCTCATTAACTGGTCTTCCACTAACTATTTATTTGCTATTATCAGTCCACTCGGTAAACTAAGACAATAAACACAACTAAATGAGCTAATTAGATGAGGTCTTATCGTTAGGCTATATTAAAAGAATCGTGCAAGTCTGAATGTACAAACTTCCTGTCACTACTTTTAAGTTCTTGTTCCATTAGTGTGGATTTTTCCTAAATTTCTTTCTCCAATAAACCACTGGGGGCTCCTGCCTCTTTTGTCTGATTGTTTCCTAGACAGCATTTCTTCCCCTCACTCCTCAGGGTCAACACACATTCCATTACAGTTATCCCTTTACTTCCAGAGTCACAAAAATAGTTTGCTTTTAGCTTCATTGAATTTAATACACTTTTAATGATCTTCCACAGCTATAGTTTATCAGCATGTAAGAGATATAATAAACACTATGACACCTAAAGATCAGGAGCATAGGATCATACTTTATGTGGGAGATATTATTGTTGCTGGAGGAGAAGGAGGTGGTTATGGACTAACTTTCTTGTCCTTACAGAAAATAGTATATGCACATTTTCAGGTTTATATTTAAGCAAAGTTCAGAGTGAAAAAAAATCTCACAGGATTGAGACATACAGCTCGGATTAGAAAGGAGGTTGCAAGAAAAGGGTGGATTAAGGTGTTACAGAACAATTTTTAAAAAATCATCATGAAAAGAGAGCCTGCGACCAAAACAGGGGCTTGACTGCGCCTTGCCAAGTCTGGTTCTACAAGCCATAAGTGGACCAACAAAGTATGATTCCTCATGAACAATTTGGTATGGTGCAGTGCAATTGTTTGATTACTCATAACAAGGGAAAGACAAAGGCACAAATTCAGTAGCTTCTCAAAATTATCCACTGTAGTAGAATGAAAAGTTAGAAATGATACTGAGGTCTTACCCTATTTACTGAAAAAAGACTAAGTTTTTTTTCTTTCTTTCTTTCTTTCTTTCTTTCTTTCTTTCTTTCTTTCTTTCTATCTATCTATCTATCTATCTATCTATCTATCTATCTATCTATCTATCTATCTTCAATTTTATTTTCCCATTTCTTCCATAAACAAGTCAACAAAAATATCACCATACATAAATACATACACGTAAGTTTGGGTGCTGCTTGTCCATTTCCCCTTTCACTGTATCCACCCTCCTTCTCTCTCTTCCCTCTTCTCTACTTTCTTTCTCCCTTTCTCCTTTCTTTCCTACTTCCCTCTTCTTCCTCTCCTCTCCTCTTTCCCTCACCACTCCCCTCCCGTTTCTCCCCACTTCTCCTCCTCTTTCCCTCCAACCTTCCTACTTCCTTCCCCCTCCTCTACTCTCTTCCCTCTCTCCTCTCCTTTCTTCCCTCCCATCCCTCTTCCGATACAATTCAGGGGTGATGTCCGAGCAGCTCCTCTCCTTAGATTTTCAATGTCTATATTAGGTATAATAATATCCTTATCTCCTCATTTTTCTTCCATCTAAATTAGTGTTAGCTGTCTTTTAAGCATATTCTCTTTTTCACCCACTCATAAAATTTTCCCCAAATTTCATAATACTCTGACTCTGTCTTATCTTTAATTATCATTGTTAATCTATTTATTTCCGCACATTCCATTATTTTCCTAATCACCTCTTCTTCTGGAGGAGCTTTCAGTGCCTTCCAGTTTTGTGCAAACACAATCCTAGCTGCAGTGTTTATATGAATAATCAAATATGTGTTCTCTTTGCTATATTTCTCTGGTAAAATACCCAACAGGAATATTTGTCTTAATTCTATACGTAGTTGTATCATCTTTTGTATCCAAGATTTGATTATGTTCCAATAGGTTTTAGCTTCTGCACACGTCCACCACATATGATAGAAAGAGCCTGGTATTTGATGGCATTTCCAACATTTCATAGATCTGTCCTTAAACATTTTAGCTAGTCTTTCTGGACATGTAGAACATCTTGTACATATTTTCTTTATACGCTGTTGCCATTGTCAGTTTATAGTTTCTTTCCCACAATTGCTGCCATCTATCTAATTCAATCGTATATTAAAATTTCTTGACCATTTTATCATTGACTCCTTAACTTGCTCCTCCTCTAATTCCCTATATAAGTAGCAATACATTTTTTAATCCATTTTTCTTCAGTTCCCATAAGTATTTCATCTAAGTCTGTTCTCCCCAAATTAAAACCATCTATTTTAGCATCTTTTTCATATCTAGATTGTATTTGCGTTCTCATGTACCAATCCATCTTTATTCCTTGTTCCTCTAATTGTTGTTTGGTTTTCAGCTTCCCCATGTCTGTTAGTAGGTCTTTATATCTTATAATGTTTCCCATGTTAAACATACTGGGGTGTATTAACGCTTCCATCGTTGAGAGCCAATCTGGAATCTTCAAGTAATTCTTCCTCTTTATTTTCTCCCAAACCATCAATAAAGAATTCCTGATATGATGTCTCTGGAAATAGCTGTGTATTCTATTTTTCCCATATCATATGAATGCATGCCGTCCCAACTGTAAATCATGTCCCCCTAATGTCAATAATCTAGTATTCCTCAGTAAAATCCATTCTCTCATCCATGACATTACTGCAGCCTATAATATAATTCCCAATTAGGTAAGCTAAACCCACCCCTGAGTCTTGCATCCTGTAACATTTTTAAATTAATCCTTGCCTTTTTCCCCTGCCAAATATATTTCAAAATTATTTTATTTAGCCCCTCAAAATATTTCTTTTCCAATTTATTGGTATTGTTAAAAACAAAAACAACAATCGTGGTAATATATTCATTTTGATTATTGCAATCCTGCCCATTAATGATAGTTGTACCTTTTTCCATTTATCCAAATCTACTTCGATTTGTCTTTTCAATTTGTAATAGTTATCTTCTTTAATTGTTGTACATCTTGCTGTCAGGTGAATCCCCAGATATTTTACCTTCTTTACAATCTGTATCTCTAACTTTCCCATCAATTCTTTTTTTTTCAGTAATATTTTTCACTAACATTTTTTTTAATCTTTATTAATCTTCAAACCTACTACCTCACCATATTCTTCTATTTGTTCTATTAATACAGGTCCTGTCTCTAGTGGCTCCTCCAAGATAAATACTAAATCATCTGCAAAAGCTTGGACATCAATAGACTTATTTACAAGTACACAAAATATAAACATAGAAACAAGCATGTGGGTGGACCACAACCCAGTCAAAATTACATGGAAAGGACAGAAAAAAAGAACAAGATGAACATTAAATCAAACTGTATTGAATCAAAAAGACTTCCAGCAATATATGGAAAAAGAAATGACTTTCTTCTTTAAGGAAAACGGAACAGAAGATACCTCACTTCAAAATGTCTGGGATACGGCGAAAGCGTACATGAGAGGACTTGCTATATCTTATATGGGGAAAAAGAATAAACAGAAAAGACAAATTAGGGAAAAACTGGAGGAAGAATATAAGACTCTTGAGAAAGAATTACAGAAAGATACACAAAACAAAAAGATAAAAAAATTAATGGAGTTAAACAAGCATAAAATGAACTTAATAGAAAATGAAGAGGTGGCAAGGAAAATAAATACAGCTAAACAAACCTTTTTTGAACATGCAAACAAACCAGGGAGATGGTTGACATATAAAATTAAAAAGGAGAAAGAGAAGAGATGGATTAAACAACTGGAAGATGCCGAGGACTTCCGGTGGCGACGCGACGCCGAAGACAGCCGTTTTCGGGCTGCCCGCTCCGCAGCTGTGTATTTGCATCGTAAACAGCGCCGATCAGCTGCTTAGATGGATTTGAAGCCCCCTCCTCGGGAGAAGAGGAGGGGGTGAGGCCCCAGGTAGGGGTTGAGCTCTCCGGGGCCGCCTGAGCTGAGAGTTTGGGCGGCTGAAGGATGAGCCCCCCTGAAGCCTGGGTTGCTCCGAGCTGCGCAGCGCCTCTGCTCCGGGATTTTTGGAGCAGAGCCAGGCGTTAGCAACCACCCCTGCCAAAAGGAAATACTTTTGATTATCAAGATGCAGGCAGAGCGGTACAGGAGATCAAGGTGATGTGGACTCTTATTTTTACTCTCTAGCTCAATGGATTTTATAGCTTTAAAGTGAAAGTGCGCAATAAGTGAAAGTGGGGGAAGATGGCGGATAAAACTTCTAAAGCTCTTCGGAATGCGGGGTCTTCCCTGGTGCAACAGACCTCATTGCAAGCTTTGCTTCCTCCTGCATCTCCTCCGGTATTGACGCTTAAGGATTTACAAGATGCTCTTGGAAAGCATTCACAATTGATGTCTGATATGATGGATGAAAAGTTGAAAAAGCTGGAGGAGAAAATGGAGGAGAAAATGGAGAAATTGGAGAAGAAGATGGAAGAGAAGTTTAGAGCAATGAGGGTGGACATGTTGTCTATGATTGAATCCGTAGTTGAATGTGTGCAACAGCTGGATGTAAAAGTGGAGGATCTCAGTCAAAAGAACTCTATATTAGAAGCAAAGGTATTAGAAAATGAAAATATAAGGAATAAAATGGACGGAGAATTAAGCCTTGTTCAGTATCATCAGATGCAGTATGCTATTAGAATCAGGGGTTTAAAGGAGAATGGTAAAGAAGATTTAAAGCAGCTGATTTCTGAGGCTCTGGAAGGGGTATTGGGCCAGCCAGCATCTGAAATTGAGGGAAATATGGACAAGGTTTTTCGTGTAAATTCATGGATTGCAAGACAGAGGAAGTTACCCAGAGATGTGGTGGTCTATTTTACAAAGAGAGTAATTAGAGATGAAGTCATTCAAGCTGCTTATGATACCAAATTGGTAGTGGCTGAGCAAGAAGTCTTGGTTTTAAAAGAGATTCCTCCGAAGATTCTAAAGAGAAGGAAAGATTTTGCATTTCTAGTACAGGGACTTAAGAAACGTGATATTAAGTTTAGATGGGAGATTCCAGTTGGACTGGTGGTGACGCACGAAGGTAAAAGACATCGTTTGGTTACTGTGGCTCAGGCACGTGACTTTTATAGCAATGTGTTAAAAGCAACCCCCCTATCATTTTTGGAAGCTGTAAAGGGATACGCTGAGGGAAAGCTTCAAAATGTTGCAGATAGACAGACAGAGGACAATGGTGCTGGAGGGGATCAAGTCACAGTCTCATCGGTGGTTGCAGGAGGCCAGAAGATGACGCGTGCTGCCCTAAGAAGAGCGAGACGAGAGCAAGAGCAAGATCAGCAGAAAGTTATGGAATCTCCAAAGTGTGCTTACAGTGAAGATATGGGAGGGGAGCGGTCTAAAGAAGTTTTGGGGGTCATGACAGACGTGCTCCAAAAGCTTTGGGGGTCAAGATTGCTGATTAAATTTTTAAATTAGAATGTCAATGGAGTAAATTTATTATAGAGGAGAAAGAAAGTTTTTTTTTTAATATTTAACACAATTTAAGATTGATGTTATTTGCTTGCTAGAAAAGTATATTAGGGTTATGGACTAAAAGTATGTGTTGAACTAAGAATGGGTACGCAAGCTCCTAATTAACAACAAGTTGTCTTAGAGACTGCCTAAACCTTTTTTTTTACTCTTTTTATTTGTACTCAAGGATGATTTGGAACTGCGAGACATTTGGCGTGATACATGCAAGAACTATTTTTTATCATAGTTTAGTTTGGTCGGAGATTATTAAGGTTAACAGAGATAGGCGCTTTTGCCGCGTAACTGAGAATTTGCTTAGAATTTTTGAAATTAATATGAATAAGGACTGGGATTAAGAAAATCTATTCTGAGTAAAGCTCTTTTTCTGTTTTCCTCTTTTTCTTTTTCACTTTATTTGTAATATTAATATTGTTTGTATTCATTTTATATGAGCTAGAGGGAGATAGAATTAATAGTTTATTGTTGATAACATAGGGGTGCTTACGTTTGTTTTTTGATTTTATACCCTGTATTTAGCTCTGGGAAGTCGGGGGGGGGAAGGAGGGAAGGGGGAGAGGGATAGGGAGGGTTAGATAGGGGTGGGGGAGGGGGGGAATTAAAGTCAAAATGTATTGTAAAACTTTTTAAATAAAAAAACAACAACTGGAAGATGCCGAAGGGACTTGACAACATCAGAATGAAGAAAAATTAGCTTGGGAATATTATGAGAATTTATATCAGCAACAAGTAGTTTCAGATGATAGGATAAAACAATTCTTGGAAAAAACAGAGATACCTAAAGTATCAGAGAAATTTAAAAAGCTACTAGAAGAGAAAATAACAATGATGGAATTAACAGAAGCAATTAAAAAACAAAAGAATGGCAAAACATCAGGACCAGATAGGCTACCAGTGGAACTATATAGAACATTGCAGGAACTAGTAGGCAATGTAATGCTGGAACTCTATAATGAACTCCTCTCTGAAGCTAAGATACCAGATTTGTGGTTGGAAGCACTTATTACCCTGATACCAAAGGAAGAAATGGAAATACAGAAAATAAAGAACCATAGACTGATTTCCTTGCTGAATGTGGACTATAAAATATTCACATCAATCATGGCCAAAAGGCTTAAAAAGTTCCTAAACGAATTTATACATATGGATCAAAATGGGTTCCTGCCCAAAAGACAGATTAGAGACAATATGCGAATTATATTAAACACATTGGAATATTATGAAACACATCCCGAAAAACAGACGGCATTGATGTTTTTGGATGCACAGAAAGCATTTGACAATGTGAATTGGCAATTCATGATAAGACAACTACAGATTATGGATTTTGGGGAGAAATTTATAAATGTAATTAAAGCAATTTACAATAAGCAAATAGCCAAAATAATGATTAATGGAGATATGACTGAAAAGATTAACATTATGAAGGGAACAAGGCAGGGATGCCCTTTATCCCCATTATTGTTTGTATTGACACTAGAGATACTAAATAGAACTATAAGACAGAATAAGGATATAAAAGGTATGAAAGACTAAGTTTTCTTGTGGACATACATATGGCCTTAATATTCATTTGACATGTCTGTCAAATATGATTGCTTGTCAAGTCTTCCATTATCAAGAACAATTGATGAGAATGTGAAAACATCTGAGTGACTCTATACTACTGGCAAACAAAGATTTCTCTGATCAGAATTAAATCATGAGAGTTACAATCCCAAAATTCTAGAAGAGATCAAGTTGCCTTCTTTTGCTTTACACATCCCATTTTGTTTTCTAAGTTTTGACAGAATGGTGTAAAAAAATGAACAACCTCTTATTTGAACAGGTTGTCATTATGCTTCACACAACTGATAGTGTGAGAGAACTGTTTACTTTGCATTGGGATGGCTTTATATTTTTCTTTTCAGGTTTGTCTTTGGTGGTAAAACACAAGCAACACCTTTAAAACAAATTATAGTCATCTGTGGCTTCATCTACTACAATTGTTTCTTTTTAAAAAGAGAAAAGGATACCTCTCAACAGGCAGGTATTAACACCAATGGAAATTGGCCTCAAAGAAAGGAGGATAACCACCACAAAATGGCGCCCAACACTCCCAGAGCTCACAGCTTATTCAAAAGAATACTGAATACCAAAAGCTGCTGAGAAATCAAGAAGCACAAGGATAAGTGCACTACCCCATTTTGGTTCTATCAACAAACATGACTAATGCTGTCTCCATGCTGTGACCTCGCCTGAAAGCAAAATGGAAAAAGTCTAAATGATCTGTCTTCTCCAAGATCCTCTGGATTCAAAGCTCAGCCACATTCTCAACAACCTTTCCTAAAAATGGAAGGTTGTAGATTGGACAGAAATTGTCTAGAATCATTGGGTTCAGCAATGGCCTCTTGAGAAGGTGATGCACCACAACCTCCTTCAAGGCTGAGGAACAACAATCTTCTCAAAGAAGTAGATATGGATTGGACCCAATAATAGATAATCTCCCAGGTAGTCTTGATCAACCAGGAGGGGCCTGGATAAAATAGGTGACTTTCACAGTCTGAACAACTCTGTCCACTTCCACAGGTAGGAGTCACATTCATAACTTTGCTCCAGATAACCCTACAAGAGTCTATTCCAAGCACCTCCATTTGGGTCTAGGACAACTTAGTGCATTCAACTCAGGGTGGCCAGCTTGCCATGGCCAATTTGCAATGGCCAACTGGCTTCAGGACAATTCATCACGGAGCAATTCACTGCAGGACAAGAGTTACACTAATATTAAAGAAATGGTGGAATAGTATCATTTTAAAAAAAAGGTTGCAAAAGGAGGGACAAAATGAAATGTGAATGACAGAAATTAACATATTTTTAAATTCTTTTAAATATTTAAATTGAATTCAATTCAACAATTGAATTGTTGAATTGTCCCACAGCAAGTTATCCTGTGGTGAGATGGCCATGGTGAGTTAGTTGTGCAGAGTTGGCTGCACCAAGCTGTTCCATACCACCTCCAATCCAAATCCAAGCAAATATGAGTATTATATCTTCTAGATAGCAGTATAGTCCTCATAATGTTCCTGTGGCTTGTCCCTCCCAGTAGGGCATGAATTACCTTAAAGAATGTCACAATTTTCAGTAGTTTTATTTAAGGACAGAGAAATAATGACGTGTTACTTTCTCTTATTACCATGATGTAATCCTGAATATGGGCTTTTACTCATGTTTGGTCAGACTTTCACTTTGTCTTCCTTCACTGATGTTTTATAAATAGCTGTAAAAACTGTCATGGGGGCACAGGCATTCTTATAAATAGACCAAATGTTGAAAGTTGGCTTGCAGTGTATTGGCTTTATATTTAGAAAAAAGGAGACTCTTTTCCTGCCCCTCCCACGGACCCAAAAGCAGGACAAACAAGGCAGCCTAGCAGGCACTAAAGGGAATGGCATCAGGCACATGTTTATTCATAGGATGACACTGAGCTGGGCACAACATATTTATGGCAATGACTTTCGTAATCTCAAGCAAAAGTCTTCCCTACTAGTTATCTGATCCTTTTCAACTTGCCCTGTTCACCGCCCTGAGTCCTTCGGGAGAAGGGCAGTATATAAATAAAATTATATTTAAAAAAAACTGGGAATGCCAGGGCTTGAACCCAGGGTTATCTGCATTCAAAGTATGTGCATTTAGCCAAATTATGCTCCCTTATCTCTAAAAAAGAAATTTAAAAAATTGAACACAAACAACAAAATTCCTACAAGCAATGCTAAAATTTTCTTTGACAGATGCTTTTATTCAATTCTGCTAAGGGGAAAAATTCTATAAGTAGTTTCTGTTACCCAATACTCTCATCTCCCAAGGATACCAGCTCTGTAAAAAGCTGACTGTGGATCTTGCAACATTCATCAGGCATGCAGAGAGTGTGAGACAGTAAAGTGTTGCTTTAAACAAGTGATGTCATGAAGACTCCATGCTACCGCGTCATGGCCCCCTGTGCTGTGTAGACACTGAAAGCTTTATCCCTGAAAATGAGTGCTAAGAATTTGGGTTCCCAAATGATACCAGCACATTCCGTATATAAGGCACAGGAGGTTTTGTATTAGTATTTTTGACTCAGGGAATCACAATGTCAAATTGCAAGAAAAAAAATGATGCACCTGGGAAACAACAATGTCAACTGAGGTCAGGAGATGATCTCCCCAGCATGGCAGACTTCATCATGGCCTTTCCTGCCAGAGAGATCTGCTGGCAGGCTGATAAATGGGGGGAATTTGTACTGGCTTTTTATAAAGGATATTAAACAGCATGGTGCATTCTTTGTACATATATCTTTTTAATATGGAATCAGGCTTCAAATGTAAGCCTTTTCTCCCACATTAGGTGCTAAATTAACATGCTTTTCCACCTGTTTTTGAGTCAGCAGATCATATTCTTGTGAACTTTTTTGTCCCCATTGCTGATTCCTGTTTTTTTTAAATTATACACATTTATATTTTTATTAAGCATTTGAAGAAATGAAAAATCAAAATGATATTCAGAAAAAGAAAATAGAAAAAATAAAGTATTAAGTAAATGAACAGGGAATTTACAAACATCCTAGAATTAAATTACAATTTTCAGTGTTTTATTGATTAGTTTTAGATAATTGACTATACTATAGTGTTTTAAAAGCCACAAATCATTGTTAAAATTCAAGCAAAATATGAATATCCATAGCAATAGGCACAGTGCAGCAAATGTCATAAAATGAGATAAAATTTACAGTAATTTCTATCTGAACAATTGAAGAATTTATGTCAAGAAAACCCAAAATGTGCATGTGGTACCAGCCCATACATAGTGTTATAATCCAACAAATGCTTTCTGAATTGAATTAGCTGATTAGATGAAAAAGGGGAAAAGCCAACCTGATACCCTACTAAGGTACTGGGACGAGGTTTAATTTTATGGTTTAAGGCTGAACTTGGTCTAGGACACGGGTGTCAAACTCACTACATCATGTGACATGTTGCGACATATCGCAACTCTTTTTGCATTGCTGGCAATGGGGTGAGCGCAGCTTTGGTATGATGAATCTGACCCACGGCAGGCAGTTTGGCCTAGGAAGACCTAAGTCATATTTAACAGAAAAACAGACTTGGAAGGGTCATTAGAGGTCTTCTAGTCCAACCCCATGCTCAGGCAAGAAACCCTATACCATTTCATGCAAATGGTTGTCCGATCTCTTCTTAAAAACCTCCAATGTTGAAGCATCATCAACAACTTCTGGAGGCAAGTTGTTCCACTGATTAATTGTTCCAAATGTCAGGAAGTTTCTCCTTAGTTCTAGGTTGGATCTTTCCTTGATTAGTTTCCATCCATTGCTACTTGTCCTGCCTTCAGGTGCTTTGAAGAATAGCTTAACTCTCTCTTCTTTGTGGCAG
Organism: Vipera ursinii; assembly: GCF_947247035.1. Classification (NCBI taxonomy): domain Eukaryota; kingdom Metazoa; phylum Chordata; class Lepidosauria; order Squamata; family Viperidae; genus Vipera; species Vipera ursinii. The sequence goes on from NC_139512.1 coordinate 330,565,924, forward strand.
CCCCTGAGATATCGGAACACTGATACCATGTCACCCCAATCCTTCTTTTCATTAAACTAGACATACCCAATTCCTGCAACTGTTCATATGTTTTAGCCCAGACATGTCAAACACAAGGCCCGGGGGCCAGATCCGGCCCACGAAGTGGTTTCATGTGGCCCGCGAAGCCATCCTGGAAACAGTGAGGGAACGGCCCCCACTGCCTTGGCCCTGGCCGAGAGACCCTCCTTCTGCCAGAGACCCTCAGATCTGTCCCATTCCTGCCCAGGCCCCCATAGGCCCCCTTGAAGCGAATGATGTAGAGCTGTCCACGCCCACCCAGTAGGCCATACGTGCTCTAGCCACGCCCACCCAGTAGGCTACGCCCACCCTGGCCATACCCACCTGGCCCCCTGAGGGCAACCGCAATGCTGATGTGGCCTTCAATGAAATTGAGTTTGACACCCCTGTTTTAGCCTCTAGTCCCCTAATAATCCTTTTTGATCTTCTCTGCACTCTTTCTAGAGTCTCAACATCTTTTTTATATCGTGATGATCAAAACTGGATGCAATATTTCAAATATGGTGTTACCAAGTCATTATAAAGTGGTACTAACATTTCACATGATCTTGCTTCTATCCCTAAAAAAAATTGTCCGCCAGCCTTCAAAACTAACTTTTCTCAGGATATCATACACCACACATAATAAACACTTTCTGACCCTAAAATAATAACCAAAATGCAGTATACCAACTATAGATGTCTCTGTGTGACAAGCATGCTTTTTTTGACCTATGTTATCTCAAAGAGTTGCTGTGGAAAAACTGCAGGAGGGAATGATCTGTATTTCATCTTGAGTTCTCGGAGTGGTATAATTCTAATGAAAGAAGACTGGATGAACAAGGCAGCACATATCTCTGTGGTGCAACTCAGTAAGGAGAAAAGTAATTATTTAAAATAGAATAGAGCTGAGAGGGACCATGGAGGTCTTCTAGTCCAGCCCCCTGCTTAAGCAGACCAAAATTTTGCAGACCAAAATTTCAGCAAGTAGTTTGATCAAGTAATTAGATGGAGATGTGGCTGAGATGACCATGGTTGCCACTGCGCATAATGTTAGGGTAAGCTCTCCAGGATCTATAAAACAGAGGTACTGTCCTAATGCTTCAACATCTCCTGAATTTCCTAGGATCATAGCATTAAAAATTTATGGCATGGTTTTTCACTAATGTTGGACTGGTCTGGGAAACAAACAATTAAAATGTATTAATTCTTCTTTGAGTCAAACTTGATTCCTGGTGACTGTGGAGATAAAACCCATGTGATTTGATTGAAAATAACCCCAAATTCATTTACCATTGACTTCTTCTGAATTGTCTCCCTTAGCTGCTGTCAAGTATGGGTGAGTAGCTCCAAGGGGAAGATTCTATCCCTGCTCTAATAATAGTTTTATTAGCTCTGTCTACTGTAACCCTTCACTTTCAAAAAACAAAATATTAAAACTGCACCCCCACATTTTTTCCCCAAAAAGGGATTCAATGTTCACTATAAATCACACATTGTTTTGTATTTCATAATATTGAAAAAATTAAGAAATGCTGCTACAGAAGTGGCAAGAAATGGCAAAATAGCAGGAGACTGTGAGGGATAGATGGGGAACTCATCAAATTTGCAGACGACACCAAGCCGGCAGGAATAGCCAATACTCCAGAAGACAGGCTTAAGATACAGGAGGATCTGGACAGACTTGAACACTGGACACTATCTAACAAAATGAAATTCAATGGTGAAAAAAGTAAGGTTCTACATTTAGGCAAGAAAAACCAAATGTACAGGTATAGTATAGGGGGTACCTTGCTCAATAGTAGTAACTGTGAGAAGGATGTCGGAGTCCTAGTGGACAATCACTTCAATATGAGCCAGCAGTGTGCTGCAGCTGCCAAAAAAGCTAACACAGTGCTAGGCTGCATTAACAGAGGGATAGAATCAAGATCATGTGAAGTATTAATACCACTTTACAATGCCTTGGTAAGGCCACACTTGGAATACTGCATCCAGTTTTGGTCACCGCGATGTAAAAAAGATGTTGAGACTCTAGAAAGAGTACAGAGAAGAGCAACAAAGATGATCAGGGGACTTGAGGCTAAAACATATAAGGAACGGCTGCTGGAATTGGGTATGTCTAGTTTAATGAAGAGAAGGAATAGAGGTGACATGATAGCAGTGTTCCAATATCTCAGGGGTGCCACAAAGAAGAGGGAGTCAAGCTATTCTCCAAAGTGCCCGAAGGCAGGACAAGAAGCAATGGATGGAAACTAATCAAGGAGAGAAGCAGCCTAGAACTAAGGAGAAACTTCCTGATAGTTAGAACAATTAACCAGTGGAACAACCTGCCTCCAGAAGCTGTGAATGCTCCAACAATGGACAGCCATTTGTCTGAAAGGGTATAGGGTTTCCTGTCTGAGCAAGGGGTTGGACTAGATGACCTCCAAGGTCCCTTCCAACTTTACTATTATGATTATGATTATGACTTCAAGTCCCATCTTAGCTTGGTGACTTTGAGCCAGTCACCCTTTCTCAGCCCAACCCACCTCACAGGATTGTTATGGGGAAAGTAGAAGGAGGACGTTGGTTGGATATGTTCACAGCGTTGAGTTATTTGTAAAAATAATAAAGGTAGAATAGAACCAAACAATCAAATAAGATGTGTTTCTTTCTGCCCCAAAGCTAATGTCGTCTATAGGGAATGTTCCAGCTTTGATTTCCTAACTGAAACAGAAGAACTGAAGTAAATAGCAAGAATCTTCTAATCACAATTATTGAATGACCACCAACATGCATAACAGAAAGTACTCCTCTTCCTACACAACCTTCCCCAGCTGACTAGGCAACAATCTATTCTGCAGAACTGCAAACCATAAGGACAACAAAATGGCTACACTTTACATCAGATTGAGGTGACTTGGTGGGGACTTAACCCCAATGTCTTATCTGTCCCAGTCTGCCACATGTTGTGGCTGATTCAGTCCAGCTAATTGGAGGCCCCTACCTGAAAACAGCATTGTCTTCAATCTCTCTATTAAGTGCAATGCATTCAGTAGGCAGAAGCTAACATCAGATGTGTTGTGTTTTGACTGAAGAAATATGTTCTTACTCTGTTCTTTCAACAACAAATACTTGGTGCAGCATATGGCTGTTTCCAACAGGGTTGAAAATCTACCACCACCCACAAGCCCACCCACTCTTCTGTGTGTGTTTGCTAAAAAGTGTTGCTGTAGCAGGGCACTGATCCAGATTCTTGGTAAAGATGCAAATCATCCTTCTGGATGTAACATAAGCCAAAAAAAGTCTGATCACTCAAAGGACCAACTATTTGTTTGTTGGACTACATTCCTAGTTAGCATTTATTCAGAGGACACAGTTATCACAGTAGGCAGTTGATAAAAACCTCTTTGTTTTCCTTTTACTAAAATGATTTTTACTAAAAACAAAACAAAATACCTTACTATCTTTAAACCAGAACATGATGGAACATAGATAAGCAATCTGGTATCATCAAATGTTTGGAACTTCAACTTTGATCAACCACAGCCAGCATGGCCAATGGCAAGGGACTGTCCTAACCTAAAACTTTTTTTTGCCTGACATAAAGGTCCAGTAATTTCTCTCCACAGTCATGGATCTCACTATGGGTGCATGGGTCTGTTTGAAGTTGCCATATATGCATGCCAGCACAAGCACTGGAGAAACAAATGTGAGGGGGCAGTGGCGTAGCGTGGGGGGTGCAGGGGGGGCCGGCCGCACCGGGCACAACATCTGGGGGGGCGCTCGCACTGAGCTGCTCAGGGAGCCCCAAGGGCTGCACAGAGTTGGCTTGGCTCCGCTCTCAAGCTGCTCTTTCTTGCAAAGCGAAATGAGTCCGGCAGGTGAGATGGGCGGCCACATAAACTGAATAAAATAAATAGAAGCGGCCAACTCTCCGCCCAGGCTCAGGCCAACCGCAAGCGCCCCGCAGGCGCCCTGGCAGGTTTGGCCGAGTGAAGACGGACCCGCTGGCCGGCCGGCCTAGCTTCGTGCGCATGCGTGGCTTTATTTAGCGGGGCTCACGTGCGAGCTTGAATGCAGCGGCTCTTGCAGGTTGGAGCCCCGCCCAGCCGCCCTCGAGAGGGACCCGGAAGCATCCCGCATGCGCACGACTCTTCTTGGAAAGTCTACGCCGCTGCGGGGCGCGTCTTTTCAGCAGTGCCGTGACGTCACCGCCCGCCCGCCCCTCTATTTCTGCTTCCGGTTGCCTTGCCCCGGGTGCTGACAACCCACGCTACGCCACTGTGAGGGGGTACGAATATGAGGGAAAATGTAGAGAGGATTGGGATAACATCGAGCTGTTCAGATTTACTGGTAATCAGAGTAGGTCAAAAGAAGCACTTGTGAGGTGACAGACCACTCTTTGCTGAGATGAGTTCAGAGTCATCTCTCTGGGATGTTTTAATTGGAGCAAGGATTAGACCAATGAGATAAATGGTCCTTTCTAACTACATGATTCCATGATCCAAAAAGAAAGTGTGATGATACTGAAATTCAACAAATGCCTGGTAAGGACTTTGGATAACCCCACAGTCAGAGGTGTTAGCTTTGGGAGCTCTTTTATTGTGCAAATCTGGGAATAAGACAAAGCTTGATTTATTTTACTATAGGGAAGGTATAAGATTACAAATTAAGATTATTTCATATTGCAATAGAGCACCATCTATGGTCAAATCTGTTAGAAGGCTCTATTTTGAAAAAAGACCTTGTAGCTGCCATTTCTACTAAGGCTAACTTTGAGAATATCTCCGTGCTAACAACAGGTCCTTCCTGGTATTATTAATTAATGCAGGTAGTTCTCAACTTACAACCAAAATTTAGCCCAAAATTTATGTTGTTAAATGAGACATTTGTTAAGTGAGTTTTGCCCCATTTTATGATCTTTCTAGCCACAGTTGTTAAGTGAGTCATTGCAGGTTGTTCCACAGTTGAGTGAATCTGCCTTGCCCATTGAGTTTGCTTGTCAGAAGGTCACAGAAGGTGATCATGTGACCCCAGTTGCCAAGTAATATGAGTAAGTTGCCAAGCATCTCAATTTTGATCACATGATCATGGGGATCCTGCAATGGTCATGTGAAAAATGGTCATAAGTTACTTTTCCCATCGCCGTTGTAACTTTGAACAATCACTAAATGAACTTATTTATTTTTTATTTTTTTTATTTTAATTCCATTTATATCCCGCCCTTCTCCGAAGACTCAGGGCGGCTTACAAGCTTAGCAGTAGCCTTCATTCTATGTATATGCCTGCTTATTAGGGCTTTCACACACACACCCCCCAAGCGGCATTATTACAAAGTCAGCTTATTGCCCCCAACAATCTGGGTCCTCATTTTACCTACCTTGGAAGGATGGAAGGCTGAGTCAACCTTGAGCCTGGTGGGATGCGAACCTGCACTAATTGCAGGCAGCCTACCTAATGCCCAGTACATACAATAAATAGCTTTAAAAATGGTCCAGAAGCAAAACTTAGATGCTTTGAACCTTTCACCATTTTCCTTTCTTCATGGACACTTGTGGCTGGATCATATTGCCCACTTATGTCAGTTGGGGGGAAAACCTCAGCTAGTAAACTGTGCTGTTGAGTTTTACGGCTATGTTTCTCTTGTCATTTCAATTACCCCAGCTCTTTGTTTCCCCTGATCTGAAACTGTCAGCATTTGTTATTTGTTCAGATCTTGGAACCTTAGCAATGTCTGCTAACTCTTCCCTTCTTTGAAATTATTCTCTTCTTCTCTTACCCACCTATTGACCCTCATTTTCCCTTTTTATTTTTCCTACTTCATCAGGATGATCACTATTTCAGAAGAAGTAATTCACATAAGCATTTTCCTCTACAATAATTCCTTGCCATCATAAGCAAGGAATAATGAAGGTCCTATCTATCAGGGGATTCTTCTTACAAGGTCAAGCATTGATTCCATTTTCTCAACAATTTATATATGAGAACAATGACCCTTTTTTAAAAAAACAACAAGCAAAAAAACTGGAACAGCTTACCTATATAACCCCTCCTGCGTGAGCTGCATTGGTTACCGGTTGCTCTCTGGGTGAGATTTAAGGTGCTGGTTCTCACCTATAAAGCCCTTCACGGCTTAGGCCCGGGATATCTGCAGGACTGTCTGCTCCCAGGGACGACTTCCCATCACCCTGTGCGCTCACACAGAGAGGGCCTCCTCAGGGTGCCATCAGCCAATGTCGGCTGGCGACCCCCACTGGGAGGGCCTTCTCTGTGGGGGCACTTGTCCTGTGGAATCAGCTCCCCTTGGAGCTCCGGATGGCCCCTGACCTCCGGTCCTTCCGTCATGACCTTAAGACACTTCTTTTCCAACAGGCTGACCTGGACTGATGATATGGGGTTTTAATATAGTTTTAACATTTTATTGGTTTTAGTTGGGGATAGGTATATTTTAATTTCTTCTTAATATTTGTATTCTATTTGTATTTTATTGTTGTTAGCCGCCCTGAGTCCTTCAGGAGATAGGGCGGCATATAAGTCCAAATAAATAAATAAATAAATAAATAAATAAATAAATAAATAAATTAAAAAAAACAGGTACCACCACTTGACCCTTAATATAACTTTGTTGTTGTTAGTTGCAAAGTCCTATCTGACCCATCACGACCTCATGGACAACATTCCTCCAGGCCTTCCTGTCCTCTACCATCTTCTGGAGTCCATTTAAGCTCACGCCTACTGCTTCAGTGACTCCATCCAGCCACCTCATTCTCTGTCGTCCCCTTCTTCTATTGCCCTCAATCTTTCCCAGCATTAGGCTCTTCTCCAGTGAGTCCTTCCTTCTCATTAGGTGACCAAAGTATTTGAGTTTCAACTTCAGAAGTAAAAATAGGTGAACTTTCTTTAATATGATTTCACTCTGAAATATTAAACTATTCCCAAATTGGGAACTGGGTTAACAAATTTCAGATTCAAGTCAAATTTGGTTTTGCTATTCGGGGTTAGTTCCTGCACCCCCTAAGAACTATTCCACCTCATTTACTCTAAACTACAAAGGCAACACTCTGTCTCTAAGACATACTTGCCTGGTGGATTGAGTGGCAGTGGCAAGTAAACATGAGGTGAAAGAAGCAAATATCATGAACCTGAATCACTCCTGGACAGAGTATTCAGAAGCCAAATAGACTGTTTCTCAAATCTTTAAAGACTTATTTTATTTCATATCAGAACAGACTCATACTCAAGAGGCTATATCTGAGTCTTTTTCTTATGCAGCAACTCTTTATGTGTGGGTGTGGGTGTATGTATCTTAGTGGAGAAGCAGATCCCTGGGGGGGGGGGGGAGAAAAAGGATTGAAGAGTACTTTCCATAAAAGATCCTCATTCTTTGAAAAAAATGTTTTTCTAGGAGAATGAATGCACATAAAAGCAAATAAACAAAAAAGAGTTCATTTTTTTCCTTATCTTCTTTCATCTTCCTCCATTAGATTTGGTTTCTTAATCAAAAGAACAAGTTGCCTCCACCTCCAGATAGTAGGCTTACAAGAACAGATCCTACAGCTCACTCCAGTTAATACAACATGGGTCCTGTTAAAGTTGCCTTCTCCACTTTTGTAGTATCATTGTGAGAGAGAATGGATGACTATAGACTGCACACTTAAGTTCATCAGAAGGAACTAATGCTTGCAGGAAATTTCAACTTAATAAAAAAAAAGTTTCTTTCAACACGTAAGAAACAAGAACAAAATCAAGGAAATGATCAATCCACTGACTAAGGGAAGAAGATGACAAGGTGGTAATGGGTAGAAGGATGATAGTGAGACTGCTTAATTCATTCTCTGAATTTGTCTTTACATGAAAGGAAAAAGTGATCCAACTACAAAAAGCAGTACAGTTGAAGACAGAATAGGAATCCATGCAGTGGTGGGATTCAACTGGTTCGCACCAGTTTGTCAGAACCAGTAGCTAATTTTTTTGTTGCTCAGGCCCAGAACGGACTTCCAGAACTGGCATCCACACAGAGAACTGGTTGTTCACATATTTGAATCCCACCACTGAATGCTTGTCTAAATAGGAAGAAAATGGTAACAAAACACCAGTCTAATCTTGATGGCTTCAAATCACCAGGCTTCAGGTAGATTGGTTTCCAGGATTCTGAAGAAAGTGGCATGTGATCTCAGGACCACTGAACAAAATCCTTCAAAATTCCTGGAGCACCAGGCAATGACCAGAGGACTAGAAAAGAGCTGATGTGGTTCCAGTCAAGATAAGAAAAAATCTTATCTCAGAAATTATAGATTGACATCTATCAGCCTGACATCAATACCTGGGAAAATTCTGTAAAAGATGATTAAGCAGCACATTTCTGAGCGCCTAGAAATGAGCAAAGGGATTACTAGAAACCAGAATGGGTTTGTTAAAAACAGATCACGCCAAACAATCTTATTGGCTTCTTTGACAAAGTTAGTAAATTCGTGGATTGGGGATATGCTATAGACACAGTTTACTTAGACTTCAATAATAAACCACAGCCTATATCTTGGTAAGATAGGAAAATGTGGGATAAATAGCACCACCACCAGATGGATTTGTAGCTGGCTGACCAACCACACTCAATGTGTAATCCTCAATGGAATTACATCTACATGGAGGGAAGCATGTATTGGGATACCCCAAGATTCTGTTTTAGGCCCAGTACTCTTCAACATCCTTATAAATGATTTAGATGCGGGGATAAAAGGAGTACTCATCAAATTTGCAGAAGACACCAAGCTGGGGAAAATGCCAACACATTAGAAGATAGACTGAAGATTCAGAAGGCTTTTAACAGACTTGAGCATTGGGCCTATCCAACAAGGTTCAGTGGTGAGAAAAGTAAGGTCCTGCAGGAAAAATCAAATGGATACATTTAGTACCTGGCTTAATAGTAGTAACTGTACGGGGGAATTTAGATGTCCTAGTAGATCATTACTTAAGTATGTCAAAAAAGTTAATGCAATCCTATGATATATCAACAGAAGGATAGCATTAATTAACATGAGAAGTGATAGTGCACACTAGTACACTAATGAGGCCACACTTGGAATATTGCATCCAGTTGTAGTCATCATAATACAAAAAAAATCTGAAGTTCTAGAAAAAGTGTGAAGAAAAGCAACAAAGATGATGAGGAGGTGGGAGGGTAAAACATATGAGGAATTGTTTCCGGAACTGGATATGTCTAATCTAATGAAGACAAGGAAAGGGGTGACATGCTAGCAGTCTTTCAATATTTGAAGGGCTGTCATGAAGTAGAGGGGATCAAACTATTTTCCGAAACACCTGAGGCAAGAAGTAATGGATGGAAACTTATTAAAGAGACATCCAACTTATAAATAAGGAGAAATTTCCTGACATTGAGAACAATTAATCAATGGAATGCTTGCCTCCAGAAGTTGTGGGTGTTCCATCACTGGAGATTTTCAAGAAGAGAATGGACTACCATTTATTTGGAATGGTGTAGGATCCCCTGCTCAACCAGGGGGTTAGACTAAAAGACTTCTGAGGTACCTTCCAATCTGTTATTCTATGTCATTCTATGCTTCCCCTCCCTCACTTTATCTTTGTGTGAATTAAGAAGGGCCCTGGCATAAGACATTTACTCAAATTATTTTTGAGGGATGGGCTCAAGCTTCATATCTCACCATTGCCTTGGTAGCAACAATTCCCCCTGTCCTTCAGTGCTGTTCCATATGCATTCTACCAGTTGGAATTAAAGGCTAATAGCTGAAGAAAGTCTATGGCAGGGGTCTTCAAACTTGGCCCTTTTATGACTTGTGGACTTCAACTCCCAGAATTCCTTAGCCAGCCATGCTGACTGAGGAATTCTGGGAGTTGAAGTCCACAAGTCATAAAAGGGCCAAGTTTGAAGACCCTTGGTCTATGGCAAGAAACTAGGAAGACATAAATCCTTAGAAGTCTTGAGAAATGAAATTAGCAATAGCCTTTGGATAAAATACATTTCTCATGGGCGATTGCAATTCTGCATCATGGCTCACCCCTCCCCCCCAAAAAAAAGACAGAGAGGAGTAAGTCCAATTAAGCAAAGCGGGAAAGGTGTTTTTCTAAACCCAAAGTCAAGTTTCCTACACCTAACAGCCAGGTTTTCAGCACCTGCTTAGAGATCAGAAAAGAAGAAAGGATTTTTCTTACATAACAGAATGAATCTGTGTTAGCAGCTCACCATATCTGCACAAAGTTACTCTGCTGTGCAACAAGATGTCTCTATTGGAGGGTTGTTGTTGTTTTTGTGTGGAAATGGGACATTAGAAATAGAGACTTGTCAACTCTAATTGTAAATTTTTGTAGTAAGCCGCAGTCAAACCATCCGTACCTGGCGCTTTATCCACCTTCAACTCCTTAATTGCTGTAAGAATTTCTTCTTCTGTAATCAATTGATTAATCTCCTCTTTTTGTGCTTGCGTAAGAACCGGGATGCTAGCATTCTCCAAATATACATCAATGTCTTTTTCATTAATCTTCTCCTTAGCATATAATTTAGAATAAAAATCCACAAAGGCTTCCTTAATAAGATCCTGTTGAAACACAACCTTTCCCTTATGCTCAATTTTGTCTATATTAGAAGCCCTTTGCTTTTTCCTTAGTCTGTAAGCTAGCCATCTACCTGGCTTGTTAGCATTGCAAAAAGTATTATGCCTGGCAAACCGCAGATTGGTTGCCACCTGGTCAGCCATTAGTTTATCAAATTGTCCTCTTAATAGCTTAATAACCTCCTTAGACTTCACATCCAATGGGTTCAAAATCAAGGCCTTCTCTTTTTCCTTAATTTCATTCTCCAATTCTTTCCTTCTAGCTTCCAAAGTACGTCTGTGTTTATTATTCATATATATCAACACCCCTCTCATATAGGCCTTGCTAGCATCCCAAACCATGTCCATAGAAGTATCCTTATTCATATTAATTTCAAAAAAAATCCTTCATCCGCTGCTTACATTCTTCCACATTTTTCTGATTTCTAAACAAGTTCTCATTTACGCGCCACGAGCGCCTATCTCTATTGTCCTTATTGATCTCTAACCATACTGGACTATGGTCAGAAATAGCTCTTGCACAGATCTTTACCTTCTTAATCCTAGAAAAAAAATCATTAGTCAACAAAATGAAGTCAATCCTGGAAAAAGATTGATGTCTATCAGAAAAAAAATTATAATCCTTTTCATGCAGGTGTGTGTCACGCCAAATATCTCGCAGTTCCAAATCATCCTTCATTTCAAAAAAAGATTTAGGCAATCTGGCATGACACGTAACACGCTTAAAAAAACCAGCCTTATCCATCTGTACATCCAAAACACCATTCCAGTCCCCCATAAAAATAAACGATTTGTAATCCAACTGAGTAAGCTTTGTATGAAGTAAACTAAAAAAGTCAGCTTGTTGTTGATTAGGAGCATACAGTCCAACTAAAAGCTTTTTTTTGCCTTCTAGCAACAAATCTATCATAACGTATCTTCCATGCTTATCTGCTTCAATTAAATCCGCTGTTAAAGCACTTTTAACATAAACAACCACTCCGTTTTTCTTATTCATTGCAGAGGCAACAAATTGCGTGCCCAACCTTGAGTTCGATAAATACTTTTGGTCCATAACCCTAATATGCGTTTCTTGCAAGCATATAACATCAATCTTGAATTGTTTTAAATATTGAAAAACTTTCTTTCTCTTCTGTGGTGAATTTAGTCCATTAACGTTCCAGGTTAGAAATTTAGTCGCCATGCGTGTCATCCCGAAGCTGTTGGAGCACATCTTTAATAGCCCTCATATCTCCTTTAGGCCGCGCTCCTCCCACTGCTTCACTATAAGTACGCTTTAAAGGTTCCATAAACTTCTGCTGGTCTTGTTCTTTTATTAGTTTTGCTTGTTTTAAAGCGGCACGCGTCACCCTCTGCTCTCCAGCAACAACTGACGAGGCTGTAATTTGATCCTCTCCAGCACCATTCTCCTCTGTCTGTCCATCTTCGGTCTCTTGAGATTTCCCTTCTCCAAATCCCTTTGCAGCTTCCAGAAGTGATAGTGGGGTTGCTTTTAAAACATTATTGTAGAAATCACGCGCCTGTGTCACAGTAACCAGACGGTATCTTTTCCCTTCATGCATCACCACCAGTCCGACTGGAATCTCCCATCTAAACTTTATATCACGTTGCTTAAGTTCCTGCACAAGAAATGCAAAATCCTTCCTTCTCCTTAAAATCTTTGGAGGAATTTCTTTTAAAACCAAAACTTCTTGGTCAGCAACCACAACTTTAGTATCATAAGCGGCTTGAATAACTTCATCTCTAGTTTCTCTCTTTGTAAAGTAGACCACCACATCTCTAGGTAGCTTTCTCTGTCTAGCAATCCATGAGTTTACATGAAAAACTTTATCCATACATCCCTTTATTTCAGATGCTGGCTGACCCAATACTGCTTCCAGAGCCTCAGAAATCAGCTGCTTTAGGTCTTCTTTAATATTCTCTTTTAAGCCTCTAATTCTAACAGCATACTGCATCTGATGATACTGAACAAGACTCAATTCTCTATCCATTTTGTCCCTTAAATCTTCATTCTCCAGTACCTTTACTTCTAATGTGGCATTCTTTTGACTCAAGTCCTCCACTTTTTCATCCAAACCTTGCACACATTCAGCCACGCTTTCCACTGTAGACAAAATGTCTACCCTCATCTCACTGAACTTCTCTTCTATCCTCTCCTCCAATTTCTCCAATTTCTCCTCCACCTTTGCCAACTTATCACCCAGTATTTCTAATATTACCTGGGATTGTTTTTCAAGAGCATCTTGTAAATCCTTTGATGTCAATGCAGCAGGAGGAAGCAAAGCTTGCAACGATGTCTGTTGCACCGGGGAAGTTCCCGCACTCCGAAGAGTTTTTGAGGGAGGTTTAGCCGCCATCTTTTTACTTTCACTTGTTGCGCACTTTCACTTTAAGTTTATAAAGTCCATTAAGCTAGAGAGTAAGAATAAAAGTCCTCTTCACCTTGTCCTCCTGTACCGCTCTGCCTGCTCCTTTTTATTCCAGGGTCTTTCCTTCTGGCAGGGGTGGTCGCAAACGCCTGGCTCTGCTCCAAAAATCCCAGAGCAGAGATGCTGAACAGCTGGGAGCAACCCAGGCTACGGGGGAGTTCAATCCTTCAGCCGCCCAAGCTTTAAGCTCAGGCGGCCCCGGGGAACTCAACCCCTACCTGGGGCCTCACCCCCTCCTCTTCTCCCGAGGAGGGGGCTTCAAATCCACCTGAACAGCTGATCGGCGCTGTTTCGGGTGAAAACAACACAGCTGAGCAGCGGGCAGCCCGAAACGGCTGTCTCTGGCGCCGCGCCGCCACCGTTAAAGGAATTGTTCCAGATAATTCAGAGAGGGGGAAAGGTGCCTCCGTCTTGGAGAACTGCTTTCATTTCTTTGATTCCGAAGGAAGACCAAGATGCTACTCAAGTAAAAAACTATAGACCGATATCACTTTTAAATACAGATTACAAGATATTTGCTAAGGTGTTGGCTAATAGATTGATGAGGGTTCTGCAACAGGTGATTCATGGGGACCAACTGGGTTTATTAGTGGTAGGCAAATGAAAAATAACGTGAGGCATATAGTTGATGTGTTAGAATTTTTGGAAAGGAACAACCAGATCCCTGCGGCGCTAATTTTTTTAGATGCTGAAAAAGCCTTTGATCAATTGAATTGGCAATTTTTGATGAAAGTTTTAGATAAAATGAATTTTGGGGATAAATTTTTGCAACCAATTAGGGCATTATATCAAAAACAAACAGCCCGAATAATAGTTAATAATAGCTTGACAGAAGCATGTAATATCGAGAAGGGTACAAGGCAAGGGTGCCCGTTATCGCCTTTGTTATTTGTGTTAACATTGGAGATATTATTGGTAAAAATACGGAACTCAGAAAGAATTAAGGGTATACAAATTACAGATCAGGATTATAGATTGAGAGCGTTCGCAGACGATCTGGTTGTTACAGTGACCCAGCCGGAGAACTCTGTTGTGGACCTGATGGAGATAATAATGCAATATGGGAAGGTTTCTGGATTTAAAGTTAATGCACAAAAAACTAAAATTCTGGCTAAAAACATGACAGTATCGCAAAAGGCTCTCTTAGAAGGATTAACTGGATTTGAGATTGTTAAAAGGGTCAAATATTTGGGGGTGCTTCTGTCGCCCTCTAATACAGTTATATAAAAATAACTATGAAAAATTATGGGGAAAAATTCAAAAGGAAATGGAGAGTTGGGAAAAATTGCAATTGTCTTTGTTGGGGCGAATCGCAGCAGTGAAAATGAATGTCCTGCCTAAATTTTTATTCTTATTTCAAATGATACCGGTTCTTAAGAAAGATTCTAATTTGGAGGAATGGCAGCGAGGTATCAATAAATTTGTTTGGGCAGGGAAAAGGCCACGAGTTAAGCTTAAGATTATGCAGGATACTCGTGAAAGAGGTGGTCTTAAAATTTAATTTAATTTATTGAGATTTTTATACCGCCCTTCTCCCAAAGGGACTCAGGGCGGTTCACAGGGCATAAATATAAATAACAATACAAACATTAAAAGACAATTAAATCAAAGCCCAAGTTAAAACAAGAATAATAAAACAAGCCTATAAAAAACCCATGTACCCCCATCAGGCCAGACCCGCTAGTTCAAATAAATGGGTCTTCAACCCGCGACGGAAGGATCGGAGGTCTGATGCCATCCGGAGCTCGACCGTCAGTTGGTTCCATAACGCCGGAGCACCCACAGAGAAGGCCCTCCCCCTGGGGGCCACCAGTCGACATTCCTTGACAGGAGGCACCCTGAGGAGGCCCTCTCTGTGGGCGCGCACAGGGCGGAGGGGAGTCGACGCCGGCAGCAGGTGGTCCTCAAGGTATCGCGGACCCATGCCATGTAGGGACTTAAAGATCATAACCAAAACCTTGAACCTTACCCGGAAGACAACTGGTAACCAATGCAGCTCACGGAGCAAAGGTGTAACATGGGAGTACCGGGAAACTCCAAAGACAACTCTCGCGGCCGCATTCTGTACCAGTTGGAGCCTCCGAGTAGTCTTCAAGGGAAGTCCCATGTAGAGAGCGTTACAGTAGTCTAGGCGAGAGGTCACGAGCGCATGAGTGACCGTACATAAGGCCTCCCGGTCCAGATAGGGCCGCAACTGGCGCACCAGGCAAACCTGGGCAAAAGCCCCCCTAGTCACGGCCACTATGTGATCATCCAAAGTGAGTCGTGAATCTAGGAGGACTACCAAGTTGCGAGCCCTATCCACAGGGGGTAAAAGCTCACCCCCCATAGAAAGAGGTGGAACATCCCAGGTGTCCCGGGAAGCCGGAATGTACAGCCACTCAGTCTTGTCAGGGTTGAGTTGAAGTCTGTTCGTCCCCATCCAGACCCGAACCGCCTCCAGGCAACGGGACATCACAGCGAGGGCATCACTGGGGTGGTTTGGGGTCAAAATAAAAAGTTGGGTATCATCAGCATATTGATGATACCCAACTCCAAAACCACGAATGATCTCACCCAGCGGTTTCATATAGATGTTGAACAGGAGAGGCGAGAGGACCGACCCCTGAGGAACTCCACAAGCGAGAGTCCTAGGGGTCGACCTCTGCCCCCCTGCCAACACCGACTGCGAGCGTCCCAGGAGATAGGAGGAGAACCACTGAAAAACCGTGCCTCCCACTCCCAGTCCCCTGAGACGCTGCAGCAGGATACCATGGTCGATGGTATCGAAAGCCGCCGAGAGGTCTAATAGGACTAGGACAGAGGAATATCCCCTATCCCAAGCCCTCCAGAGATCATTCACCAGAGCGACCAATGCCGTCTCCATGCTGTGCCCGGGCCTGAAACCTGATTGGTAAGGGTCCAGGTAATCCGCTTCATCCAGGACCAGAGGGAGCTGATGCGCCACCACACTCTCAACAACCTTCGCAAGAAAGCGAAGGTTGGAGACTGGACGAAAGTTGTTCAATACAGCTGGGTCCAAGGCAGGCTTCTTGAGGAGAGGTCTCACCACCGCCTCCTTCAAGATGGTGGGGAAACAACCCTCGCTCAAAGAAGCAGATATAACCGCCTGGAGCCAGCCTCGTGTCCTCTCCCTAGCTGCATAAACCAGCCAAGAAGGGCACGGGTCCAATAAACATGTGGTGGAACTCAGCTTCCCCATAATCCTGTCCACTTCATCAGGGGTCACAGAATCAAACTCCTCCCAGATAACATTGACAAGACCGCCCGCGTCCTGATCGCCCGACTCTGCCCAGCTGGAGTCCAAACCGGTCCGAATCCGAGCGATTTTATCCGACAGATGTTGACTAAACTCCTCGGCACGACCCTGCAAGGGATCCTCCCTCACCTCCTGATTAAGAAGGGAGCGAGTCACCCTAAACAAGGCGGCCGGGCGATTATCTGCGGACGCGATGAGGGTGGAGAAGTAATTACACCTCGCCTCCCTCATCGCAGCGAGATAAGACCTAATGTAGGTTCTTAACCGCAATCGGTCGGGTTCAGATCGGCTGGACCTCCAGCAGCTCTCTAGGCCCCGTTTCCGACGCTTCATCTCCCGGAGCTCCGCGGAAAACCATGGAGTTCGCTGGGATCTGCGCCGGGTCAGGGGCCGCAAGGGTACAACCCGGTCGAGTGCCTCGGTGGCTGCCCTTTCCCAGGCTTCCACTAAGGCATCCGCCGAGCTGTGAGCAATGGAGGCAGGTGGGGACCCCAGCGCCGCTTGGAATCTATCAGGATCCATTAGGCGTCTGGGGCGGTACCATCTAGTTGGCTTCGTACCCCCACGGCGGGGGGTGGCAAAATGGAAGACCAGCCGCAGGAGATGATGATCGGTCCATGACAGGGGCATAATAAATGGAAAGCCCCCACCAAGATCATCCAACCACCGTCCAGATAGGAAAATCAGGTCAAGGGTGTGGCCTCCCTCATGAGTTGGCTCAGAAATTACCTGCGTCAGGTCCATGGCCGTCATGGAAGCCATGAACTCCCGAGCAAGCTCAGATGAACCTCCCAGGGATGGTAGGTTGACGTCTCCCAAAACTATAAGTTTGGGGAACTCAACCACCAACCCCGAGAGGATATCGAGCAGCTCGGGCAGGGCTGCCGCTACGCGACTAGGCGAAATGTACACGAGCAGCAAGCCCAACTGCGCCCCAGAGCCAAATCTCATAAAGAGAGACTCACACCCGACTATCTGAGGAACGGTGGTCTCCCGCGGACATAAGGTCTCCCTAACGATCACCGCCACACCCCCACCCCTACCCTGAGCTCGAGGCTGGTGTAGCACCCGGAAGCCTGGTGGGCAAAGGTCAACCAAAGGGACCCCACCCTCTGGGCCCAACCAAGTCTCCGTGATGCAAGCCAGGTCCGCATGCTCACCCTCAACCAAATCCCTAACAAGGGGAGCTTTGTTAACCACGGACCTGGCATTCAGGTACACCAGCCTGAGCTCAGGAGGCTGCACATCCTCGCTCCCGGAACCTCGGGAAAGAAGCAGAGGGTCGGAGCGCCCCACCGCTTGCAAATAGTGGAGACGGCGCTCCCGGTAACGATATGGCCCCCTGTCTATCCGCCTGCTGCCATTCCCCGTCGTGGGAATTGATAATCCCACGACCCGCTCATGAGCCCCGGAGACAACGACCCCTCATTCTCCCCCCGCGCAGTCAGACCCAAGTCTGGCCTGAACTATGGTTGATTGGCCGCCCCCCAAAGCCAGACAACCCCTATCTCCCACCCCTCTCCCCAACCCCGTAAAATTTTTTGATAAAAACATAATCAGGGGCCTCTTATTACATTTATGTTGACGGCCCCTGCCCCTGTCCAGCCATCTCTCAGAGACCCAAAACTCGGGCCCTTCATCGAGGTTAGAATTTAAAGAGGCGGGTCGCACCCAGGCGAGGGGGGCACCCCTGAGGGCGAGCAAGTCCGTACTAGTATATTGTCGCATGTTAGTACAGCAAGTCCAGAATAGGTAGTCCCGGAGATGATCATGTCCATAGGAGGATCGAAGGCCGGAAAAGAAAATATCTGGATCCACACCCAGCTGCACTGCCACTTAGCTGGGTGCCCCAGTAAACAGGTCACCCCCGCCCTCTCACGGCAGGTTGCAACTCTGTACCTGGGGATGGTCAAAGATATACTCTGGGTAGGCATGCCCCATAGAGCTCCCACCTCTATGGGGCTGCAGATGTAAAAGTCAGCCACTCTCCCACCATGGCTGGTACCCAGGACCGACCGAATCCAAAGGGGAGAGGGGGAGGCAGACAAAGTTATATATTCAGGCAGAAGAGTAGACGGGCCAAAATGGGCGAAATGGTCTAAAAGTGTCACCGCCATTAAAACGGTCCAAAAGCGGTATAAAGACCGCCTGTTGCTCCATTGAAGCGGTCCAAAGACGCCGTTGCCAACACAAGCGGTCCGAGGCAGCACAGGAAACATCATCGCCGCTAGGATAACTCTCAGTCGCCCTCTCCGCCGCCAAAACGGCCCGAGGACGATAGCGTCACTAAAAGCAGCCTGATGCAGTCTGGGGTAAGATGGAAGCACCACCGCTGGCGAGAGGGGCCAAGAGCCCGAGAAACATCGCAGCCAATCACTGGCCTCCACAAGCGGCCCAAATAGGCCAGAAAACGCTGATGCCGTCGAAGTGGCCCAAAAACAGGTCAAATGTTGCCACTCGGGCCAGGAGGCCCCAGGAATGCCACCGCTTAGTGCTGGTCGCTGAGAACGGCCAGAGCCCACTGCTGCCGTCGTCGTCGTCGCCGGATGCAGGCCATCTCCACCGTCGAATGCGGCCCCAGGGGACGCCGCTACCAGCGGCAACGCCAACGCCCACGCCGTTGCCACCATCGCCGCCGCCATCGCCGCCGCCAAGTCGGACCCACAGGCGTCTCTCTCGGCAACCAGAGGCAGCCCGAAGGTGTTAAAGGCGGCCCGAAACGGCCCGGGGAAGCAAGAAACGCCGCCACCGAGCGCGGCCCGAGAAACTGCCGCCGCCAGCGCCGAGGCCACTGCCCACGCCGCCTCCGCCATCATTGCCACCCAAACAAACCCGCAAGCGTCCTCCTCGTCCTCCTCGCCGACCAGGAACAGCCTGAGAACACCAAGCAGCCCAAACCGGTCCGGAACAGCAGGGAACAATAGGGAACGCCGGAGGCGGCCACGAACAGCTGAGGGCGGTCCGGAGAAGGCGGCCACGAACAGCTGAGGGCGGCCCGAAAAAGGCAAGCGGCAAGCGGCAGAAGGCAGAAGGCAGAAGGCAAACAAAGGCGAACAGATGGAAGGGCTCGCAGGCTACCGGCTGTTCTCTGCCCGTTTTCGTCAGCCACTAGCTGCCCCGTCCCCCAATCCACATCCCAGACAGCCCGAAGGCTCCTGAGGGGCTCCAAAGGGACGCCTCGTAACTGGAACTCACGGAGCTCACGGAGCTCGAACAAGCACGTCCGCCATCTTGATGTGCAATAGGCAAGTCCCAATCTTAAATTATATTATGAAGCTGCTGCATTAGCAGGAATAAGTGATTGGATTAATTTGACACAAGAGAGATTATTAAATCTTGAGGGCCACGACTTGTTTGGCTGGCATGCGTATTTGTTGTATGATAAGAAGATAGATAATGTGTTTAGAGTGCATATTTTAAGACAGGCATTGCTGAGAGTTTGGAAGAAGTATAGACATAAGTTAGACTGCAAGATACCTTTGTGGGCAATTCCAAAACACGGACTAGAAAATATAAATGTTGGTTTTAAACATGATGTGACTACGTATAAGGAGATTTTAAGCTTGGAAAGAAATGTCTGGTGTCTGAAACCATACAGCCTCTTGCGAGATGAGAAGATTGTTCAAACTTGGTTTCAATATATTCAGCTACGGGCCAGGTGGAAAGAAGACCAGAAAACTGGTTTTACAATGACTGATGAAAATCTGATAAAGCAAATTAGAAATCAGGGTCCAGCACATATTAAACGGATATATCTTGCATTGATAGAGATTGACTCAGAAACAGAACTTGTTAAGGATTGTATGATAAAATGGGCCCAAAACATCCAAGAAGTTATTACAATGGACACGTGGGAGAAGATTTGGGTGAGGAACGTAAAATTTACACAAGCTCAAAATTTAAGAGAGAACTTTTATAAAATGTTTTATAGATGGCATCTAGATCCTAAAAAGCTTGCAAGTATGTACCCGAATTATCAGCCAAAATGCTGGAGGTGTGGCGATGAAGATGCAACATATTTTCACATATGGTGGACTTGCAAAAAGGTTAAGGCCTTTTGGATAAAAATCTGGTGGAATATGCAGAAGATTTTCAAGCAAAGGATAAAGTTTTGTCCGCAACTTTTTTTGTTGGGAATAATTACAGATGCTACGGTTGTGGACACTAAGTTGATGCTGAATTTAATTACGGCAGCAAGACTCTTAATAGGTCAGTATTGGAAGAAGGAGGAACTGCCGACTATAGAAGAATGGACTTTAAAGGTTTCTGACCTGGCAGAGATGGCAAAGATTTCGGCTTATTTGAAAGATCACTCGCAAGAACGTTATATTATGGAGTGGAGAAAATGGATTGAGTATATCCAGAACAAATATAGGACTAAAAAGTTTCATGTAGCATTTGAATAAGTCTTCCTTTCCTTTTTCTTTTTTCCTTTTTTTTCTATATATATTTAATATTATTAGTGTTTGTAATTATCCTATATGAGCCAGAGAGTGATAGATTTTAGAGTTTATGGTTGTTAGCATATGGATGTTTATGATTGTTTTTTTTTGTTTTTATACCTTGTACTTAGCTCTGGGAAGTCGGGGGGGGGGGGGAGGGGGGAGGGGTAGGGAGGGAGGGAGGGGGAGGGGGAGGGGGGACTGTTAAAGATAAAATGTATGTTAAAACTTTTCAATAAAAAAAAAAGAAATAGAGACTTGTGCTATTCATGAGTTCCTCAAGATCACCTGCAAAAAATGCTCCATTGGCATCTAACCAAAAGCTTGAGTATGTTTGATTGAACTGGTGCACAACTAATGCCTTCTATACGACACCTTTAAGGCTGTAGGTGTTTATGTATGTATGTGAATGTGTCCGTGTGTGTGTGTGTGTGTGTGTGTGAGAGAGAGAGAGACAGAGACACAGATAGACAGAATATTGTCTTCCAGCCAACCACTGCCCAATGTTATTTATTTGCATCCCACCTTTATTTTTTTTATAAACAACTGAAAGTGTTGAATATATCTAATGCTACTTCCTCCTCCTATTTTCCCCATAACAACAAATCTATGAGGTGAATTGAGCAGAGAGAGAGAGAGCTAGCGGCCGAAGGTCACCTAATCAGTTTTCATACCTAAGGCAGGACTAGAACTCACAGCCTCCAGATTTCTAGCCCGGCACAAACTGTGTGATTAAAAGAGCCTATTCAGGAGGCTTCATTAAACAACAACACTTTGCAGTGATGGATGGAAGGAAGGAAGGAAGGAAATTCAGAGGAATTAAGCAGAATTATGAGTGCTAAGAGCATTAGGATATTTTAAATTTTAGTTACATGTGGGTTTTTTAAAAAAAATCTTTCAGATTACTAAAGGATTATATCTGTGGGCTGTGGTAATTTCTGTCTATTTACAATATACATGAAGAGCTCCTGAAATGTCCCGATCTGTCTTGGGTCTTTGGTGGCCAAGACTTAATTTTGCCGGAAACATACAGAAGTGCAAAACTCACGTCGCATCCATTCTTCTTCTTGCTGCTGCTGCTGCTACGTCGGCAGCTGTAGAGCTAAGAGTTTTCTGCCTAAGTGGTTTTTGAAACAAGGAAGGCAAAGCAAAGCGACGCTAATTCGGACTGTGCCGCATCTTCTACATCGGTAAAATCGACGAGCGAATACGAAGGCTTCCCTCCCGCGTGCCTCATGGTAAACAAACCCAGATTCTGAAGAGCTGAAGACGCCCAAATTAGCAGTGATGAGACAGTCGTTTGGTGAGCGTTGACGCAGCACGAAAGCAGCCAGCCCCTCTTTTTAATGAGTAGTTAATTACCAGGCTTTTTTAATTAGGGGGCGCGCGGAGCCAGGCGCGAGTTTACAAACTTGCCACCCGCTAAACAAACACACGTGCCAAGCTGGAAGCGCTCGGCTGCCTCCCTCTGTCCCGGCCTCTCGTGCCAGCGGAGGAGCGGGGGGGGGGGCGGTTGCGAGTCATCTCAGTTAGTGCAGGCGTCCACAGACACGCGTCTCCTGCGTCCTGACACAGGGATGGTTTCTAAAGGAATAACGGGGATAAGATCCAAAAGAATAGAAAAAGCGGGCGATTCCTTTCTTCCCCGAGAAACCGACTTCCAAGAACAATTTTGCCTAGAACTAAAGAGACCAACCCGTGTAATAAGTGAGGGAGAGGAAAGATGGGACGACCGACCAAACTGGAGGCACAGAAGGGTGCTGGGAGATGATATCCTAAACCAAGTCAGTTGCAGAACTGACCGCTTCATTTCTATAATATATGCACTTTGGGGTGGCATCCCACCTTAGTTAGATAAAGGGATTTTGGGGGTGGGGGGAGTTGATGGTATTGTTCTGCAATCTAGTTGATACAGTTTAAATTTCAATGCATAGCGCACATCCAGAAAATTGATTAATTAAGTAACTAGATTAAGTGCATTGTGTGAATGCAACTAAGGTCTAATCTCACCATATCCTGGAGCATAGATGTCAGTTTTGGCCTGGAGACCTTTTATAATTTACCTGTCAAATGAATAAGGTTGCTCAATTCCATAAAGATTCTGAGCATTAAAAACAGCAGGAACAATCAGTGACATTAACTAAGAATGTAACAACATGTGTCACTTTCAGTATTTCTATTGCATGCATTGCATATGGAGAACGATATAGTAACAGATCTATCCTTGCACGAGCTTGAACAGTTTCCTCAGATGGACATGCTGATTACACAGGATTCCTAATCGTGGAGTGTTGATTACAGACTGTTTGCACACTGTGTTAAACTGTGATTTACTTAATCATTGTTTACTGAGTAAGCTATAATTGGCTGGGCAGTGATCACATACTCTTAAGCCATAACCATGGCTTATGAACTATGCAACATGATGATTTTCATGTGATATTATGAAATCAATTTCATACAATGACCCTGTCCTCCCAAAATAAGCTGTTCTTCTCATTGCAAGGTTAAAGTGCAGACTGAGTCTCCTCTTCATCTAAACTTTGATTTCACCCCATAACCCTCCCCCCCAACCATGCCCTTAGGTTGGCAACTTCCTTGAAGAGAAAGAAGAGCTAATTCTTTCTATGGTGACTTTTTTCTTCGTCACATAAAGATTTTTATCCTTGAGTCAGTGTGTTGCTGAGGATATTATGTTCCCTGAATGTTTTGTTTCCCTTTCCGCATCTCTCTTCTGATCTTTTGTTGCAAGCTTCCCCTTTCTTCTTCTCTTTTAACTTCTGCTTAACTTATTATATTTTTACGGGTTTTTTTATTATCTATCCTGAATGTTGTTTAAACAGAAATGCAGAGCAGGCGTTTTTCTCCACTCTGTACTCTACTTGGACTTTGGAACTGTCTGTCTGAAAGTGAATCAACTGAAGGTATCCTCGTTAGTTATAACAGCTCTTCTGGATGTGTGGAGTTTATCCTTTGCATTGTCTGTTGGAGTAGGGTACAGGTAGTCATCGACATACAACAGTTCTTTTAGTGAGAGTTCAAAGTTACAAACACAGTGAAAAAAGTGACTTATGACCCGTTTTTTACACATACAACCATTGCAGCCTCCTTGTGGTCACGTGATCAGAATTCAGACGCTTGGCAACCGACTCATGTTTATGACGGTTGCAGTGTCCGGGGGTCACCTGATCACCTTTTGTGACCTCCTGACAAGCAAAATCAATGGGGAAGCCAGATTCACTGAACAACCGCATCACTAACTTAACAACTTCTGTGATTCACTTAACAACTGCGTCCAGAAAGATCATAATACGGGGCAAAGCTTATTTAACAACTATCTCACTTAGCAACAGGAATTTTGGGCTCAGTCTTCTCAACCCACAGCTGATCCTTTGGTTGCTTTCTTTGCACAAAAAGAATGCCTCAATGAATCTATATAAACCTCTTGCTGGATAATCGTGGGATAAGTGTGGAAGCAGAAGCATATACTGTATAGGATAGAAGACAGTGGTGGAATATTGTTAAAGCTAATGAAAAAAAATAATCCTTTGAAGCTGCATTGAGGAATATTGAGCTATTCTTGGTTCACAGCCAATAGCACCATTTGTATTCTGCATTTTGCATCCACCCACAGTAATTTTATGTGACAAATATGTGACATTTTAGGATCCCAACCTATAGGGTGTGGAAGTACCAATTACAAGAAATAAATTTAAAAACATTGCACCAGAGTGATTGCATCAAGAAGGTAGCTTTTGTACAATTTCAACTGTTCCATGGTGGCTTCAGTGCAATGGACAAAGTCTAGGGCAGTGAATCTGGCATTAAGGTCAGCAGCAGAGATGTATGTATTTGGCTTTGAGTGCATTACCAATATATAAAATCCATATTAAATTAATCAGTCATTCAGTCAATCAGTTTCCTGCAACCAAAATACTGTTCTAAACCTGCCCTTTGATTATGCATAATGCTCATACTTATCTCACTAGCTTTGAGGAAAAGTCATCTAGAATTTGATGCTACACTTTAAAGGATAGATTGTTGGGCTAATTAAATTTATTTACTTAATTGTAGCTAGTCTTTATATCAAATATAGGATATAACAGCCTAAGAATAAAATATATATGCATTTTGATTGTTATAATTAAAACAGGTTAAACATATACATATAAGCTATCCTTTCTGGAAAAGCAATGCTGTTGTTCGCCAATAGACGGTCTATGGGGATGAAGCTATCTGGGCCTGCATTGTCAAGATAACTTTCATCAATTTTTCCTCATTAGTAAAGAAGAAGGAAATGCCTCTCCAGGTACTTTAAACTCGAGTAGGTCCAGGTGGTAGATTGTGGTTTTCCAAACATCTAATCCCAGAACAATAGTAGAGACTTATAATATAACTGATAAATTAGTTGTGTGTCTCTCAGTCTGTCTATCTTTAATCCGCTCAATATTCATAGCTTCGGGATCCTGAAATCACTGAATATCCAGGATCTGAATAATCACCCTCTGCCTCACATAAAAGTTACATTATGCAATTCCAACCAAAGTATAATTATTATTGGGTCTAGATCAGAATCAGATCTAGTGACTTAGAATTGATCAAAGCTTAGAAAACACCAAAAAAGTCAGAAAATGCCGTTCCTTTTTGCGTAAAGGACTCTTGTCCATTTTGCCTGATCATTCATTCTGTCCACGGCAGTGATCATCCTTCCCAACAAAATGGCAAGTGCACATCCCCTGCCGCCATTCTTTTTAAAATCTGAATCAGTTTTAAGGAAGTATCTCAAGTTATAGCATTATGGATTGGTGGGCAGATAAGATGTATCAATGTGAACTACTCTCCACTATCACAATTTCATGCATAATTTTTAATACATCCTAATACCATCACTTAGTGGAGTTTTTTAAGGGTGGCTGGATGGAATATTAGTACTCATTCCTGTCTGTCAGTCCCAAGCATCTCATAATACAGGAGAAAAAAACCTCCAATCAGACCAGTAGTAGATTCTCAGAATTCAATACAAGTAGTCCTCGAGTCACAACCACAATTGAGCCCAAAATGTATGCTGCTAAATGAAACATTTGTTAAGTGGGTTTGTCCCATTTTACAACTTTTCTTGACATAGTTCTTAAGTGAATCATTGCATTTGTTAAGTTAGTAGCATGATCGTTAAGTGAATCTGGGTTCCCTATTGACTTGGCTTGTCAGTAGGTCGCAAAAGGTGATCACATGACCCCGGGACACTGGAACCGTCATAAATATGAATCACTTGCCAAGCATTGAATTTTGATCATGTGACCATGGGGATGCTGCAACAGTCGTATGTGTGAAAAAAAAGGTCATAAGTCACTTTTTTCACTGCGGTTGTAACTTTGAACGGTCATTAAATGAACTGCTGTAAGTCGAGGACTACCTGTAGCCTCTAAACTAGTGAGATAAACCTCACTCATCAGAAACAACATCCCCAACTAATATAACAGTTGTTTGCTTCTGTACCTTACTTTCAGAAGCAGAGCTCAGAAACTGGAGTATTTCAAGAGCTACTGCTGCTTCTTTTGAAACTTCACAGAATTTTTGAACTCCCTGCAAACCATTTGTAAAAGCATCTCCCCTCATTCAGTTCAGCTGCTGCTTTTAATGTTTGGTGCCTTTGCACTGTTCTTTTGTCTGCCTTCTTTCAGTGCTTTTCGTCATACTTGGGTATGACTAAATTTGAGCTACAGCTTGAATGTGGAACTTGTGAAGTTAGAGAGAGACTTTGCTAGGTGGAAAATTTGACCAGTACGTTAGGTGGTAATCCAAAGCTGAAATCTTTTGGCTGGGAATATCTTTTGTTTTAATATAATATAGAAAGCTATGTTGCATTTAAGGAAAACACTCCCATAGTATCCCTAAGATTTTGGAGAGGTGAAGATGTTCTGTTGTGATACTGATGAATAGATATGCTTTTTCTGCTTTGGCTGGTAGCCAATTGTGGTGTTACAGCTACCTGCTATACTGCAGCTCAGATCATGATCTACCTATGGTAGAAGAACCATCTGTTCAAATTAGGATTACAGGAATGAAGGGCAGCATCATTCTGTTTTGATCCTTACCAAAGAACAAAAAGATGTTAGGAGGTTGTTAAGTCTGATCTCTAGGAAGAAAATGGTGGGAGATCAGTCAGGCCAATGTATTATATAATATAACATATACACATATATATATACACATATACATATATACATACATATACAGAGAGAGAGAGAGACACACACACACACACATACATACATATACACACACACACACACACACACACACACATACACCACACATATTAATTTCAGCAGAAACAGCAATGACTTAGTGGCTGGATTTACACAAAACATAAAATCTGGATCAACATAATCTATTTTTATATAGTATGTTAAAAAAATCCCTGTATAATATGATCCAGTTCACATACAGTACTGTGCAAGTGGCATATTGAGTGACCCCAGATAATATGTGTTAAAGTCTAGTGCTCTCCAGGATTGATCTCTTCCTTTTGGCTCATTCTATTAGTAGCAAAGTACAAAAATGTTTTAAGTATTGTGCTTTCTGCTTCCACTGGTATTGACTTATTGTGCCCACTCAGAAAGTTTGCCATTACCTGCAACACACAAGATAAAAATTCTTGAGGATTGGGCATCTAGAGCTTGTCATTATATCTGAAAATGATATTATCAAGTTCAGATAGTAGCTGCACTAGTGGGTAAATTTTAGCTTCCTGAACAAATATTAAGAAAATAAGAAGAGCCTTGCTGGATCTATCTATTATATCATTTACTTCTCACTCTAGCCAACCCAATGTCACTCAAAACACAAGTCTTCTCTTCTTTGTTTCACCAGTAGCTATTATGCAAAAGTATAATGGTAGTTCTGGAAGGAGCAGATGGCCCTGATGATTATACCCACTGCTAAGGAGATTCTTGTAAGATAAACATTCGTTATCTTTTTCATATGGGTTGAAAATTTGTTGAAATTATAGAGATGAAAACTTAATAATTTTTTTAGAATGAAGCCTGATTCTGATGTTGGAGCAAAGGAAGAACATATAAGATTGAAGAGCTGATCAGAAAAGTTTGGTTGCAGATTAAAAACAATTAAAATTGAGGCCATTCTGGGCCTAAGAATTTCAGAATAAGACTTTATAACAGCAAAGGAAATATTTGTGGAAGGAATGGCTCTATAAATGCCTCTTGTAATTTTTTTCACAAGGGTAACAATTATGAATTAGATATACAGTACATAGCCTCTCCTTGCTCAAGTTTGCTCCTGATTTGAATTGTGTTTCTGAGCACTTGCAGTCAAAATTCACTACTGCACTCCTGACAAAAACAAACTTTCCCTTTTCAATTGTTACAATACTTAAGTGATGTGTACTGATTGGCTCAAGTCTATGTTATCAATGTTAATGGACGTTCTCTCTTTGTTGATTCCTTTCTCACCCAGAAGTTTTTATACTTATTATCTATATCTGTTTGAGAGTATAGATTTAAACAATTAATAGAAAAAACATTTAAGACACTGTTTTGTCAAGCTTCTAATGGTCGTTTGCAATCAAGATAGCTAGATTCTTGCAGGGTCTCATTAGTTCTTTTTTTTTAAGGAAAAGGAACTAAATTTCCAAATATTACAAATTAGGTGACTAGGCTTTGTTTGCACGGCCTCTTTAATCCTTCTGATATGGAAGGAATGCAAACCTTTTCATCACTGATTCCCATTCTCACAAAGAAGTCCATTACACATTTGCCCCTTTGCACTGAGAGCAAACAGATGTCAGATGAAAATCTGGGGATTGTAAAAAAGGAGTAAAAGTATTGTCATAATAATGCCTATTATCAGTGCTTTTTTTGTAAAACAAAAAGGTGCCGGAACTCACACATGTCATACAACCCGCCTTACCTACCCTACAAGGTTCCATCCAAAAAAGGTGCCAGAACTCCGTTCTGAGCGTTCAATGAGAAAAAAAGCCCTGGCTATTATTAGGCTATTATTATTATTAGACGTGGTGGCTCAGTGGGTTAGGACGCTGAGCTTGTCGATCAGAAGGTCGGCAGTTTGGCGGGTCAAATCCCGAGTGCCGCGTAACAGAGTGAGCGCCTGTTACTCGTCCCAGCTTCTGCCAACCTAGCAGTTCGAAAGCATGTAAAAATTCAAGTAGAAAAATAGGGACCACTACGGTGGGAAGGTAACAGCGTTCCGTGCGCCTTTGGCGTCTAATCATGACCACGGAGACGTCCTCGGACAAGCGCTGGCTCTTCGGCTTTGAAACGGAGATGAGCACCGGCCCCTAGAGTCAGAAACGACTAGCACGCATGTGTGGGGGAACCTTTACCTTTACCTTTATTATTAGTGAAGTCAGTGAAAAGTGAGTGTAGTCAGTGAAAAAAATGGAATTTTTGATTAGAACAAGAGACAGGTTTAGATCTAAGTGGTCATGGAAGGTCACCAAGTGACCTAGAGTCTATTCTCTCTCAGACTAACCTACCTTACAGAATTGTTGTGTTAGGGAAAATTTGAGGAAGAAATATTATGTAAATCATCTTGAGCTTCTAAAGGAAAGGAAGGATATAAAAGACGTACATCTCATAAATAAATTAAAATAATCTCCTAGTACAAGGAGGCAAATATAAATTAATAGATGTAACAGAGACCTGGGAAGATAACTCCAAAAAATTGGACAATAGCAATTAATCTATATAATTTGTTCAGAAGGAACAGATGCAATGGATAGGAAGGAGGAGTTGGTTGTCTCCACTCCTGCTCATAAATCTGGACTTAATCATAATGTATATAATATCTAGTTTATAATTAGTAAAGAAACAAATAAAAATATTACCATTGTTGATGTCTACTATCATTCAACCAATCAAGGAAAAATGTGAATGATGTATTCCAAAAACAATTTTTTGATCTTTCAAAGATGCATGAAGTAGTAATTGGGGAATTTGAATTACCCCAACATCTGTCAGGCATGTTCCTTTTAGCGGATGGAGTAAGGCACAAGAGAACCAGTTCTGACTTAATGCTAACTAACAGAGAAGTCATCATCCAGGTTATTGTAGTGAAAACACTGGGGTAAAGTACAATTCTTGATTTGAAAGAAAACTAAAGTGGAGTATAGACAAACATGTATTTTGCACATAAAAAAGCAGATTTTAATCAGAGCAATAATAAGCAGAATCCCATGGCAACAGAAACTAATGGGAAAAGGAGTTCAAGAAGTGGGAAAAAAGCAGTTATGAATGATTTCAATGAGAAAAAAATGGAGAAGAAGAAGCCTGGATGCATTCAAATGCAAGCTAGGCAACCATCTGTCCAAAGTGGTTTAGTCTGGATCTCTGAACTGGGCAAGAGATTGGATTTGATAGCTTAAATGGCCTCTCCTAACTCTTATTATTTTATTATCCTATGATTCTATTCTATAATGCAGACACAAACATTGTGATAATCTAGAATGGCCTCTTTTCTCCTTCTCATTCATGGATTTTCTTGTTGATTCTTTTAATTAAGGATTTTTTAAGTCTCAATGCTTTGTCTCTTCAGAGCACTTTTCCTTTCTTATTGAAAGGAAAGAAATGATGAATGTGAGAAAGGGCAAATCTACTGACAAATCTTTTCTCCTCTCATGAGCTTGTACTTAAGAACAATGCAAGGTTAATTTGCTGGCCATTTCTGAAGAATAACATCACACCCATAGAAACTAAGAGTGGAGAAGCAGCAGATGGGGAAGATGTGTTTAACATGTTGCCCAAACATTGCCTATTTTCCTTTAAATTGCCACTGTAGAGGCTTAAAAAGACTAATTTTGCATGGCCTGATGCCTATCTGTAACTGGGGACTGTAAATCTTGAACAGTCTGTGGAGTAGCTGGGAGACTTTTAAGGATTCTTAAAACACTGACATTGTCACTTCCAAGAGAAGTAGGCCCAGTGTGTGAAGCAGGTGTATTAACAAAAGACGTTTCATGGCGAATGCAGGGCAGTGCCCCAAAGCCCTGGACGAATTTGAACCAGTAAGATTAGCTATCTAAGAGATTGCTCATTTCTCTTTAGTGCTGCTTGCTCAGTTTGGTATAATTTTATATTTGGTCTAATTTTCTCTTTCTTACTTTTTTTGCCTGTTTGCGCAAACAATTTACTAAGTGCAAGTTACGATCTGCAGGTATCAGCTTCATATAATAACCAGAAAGTTTGCCTTTGAAATGGCAGTGTAATGTATGTTTCATATTACATATAAACAAAAAAAATCTCTTCTTACCTCTATGGGCTATATGTGTCTTCCTTAATTGTGGGTCCTCTGTTGGGGGCCTGGGAGTATGAGGGTTCTTCACAGTATCTTAGTTGTTGCTAGCACTGCACTCCTCTGGACAGAGAACTCTGGTGTTGTCCTTGGGATCTGTTGGAGCCACTCTCCCAGTTTAGTAGTCACAACCAACTTCCCTCACCATCACTGGGATTACTTTGACCTTTAGTTTCCACATTTGACCTCTATAGTTTCTCTTTCAGGCCCTGGTACTTCTCCAGCTTCTCATACTCCTTCTTCCTGATGTTGCTGTCACTTGGCACTACTAGATCTGTCATCACAGATGTCTTCTGATTCTTTTTACTACTACAATGTCTGGTTGATTGGCCAATACCTGACTGTCTGGGTCTGGAAGTCTTATAGGATCTTACCCTTCTTATTTTCTACAAATTTCTGTGGAATCCCTTATCTGGACTTGGGAGGGTATGGCCCATACACTGTGCAAATGTTTCTGTCAGCTACTTGGTTGTGCCATTCAGTGTATGCTGTTCCTGCCTGCATCTTATACCCTACCACTATGTGCCAGACTGTCTCTGAGGCCTCTCTGCACTGTCTGTATCTTAAGTCCTGTCTAGCATGGCAAACCCCTGCATCTATGGATCTGCTGCTTAGCGCCTCTCTTGTGCTGCTAGTTTCAATATCTCAATGCTATTTTTAGTCTAACTTTTACCAGCCACTGGTAGGATTTCCCAGTGTCAGGTACCTCAGGTGTCTGTTCATGATACATCCCAAGTGTGTCTTGCCATGGCATTTCCTCTGCTTGATCTTCCTTCCATGTCTGCTGCTGCCTTAGGCATTCTCTCAGCAGCTCATCTTTGGGTGCCATCTTACTGATGTACTCTTGGATACTCTGGGTTTCATCCAGGATAGTGGTGAGTCTCACCAGACTCTGTCCATCATCTTTATAGCTGGTGTAGTCTCTTGTTGAAATTTGGGGTGGAAACCTCCCTACATTGTGAGAAGCTTCTGGGTCTTCAGATCAGGAGCTGTATGTCCTCTTTTGGCCAGCTCACTATATGACAGGGTATCTGGTGACTGACATTGCTGGTGAGGATTTTGTTCTTCCCATTGAGTTGGCATTTCAGGACCTTTTGTCCTGAAATGCCAGCTCAATGGCATTTGTGTATGTCCTTAGGCTTGTGGCTGGTGCTGTGAGCCTTTGTTTAATAGTTCCTAAGGGCTTCAGATGGAGTCTGAAGCCCTTCTGTTTTTTCAGTAGCTGTGTCTTAATCTCAACACCCTAACCTCTTTTTGAATTGCCTTGATCTTAGCCCCCAACATCATTTTTGGTGGGGGGAAGTGGTATGCACTGCTGTTCTTGTCTGTGTAGGATTATACTGACCATAGCATATATCATTAGTTTGAGTTATAGTAGTAGTAGGGATTGTTGTGAGGGCTCTATTGGCATCTTCTAGCATACTGTCTGATATACTTTTCCACTGAGCATTGGTAACCTGTCTTGTAGCTAGTTTATTCATGATCTTATATCTCAAATCAGCTGCAGTGCTTTGTAATAGAAGAGGTAGCAGTGACATTCCAGCTTCAGGTGTTAGCCATGTATCTAATTGTTCTTCTGGGTCTTCTTGAATCTAGGATGCCTTGTGTAGTTGGTCCATCTCAAGTTGTGAGAGCAGCTTCCTGTTCACTGTTTAAACATTGGGTAATTATCTGTTCTTCAGTTAGTGTGAATGCAAGTCTTCTGTCCATCCATAGTTCCCTCATATGTTTCATATACCTCTGTCAATAAATTTACTGTTGTACTGGTAGTAGCATTCCATCACCGGGGTTCTCTTGCCTCATCTATGTATATTTGTTCTATTAACCACTTGACATCAGATTGTCTTGGTTTACTGACATCTGAATCAGAATAGAGCTGGAAGGGACTTTTGAAGTCTTCTAGTCCAACCCCCTCCCTGCTCAAGCAGGAGACCTATACCATTTCAGACAAGTGACTGTCCAGTCTGTTCTTAAAAACTTCCAGTGATGAAGTACCCACAACTTCTGATGGCAAGCTGTTCCAGTGGTTAATTGTTCTCACTGTTAGGAAGTTTCTCCCTAATTCCAAGTTGCTTCTCTCTTGATTAGTTTCTATCCATTGTTTCTTGTCCTGTGCTCTAGTGCTTTGGAAAATAAGTTGACCCACTCTTTTTTGTGGCAGCCTCTCAAGTACTGGAATACTGCTATCAAGTCCACCCACCCCCGTCCTTCTTTTCTCTAGATTAGCCAAACCGAAATCCTGCAGCCATTCTGTATATGGTTTTTCTTTCCAGCCTCATTCATCTTAATTGCTCTTCTTTGCACTTTTTCCAAAGTCTCAACACCTTGTTTGTAATGTGGTGACCAAAACTAGATGCAGTATTCTAGATGTGTCCTTACTAAGGCTTTATAAAGTGGTACTAATAAACATGATTTTAAATCTATGCCTATGTTTATGCAAACAAGGATTTTATTAGCTTTTTTGGCTGCTGCTGCACACTGCTGGCTCATATTTAAGTGATTGTCCAGTGGGACTTCAAGGTCCCTCTTGAAGATTACTTCGAGGTTACTGTTTTTGAGTCAGGTTTCGCCTAATCTGTACTCATACCTTTGGTTTTTCCTGCCTACATGTAAAACCTTGCTTTTCTCCACATTAAATTACATTTTGTTGGATAGGGCCCATTGTTCAAGTCTGTCAAGATCTTTTTGGATCCTGAGCTTGTCTTTTGGGGTGTTGGCTATTCCTGCCAGCTTAGTGCAATCTGCAAATTTGATTAGTTCCCTTTCTATTCCCTCATCTAAGTCATTTATAAAGATATCTGGTGGTGATGTTGTCTATCCCACAATTTTCTAGCTTATCAAGAAGTAGGTTGTGGTCTACTACAGTATGTTGAATGCCTTGCTGAAATATAAGTAGACTATATCAACAGCATCTCACTGGTCTACTAATTTAGTCACTTTGTCAAAGAATGAAATAAAATTGCTTTGGCATGATTTATTTTTTGAATGAACCCAGGCTGGCTATTAGTTATAACTTTATTTGTTTCTAGATGTTTGCAGATCTGTTTTTTTATTTATCTTTTCCAGTATCTTCTCGGATATTGATGTTAGGCTGATTGGTCTGTAGTTTCCTGGGTTTGTTTGTTTTTCTTTTTTGAAGATGGGAACCAGATCAGCTCTTTCCCAATCCTCAGGTAATTCCTCATTGTTCCAGAATTTTTGAAAGATATGGTACAGTGGTTCTGAGATAACATCTGCCAGTTCCTTCCGAACTCTGGGATGTAATCCATCAGGCTTAATAGGAGTAACTGTGAGAGGGATCTTGAAGTCTTAGTGGAAAATCAATTAAATATGAGCCAACAGTGTGCAGTGGCAGCCAAAAAAATTCAAAGCAATCCCTTCAATCAAGATCATGTGAGGTACTAATATCACTCTATAAAGCCTTAGTAACACCACACCTACAAAGGGACGCGTTGGCTCAGTGGGTTAGGACGCTGAGTTTGTCGATCAGAAGGTCGGCAGTTTGGCGGGTCGAATCCCGACTGCCGCGTAGCAGAGTGAGCGCCTGTTACTCGTCCCAGCTTCTGCCAACCTAGCAGTTCGAAAGCACGTAAAAAATGCAAGTAGAAAAATAGGGACCGCTATGGTGGGAAGGTAACAACATTCCGTGCGCCTTTGGCATCTAGTCATGCTGGCCACATGACCACAGAGACGTCCTCGGACAAGCGCTGGCTCTTCAGCTTTGAAACGGAGATGAGCACCGGCCCCTAGAGTTGGAAACGACTAGCACGCGTGTGCGGGGGAACCTTTACCTTTAATACCACACCTAGAATACTGTGTTCAGTTTTGGACTCCACACCATAAAAAAGATGTTGAGACTCTAGAATACGGGTGTCAAACTCGCCACATCACGTTGTGACGTATCACAAGTTTTTTTTTTTGCATTGCCGGAGCTGGGGTGGGCGCAGCCTCTGTATGATGCAACCAGCCTATGGGCCAGCAGTTTGGCACCCCTGCTCTAAGAAGAGTGCAGAGAAGAGCAACAAAGATGATTAGGGGACTGGAGGCTAAAACATATGAAGAACGGTTACAGGAACCGGGCATGGCTAGTCTAGTGAAGAGAAGGACCAGCGGAGACATGATAGCAGTGTTCCAATATTTGAGGGGCTGTCACAGAGAGGAGGGAGTCAACCTATTTTCCAAAGCACCTGAAGGCCAGACAAGGAATAGCGAATGGAAACTGATCAAGAAGAGATTCAACTTGGAAATGAGAAATTTTCTGACAGTGAGAACAATCAACCAATGGAATAACTTGCTTTCAAAAACTCATCACTATCTTCTGTGTTTTAAGTGTCTATCTCTTTTTCTGTGATTTTTTTATTTTGTCCTCTTAGATCATTAAGAATTTTTTTAAAAAAATCTAAAGAATTAAAATAAGTAAACTGTTTTTTACATGTTTAGTTGAAAAAAGAAATTGAGAAATTGAAAAAAGAATTTTAGAATTGAAAAAATATTTAAAAATTAAAAATGAAATTTAAAATTTAAAAAATCAAAAATTGGAAAAAGAAAGTGAAATTTGTAAAAAGAAGTTGAAAATTGAAAAAAAGAAATTGAAAAATTGGGGGGGGAAAGTTTTAAAAAACTTCAGACATTTTAAAAATTTAAGAATTTAGTAAAGTTCTCGGTCCTTTATGAAGTGTTATGCACTAATTTATGTTGGAAATCTCAGGCTTTTTTTCTAGGAGATGCTTAGCTCTTAAACCTCTTCACCCTGCCTTGAAAATTTATCTCTTTCCTCTCTGTCCACAAGTGTTATGTACTTATCCTTTCCCCCCCTGCCTTCTTGCCCTTCAGTTGCCTGGGCACTACTGTGGTTTTCAGGTACGATGTGCTTCTCTGGGTGCTTAGCTGCTGCTCAACTGGTCTGCTGCGCTACCCTCAGCCGCTACTGTGGGCACTCCAACCTGCTGTCATACTTAGCTCTGCCCCGCAGCTGCTCAGTTGGTCTGCCATACTGGTCTCAGTCACTGCTAGTCTGCTGCACTGCTCTCAATCACTGCTCTGGGAAAATCTGCTCCATTGCCACTTAACTCTGCACGGCTGTTGCTCAGGGTCCATCATGCTGCTCTCAGCCACTGGTCTGCTGCCACCTACCTCTGTTTCACCCCTGCTCAGTAGCCTCTGTTTGTACCTCGCTGCCTCTGCTCATATGCTAGGCTGGGTCACGAGGCCACCTCTCCGTCTCCCAGCTGGGCTGCTGGGCTCTCAACTGGGCCACTGGGCCACCTCACAACTGAGTCACCTCTCAGCTGTGCCCTCTGTCCGTTGGAACACCAGGCCACCTCGCCAAAGGATATTTTGGTGGAGCAGTGGGCTAATGCCTCCTTAAGTAACACCAGCTGCCTGCAATTAGTGCAGGTTCAAGTCCCACCAGGCTCAAGGTTGACTCAGCCTTCCATCCTTCCGAGGTAGGTAAAATGAGGACCCAGATTGTTGGGGGCAATTAAGCTGACTTTGTAATAATGCCGCTTGGGGGGGGGGAGAGAAAGCCCTAATAAGCAGGCATATACATAGAATGAAGGCTACTGCTAAGCACATTGGTTTGTGCTTAAATTGTAAGCTGCCCTGAGTCTTCGGAGAAGGGCGGGATATAAATGGGATTAAAATAATAAAAATAAAATAAAATATTTTGTTCCCAAAATTTTAAAAATTCTAGAAGTTTATTTTCATAATTCCCAAAATTTAGGAGATTTTTTTAAAAAGAAAATTTAAACTGAAATTTCTATTCTTCGATGTCAGTCATCTAGAATAATAGAGAAAACAAGAGCTGAAGGGGCTTATACTATTTTGGACAAATGGCTGTCCAATTTCCTCTCAAAAACCTCTGGTGATAGGGCACCCACACCTCTGAAGTCAAGCCATTCCACTAATGGTTTACACTGTCAGGAGTTCTGGGAGTTCTGAGTCCCTTTCGGTCCCTTCTGTGGTTAATGTTGATGTTGCCCTTTTGATACAGTTTATAATCTACAGATGTATTTTAAAAAAATGACAGATGAATAAAATTTGAAAGGGAAAACATAATCCCAGCAGCATAAACTTTGCATCCAAATAAATGTTTTAATTCCAAGTTTTCTCTTCTCTCCAAGGGCAGATTTTTCCTCCATTCATTTTTTTCCCCTGTGGGTGCAATTCTGTGCAGTCCAGTTATTTCAAGTAAATCTCCCTTTTGCAATTGACTGGTGGGAATTTTGTCAATGCAGATGGTTCAAGTGGTTATTATTATTGTGTGGTTATCTGATAAAAAAAATGCAAAACTAGGGCCAATAATATAAAAGTTTGTTCTAAAAGGGGAGGGGTATTGTCTTCTACCTTATCTATATTCCAGGTCAGTGAGCAACTTCCCATTTAAAACTACTTGCCCCATAGAAACTTTTTCTCTTGGAAGAATTGCCATATTGAACAAACTCAGTTAGACAGATTGGCAATCTCATGTAGCAGTCTGGCCAGCTGCTGGTACTGTTGGTAATAGGCAACTCTCCACCGTCTCTACAGAGCCCCCCCCTCCAAAAAAAATAAATTCTGCTGTAATTGGTTTTTCAAATCTGTGTACAGATTTGGAATGCTACTTGCTAGGGGAAACTGCTTGGACAGGCAATTTTTGAATGAGAACTAATTTAGTGGGGAATAGTTAAGATGGCCATCCCTATTGCACATTTCCTCACTACTTGCTTTTGAGCAGCTTTTTTCTAAAATAGGAGGGGAAAACAAATTAACTTCACACATAATATATATGCATATGTTCTTACAAATGTTGCAGATTCTTAGAATTGGTTTCTAGTTAATCAGCCAGTCACATCTAGTTTAGATGACTCAAAGAGGAGCGCATGACATGCCAGAAATGGGTGTTCTAGCATGCAAAAAGCAGCAGCAATTCAGGTCAGGATCTCGGAAACGGCAGGCTAGATCTCAGCACCATGGACAGAGATCAAAAGAATTGCGGACTGAGGCATGCAAGCGGCAAGAGGCTGAAATTAAGGCAGAAAATGCAGCAGCAAGTGATTCTATGGCAGCCCGGAGTTGCAAGTTGCTTTTCATCAGAGTCATTGTTGATTTATGGACTCCATGGTGCTTCTTTGTGACTATAGCAATCAAGACATAAACATAAAGTGGGAGATCCTTCCAGAAGGCCAAGGAGTGGCTGGGACAAAGAAAGAGGCATAGTTTACACAACACTGACTGTGAGTATCTTTACCACAATTGTTGATGGGGAGGTATTAGGGCAAGATAAAGAATGCAAGAAAGCAAAGGAACCAAAGAAGCAAACTATGCCGGTGGACGAGGTGGGGAATATTTCTTTGAGAGAGAAAGCACAAATTCATTGGTGAATGAGGGGGTGAGAAAGAAAGGTGTCTTTAAGAAACACAGAGTAGTTTATGCAAATGAGAATTTTTCTCTTCTTTTCACTTATCTTTCCATTTTTCTTTTTATAGATGGACCTCTTGGATTTTCATTAGAACCTTGATCCCTTTTAAACCCTGGGTTGCATCCTCCATTTTTCAACTCAGTGTGTCCTGACTTTCAACCTAGTCAGATTCTCTCCTGGTACCTTTCTGGCTCCTTTTACTGCTGCGTTGAAACTCCTGATTAAAAAAACCTTGCACTCTTCAGACTAGCATCTTCTAATTGATCTGACACATCTTCCTTTTTCTTTTTTCTTCACTCCACCAACCTCCTTAAGCACTTTGCCTTACTCTGATGGTGTGCCTCAGGCAGGGCTGGCATTCTGTGTTTGCACGACACAAAGCACCTCATTTTAATAAACACTTTAGAAATACTATTATTCCAGTTCAAGTGACACAACTGTCCCCATCCACCACTCTGTCCAACTTCAAATGATCCAAGATGTTACATTCATTATAGTATGGAGGAGGTTATTAGGCTTGATTAATGAACAGAAATAATGACACCTCATATGGGTGGTAAGAACTTAAAAGAGCCTTAGACTGGCCAGTTCCAGGGAAGTAATAAACACATTTGTCTGTTGTAGAGGAAAAGTGGATGGGCTTTTGGAGTAGAAGGAATAGAAATCTGGTAGCATTCTATGAGGTGATCTAAGAATGCAAATGCAGAATTGCAGGAATGTTTCGAAACAATCTTATCCTAAAGACTTGCAATTTGTACCCATCCAATCAGCTTTAAACTGGGACAATAGTTTGCAGCTGGCATAGGTGTGTGTGTGTTTATGTGAATAGAGAGGAGGGGGGGAGGAGGAGAGGAATAATAATAATCCAGTGGTTTGCTACTCTTGCTGCAGAAGAGCTCAGCCCTGAGAGGCTACTATGATGAGGAGTCAGTGCAATTTTTGCCCACTAACGTCGTAGTATGCAAGCTGGGCAAGATAAGGGTGGGCAGGCGGAGGTGTGACATAGCTCACAGGCGTGAAACTCGCCCAGGCGCATCACCTCCAAGGAAAGCAATGGGGACATCTCAGGGAGGGGGTTCTATGCTGAGACCAAGGATGGCGGATGGAGGCTAAAAAGCGGACGCGGGGCTATGTGCAGGTGGAAGGGAAGTGGAAGCCAGGCAGTAGAGGCTATGCTTGCAGGAAACCTCCAGTTCGGTAGATTCCGAGCTGAACCAGCGCCTGTGTAAGCTGGAGAGGGCGTTCGGGAAGGGGTGGATGTGGGGGTGGGGGGATGAGCTGGGGATGCTGGACCTTGGCAGGGGGAGACCGGGCCGATCTGGTCCAAGCCAGCCAGCCAGCCAGGCGAGGGTGTCCCCCCTCCTCCCTCAATGCCAGCCGCGGTGGCGTGGGCGGACGTGCGGGGTGGTCTCCTTCTCCTTCCCCCTCAGTGGAGCGCTGGCTCTTCCCCGGCGCTGGCACTAGGGGTCCCCCAGCCCCATCCTTCCTGTGCGGCGGCGGCTGCTGCTGCTTGCGGGTCTGGAAGGAGGAGGAGGGAATGGGGGCCCCGGTTGGTCTTTAGCGCCTCCCTCCTCTCCCGGAAGCGGAGGGGAAAGGAGGAGGAGGAGGAGGAGGAGGCGGTGGGGAGGGCATCCCGAGCCCTGCGGCCGGAGGGGCCCGGGAGGAGGGCGGGAGGAGGGCGGGCGGGAGGAGGGCAGGCAAGAAGGAAGGGAGGACGGACGGGAGGGCGGCGGGAAGCGGGCGGGCGGGAAGCGGGCTGCCGGGCCGGGCAGCAAGGGGGGAGCCTGGTGGTGGCGGTGGCGGCGGCAGGCGGCGGCGGCGGCGATGGCGGCCAAGTCGGACGGCAGCGGCTTCTCGCAGCTGCACAACCTGGACGACCTCCCGCACCATCATCCGCACCACGCCGCCGCAGCCGCGGCCGGCCCGGGCGGCTGCGGCGGCGCGGGGGACGAGGCCGGGGGCAGCAGCTCCATGCACATCTGCCATTGCTGCAACACGTCATCGTGCTATTGGGGCTGCCGGAGCGCCTGCCTACGGAGCCTGCTGGGCCGGGCCGGGGGGTCGGCCTCGGGGGGCCCGGGAGGCGGCACCGACCCGCTGGAGCCGACCGACGGGCAGCCGCCCTCGCCCTCGGCGGCGGTGGTGGCGCTGGCGGTGGAGCGGCCGTGGCTGGACTGTCTGTGGATCGTGCTGGCGCTGCTGGTGCTTTTGGGCGATGTGGGCACCGACCTCTGGCTGGCCCTGGACCACTACGGCCGGCGGGACTACCTGTGGTGTGGCCTGACGCTGGCCTTCGTCCTCCTGCCTTCGGTCTTGGTGCAGATCCTCAGCTTCCGATGGTTCGTGCAAGACTACACCGGCGGAGGCCTGGGGGCCGTGCAGGGCCTCACCAGCCGCGGCCCTCCCATGATGGGCTCGGTCGGAGGGGGCCGTCGGGCTGGCCCGGGACATCACGCCGCCCCTCCCGGCGCACAGCGCCTCTGCAGGCTTTCCGTCTGGATCTGGCAGACTGTTATCCACCTGCTGCAGATGGGACAGGTCTGGAGGTAAGGCGGGAGGGGCAGAAAGGCAGCGAGAGGGAGAAATGAGGCGGCGGGGGGGGGTCTGCCTGCAAGCGATGGAAGGGGTACGGAGGTCTACGGCCCTGTCGCACCCCAGGCGGCAGAAGGGTGACCTCCAAGGCTGGCTGAGTACACTCAGGAAATGCATGGCTGCTAAAAAGGTGCAAGGCCCCGTCCCCAATTTGCAATGACGAATTGTAAGTGTAGCTACCGGGTGGGGAGATGCCCCCTTTTTCTAGATTGCAAGTGGGGGGGGGAGTCTGCGTTCATTTCCCCTACAGAGACTTTGCGGAGGGAGGGGGAGATAGGAGGCAGGCAAATCGTTCCAGATGTCCTGTGAGGGAGGAGGATTCCTAGGAGCATGGTACTCTCTCCAGAAAGACTAAATGCATATTCAGGAATAGCCAGGGAGGGGGAGAAGAAGGCTTCCAGTCTCCCAAATCTCAGGCAGAGCTAGGCAATCTCGTATTCTTATTCAAAAGCTTATGCCAAGTGACGTAAGGGAATGCTCAGTTGCGTGAAGCAGAGAGCCCGCCAGTGAGGCCAAGACAGGATTGCTCTTAAAATCTGGTATGTTGGGGAAGCAGCATTACATGTGTATGCTGTCTGTTCACACACCGAAGAAATAGAAAGTTTAGTGCAATCTGGAGCTCTTTGGATTTATAGGACTTCATCCTCATAATCCCAGATAACGTGGAGTTACTGGATGATATCTCTGTGTGTGCCTCATTCTCTCTCTCTCTCTCCCTCTCTCTCTCTCTCTCTCTCTCTCTCTCTCTCTCTGTGTGTGTGTGTGTGTGTGTGTGTGTGTGTGTGTGTGTGTGGGCACAGGCGCGTGTCTCTCTGAAAGAGAGTGGGGGTGGAGATGTAATCCAATAGTCTGGGTTAGGGAAGTCTCAAATAGAGAGGAACAACTTGTAGTCACTTCCAAGAATGCAGTTGTATTATCCCTGTTTTGGTAAAGGAAACATAAATACATACATATGCACAAACCAGCCAACAGGATGCTGCAGAAAAAAAGGAGCTTTCTTGGAGAAGTTTGCCTATCCTGATCTTGTCTACCCTCCTAGGAAACTAATAAGATCATCTCTCAGAATGAACTGCTGCAGTTGAGACATTTCACGAGGAAACAGTATTATGCCCTTGTACAGTATTTTTAGGTCCTAAAATATTTTTCATCCCTGTGGAAAACCTGAAGTCACCCCCTCAAAGAAATCCTGTGGTCACAATGCCCTTAAATTATTATGGAGAAAAGATATTTCAATCTGGAATAATTGAGATGCTCAAAGCATAGTCAAAAAGAAATCACAACACTGAGATATTGGCGGAGACTTACATTTTAATCAGAAAAGATGCTCTGGTTATCCTCTAAAATAGATTTGGTTCATCTTGTACCTTCCAGATGTCCTGGACTCCTCTTCTAATTAGCTTTCTCCAGCCTGGTATCTCCAGATATTTTGGTTACTCCCTACTACATTCTAAAATCGTTCTGCTAAAAATGAATATGAGGTAGAAAATCTGAATGTTCTCCAGACTCTGGGATGACAAGACAACATAGAATAAAATGCATTAGGAGAATATAATCTTAAATCCTTTATAATAGAAAAATAAGAAGAACATCCTACATTTTTTTTACTTATATGATCAAGGGAGTTCTAGGACTATATCTCCTAGGACAATAATTTTTAATTCTGGATCACCTTTAACAGAAATGTGCATTTGGGACCAGATCTTACCTTTTTAAATTGTAGGCATGCATGTCCCAAATGCTGATGTAAACTGAGGTAAGACCAAGACCTAGTGATGTTCTCCAGATTGGTGTCCTTCAGACATGTTAGGAGTGGAACTGCCGAGATGCCCAGGAGTTGCAATCCCAACATGCATGGAAGGTATTATATAGGAGAAGTTACCACATTAGATTGAACTGTTGACAATCATCTTGGAGTATCTTGGAGAAAAGCAAGTTCTCTTTTTCTTGCTCTACCAAGAAGGCACTATAGAGGTGAGAATGCAAACTTCCTTCCTTGAGAAGCAGTCCCATTGAACACAATCTTATTTGTAGTCACTGAATAAATGAGCACAGTAGATAAGGATGCACAGGATTTTTCATTGTAGAAGACAATTCTAGACCTCGATACTGAAAGGCAGGGATAGAAAGAGAGGATGTAGACATCTATTTGCACTTCTAAAAATAAAAATAAAGAGCAATAAGTGGAGTGGTGGTAGGGGCAGTCTTCCTCAAAAGGATCCGTAAAACCTGAGGTGGCTAGATTAATTTTCCAACCTAATATAGGACCAAGTGAAAGTGAAAAGCAATGACTTCCACAGCACATGGATAACAAAGCAGAGCCATTGATTAACTTGTTTCCTCAAAGTAGCTTTGTTTATTGACAGAATGTCTTTTCATCTGCTTATACGTATAGGACTGGCAAAAATAATGGCTTAGGGTTGGGTCAAATGCACAGGATTTATGCATCATTTCCCCAAATATATCAGGTGATGGTCGGGTTGTACCTATGAGACAACTGTCCTGTATAAATTGGTTAGATATATTGCGAAGATGACATTAGACTCCCTTCTCTTCCACCCAGGCTTCCTG
The DNA here is from genome assembly GCF_947247035.1 of Vipera ursinii. Lineage (NCBI taxonomy): Eukaryota > Metazoa > Chordata > Lepidosauria > Squamata > Viperidae > Vipera > Vipera ursinii. The sequence goes on from NC_139512.1 coordinate 330,609,552, forward strand.
AAGGTAGAATATTGAAAAGAAGGTCAATGCCCATGCCTGGCAGAGGGGGAGCTCTAGAATAACTGGTTTCTTTTTCAAGAGAGGAACTATGGGAAAAGATGCAGAAGGTGTCCTGGAGAGACCTTTGCTAAGAGAGGAAACCTTTGCAGAAAAAAGGCAGCTGGGAGAGCCTTTAGCTGCCTCTGAATCTGCTTGATCTGCATGTATGTGCACCTCTAAGCGTGCACACATGTGCATAGACCGATCCAAAGCGTTTTCCAAAAAGGGTTCACAGCAGGATAGGAAAATGAACGAGTATTTTACTTAAGCTGATGTGAAGCCATCGAAGTGCATAAGATGCCTTGGGGATGGCATCAATCCAAAGAGTGGATTGGCTTATATAAGCTAATCAAACAGGATAAAATAAAGTTTGAGAAAGGAAAGGATTTAAAATCTCCTTTTGAAGATAGAAATGTGTGTGTGTGTGTGTTTATGCAGTGTGCATGTACCTTTGTACATGTATGAATATGCTTATGTGAAACTAGCAACTGGAATAAACTGGACCTTGGCAATATGATGGGATTGGTGGTTGTGGGGGGGGGGGAAAGAAATTAAATGGAGTGTGAAGAGATATATTCAGTTAATGATGACCCTTTTCAGTGAAATCATGAGGGTAAAACAGGCCAGGTGGGGTTAAACTGCACACGGGTTGGACCAGTTTCCTTCCTCTGAAGTCGGGGAGGGAGGAAAGGAATTGCTTTGATGAAAGATGATGTTCAAATGAGTTGGAAGGGTTAAAGCAGTTCCTAAGGAATTTGCTTTGAACCAACTTAAAATGGAGGCAGCCAATGTGAGTAGCTGGGGGTGGTGGTGGTAAAATCAGCTTGATGCTGGTAGGGAAAAATATTCAAGGAAAAAATTGAGATACACAGGAAAGATCAGAGAGGGGGGAATAAGGGGAGGAAAACACCCGCCTAAGCATGTGTGGGCAGCTTGTATGAAACTGCAACCTGGGAAATACACCGGTGAAGTCATACACTGCAACAGAATAAATTTCTTGCTTTTTCAAAATGTCATTTGCACTGCTTTATGGCTTGCGGTCTCCTCTTCCCCCCCTCTCTCTCCCCCCCCTCTCCCTCTTGCATGTTCTAGCACAGAACAGGATGTATGCAAGCAGGGCAAGGTTGTAACAAGAGATTTCAGTTTCGCCTGTGCCACGAGAGATGGATTTGTGCCCAAATCATTTCTCTCCCTCCTTTCCATATACATCCAAGTTATCAGCCATATAAGCTGAGGCAGCTGTTAGAGGAAAATGCATGTGTGCCTGGCAATTTACCCATCTTCTTTTGGCAGCTGTGTATTGAGATGGGAATTAGAGTGTATTTTCTAGGGGTAGTGGGGGAGTTCTTATACTCGCTCTATCACTAAATAAACATCTCCGACATACTGGAAGATGCCGAATCATTGGGAAAAGTGGTCTTGGAATGCAAAGAAGCAACTGATTGTATTTGAGAAATAAAACTGCACAAATCTTATTCTGCCAAAACAGAAGAAAGGTAGGGTCTCACTTAACCCTTGGCCATTTTTGAAGCTGTAAATGTTCTTTGGAGCCAAAAAAAAAAGAGCTTTGCCAAGTCTTGCTCTCTGTAATGAGGCTTTGTATTTAAAACTGGAATATTTCAAACACTTCCTTAAGGATTAGGGCAGAAACATCTGTTTGGGGGCCTCACACAGCTGTCAAAAGTCTACTGAACAAATACTTAATTACCAACAACCTTTTGTGAGAGTCGTTTAATATCTAATAAATAAATAAATAAATAAATAAATAAATAAATAAATAAATAAATAAATAAATGTCGCTGTTCTTCTTGCTGCTATGGCCGTCATTTGAATTACTCCTGAATGCTGTGGTGGGACTAATCCAGCAAGACAGCATGCCAGAAGCTGAATTATTGCTTGTTGGACTAGTGAAATGTTTACGTTTGGAAGTTGTTGCTTTTTTAAAAAGGAATCATTTAGAACAGGGGTGTCAAACTCACAATGTCACGTGACGTGTTGACCATATCGTGACTTTATTGCCACTGCCAGCAATGGGATGGGCGCGGTTTCGCTATGATGCATCCAGCCCACAGGCTGGCAGTTTGACACCCCTGATTTAGAAGAAAGAATTTTTTAAAAAAATGAAGTCTGTAATAGTGGTCCTACCAGGTGGCAATATTTAGCTGACCTTGACTGATCTCAAAAGCTAAACAGAGTAAGACCTTATTAATCCTTGGATGGAAAACCACCAAATAATACCAGGCTTCTAGGCTAGATGGAGAAGCTGAAAAATGTCTTGGGAAAAAACAGTGGCAAACCATATACTGTTGCCACGAAAAATTAATTGGACACATCTATTTAGTTCCCAGGGTCAAGTTTGCTCAAAGGTGTCCTTACCTAAATGATGCTAGAGAAAAACTAATGGAACCTTCCAATTTGACCTTGGTTTATTTACTGTTTCAGCAAATGCAAAAAAATATAGCAGAATAGTACTGGAAATTTTTCCCATTAACTGACACTGATAAGTTAATTGCATGAGGCCTGGGTAAAAAAAGATGGGTTTTGCACAACATGTCATACAAGGCTAAAATTAGGTTGGATAATTTGTATTTCAACATATTATGGGAAATTCAGCTATTTTTTTATAATGTTATGTGAACTAAACCATCATGTAAAGTCATAATAAAGTTTATTTAGGTACAAAATGCATACACATTTTGAAGCATTGTGAATTCTTACTTTGGGCAAGTAATTTCATTTGGAGTGGAGTGGAAAAGTTTACGCAAATAAAAGATCTTGGCTTTGGGTCAAGACAGTGTCTGGAGAAATTTGAGAATTACATTTTATTTTGTGAAGCTAACCTTGATTGATTTTTCATAATTTTGTCAACTACTTGATTTAGTTAAACTTTTTTTTAAGGTTCTTGGGCAACTACTAGATGGCAGCAAAGATTGGGGCATTGTGCATCTCAGATCATTCTAGTGAATAAGATTCAGAAATGAGATCTGAATGATGCTGTAATTCAGGTGTGTCTGAGACATGCAACAACTTGACACTACATCTAGCAGTCTACCTACTGGAAGAGTTTAGCTGACTTTGGATGAAGTAATGGAAAGAGACAGGATGTCAACCCTGGCCCATGATGATCCTGTTGAATTTGATGGGCTGTAGTTTCCCCTCTATCCCTATGATGTTATCATTTTGCTTCAATTCCAAGGACATGTTTTGGTCATCAGCAACTTTCAAATAACCATATGCAAGTTTTTGCAGTTTTGTGTCCTGTTTCTCTAAGGCAACTTTCCCTTAATAAATGCCATACAAATCTTATTGCATTCTTTGACCAAGTGACAAAATTAGTGGACCAGAGGAATGCTGTAGATATAATTTACTTGGACTTCAGTAAGGCATTTGATAAAGTAGATCACAACCTACTACTTGATAAGATAGAAAAATGTGGGTTAGATAGCATCAACACCAGATGGATTCGTAGCTGGCTGACAGGCCGTACTCAGTGTGTGGTCCTCAATGGAACTGCATCTACATGGAAGGAAGTGTGTAGTGGGGTGCCCCAGGGCTCTGTTCTGGGCCCAGTGCTCTTCAACATCTTCATCAACGATTTGGATGAGGGGATAGATGGGGAACTCATCAAATTTGCAGACGACACCAAGCTGGCAGGAATAGCCAATACTCCAGAAGATAGGCTTAAAATACAGGAGGATCTGGACAGACTCGAACACTGGGTGCTATCCAACAAAATGAAATTCAATGGTGAAAAAAGTAAGGTTCTACATTTAGGCAGGAAAAATCAAATGCACAGGTATAGTATAGGGGGTACCTTGCTCAATAGTAGTAACTGTGAGAGGGATCTCAGAGTCCTAGTAGACAATCAGTTCAATATGAGCCAGCAGTGTGCTGCAGCTGCCAAAAAAGCCAACACAGTGCTAGGCTGCATTAACAGAGGAATAGAATCAAGATCACGTGAAGTACTAATACCACTTTACAATGCCTTGGTAAGGCCACACCTGGAATACTGCATCCAGTTTTGGTCACCATGATGTAAAAAAGATGTTGAGACTCTAGAAAGAGTACAGAGAAGAGCAACAAAGATGATTAGGGGACTGGAGGCTAAAACATATAGGGAACAGTTGCTGGAATTGGGTATGTGTAGTTTAACGAAGAGAAGGGTGAGGGGTGACATGATAGCAGTGTTCCAATATCTCAGGGGCTGCCACAAAGAAGAGGGAGTCAAGCTATTCTCCAAAGCGCCCAAAGGCAGGACAAGAAGCAATGGATGGAAACTAGTCAAGGAGAGAAGCAACCTAGAACTAAGGAGAAATTTCCTGACAGAACAATTAACCAGTGGAACAACCTGCCTCCAGAATTGGTGAATGCTCCAACACTGGAAGTTTTTAAAAAGAGACTGGACAGCCATTTGTCTGAAATGGTATAGGGTTTCCTGCCTGAGCAGGGGGTTGGACTAGATGACCTCCAAGGTCCCTTCCAACTACTACTTCTTCTTCTTCTTCTTCTTCTTCTTCTTCTTCTTCTTCTTCTTCTTCTTCTTCTTCTTCTTCTTCTTCTTCTTCTTCTTCTTCTTATTCTTATTATTGCATAAATTTCCGCTTCTTTATCTGTGAGTTGCAGCCAATTTCAAATATAAGAAGGATATATTGAATTGAATCATCTCAGTGTTGTATAAAAAATGTAGTGCTTTCCTAGGTTGATAATCTCCAAATACATTGGGCTATAACTTTCATCATTTCCAGGGAACATGAACGTATAGATGTGGCTCCAAAATTCGCAAGATAACATATGAATGAAGATAAAATACAGTTGAAATAGAAGTCTTTCCCACCCTGAGATGGAACGCTACTACTTAAATCTGAGATATTTTGCTTACAGACACAAGTTCAGCTACAGAACACAGAACTATGACTACAATTCTTGATTCAACTTGCTTTTACTTTTGAAAAGAAGCTTTCTGTTTTTTTGGAATGCTGGAAGGCTTTTTTTTTAAAAAAAATCCTATAGTGGAGTACTCTGAAGATGTGTTTCCTATCTTACTTGTGTACCTGATTCAAGTATGTTTAAAAATGGATAGAAGAAACCCATCCAAATACTTCAGGCATTTTGTAAATGAGTGCTCCAAAGTTTAGACAAAGATGGAATTATAAGGGATCACAAGGGAAATTCTACTTATTTTTTCTCGATTATGAGATAATTGGAACATCTGCTTCTTGCTTATTGACACTTAACTTGTTGAGACAAAAAAAACTTGATTTTCAGTACCTGTGTGAAGGTTCCCCAGTTTGAGATAGAAGTAGTAGGAGGAAGTTATTGCAGAGTTAAGAGAGCACCATGGCCAATTACATGCAGTGAAATAAAGCAAGAGACTGTATGCATGAATGAATGTACATGTGCTGCTTTGGGTCTTGTTGATACACATATAGTAACTTGGGGAGCAATTTTGTCAGCATACTTTCCAAAGGAGCAGGCCCACTGACTGCTGGATGAGTCATTTTCCTTTCTGATATAAAGAAAATATTTCTTCCCCTTCTGCTTGGATAAATTCTATGTACAAAAAGTGATCAAACCAACATTGCTTTTACTTCAACGTGGGAAAACAATCTCCATTCAATCTTTAGAAAAAGAAGGTTGGTTTGGAGTACCCAAGACTGGTGATATGACAAGACTACTCAGTTCTGCAGTGCATCCCCACCATGGCACTCTCCCCAGTGTTTGCCCCTAGTTGCAGGGCTGCATTCTGTCTTAGCTTTTGGAATGGGACAACTCACCACAGCCAACTTGCCGTGGGACAACTTACTGCAGGACAGTTCAGCAAATACAAAAGTTAAATTAATTTTGACAAAACTGTGGACAATGATAATAAAATAAAGAAAGTCAATCCAGAATACAAGTGTTAGAATAATTTTGACAAAAACGTGGTCACCAATAATAAAGGTAACTGAATGAAACAATACAGCATTGTTGTCCTGCGGTGCGTTGTCCCGCGGTAAGTTGGCCACGGTGAGTTGTTCCGTGTTGAGTTGTCCTAGACCCCTTTATTTAGGGCCAACCTTGTTCAGCAGTAAATCACGGCAAGCTAATAAAGGTAAAAGTTCCCCTGCACATGCGTGCTAGTCGTTTCCAACTCTAGGGGCCGGTGCTCATCTCCGTTTCAAAGCCGAAGATCCAGCGCTTGTCCGAGGACGTCTCCATGGTCATGTGGCTGGCATAACTGAATATCTGGATCCGTACCAATCAGGTTTCAGACCCGGGCACAGCACGGAGACGGCATTGGTTGCGCTGGTGAATGATCTCTGGCGGGCCCGAGATAGAGGTTATTCCTCTGTCCTGGTCCTATTAGATCTATCAGCAGCTTTTGATACCATCGACCATGGTATCTTACTGCGTCGTCTTGAGGGGCTGGGAGTGGGAGGCACCGTTTTGCGGTGGTTCTCCTCCTACCTCTCGGACCGTTCGCAGACGGTGTTGGCAGGAGGGCAGAGGTCAAGCCCTAGGCCTCTTAAGTGTGGAGTGCCTCAGGGTTCGGTGCTCTCGCCCCTCCTGTTCAACATCTATATGAAGCCGCTGGGAGAGATCATCCGTAGCTTCGGGGTGAAATATCATCAATATGCTGATGATACCCAGCTATTCATCTCCACCCCGAACCAACCCAGTGATGCCCTCGATGTGATGTCCCGTTGCCTGGAAGCGGTACAGATTTGGATGGGAGAAAACAGGCTTCGACTTAACCCGGCCAAGACTGAGTGGCTGTACATACCGTCATCTCGTTTAGTCCAAAAGGTTCCATCTCTGACTATTGGAGGAGAGATGTTACCTCCCATTGATAGAGCACGCAATCTGGGCGTCCTCCTAGATTCGCGACTCAGTTTTGAAGATCATATTGGAGCCGTGGCTAGGGGGGCATTTGCACAGATTCGTCTTATATACCAATTGCGCCCCTTTTTGGACCGAGATGCCCTACGTACAGTCACCCACGCACTCGTTACCTCCCGTATTGATTACTGTAATGCTCTCTACATGGGGCTGTCCTTGAAGACCACCCGGAGGCTTCAGCTGGTGCAGAATGCGGCTGCACGGGTTGTGATGGGAGCTCCCCGATACTCCCATATTACACCCCTCCTGCGTGAGCTGCATTGGCTACCAGTTGCCCTCCGGGTGAGATTTAAGGTGCTGGTACTTACCTTTAAAGCCCTACATGGCTTAGGTCTGGGATACTTGCAGGACCATCTGCTGCCGGGTACAAATCCCCATCGTCCAGTTCGCTCGCACAGAGAAGGCCTCCTCAGGGTACCGTCAGCTAGGCAATGTCGACTGGCGACCCCCCAGGGGGAGGGCCTTCTCTGTGGGAGCGCCAGCCCTATGGAATCAGCTCCCCCCTGAGCTTCGGATGGCCCAAAACCTCCAATCCTTTCGCCGCGGCCTCAAAACACTCCTGTTACACCAGGCCGACCTAGACTGACAGGCATTTTAATTAATTTATATTTAGTATTTTTAATTTATTTTTAAATTCTCTAATTTAATTTATTGCACAGATGTTCTCAATTTTATTTCTATCTTGATCTCTGTACTTATTATATGTTTTGCTGTTAGCCGCCCTGAGTCCTTCGGGAGATAGGGCGGGATATAAATCCCATCAATAAATAAATAAATAAATAAATAAATAACTAGACGCCAAAGGCGCACGGAGCGCTGTTACCTTCCCACCATGGTGGTCTCTATTTTTCTACTTGCATTAGATATGCTGAGCCAGAACTAGAAAAGTTAAGGCAAACTAACAGAAAGCATAGGAGGATGAAAAAAAAAAGGTCCCTTATAAGGATCAGTCATTAGAGCAGAAGGCAAAGGACTCAGCCCAGAATCACTTTGAATGGCATTAAATTAGGAAAACAAAAAATAAGCGTGAATAAGTTCTTCCAGCAAAGGTCTTCTAACAGGCAATAGGACTGGCCTGTCAGCAGCTTTTCTCTACTTTCTTTTTAGGAAGCTGCTGGGAAGTTAGATATCACAAATGATCAAGAAAATGTAGGTCTGAGTTCTGCGTTTAGAGAAGTCTACTAAGGTAAAGGATGGCCAGAGCTATATGAGTGGCCCAACCTCCCTCTTTATAGAGAAGGGGAGCATCAAGAGATATAGTGGGCGGGCAAGGTAGGGACGTGCCAGAAATATAAATAAAAGAAATCTTCCTCTTTTCTGTATGCTTGGGAGTTTAAGAGTTTTGATTGATACTAATATTTGGCCTACTCAAGGATTCATAGTAACATTTTAGGTGCTTCAGTATCAGCCCGCTAAGAAACTGTATACTCAATTGCTGGCAGTCGGGCATTGAAATTCAGCTGCATGGTTATGCATGGTTATCTTGGGACTTCAGCAAAGGGATTTGTGGCCATGTACAACTTTAGGAAATTGGATTGCTCACTTTTGAAATGAAAGATGAGCATAACATTTTCTTATAAGCAATAAGCAGTACAGGTAGTCCTCGACTTACAATGGTTTGTTTAGTGACCATCCAAAGTCACAGTGGCACCGAAATAAAAAGGCTTATGACCATTTTTCGTGCTTACAACCATTGCAGCATCCCCAGGGTCACGTGATCAGAATTCAGATGCTTGGCAACTGACTCGTATTTATGACAGTTGCAGTCTCCCAGAGTCACATGATCACCTTTTGCAACCTTCTTACAATGGAAAACCCAGGTTTACTTAGCAACCACGTTACTAACTTAACAACTGCAATGATTCACTTAACAACTGTGGCAAGAAAGGTCATAAAATGGGGCAAAACTCATTTAACAACTGTCTCATTTAGCAACAGAAATTGGGGTGATAAGTCGAGGACTAGCTTTAATGTGTTTGGGCTTTTAGTTGCCATCCTCCATTTATTTGTTCAAAAGTGAACGTCACATATTGTACAGTTAAGGATAAGACAAAAAAAACCCCCCTTCTTTGTTGAGTATAATTTTGCTTAAGTTGTATCCACAAGTAGGCTAGTGGGTCATAATTTGCTTCTGGAAAAATGTAAGAAGTTTCGCTAGGAACCAAGATTATATAATGTAATCCTTGTTGGAAAGTGATTGCATTGTGAGATATCTGCAGATAGATTCCTACAGTAGTTATTATTCTGGTGCAAAACACTGGAAACAATTGTGCAAGTTCATTTTCAAAAACTGTAAAGTTCTTATACACACACATTTTATGTGCTCAAATCCAGCTTCAAATCGAAATCAGGTTCATGTGTCGGTTCTGTTTTATTGTCTCTTACCAGTTATTTACATGCAGGAGTAAATAATTCATCTATACTTTAAATGTGGGCAAGCAGAAACTTGTACAGTTTTTCAGTTGCCTTTTCCCATAAATTGTTTCTTCCTTGTTGACAGATGTTCAGAAAGATTTATAAAGTCTAGTGGTACCTTTTCATGCAGTGCAATATTAACTTGTGGAACTCTCCATTGCAAGATGTTTATGGCCACAAATATGAGCTTAAACTAGAGCATTTATGGAGATTAAATGAATCTTCATGTTCTGATGCAGTTTACCTCTGAACAGAAGCTGTTGCTTTGGCTTCCAAACCAATTTTTGTGCCTCTCAGTGATGATGAGATTCTGCACGTTCACTCTGATTCAGCAGAAGTTTTCTAATATAGGATTGGTTTGCAAATAATTAACAGGTTTATTTAGGCAGATGAGATTAAAATGTATCTGTACATTATGCAGTATTCCAGACTTTTCTGCACCTCTGTCTTTGCAAGTTTGCTTTCTGATCCAATAATGTTCATTGTATATGGAAATGTACACATGTAAATACAAAAAATGTATTATGGAGATTCATATTCAGCATGATCTGCCTACAGATGAAGACATGCTGGCTGAGGAATTCTGGGAGTTGAAGTCCACAAGTCATAAAGGGCCAAGTTTGAAGACCTGAACTAAGCAATGGAGGGGGGGGAGAGAAAATATTTTCTAAGAAACAAAGCTGAGCCCAATGTCTATGGAGATTCTTAGTCATCCAAGTCATGGTTGTTCCAAAGGTGCTTTTTCAACAGGCAACTGGACTTACTTTGCTTTTCCTTGAAGACAGAGGGGGTAGGATACGACACTACCTATCTCCTGTTTGCAACGCAGTCCTTTCAGCAGTTCCAATAAGGTTCCACACCCATTTGTAGTATTCAGGTGACCGTGAGGGCACCGATAACCTCCAAGTGGCCTCAACAACTCTCAGGGAGAATGCCCACCACCAGATGACTACAAGGAATATAAATCCTTCCATTCCCCCCCATTCAGTCAGAAATGAAGATGCTTCTTGGATGAGAAGCGAAACATCCTCAGGGGAAAAAAAAGAAGTCTATTTGCCTTTTGAAAAAGTACCTTTGGGACAAAGCTGAGCCCAACCTCTCTATGACTTTAGAGATACTGTAATAATTCAGGCCTTTCAACTGGTCCCAGGTGCAATTAGAATCCAGGGTAGATGAATCCGAAAATAAGACTGGGTCTTATATTAATTTTTGCTCTAAAAGACACATTAGAGCTTATTTTCTGGTTAGGTCTTATTTTCGGGGAAATTCGGTGATAAATGTGTCTGTCTGGATGACAATCTTATTTTTGGGATGGGGCTTATTTTGGGGATGGGGCTTATATTACAAGCATTCTGAAAAATCATGCTAGGGTTTATTTTCCGGTTAGGTCTCATTTTCTGGAAAACACAGTAGTACAATGTGCTTTCTCTTAGTAGTCCTTGTCAATTGATGACTTGTAACAATTGGTGCTTCAAGAAGAACATGGCAAAGGATATGTTGCTGTAATCCAGTTGATATAAATTCAATTGGGGAATGTCCGTTTGTCCATTTCTGGCAGGTGAAGGTTATATGTTGTCCTATATGGCTAAATCAAGATGATGTTTGATGGCTATAATGAGATTGGGGGGAAGGTGAATGAAGCATTATAAAAAAGTTTTTGAAATAGATTTGAAGAGGGTGAATAAGGAAAAGTGATTCCTTCTTAAAATGCAACAGCATATTCTTAAAATGCTGCTATGGCTGAACCAAATAAATATTTGTTCCCACTTCAAATCATTAACAAATATTTTCATAACTAAAAATTACGACAGAAGTATGAAATTTTCCTATGTAGTATTTAGCATTTTTATTCATTCTTATGTAAATTTTAATAGTGTATCAATGGACCAAGTAAGATGCATAATTAAATTGTAGAACCGCCAACAGTATGAATTGCTTTGGAAAATAATTAGATTTCTTGGCCAGCTAGTTATACATGGATGGTTACTAGCCATCGTTGGCAAAAATGCAACCTTCATATTGAGAGGTTTTGGCACTCTTACTGCCAGATGTTATTGATTAATGGGACAGTTGTCACTACCTGCACTTCCTATGAACTTTCACCTGAGTTTTGCCTTCCCTTCTTGCAGACAAAATTCTGAGTTGAGTGGACAACTAATTTTGCACGGAGAAGTCTTTTTCAGAAGTAGAATTTGGAGAAGCAATCACAGAACCTACTTGAATACTGTTTATGTGCAGAGAACATTGTCTTTTAAAGTCTCTGTGTGGCTGTTTGAAGCCTTTTCTGAACTTTTGACTCTGCAGGTGTGTACATAGGAGGCCTTTCCACTGGGACGGTTGCCACAGCAAAGTAGCTGCATTGAGTTTCAAGAGATTCAACTCCTTGATGCTCTGAGCAACAGGTTCAAAAAAAATGGAGCACTTAACCAGTTCTTAACAACAATACCACTCTGGTTTTCTGCTGGTGATAATTTTAATCTTGGGATCAAATGGGAAATTTGACCAAATGGCTTAAAAGGTCTCCTTCCACCTGCATTGTTTGATATTAAACCCTTGAGTCCACACTGGACGTTTTAGCTAAGTTAATTATTTCACCATTGCCATGCGATTCAGACAGGGTTTTTTTCACAATGGCTTAAAAAAATCAATTTGCGTTGGAGGAAAAAAAGAATCTGAGTGTAATAGTGTCATAGGTAGTAAATGCCAGGCAGTGTGCATAACATACCTTCCTCCAATTCTTTTTTTTCTGGCATAGAAATGGAACCCTATGAGATAGGACAGACTGAAAGTAAGTGGCCTTACTTACACCTTAATTGTCAAATAAATCTAATATAGTTGTCCCATAAACTCCTATCCCATCCACTTTGGGGAATGTAGCCCCACCATATACTGTAAATAGGGTATCAAGTGTGGCCTTCAGGCTGACAAATGGTGTAATCTTCTGACTTTTAGTTTTAATAAGTGGTCTGAGGGTTGCTCTAACATCTATTATCATTTTCCTTCAACAATTATATAATAGCTTGTAAGGGATGAAAACGTTTTTCCAGAAGCATCTCAAAATGCTCCAGGATATTATATTACCTTGTGCCATCATAGAGGACTATGTCAGTAATTATACCAGTAAAATGTGGTTGACACAGTTAACCTTGGTACAATGTTCCTTGGTACATTCCCATCATTGCTTTAAGACTGGATTGACTAATTTGAATGTGTGAATGTGTGAGACAACTATCATATGTGAATTCCTTACCAAGGATATCCAGGAACATGATCAGAATTTATAGCATTAAAAGCAATAAATAACCTGTTTACCTTGTTAACACTATCTTAACATTCTTTGTTCAATGTACAGACATTGTTAGATTTTGCTCTGTTTAAGGTTCTTACTTCATTATCTCACTTGTTAAACTCACATGGTTAATATATAGCTGGAGTCGCACTTTTCTTTTTTTGAAAAGTCCAGATATAGGACATTTATATCTCCGATATAAGGAAGATAGTGCAAAGAGAAGCTGCCATTTACTTTAGTAAAAGAAGCTGGATCATTTGTGTATTTTATTTGTATTCACTTGAATTGCAGCGTGCCCTTTCCCTTGGAGTTCAAGCCTATGTGCCTCTTGCCTGCATTTTATCTTCATACCAAGATTCTGCAATAAGTTAAGTTGACAGATGATAGCTGACATTCATAGTTGAATATGGGTTTCCCCAGTTCTTGTCCAGTCCTCTTGCAAGTAGGCAGGACACCTGTAGGTCTTATTGTAATCTGGATAACACGAATTAATCTTCGAGGTCATGAGAGATGTGTGGTGTGGTTTACATTTTAAGGCACAGCTTAGAGATGGCATCAAGATGCTGCCTTAGTTAACGGTGTCTTCCAACTTCGTGTTAATATATGGAGAGATAATTTGCTTTGAAAAGAGAAAATCCATGGTGAAATTAATGTTCAATAGTTTTGAAACTGCTTTTTCTAAAAGCTCGTTTGCTTGTTTGCCTGTTTTGTATTTGAGCCTTGTTATGTGATGGGTGATCAATTGTATTTCATTCTGATGAAGGTAACAGCCCAAACTGCAGGGAATGTGGTTACATTTAACCCAGATTATAGCATGACAGATTGACAGTGGCCCAGGGCAGAGGCTATGTATAATATAAAATCTGTTTAATCAGACAGTAAATACGAAGAACGGAGTTTACAATCTTTTCCATAGAAAGCACATGCTTTACTTCGTTTCAGCCTTTTCCTGTTGGCTAAATTGCCTGGCTGATATAAATGTCTCCCTTTGGTCAGTCTAGACTCCTGGCAACTTCATAGACAAATCCATGCAGTTTTCTTGGCAGCACTTTTGCGTGTGGTTTGTCATTGCCTTCTTCCCAAGGCTGAGTAACTGGTTCAAAGTCACCCAGCTGGCTTCCTGCCTAAAGCAGGACTCGAACTCACTGTGTCTGGGCTTCTACTCCAATACTGTTAACCCCTACACAAACAGGCTCTCATGCCCATTTAATTCCTGTATCTGGGCAAATAGACTGTGGCTGAGGGGTCATTGTTTGTTTCATGATTGCATTTTCAGACAAAGCACAGAAATAAATCATATTAATAGGATGATCTGTTTATGCATTGTGCTAGGCCAGGATTTTGTTCCTACCATATGCTGAGTCATAACATAATCCAATTCCTAGGCAAAGTTTTGGAGTAAATAGGCATGCTGAGAATTTTGAGAACACTTGAGAACTTTCACAAAATGATTGCCAAGGGAGAGAGATTCTAATTTATAAAAAGGCTATATTCACTATCCATTTACCAGAAAGCAAACTGATGGGACTAATATTACCTCTAGCCTTCCTGCCCCCCCATATAATCTTTATTGTCACTCAGTTTACCTCTTTTACCCTTTCTGGTCAGATGTTATACCTATAGTACTGCATCATATTGTTTTTGAAGAAGGTTTATTTATTTTTTTTATGTTTTTTTTTATTTTAATCCCATTTATATCCCGCCCTTCTCCGAAGACTCAGGGCGGCTTACAATTTAAGCACAAACCAATCTGCTTAGCAATAGCCTTCATTCTATGTATATGCCTGCTTATTAGGGCTTTCACACACACACCCCAAGCGGCATTATTACAAAGTCAGCTTAATTGCCCCCAACAATCTGGGTCCTCATTTTACGTACCTCGGAAGGATGGAAGGCTGAGTCAACGTTGAGCCTGGTGGGACTCGAACCTGAACTAATTGCAGGCAGCTGGTGTTACTTAAGGAGGCATTAGCCCACTGCTCCACCAAGGCTCCCGTTTATGGTGTTTCTTTGGGCCTGGAGGCGTTCTTGATAAAGCTCCTGCATCTGATACTATATCACCTTCTACCCTCATTTCATTTCCAAAAATATTAACAGAATTTTAAAAATATCATCAGAATAGAGCAGTGGGACAATGGTTCACAGAAATACAACAGTCTACCCCCAGTTCAGATCTTTGTTCCTTTTAGCACCAAGCTTTCTATTTTGTCCTTCTAGAGCAGTATTGTCAAACTTGGCAACTTTAAAAGGTATGGACTTCTATTCCAAGACATGGAGCTAGCTGGGGAATTTTGGGAGCTGAAGTCCACACATCTTACAATTGCCCAGATTGAGAAATACCGTTCTAGATCATGAAGCCCAGTTTGCTGTGGATACCAGGACATCTCCATCCAACTCAAAAACTCTGTTGCTGGCTACTGCTGTTCTTCCTCTTTTTAAAGGCCAGCTGTAGTAGAAGGGGATACATTAAAATTTCTCACTGCTTTAGTTGTTTTTTTTTGAAAAAGGTATGGGTGAAAGAGAGAAACAGACAGAGGATCAGAGGATCCATTTTCAATAATGCAGAGCTGAGTATCCAAGAAGAGCATGCTTCATATAAATATAAACAAGTTACCTATGGATTTATCTCTCCCCAATTATCTCTACCCATCCAACCTGATCTGGCAGGAGTTGCATGTTCTGGGTACTATTGGCTATGGAGTACCATCTGGCCGGTCCCAGAAGAAGTGCCCAGAAGGAGCTCCTGCCTTTTGGAACATCATCCCTTTGAGGTTAGATTAGCCTTGTTCCTGCTGGACCTCTGTAAGGCACTGAAAACTTGGTTTTGTGCCCAAGCCTGAGACCCTAAATCAGTGCCAACCCAACCTTTTGGGCACGAGGGACCAGTTAAATGGAGAGAGGTTTTTCCGTGGACTGAAGGGGGCATGGTTTAGCATGCTGACTGCATCTCATGGATTGGGCTTTGCTTGTTTACATGGCCCAGTTTCTGGCATGCTACAGCCTAGTGTCAGTCCATGGACCAGATATTTGTTTGTTTGTTTGTTTGTTTGTTTATTTATTTATTTATTTATTTATTGGGACTTATATGCCGCCCTATCTCCCGAAGGACTCAGGGCGGCTAACAACAATAAAATACAAATAGGATACAAATATTAAGAAGAAGAAGGGACCCCTGCCCTAAATACTCAACAGAGCTATCTCCTGGTTGTATTGATAGTTGGTTTTTGTTGCTTGGCTGCCACATTTTATTTTTTTATGCTATATATTTTGTCTATTTTATTGTAAGCTGTCTAATGTACGTAGAGTAGGTGGCTATATAAATTGAATGAATGAATGAAAACATTAAGCCACCCTCCATTGCATGTATAAATCCAACTCACTTATTCAAGCCTGCAGTATCATAATTAGCAAGACTAGAAATCAAAGAATGGGCAGAATTATCAATATCATGTTCTGCAACATTTATGAATTCATCTGTTTGTTTATTTATTTATTTGAAGACCTTTATTCACACTGTATGAATAAATTGGCTAATTAATGAATTCAGTGATAAATTTGGTATAAGCCATCTGTTGATCAGCTAATTAATTGGAAAAGTAAGAATGGATAAGAGTTACATATAGTTGAAATTTTCTTGGGCTAGAATGGAACTACCATTATCTGTGCTGGGGAACCTACATTCTCCATGAGAATCTCTACCTTCCATATTCAGAACATCTAAAGATCATAATCCTGAAATTTCAGCTGCATTATTTTTTTTATAATCTTAACAAAAACGGCTGGAAATTTATATTTGATTTCTATTCCAGCTCCTACTAAGCTGACCACACATAGCTGGGAATGTCATTGGATCACCACACATATCTCTTGCTCCACCAAATTATAAAAACACATAATAGATGTCCACCCCTGCATTAGGTGAACCTTCAGTCTGATTGATGAAACTGTTATAATTACACTCAGATGGGTAGTTACAATCTAAAATAGTCTTGCTTTTCAGTAAGTGGATCATTCCAAAATTCTCAGCAATGGCCTTACTGGCTGGTGAATTCTGGGAGCTAAAGTCCACACATCTAAAGGACACCTAGACTGGGGGAAACTGTGTGAAATGCTGTGGACATAGTATACTTAGACTTCAGCAAGGCATTCAACAAAGTAGACCACAACCTACTTCTTGGTAAACTAGAAAAATGTGAGATAGACAGCTTCACCTTCAGTTGGATTTATAACTAGCTGACAAATCATACTCAGTGAGTAGTCCTTAATGGTAGTACATCTACATGGAGAGAAGTAAGCAGTGGGGTACCATCAGGTTCCATCTTAGGTCCAGTATTCTTCAATATCTTCATAAATGACTTAGGTAATAGAAGGATAATTCATCAAATTTGCAAATAACACTAAGCTGGCAGAAATAGCCAATACCCCAGAAGACAAGCACAGGATCCAAAATGATCTTGACAGACTTGAACAATGGGCCCTATCCAATAACATTAAATTTAATGTGGAGAAAAAGCAAGAATTTACACCTAGGCAGGAGAAACCAATTCACAGATTAGGTGAATTCTGGCTCAAAAACAGTAACTGTGAGAGGGACCTTGGAGTCCTAGTGGACGATCATTGAAACATAAGCCAGATGTGTGCGGCAGCGGTCCAAAAAGCTAATACAATCCTTGATTGCGTAACCAGAGGCATAGAGTCAAATTCACATGAAGTATTAGTACCGCTTTATAAAGCCTTAGTAAGACCACACCTGGAATACTGCATCCAGTTTTGGTCACCATATTACGAAAAAGATGTTGAAATTTTGGAAAAAGTGCAAAGAGCAACTAAAGACCTGGAGACAAAAAAACATATGAAGAACAGTTGCAGGAATTGGGTATGGCTAGTCTAGAGAAAAGGACTAGGAGGACCATTCCAGTATTTGAGGGGCTGCCACAAAGAGGTGGGGTGAACTTATTTTCCAAAGCACCAGAAGGCAAGACAAGAAACAGTGGATGGAAACTAATGAAGGAGAGAAGCAATCTGGAATTAAGGAGAAACTTCCTAACAGTGAGAACAATTAATCAGTGGAACAGCTTGCCTTTAGAAGTTGAAGGTGCTTCATCACTGGAGGTATTTAAGAAAAGACAGCCAGCCATCTATCTGAAATGGTATAGGGGGCTGGACTAGAAGACCTCCAAGGTCCCTTCCAGCTCTATTCTGCTGTAAAAAAAATCTGTTGAGATAGTTTGAACCATTTTTCATGCAAAGGTTTTCTACTGTGGCTATCAACCCTGTTTTGTTTCTTAGTAGTCACTTAAATCAGGGGTGTCAAACTGCGTCACGGAGAAACCACGCCCATCCCATTTTCGGCAATGGGAAAAAGTTCTGATACGTCACGCAACATCACGAGTTTGACATGCCTGACTTAAATAGAACTTATACAAGATGATCTGTTTCCAGCCTGGTTTTCCAGATCTTCCAATGGTATACTCATTGCCACAAGAAATGAGATCATCCACTCATTCTCTTTTTCCTCTTCCCTTCCACCTTTCCCATTATTATGGATTTCTCAAGGGAGCTGGGTCTTTATATATCCAAAATATGATAATTTGAGCCCGGTCATTTGTATCTCACATACTGTAAGATACTGTTCTAGGCCTCATTTGTCTTTTTTCCCCTTGACTATCCATGGTAATCTCAGTCTTCTCGCTCAAAAGCATCTCTTTTTTCTGTTATGCTTTTTTAGCTTTCACTTCCATTGTTTCACACAGAAAATTCATCTCCTGCATTATTTTGATCTTTATAGGTTTATACTCAACACAGCATTTAACTGTATTTTCCAAAATGTTCATTCCTATCCTACTCAGTGATGGTCTACAGTAGGGGTAGGCAACCTCGGCTCTTTTATAACTCATGGACTTCAACTCCCAGAAGTCCATGAGTCATAAAAGAGCCGAGGTTGCCTACCCCTGGTCTACAGTGTATTTCTTAACTTCTGCTTCCTATTATTGTTGATAGTTCACCTTAAAAGGCAGAAGATACCCACCACTTTGGCACTTTCATTGTCAGTGCTAAGGTTGGTTGCTGTATTTGTTGTTGTTACTTTTCTTCTATATATAATATCTTAGTCCATTTTTTCAATGTGTTCCTTGACTTTGATCATTACTGCTTTCAGAGCATTTTCAGCTATCAGAGTAATGTCATTATCATAGTGCAAGTTACTGATGTTTCTTCCTCATTGGCTATCATTGGCTACAGCAGACTTTCCTCCCTTACTATAGGGAATTGTCAAGTGGCAGAAGGCTTGAATGTGTTCTATTATAGATTTGAGAAGAGATCACCAACTGTAGCCAAATCTCCTACACCTACCTTCAACTCCCTAGCCCCCCCTCCACACACACACACACCTCTGGTGATCTTAAAAAAAGATGTGCAAGACCTGTTTCATAGACAGAAGATTGAAAAGGCACCAGGCCTATATGGTATAACTCCTTCTTGCTTGAAAACCTGTGCTGATCAACTGGCCCCTATCTTCACATACATCTTTAATAAATCACTGGAGATATTTATTTATTTATTTAATGGGACTTATATGCCGCCCTATCTCCCAAAGGACTCAGGGCGGCTAACAACAATAAAATACAAGTAAAATACAAATATTAAAATTAAAATTAAACTATATCTATAGCCCCAATTCAATAAAACCTTAAAACCATATTAAAACCCCTTATCATCAGTCCAGGTCAGCCTGTTGGAAAAGAAATGTCTTAAGGTCACAACGAAAGGACTGGAGGTCTGGGGTCATCCGGAGCTTCGGGGGAAGCTGATTCCACAGGGCAGGTGCCCCCACAGAGAAGGCCCTTCCCCTGGGAGTCGCCAGCCAACATTGTCTGGCCGACGGCACCCTGAGGAGGCCCTCTCTGTGTGAGCGTACAGGGCGATGGGAAATCGTTCCTGGGAACAGACGGTCCTGCAGGTATCCCGGGCTTAAGCCATGTAGGGCTTTAAAGGTAAGAACCAGCACCTTAAATCTCACCCGGAGGCCAACCGGTAACCAATGCAGCTCACACAGGAGGGGTGTAATATGGGAGTATCGGGATGCTCCCATCACAACCCACGCAGCCGCATTCTGAACCAGCTGAAGTCTCTGGGTGGTCTTCAAGGGCAGCCCCATGTAGAGAGCATTGCAGTAATCAACATGGGAGGTAACGAGCGCATGAGTGACTGTACGTAAAGCATCTCGGTCCAGATAGGGGCGCAACTGGCACACTAGGTGAACCTGGGCAAATGCCCCCCTGGCCACAACTCCTATATGATCTTCTAAACTGAGTCGTGCATCCAGGAGGATGCCTAAGTTGCACGTCCTATCAACCGGAGGTAACAACTCTCCCACCATAACCAAAGATGGAACATCCTGGACTACATGAGATGCCGGTACGTAAAGCCACTCAGTCTTCGCCGGGTTGAGTTGGAGCCTGTTCTTCCCCATCCAGATTCGTACCGCTTCCAGGCAACGGGACATCACGCCAAGGGCATCACTGGATTGGTTTGGGGTAGAGATGAAAAGCTGGGTATCATCAGCATATTGATGATACCTTACCCCGAAACCGCGGATGATCTCACCCAGTGGCTTGATATAGATGTTGAACTGGAGGGGAGAGAGGACCGACCCCTGGGGCACCCCACAATCAAGGGGCCTCGGGGTTAACCTCTGCCCTCCTGCCAACACCGTCTGTGAACAGCCCGAGAGGTAGGAGGAGAACCACCGTAAAATGGTGCCTCCCACTGCCAACACTCCGAGATGTCACAGCAGGATACCATGGTCAATGGTATCAAAAGCTGCTGAGAGATCTAATAGGACCAGGACAGAGGAATAACCCCTATCCCGGGCCCGCCAGAGATCATCCACCAGCGTGACCAATGCTGTTTCTGTGCTGTACCCGGGCCTGAAACCCGATTGGTACGGATCCAGATACTCAGTTTCCTCCAGGACCAGCGGGAGCTGCCGTGCCACCACGGTCTCAACAACCTTCGCAAGAAAGCGAAGGTTGGAGACAGGAAGAAAATTATTCAAAATAGCTGGGTCCAAGGCAGATTTCTTGAGGAAGGGCCTCACCACCGCCTCCTTCAAAGCAGCAGGGAAGCACCCCTCACTCAAAGAAGCATTAATCACTGCCTGGAGCCAGCCTCGTGTGACCTCCCGAGCTGCATAAACCAACCAGGAGGGACATGGATCCAACAAACACATGGCGGCACTTAATCTACCCATGATCCTGTCCACGTCATCCGGAGACACAGGGTCAAACTCCTCCCAAATAATGTCAGCCAGACCCGTCATTTCCCTCTCGTCAGATACTGCCCAGTCGGAGTCCAGACCGGTCCAGATCTGAGCGATTTTGTCCAGCAGATGCTGACTAAACTCTTTGGCCCATCCTCGCAAGGGGTCCTCCCCTGTCCCCTGCTTTAAAAGGGAACGGGTCACCCTAAACAGGGCGGCCGGGCAATTATCTGCAGACGCAATGAGGGTGGCGAAGTAGGCACTCTTCGCCACCTCTATTGCCACAAGGTAAGATTTGGTAAAAGATCTTAACTGTGTTCGGTCAGATTCGGACCGACTGGATCTCCAAATGCTCTCTAGGCCCCTCCTTCGGCGCTTCATCTCCTGTAGGTCCACGGAAAACCAAGGGACCAACCAGGACCTGTGCCGGGTCAGAGGCCGCAAAGGCACAACGTGATCGAGAGCCTCAGAAGCAGTCTGTTGCCAGGCGTCAACCAAGGTCTTGACCAGGCTGTGGGAAAGGGAGGCAGGGATCAATCCAAGCGCCGTCTGAAACCTTTCCGGATCCATCAGGCACCTGGGGCGGAACCACGTGGTCGGTTCTGCCTCCCAGCAGTGGGAGGTGGCATACCGGAGGCCCAGCCACAGGAGATAATGATCTGTCCATGAAAGGGGTTGAGTGGTTGGAGAGACCCCACCCAGATATGCTATGTCCCTTCTTGCTTCAAATGCTCTACTACTGGTTCCCAAGAAACCCTGTATCAAGGTGCTGAATGACTACAGACTGGTTGCACTGATATCTGTAAATATGAAGATCTTTTAGAGGTTAGTGCTGATCCACTTGAAAAGCATCGTGGATCCACTGTTAGATCCCTTGCAGTTTGCCTACCAAACAAATAAATTGGCAGATGATGCTGTCAATATGACACTGCACTACATCTTGAACATCTTGAATTCCCAGGGACTTGCGCATGGGTCCTTTTTGGAGACTTCAGCTCAACATTCAGTACCATCATTCCAGAGAAATTTCACTTAAAATTGATTCAGCTAACTACCTGTCCGTACTTATAAAGGGGTTATTAGCTTTTTGACAAATAGGAAGCAACAGGTGAAACTAGAGGAAATCACACCAACACCTGGCCAATGAGCACAGGCACCCTCCAGGTCTGTGTGCTCTCTCCATTGGTCTTCTCTCTCTACACCAGTGATTGCATTTCTAAAGATCCATCTGTTAAAGTACTGAAGTTTGCAGATAAAACAACAGTCATTGGTCTCATTCAAGATGGTGATGAATCTGCATATAGATGGGAGGTTGAACAACTGGTGCTATGACGCAGCTGGAATAATCTGGAGCTGAACATGCTTAAAACTGTAGAGATGAGAATGGATTTTAGGAAGAGCCCTCCTACTCTACTGCCTCTTACTATATTTGACAGCACAGTATCAGCAGTGAAATCCTTTAAGTTTCTCGATTCTATAATTTGAAATAGACACCTAATATTAGAACAAAATAATTTTTAAAAAGCACAACAAATAATGCTCTTCCTGCATCAACTTAGGAAGTTCAGACTGCCCCAAGAGCTGTTGATACAGTTCTACAGAGGAATTATTAAGTCTGTCATTTGTATTTTGATAACTGTCTGGTTTGGTACAGCAACTAAACAGGACAGGTACAGGGTCCAATGGATAGTTAGATCTGCAGAAAAAAACAATTGCAAACAGCCTGCCTTCCATTGAGGACCTGTACACTGCACAGACCAGAAATAGGGCTGAGAAAATACCTACAGACCCCTCACATCCTGGACATAACCTATTTCAACTACTCCTCTCAGGACAGCATTATAGGGCATTGCATGCCAAACATATAGACACAGGGACAGTTTTTCTCTTGTCCCATCACTCTGCTGCTGAACACCTAATCCTCACAGTATTGTTTTATGTCTAAATATATTTATACATGTTGTATCTTTTCATCTTCTCTACTACCCACTCTTATTAGTATTATATTATGATTATTATTACTCTGTGGCTTTGCATGTATCTGGAGACAAATTCCTTGTGTGTCTAATCACGATTGGCCAAATAAAATGTTCTGTTCTGTTCTGTTCTGTTCTGTTCTAGTTTTAAAACCATACTCATCACTTTTACTCCCTCAATCTGTTGTCAGATTATAAATAGGAGAGTTTGGTTTGCCATGTTCTATCTAGACTGTGGCTCTCTATCTATGTCCCCACATATCACAAATGAGGACAATGAGATGTCCTTGGACTCTCATTTTTCTAAGCACATTCTACAACTTGACATGGTCAACCTAACTGAAGGCCCATACTGAGTTTTCCTGGAGTTCTTTGAGTTTTTAAATTAGCCAGTGTTCATTAGCAGCAATGCTTCTTTTTTCCTAGTCTTTTCTAAAATCAGATTGAATACCTTCTTTTTGATATAGAATTAATCTGTGTTGGATGTTCCTAAGCATTATTTTGCTACGAACCTAAAATTAAGGAAATACTTAACGTCTTAAGTCTCTTTTCTATTATTGCTATGAAGACTGACTTCTTCCAACCTGTTAATCACTGTGTCATGTTGCTGGCATAGTTTCTGCAGCTTTCCAACTTAAAAATGACTGGAGAACTGATTTAACTTTAGTATTAGAGAAACTTGTAAGTAGGAAACATTTCCTAAGGTATCTTTGAAGTTGATCTCTCTACTACAGTGTTTTCCTGAAAATATTTATTTTTTGCTTCCAAAAGAGGCACCAGTTCTTATTTTCATGGGGCGGGGGTGTCTTTTCCACTCACTCTGGCACCGACAGCCCCAGCCAGCCAGCCCACTTCTTCTGCAGCCGAAGGAGCGGCTTCATTCTACAGCTGAGAATGGTGCTCTGGCTTGCATTTCACAGTCAAAGGCCTTTTCGGAAGGCCACTGCAGCTGAGAACCAAGCTATGGATTGAATACATAGCTTAATTCTCAGCTGCAGTGGCCTTCCAGAAAGGCCTTTGACTGTGAAATGCAGGCCTGGGGACGCCGCAGAAGAAGTAGGCCGGCAAAGAGAGGCCTGGTTGCAAGGTAACTGGGTGCGGGGTGGTGTGTGGGCATGGAGCTGCACAGCGCTACCCCACCCTAGCTTGATTTTTAGATGTGTGTCTCACCCCAAAACTAGGGCTTATTTTGGGGGTAGGGCTTATATTAGGCCCACCCGCAAAAATCAAACTAGGGCTTATTTTCAGGATAGGTCTTACTTTCAGGAAACACAGTACATAGAATTTCAGTGTATTCCTTCCATCTTTGTTTGATCTTCTTTAAATCAGTTATTATCTGTACATTAGTGTTCTTTAGCATATCAGTTCGAGATTGGAACCTCCTGAATTCAGAATACTTTGGAAGATCTTTTCCATGTTTGTTTCCCTTTTCAATGTTTTTAAAGATTGGATTATATTATTGCTTCTTGTCTCTTCTAACAGCTCTCCATAATCATTTGTTAAGTTCCTTTTTGAGACCTTGGCCACAGTTTCTTTCAGCTTCCTGGCAATTTTCACTATTTGTTCTGATATCCAGTTCTCTTTCTTCTATTTCTTGGCCTTTGGCAGTCTATTTTCTCATTCATTCTGAACAACTTGATTGATTTCATTTCAGAGTTCTTCTAGTTTCTTATCTATGAGGTTCAGGATATAAAAAGAATCCTCGGTGTTCTACCTGAAAAATGCTGGGTATATGTTCAAGATCATATTGTGAAAACTGCTTGTTCCATGTTCTGTTGATTTCAAATTGAATTTGACTTTAAAACTTGTCAACCTCCTCTATGTCTACATTGATTGAAACGTGAACTTAAATAAATGTCATAGGTTGTCCTCAAAGTCTAATTGATATTATTCTGTCATTAAAGCTCTGTCTTTGCTATATCCTTCCTGACTATGTAAGCAATGCCATTTCTTTTTTTGTTTTTCACATCCTGAGTAGTAAACAGTATGGTCTTTTGATGGAAAATGTTCAGTTCCAGTCCATTGCATTTTACTGTTGTCAGTGTGTAGTCCAGACATGTCAAACACAAGGCCCGGGGGCCGGATCCGGCCCGCGAAGTGGTTTCATGTGGCCCACGAAGCCATCCTGGAAACAGTGAGGGAACGGCCCCCACTGCCTTGGCCCTGACCCAGAGACCCTCCTTCTGCCAGAGACCCTCAGATCTGTCCCACTCCTGCCCAGGCCCCCATAGGCACCCTTGATGCGAACAATATAGAGCTGGCCATGCCCACCCAGTAGGCCATACGCACTCTAGTCACGCCCACCCAGTAGACCATGCCCACCCTGGCCATACCCACCTGGCCCCCTGAGGGCAACCGCAATGCTGATGCGGCCCTCAATGAAATTGAGTTTGACACCCCTGATGTAGTCAATTCATTTCACCTTTCATTGTGTTGAACTTTCCCATTTTTACTCTTTTACATTCCATAACCCCAGTTTAATTCTGTCTTTTCATCTTCAGATTTTCTTTTCCTGCATAGAAATACTAACAACTAGATATCCTTAAGATTTTTCATCTAGTTGTGTCATAAACACCATTAATGTCAAGTGCCCAGGAAATCAGGCAGTTCAAATGAGTATAAAGATTTATTGCAAGCTTAAGCTTTCTACAAGAATCTGTCCAACTGGCTGTTAAAGAAAATGTGCAGGTAATAAGAAAGGCATTCAAGGTGGACCAGACTTCGATCTCTTGCAGGCATGCAAGAACTTGTGACTTTTAACACATTTGACCTCTCCCTCCGGCTCACCCTAGCCATCTCCTACAATTAACACTCTGAAAGATCATCAGCTCTTCCTCAGTTATCATCCAGCACTATGTCATCAATCTTGTCTCTCCATGTGCTTTCCTTGGTGAAATACTGGAATTTTTCCTCATTGGCTTCTCTCATACAACATCACACGATCCTTTTCCCACAATCAGCTGCTTTCAGCATTGTCCTATGCAATGTATGTGCCTTCCTGCTTTATCTGGGGAATTTGGATAATCTGCACACCTTGAATGAACCTTCTGGGAATACATACTTTTGGCATATACTCCTGGTATTCTTTGCTCATCTCTCCCAGGAACACACAATCATCACTACAATGAGGCAGCGTAGCAGGACCTGAGGGATTATAGTTGTCTCACAGATATGTATTAATAGCCTGGCTTTTTCTTTATGGTCTCATTGGATGTGCATGTGTTGCTCTAGGAGAAAGCACACATGCTTAATCACATCAATTAAAAGCAATGTGCAAAGCCTGCTTGGTATTAATTGTGAATAGGATTTATGTGTGGGTGTGAGAGAAAGAGAGAATATGGCTTAGCATGCTACATGAACAGAATCTGTTTGGTTATTTTATGGTTCAATATATTGCACCCATCCACCCACCCAACTGATTAATTCAGTAACTTTTGAGTATAGTTAATTATATATTTTCTCCCTGTCTTCTCGAACATAGTACCTTACAAATATATTGGGATGGTATAGGAGTGGAACATGCCCCTCATTTAAAATCACAGTAAAATCAATTTTGATTAACAAAAAAATTGAGACACACGAGGGTTCAACATTTTGGATTTTTGAGTGTGTGGGTGTATGTGTATGACACTGCTGAGAATAGAAAGCAATCAGATTTGCCCTCTGTAGCACCTATATCAAGTTAGCTAGCAGTGTTAGAAACACCACCAGCCCACAAAACGGCAGCCGTACCCAGCTATGGATGTCTTTAAGCTCTGGTTGGACACTATCCCAGTTCTTTCTAAGCTGAGGAAACACTCAACAGATTGTTTATAAACAGAAAGCTTTTGACAAAATGCACACACAGTCTGACGCAAATGAAGAGGTGGGAGTTGTTCCAAGAATAAAGTATAAAGTAACTTTGAAAAATAGAGATCCAACTGAAATCAGTTGATATTTCAATTCCAGATGAATTTCTAAAGAGCCACAGGATCCAACCAGCAGCCATTGTCTTGAATGGTCAAATCCAGGATGCCTTAGTGAAGATCATAGGGCTAGAATATGAGATCTTCTGCTTGCAAATGGTATAGCTAATGCTTGGGTGTAAATACCTATTTAAAAGCAACAATTCAAAATTCAGAGCTTTTTATTAAAATAGAAAGGGTTTGGATAAGATTGGTGATGAGTTGTGTAAGCTTTCAGTGCTACAAGAAAAGAAACAAGATTATAGTTGATACCAAGTTCAGCAAGGTTTGATATCACATGGAAAGAAACAATTCACTTAAGATTGTTACCGAATCCTGGAAGTTTTCAATGTGCCAAAGAAAGAAATTATTTAGATGCATTGCATTTTGAGTCTCATAAATTTTTGATTTTATAAAGAAATAGTTTTGATATATTTGGTCCCATGAGCATTTGACAGTCATAAAGAAACTGTTGGTTGGTTTCCTTTTGGCTCTGTCTGTCAAGGAGGAAAGGAACAATTCAGACAGGACCAGTAACTTACATACTGTGAGGAGAAAAACTATTTTAGAGATGATTGGCATTGTGTTTTCTGAACCTTCAACATTCAGGCTTTGGACTGAATGCAAAGCTTCTGCATTCCATACCCTCTCCTGTGTTTTGGGGCTTCTTGTTTTCATCAGATATAATTTTATCTGTTCATTATACCCAGCTTCAGATATAGTTTATAGCAGATAACAAAATCAAGAAAGAAATGCATTTTTTTTCTATTAGAGATATTTATTTATGTATTTATTTATTTATTTATTTATTTATTTATTTATTTATTTATTTATTTATTTATTATTTAAACTTGTATACCGCCCTATTCCCGTAGGACTCAGGGCGGTTTACAGGGAAAAATTAAAAATACATACATACAAAGTTAAAATCGATTAAAACTAAAATTAAATTAAGTCCCTGAATTTAAACTAAAACCCCATTAATAAATAATTAAAACCCCTCAGTCTGGGCCAGACAGCTCAAAAAGCCAAGTTTTCAAATCCCTGCAAAATGAGTGAAGGTCGGGGGCAGTCCTAAGCTCCGTGGGAAGATGGTTCCAAAGGGCTGGCGCGCCCACAGAGAACGCCCTTCCCCTGGGGATAACCCGCCGGCATTCCTTGACCGGCGGTACCCTAAGAAGGCCCTCCCTGTGGGAGCGCACGGGACGATGGGAAGTTGATGCCGGCAGCAGGTGTTCCTTTAGATATGCCACTTGCAGTCTCACTGCACCTACAACCCTTTCCCAGTGCCTCCTTCAAAGTTTTTGTTGACCTCAGGAGGAGGAGGAGGAGACTGTTTTCAATAACCCATTGTAAATATTTAGGTTCATGGTGAAAATTCTTGCCTACCTTCCTCATATCCAGAATCAACAAGCTAAATCTTGCACCTACCCTTGTTAGATTCTGAAACACTAGAAAATAGTGATTATAAAATAAAATAAAAATCCAATGCATAACTTTTTGATAGAAAATGTTTGCTTTACAACTACATCCATGATTACAAATAGATGCCAACTGCAAGCAAGATAGTAAAAACACTGCAGATTTTCTGATGCAAACTGTCATTACTTACATAAAATAACATAATTTTTATCTGAACATTTTCAGTATGAAATTTATCAGAAAGAAAAATAGCATTACATAAGAGGAGGTTGGATTTACAGGATATTTAACTCACTCCATTACTCTTCCATTAAAATTTTAAAATATTTTGTAGTTTAGATAACTAAAGCCTGTTTTGTTTTGTAGGTCTCACACTACAAAAATTGCTAGAATATTTTTATAGTAAATACATACTCAGTGTGTCATGTAGATCCTACTTTTGAAAGAAAAAGGCAAGATAAATGTTTTCATGGTATTTTGCTTAGTATTTCCTCTTCTCTTTCCTTCCTTCATTAGTACTATAATTAATGGTATCTGAAGCTAAAAATGGAGTATGATAAACAGTGTGATGTATTGGTTAGAGTACTGGATGAGGATTGGGGTCACTTGGCTTTCAAACCATCATCAGTTATAAAAATCAAATGGTAAGTTTGACCAGTCAGTAGCTTTCAGGCTAATTGCAAATTCTAGTGGGATTAAAATAGATGAGTTTATTTGTCATGAAACTAACTAAGCAACTAAACAATCAGTTCATCAGTCCATAAACTGTCCTGTTTTAATTTGATAGTTTGCAAAGACAGCAGATTATATCTGAACCCACAACTATTTCAGCATACTCAATTCCTAGCCTGCTGGAAATAAACTGCACTCCTCTCCAAAGACTCAGCAGAATGTGTGGAAGGGTGTTTTTTGTTTGTGTGTGTGTGTGTGTGTGAGATCAACTTGTCCTAGCCACTGACCAATTCTTGAGGCATGGAATGTCCTCTACACATACCCAGACCACCAGGAAGGCAATTTACACTATTTTTCAGCTACATGTCAATCATGTTTACTGACGTATCTGAAGTTATGCTGTCCATTTTGCTTGTTGAGCTTCATTTCATTGTAGGCAAGCTACTGCAGTCCTACTGAGTACTGTGTATTGCAGAAACAATACCCTCTACTTTTTAGACAATAGTCATTTCTCTCTACAACCATATTCTTTTCAAGTTTACCAGTAAAGCACTTTTTTGTAACAAGTTCATTGATAGACCAATAAAATGATGGACTTGTTATTAAATCCTCTTCTAGTCCATATGATAGGAAAAGTGACAAAACTTTGGCCGGCCTTCCTTCCTTCCTTCCTTCCTTCCTTCCTTCCTTCCTTCCTTCCTTCCTTCCTTCCTTCCTTCCTTCCTTCCCTCCCTCCCTCCCTCCCTCCCTCCCTCCCTTCCTTCCTTCCTGTCAGTCTAAGAGGAATAAAGAAACAGGGAGATCCTGTTTGAATGCACTTTGTACAGAAGTTAGGCCATTGTTGACACCAAAAAAGAATAAGGGTTGGAAATCCAGGGATGTATAGGATGTATACTTCCTTCTATCAAATCTGCTCAATGTTCTCAGATAGATTATCAAATCACTAACTCAGTAAAAATGCTAAATATAACAAAATTCCACTTAAGTCATAAACTGGGAGATATAGTGAGTAGAACTTTTGCAAGTGGAGAAGCAGCTGTTTAAAAGATCACAACTCCATACTGGTTTTTAAATAGAAAAAAATAGATTTAAATGAAAGGATGCCATTTTAAATACATTGCAACTAAGCCAGAAATAAAGTAATTCAATTCTCAAATATAGCTGATACTGTGCAGTCATAGAAACTAGAAGCTATTTCTGAAATGGTGCAGACCTGTGGTTATCCTATATACACACAGATGCATGATGAAAGAATTACAATTAAAATATATAAAGCAAAGACATATTTCCTGGAAAAACATATACTAGAGTTTTACAAAATTATGAATGATTTGGACAAAATAGACCATAGGAGATGGACATTATATTACTCAGAAACATCTGGCTGACCATTACTGCAAACCAAATATGGAATGAAATATACCACAAGATGACAAGAAGGTGACAAGCAATAGGGAGAAAGCAGAACTATTTAACTCGTTTTTTGCATCTGTCTTTACACAAAGGGAAAAAACAGTCCAACCTACCAAAACCAGTGCCATAAAAACAGAATAGAAATTCAAGTTAAGATAGGCAAAAAAATGATAAGTGAACACCTGTCCAGCCTAGACGAGTTCAAATCACCAGGACCAGATGGATTACACCCCAAAGTTCTCAAGGAACTGGCAGACGTGATCTCAGAACCACTGAACTATATTTTTCAAAGATCCTGGAGCACTGGGGAACTACCAGAGGACTGGAAGAGAGCTGATGTAGTTCCCATCTTCAAAAAAGGGGAAAAATAGATCCAGGAAACTACAGACCTATCAGCCTGACCTCAATACCTGGGAAGATTCTGGAAAAGATAATCAAACAACAAATCAGCGAACACCTTGATGCAAACAAAGTCATCACTAAAAGTCAACATGGGTTTGTCAAAAACAGATCATGCCAGACAAATCTTATTACATTCTTTGACAAAGTAACAAAATTAGTGGACCAGAGGAATCACAACCTACTACTTGATAAGATAGAAAAATGTGGGTTAGATAGCATCACCACCAGATGGATTCGTAGCTGGCTGACAGGCCGTACTCAGCGTGTGGTCCTCAATGGAACTGCATCTACATGGAAGGAAGTGTGTAGTGGGGTGCCCCAGGGCTCTGTTCTGGGCCCAGTGCTCTTCAATATCTTCATTAACGATTTGGATGAGGGGATAGATGGGGAACTCATCAAATTTGCAGACGACACCAAGCTGGCAGGAATAGCCAACACTCCAGAAGACAGGCTTAAGATACAGGAGGATCTGGACAGACTTGAACACTGGGCGCTATCTAACAAAATGAAATTCAATGGGTGAAAAAAGTAAGGTTCTACATTTAGGCAGGAAAAATCAAATGCACAGGTATAGTATAGGTGGTATCTTGCTCAATAATAGTAACTGTGAGACAGATCTCAGAGTCCTAGTAGACAATCAGTTCAATATGAGCCAGCAGTGTGCTGCAGCTGCCAAAAAAGCCAACACAGTGCTAGGCTGCATTAACAGAGGGATAGAATCAAGAACAAGTGAAGTAGTAATGCCACTTTACAATGCTGTGGTAAGGCCACACCTGGAATACTGCATCCAGTTTTGGTCACCACGATGTAAAAAAGATGTTGAGACTCTAGAAAGGGTACAGAGAAGAGCAACAAAGATGATTAGGGGACTGGAGGCTAAAACATATAGGGAACGGTTGCTGGAATTGGGTATGTGTAGTTTAACGAAGAGAAGAGTGAAGGGTGACATGATAGCAGTGTTCCAATATCTCAGGGGCTGCCACAGAGAAGAGGGAGTCAAGCTATTCTCCAAAGCACCTGAAAGCAGGACAAGAAGCATGGATGGAAACTAGTCAAGGAGAGAAGCAACCTAGAACTAAGGATAAACTTCCTGACAGTTAGAACAATTAACCAGTGGAACAACCTGCCTCCAGAAGTGGTGAATGCTCCAACACTGGAAGTTTTTAAGAAGAGACTGGACAGCCATTTGCCTGAAATGGTATAGGGTTTTCTGCCTGAGCAGGGGGTTGGATTAGATGACCTCCAAGGTCCCTTCCAACTTCTTCTTCTTCTTCTTCTTCTTCTTCTTCTTCTTCTTCTTCTTCTTCTTCTTCTTCTTCTTCTTCTTCTTCTTCTTCTTCTTCTTCTTCTTCTTCTTCTTCTTATTATTATTATTATTATTATTATTATTATTATTATTATTATTATTATTATAAGATGGATAGCGAAGCAATTTTAGATTTGCCTTGATTTGCTTCTTTCTTTCTACTGATGTTTCATTTATACCCTATTGGTGAAGAATATTAGTATGCATACTTTTGAATTGTTGGGAAAGATTGCACTTTGTTTGCAGCTTGCTGATTGAAGATGGTTAACAGATAACGATGTCCAATGATTCATGTGCTTTGAATCATTTGGTTTGATAAGTATGAATATGCTTTTTCTGCATCACTAAAGCATAAGCAAAGATACTTAACATATCTTCTTTAGAATCTGTGTAGAATAATAAAGAACTCAAATGTATATTTTTCTTCTATAAATATAATTTTAGACTTCTGAGAATGGAGCATTAATAATTGTGATATGTCTTCAGTTTGAATCCTTATTAAATATCTTAGAGACATTGATTGTAACCCAAGGAATGTAAAATCTATTTTCATATTTGAATCTTTTCCTTATGGTATACCTTGTCATCAACGAAAGGTTTCTTAACTTGGTAATAGAGTGTCCTTTGGGAACACCATTAATTGCATATGTGAATTAATTGTGGACTAAATTTCATTAAGCTGCCATTCTCATTGCATTTATATTCTTTCTATCCTAAATACTTCGTGGAAACATCTGTTCATCTGCTTGAACAAGCTATTTTTCAAGAAACATTTTCATTGTTTAAAAAAAACTTGAATTCTACTCTTAGATATCCAGGCTGCAAGTGATCTCTCTCTCTCTCTCTCTCTCTCTCTCTCTCTCTCTCTCTCTCTTTAGAGAGAGATCTCCATTCCTTCTGCCACTACTTGGAGGCAGCATAATTTTAATACAGTAGGAGGGGTTCAACAGCACATTCATTAATATTAATGGTTTGTGTTACTCCATCGGATTTTGGAATAGAGTAATAAGATTTTGTAGTCCAGATACAGTTTTCCTCATCCTTTGCCATTTTGGATGTGGTTGAGGATGGTCCAAAAACCTCTGAAGAACTGTGGATTATTAAGCTCCAATTTTAATCAAGCAAATAAATGTATGTTTTGATGCAGAGGCTAATGTTAAGGTCATACCGGTGATCAGAATACCATACACTTGTTTATTTCTTTAAAAGATATTAACCTTATGTCTTCTGAATAGTTCAACACAAATCATTATAATTATAACATAGACACATATTTTGAATCCCATACATCTCATTAGCTCTCTTAGGATTTCTGGGAATCTCTGCTTTATTTTAGTCCCTAGTTTTTCCATTGATACATTTTAGAGAGGTATCCACAGGGTATGATCAAAAATATAAAGGAACACACATGAAAAACAGATGGAGTTTGATTGCGCTGTCCTAACTGCCCTCTTGACTTTTCTGACCATACCCTATGGACATCTCTACACTCTATCCTTGATAAAACTTTATTAGATTTGCTAAAACATTTTTAATTTAAATCTATAAGTTGATCCAAATCTTACATTTTCAGACAAGCAAAAAATGGACAACTATTCCAATGAAATATTCTTAACTTCTACATAAAATAAAATTCAAAGACCATAAAGTAGACATGAGTAATCTTTTGCCTGCACTGGTATTATATACAAAGGTTATTGTTGAACTTCAGTCGCATTATTATTGGGTTACAGTTTCTTTCCACCCTAGCTACTACAGCTGGGAATAATGTAACTCAACACATTTGGAGAGTGATACATTATGAAAGACTAATTTGTAGTATCTATCATCAGCAGACGTCTTTGGCAGAACATCTGGAGAACTCAAGGGTTAAAGCTGGCTGGAGTTTAATGTTCCACCACTAAACAATCACCCTTTCCTTTCAATATATTTTGAAGATACCAAACTCACAAATATCAAAATAGGAAGAAAATAGCAGTTTCATGCAAATATATGACATATTTTCTGCAAAATTTGCAAACAGTGTTCATGTTCCTTGGGAATTCCTAGGTTTTCACTTCCTTTGTAAATCTAATTTGATGACATTTTTTAAATGTTTTTTTTCTTCATCATATTATGACCACTTTTTGCCTATCAATTATATTCATGGCTAAACGGTTTGATAAATTGGTACCCTACCTTCCTGCCAACTGTTGCTCATGATTGGTAATAACAATAATTTAAATGCTTTAAAGAAATACAATAACACTTACATAAAAGACAAAAAATGTAAAAAAAAGACACTTAAACATTAGTTCAAAAAAAATGATGTAAAACCAGTTTATGGCCCTAATCAGCAAAAAGACCAGCAGCCAATGTAACTGGCATAAAAATAGGAATCCTGATATTTAACTTCAGTCAGTAATCTGATTTCCGTATCTTGGATCTGATGAAGCTTCTAAATGTCCTTGAAAGGCTGTCGCACATAATATAAATGAGATGTAACTCAAGCATGTGCCATGGTGGCCAACTCTGGTGTTTCTAGGAACAAGCACAATTTGTGCATGAACTCTGCCTTATATACTAATCATTATTTAACAAGTTCTCTTAGCCACAAACTTTGCTGCTTACAGAATAGAATGTACATTTTGTTCTCTTTTAATATCATAGATCTTCTCATAATTCGAATGGAAAAATGGACATGGATAATATTGTTTACCTTATTGAATACATCCTCCATGATTTGAAAAAAGAAAATCTCATGCCATGAAAGTCATAATTTTATCTCATGACCTCTTGTCCTGTCCAAAGGATCAGAATATTTTTTACAAGTTATGTAGGTGCATTCATTTATATATTGCAGCATGTTTTAGACAATTGCAATATATCATATAGTAGCTGCCCTTGAAGACTATTCAGAGTTAAAAAAATAGAAAGTACAATTTTCCAAGTGGGTGTGAATGTGAAGGACCTTATTTCCTCTTATAAAAATTGCAGTCCTATTTGACTATTTCTGAACACGCTTTTAATTAGATACATTTCATTCGATTTATTTCCTATACTAAGTTAATGGTCACGCAAAGAGAAAGAATTAAATACATTTTTCTGCCTAGTGTGTTATGTTTCTATTCGCAAAAACGGTGTTATTTTCTTTGTGGTAAAGCATCCCCCATTCAGATTTGCAAGTCCTCTTCCCAATCCTACAGTTTAAAAGAGTCCTGACCAAGAACACTTTCTTGCTTAGTTCTATTCATTTTTTCAAGTGACCTGAAGCTATTTTAAATATCTCAGTTGAAGCTATCCTAGAATGATCTGTAATGAATTAAGCTGTCCCACTGAATAAATGGAGATATTAATAAAAATTATTAAAAATAAAATGAATGAGGTGGGAAGCTTTAGGTCTGCAGTGACAATCACAATTGAAGCAAATCAGCTCATTTGAATTAATAACGTGGAGATTCACTGTAACAGTGCTTGATTGTTTCATTAGTAGTGAAAATGCATTTGCAAGCTTGTAGTTGAGTGGCAAGGGACTCAAGATGAATAAGGTAGAGGGGTGTTTTTATTGCTGTGGTCTGGGAAAAAATAAGGGGGCAAAGGACAGATTCCAACGCTTTCTGAAGTGCCTATTTGCAAATGCTCTCCTCATACCCTATCAACTTCTGTCATTACATTATGCTAGGCCATAATGTGTTTGTGCACATTATGCACACATTTGTGCAATTTTGCTTTATGCTTAGCATGTTGGGTGATCTTAGTCTGTATATGTTTACTTTTTAATAAACTTTCCTGCCTGAATTGAAAAATCTAAATAAATTTTGTTCTTTCAGTTAAAGAAGTAATCAAATAAAAAACTTGAAGAATATATCAGATTGTTCAGATTATTAACAATTCAAAATAAACTACTGAGGAAAGACCATTCTATTAAACAAGGTTTTTCTTTTTCAAAAGGTATCTCTGAAATCTCTCACAAGAATCCGAATAAATAGCTATTTAACAGGGAGAGGGTCAGAAAATTGCTATAGCTCAGACAGTAAAGCTTTGCAGAATGAAAGCTTGTAATACAAACCACAGGTGTGTGGGATCAACCCCCCCCCCAAACTTCCTCACAAACCAATAATACAAACCAAAATTGGAGGCTGGCAGAAATAGCCAGCCACAAACCACTTATCCCAAATGACATAGCTTTCTCATCCTTTCCCCAAAGATTCGTGTGAAAGATGGATTAAATATTAGGCTGTTCACTAAGACAGGTTTTCTACCTTGGTTTCCAGTCACTGATATCCCATTCTTGTCTATTGTAGACTGACTTTCCCTCAGCCTCTCTTTATCTCTTCTGGATTACCCAAAGCCAAGCATAGACACTCTGGATTGAGTAAAAAGTCATTTTAGGACAGAGACTTTGTCCTTTGTTTCTAATACCCAGAAATAATGCTGAAGGTGAAAAGGATGGAACAGCCAGGTACACCTTTTAGAAGGGTAAATGCCCAGAAAGTCAGCCTCATCTTCAAGCATTATATAGGGATACCTTTTCAAAAGCTTTATTGCAGTGAAATCCTTCCTCTTCTTTCTTCTCCCCATTCTCAGGTCCCTTCACTACAGCTTTATCTCCAGGACTTACTTGTAATTCAGAAAAATTATACTGCAGGAAATTATACATTTTACAATGCCTTGGTAAGGCCACACATGGAATACTGCATCCAATTTTGGTCAGTTTTGGTCACCACAATGTAAAAAAGATGTCAAGACTCTAGAAAGAGTACAGAGAAGAGCAACAAAGATGATTGGGGGACTGGAGGCTAAAACATATAGGGAACGGTTGCTGGAATTGGGTATGTGTAGTTTAACGAAGAGAAGGGTGAGGGGTGACATGATAGCAGTGTTCCAATATCTCAGGGGCTGCCACAAAAAAGAGGGAGCCAGGCTGTTCTCCAGAGCATCTGAGAGCAGGACAAGAAGCAACGGATGGAAACTAGTCAAGGAGAGAAGCAACCTAGAACTAAGGAGAAACTTCCTGACAGTTATAACAACTAACCAGTGGAACAACCTGCCTCCAGAAGTGGTGAATGCTCCAACACTGGAAGTTTTTAAGAAGAGACTGGACAGCCATTTGTCTGAAATGGTATAGGGTTTCCTGCCTGAGCAGGGGTTTGGACTAGATGACCTCCAAGGTCCCTTCCAACTTCTTCTTCTTCTCCTCTTCTTCTTCTTCTTCTTCTTCTTCTTCTTCTTCTTCTTCTTCTTCTTCTTCTTCTTCTTCTTCTTCTTCTTCTTCTTCTTCTTCTTCTATTATTATTATTATTATTATTATTATTATTATTATTATTATTATTATTATTATTATTATACATCTACGGGTGACTGGATTCCCCAGATGTCTCTGCTTCTGAAAACATTAATGCATCCTCTTCCTGTTAGCTGATTTCCTCCCAGTTTTCTCCCTACTCAGGATGCTTGTTCATTTGGCCCTGGAC
Source organism: Vipera ursinii (assembly GCF_947247035.1). Lineage (NCBI taxonomy): Eukaryota > Metazoa > Chordata > Lepidosauria > Squamata > Viperidae > Vipera > Vipera ursinii. The sequence goes on from NC_139512.1 coordinate 330,647,022, forward strand.
ATAAAGATGCCATAACTTGTCTGTCAGAACCAGAGTTCTCCAGGTTCCTTCTGCATAGGAAAATATAAAGCACAGTTATGACAAATTGAGAAATGGACAGAAGCAGTTGGCAGATTGCCAGTTGGTTCTGTTTCTCAGGATAGAGAATTGTTACCTATTTCCTATGTATAAGGACGGGTTGGTGGTAAGAGACTCTGATTACCCTTTTCACACACACATCCCACATACACAGACAAACAGAGAGACACATGTATAGTACATACAGAGTTGTTTTGGGATTTGCTCACTCTTTTGTTCTATGTGACTAAAATATTGAACTGCCACTGAAAGTAGGCAGTGAAGGAAGAAAAGCTGAATAGCTGGTCTAAGGAACAAGTAAGCAGAGGGAAAGGAATGGTACTATTAACCATTTCTCTGCTATAACATTGATAGTAATCTAAAACCTAGCCAAATTATATCAGAGGGCTAATATCTACATGAACTATACCTGATTTAATGACTTTCGGGTATGGTAGACTTCAACTTTTATTATTTAGCCTTTGGCCATGCTAGCTGGTGATTCTGAAAGATGATGCATTTGGATACCATCAGATTCAACCATATGAAATTGTTTTATTTAAAGGACTTAAATGTGCCAGAATATGGACTGATCCATAATTTGTTCAGGAATGGATGGAGGCCATGATACTGAAACTTAATTCAGGCAGGTTAATGCACCTTGATTATCCAGATGAAGTACTATAAACTGTAGTTCCCTGGAATAACTTTTATCTGACTGTTGGGATCCTTAACTCATTTCTTTCTCTGAATGTGTGATGACTCAGGGCACGGCACAGAGGCAATGCAGTCTGCTGGCAGTTCAAACTGCCCTTTAATTGCTCCAAATTTTCCCCAAATACTCCCATGTTTCTGGCAAGCCCCAGAGCAAAGTAAGACACACACACCTTCAGCAGCCTCTGGCTGCAAGTAGTTTCACATACAGTTAGATTAGAAGAGTAATTTACTCAAGGCCACATAGATAACAAGGAATGAAACATACGGTACATCCAAAATCTAATGAGTCTGTGGAAATACAAGCTTGCCTGAGCAGTTTCAGAAGAGAAGCCAAAATACAATCCGAGGTCTTTGAACACCAAATCAAGTTTGTCAGCCAGTCCAGTGGTCATAGTTTCAGGGTTTCCAAGCAGAAATCATAATACAGAACAAGAGATCAGAGAGTTGTTTCCAAGATCAGCAACAGTGCACAAAACTCCAAGAAATCAGTGTTTGTTCCCGACAAATGCCCCTCCCCACAGTGTCTCCTTAAGTCTCAGTCTCCAGGTGTGCCTTGTAGAGAGGGGTGGAGTGCTCTCCTCCCAAGTAGTTGAGCCTGCCTGCGTTGCTCCCTCCTTCTCTCCACTCTCTGTGCTCTAGGATCAGGAGGGGGTGGCCCTTGCTCATCACCTGAGCTTTGTCTCTCATGTTCATCCTGTCCCAATCCTGAAAGGCCCTGGCCTGCCTCTGCTTGCTCTTCCTCACATTCCTCCGAAGCCACAGACACCTCTCCCTTGACCTCCATAGGGTCCCATTCCAGCTCATTTTCCTCAGCAGATTCAGGCTCCGATGGAGACACGACAGAATGCTTAGGTGGCTATAGTTGCTAAGAGTGTCTTTTATCAGTTTTAGCAGATATTACACCTTCACCTTTTCCAGCAGAGAACAAATTTAGCATCAGCTTCTGTGCTTTAGTTATTGTAACACACTTTGTATGGAGCTGGTTTTGAAGAAATGCTGGGAGCTTCAGGAAGATCTAAAATGAAGCAAGCACATTTTTATCTGACAAACCTCACAGCATGTAACTTCCCTCCTAACAGAAACTCCCAATAGCTTTCCATTTTGGAACGAGTCTGAAGTTTTAAGAGTTCAGTGGCTTAGGACCAGGCTACCCTAGGCGTAGCTTGCTTGGAAATTAAAGGCTATGTCAGCAGGCATATTTTTAGAGGCACTTCAGAAAATTCAGTGAGGTCTTCTCTGTGATGGTGTCAAGAGACTAAAATGCCCTTCTATCTGAAACTGATCAGCTTCCTTTTGGCAAATGTTTCACCAGATTCTTACAATAGTTTAACATGTAGGTTTTCATATGTAGCATTCTTCCTTTATTAGCTGCCCAGGGTAAACTTGTAGGGTAGGTGAGCAGGATAAAAATATAATAATAAAAATAAAATAAAATATTATTATTTGTTTTAACATGTAACCTCATTTATTTCTACTATTATCATGAAATTTAATTTTGCTTTGCTGTAAGTGTTGGTTGTATTTAGTTACAGCTTTAAAATATAACAATATTTCATTATATAATTTTACAATTATGTTGGTCATGAGTTGAGGTTTTTCTCATATTCTTTTTTTTCTTCCCTCAAATGAATAATAAGGCCGTTTTCCTAAAATGTGATAATATCTATTTTTGGTTTTCGGTGAAGTACTCTGTCTGCTTTTGCCAATTAAATGATGTTTTTGTTTGTTTCCATAGCTTATTGCTGATATATTTCTGAACCTTCATTTTTGTGGAGATCTCATTAAAAGACCCCAGTCCACAAAATGTGGAACTTCGGGTTTTGTTTTTGTTTTATTGGAATTATAAATGCTTTCTAAATGTTGGAAAAATCTGTGTATATTGTATATAATTGTTTGTAAGTCATTTCTTATAGTACTTACAATACAGTATAGTCCATGTTGTTGAGTTTTCAGTATACCACTACAATTGCACCAAGAGCTAGAAGATTCAGTATTCCATTAACATTTACCTAAGAAACAACCTCATTCAGATAATAGTTTGTATTATTGTTATTATTCATATCATCATCTGAAATATCTTGGGATCAAACTGCTCATCAAGTATTCTTCTGGAGGAATGAGAGAGAAGCCGTTCAAAAATAACCAGAGAAGTGGCACTAGAGACTGCTCCTACCACCCAAAAGAGCTATATTGGATCAAAGTTCTTTTGACTTATGGAAGACACTGAGATACCAAGCAACCATAATTAATATAATAAATGACTTTCTGATCCATCAAGGAATGTATATATTGAAGTTCAAAATGAATCATTCAGCAAAGGGGACTTTGTTTGCTAAATGAATCTCATATTGGATCCACAGAGTATCCAAGAGTAGGTAACTGTCCCTTCCCAGTTATTGTTGAATGCCCTACAACACCAGGCAGTGTGGCCAATATTGAAGGGATGCTGGGAATTGTAGTTCAGCTATAAGCTACCCATCTCTGATTTAGAGCCACCTGCAAGTTTGCAGGTAGATGAAATTTAAAGCATGTCCTGATATGCAGCCAAGCCACATAGTCCCCATTTGTATTGCACAATGTGGGTTGTAGCATCTCCCAAACCTCCTTGCAATATCAGAAAGTGCTGCTCATCACATCTACAAACTATCCATAAACTCAAGTCTATGGGTTCTCACTTGATTCCAGATTAAATGAGATGTTTTATTTATTTTCATTTAGAAATTTTATATACCCACATATCAGTAAATGAGACTCTGGATATGGAAAACCAACAACCAACCATTAAAAACACACATAAATAAAAAATGAAGTTTGCAGGAGAATAGCAACTACCTAAACACAAAGTAGCCAACTTACAGGCTCCTGTGGGGATCCCAAAGTTGTTAATCATTTCAAGGGCTTTCTGGAAGGCTAGCAAGGATGCTAATCTCACCTCAGGCGAAATGATATTCCAAAGGGTGGGAGCCATAGCAGAAAAGGCATATTGTCTAGGTCCCATCAGAAAAAAATACTGTAATGGACGTAACCCAAAATGCATCCCTCCTGCTGAGAAGAGGGAAGAGACAGTCCCTGAAATAACCTGTTGTGGAAGGCCTTGAATTACACCTGGAAGCAAGCCAGCAGCCAGTACAATTCACAGAGCAAAGGTATAATGAATTCTTTCCTTGGATCAGACATAACTGTTGATGCACACTCAGACCAGTTAAAGCTTCTGGATGCTCTTCAAGGGCAACCTCAGGTAGAGTGTATTAAAATTAATCCACTCTGGAAGCAATGCAGAGTGTGATTGGATGGGCCCTGGGCACATGGTGAAAAGAGTAGAATCATTATAGAAAATATTGCTTCAGGGGAGGAAGAGTAAAATGTGAGAAAGAGACTCAGAACAACACTGCCTTAATTATATCAGGTATACGTTGATCTGGAGAATTGCTTTGGCAGACTCACAAGATTCTGTCACATTATGTTACCCTACTGGCACTCAAGATTGTTCCAGAAATCCAAACAGAAACCCCAATTTTGAAGGATGTGACACATAACAACCCCCTTCCCCTATCATATTGCTATAAAAAGGTAAGAAGAACTGTGTGGATTAGATAAAAGGTCAGTCTAGTGACTGTAGATGCTTCAGGAAGCCCAGAAGTTAGGCCTAAAGGCAATAGAGCTCTACAGCTATTGCTTCCCATCAGGTGGTATTAAGCTGCAAGCTAGTGCCCATTGATAGTTTAATCCTCCATTAGTTTAGTTCTGCTTTGAACAGCAAATGACTGGGGACCTAGAATTATGGGTATATTGAGATTGGAGAGCTGTCATTAAAGGCCTTTGTGTATTGTACTGGGGATTCTTGGAACAAAGGAATTTGGGATAACCTCATTAACCTAATCAATAAAAGCAAGAGGGCAAGTGGAAGAGGAGAGTATACAAGTCTATTTTTACAAATCAGACTTGCTTAGCCTGGCAAACTATTGTGTCAATTATATTGGAGATATAGCGGCGGTGAGGTAATGAAAAGAGGATTTAATTGCTGAGGAAAATGTAATTTACATAGCATTAAAATCGGGGATAAACAGTTCTCCAAGGAAGCAGTTCTAAATCTTATGAGATGATTTTGGCTTTCCTCTCTCTTCCCCCATTCCCCACAACTTGTGTTTGATATACTGATCACCGAATCCTTATTCTAGCATGTTTAAGTTTCATCCAAGTTACAACTTCTTTTACACTGATCTTGCATGAGCTGCACTGGCTGCTGGTTTGCTGCCGGGTGCACTTCAAGGTGTTGGTTATTATCTATAAATAGATAATCTTTCTACCTTAACTTATAATTTTATATATATATATATATATATATATATATATATATATATATATATATATATATATATATATGTGTGTGTGTGTGTGTGTGTGTGTGTGTGTGTGTGTGTGTGTGTGTGTGTGTGTGTGTTAAATGTTAAGTATTTAGATTACCTTGCTAGGCCCCAAACATGGGATGAATCTTATTTCCTGTTTCAGCCTAACCGAAGGCCATCAACAGGCAGTAGTCACAGCAGTGACAGCTCATATTTGTGTAAATTTTTTGGTTTTGCTAATTTTTTAATTCTTTGTTAGCAAAACCAAAAAATTTACACACACACACACACACACATATATGTATGTATGTATGTATGTATGTATGTATGTATGTATGTACTGTTTATTGCTTTTAACTTTGTAAGCCACCCAAAGTCGGCTTGTGGCGAGTTGGGTGGCAAATAAATTTAATAAAGAATAATAATAACTTCTATACATGTGTATTGTCCATTGTGTTAATTTTTTTCTAGACAAGTGAAATCTGTCATTTCAGAAACCTATAATGGGTTGCTCGTAAAGACATTTTGGCCATTTCTCCTGCTTTTCTTTCTCCTTTATCATGTGAACCCTACTTAATCTCACATTATATACCTTTTCCTTTTCCTTAATTGTAAGGAAATGATAAATCAAATATCTGTGATGTAAAAATGTGGATATATTTGTTGTTTTTAACAATCATGAAAAAAGTGATTCCCTATAACCAGTATAAATAATATTGGCATACAGCTATAATATTGTCAGCATTTTACGCAGTGCTTTTTTTGTAAAAGAAAAAGGTGCCGGAACTCACACATGTCATACAACCTGCCTTGCCTACCCTACAAGGTTCCATCCAAAAAAGGTGCCGGAACTCCGTTCTGAGCGTTCTATGAGAAAAAAAGCCCTGATTTTACGTAACAACTGTAAATATTCAAAATGATTCACATATCCCAGTGTGCTCCAGTGCCATCCAGATGTATGCATTTGAATGAGGGGAATGAAAATTTAACACATCTAAGGTAGCAGAATATAAATTATTTGAGTTGAACTGTTGGCAGTTTCATATGTAAAATATTTGCATCTTGAAATATGTCCATTTTTGAGCATTTTCATAGAATCATAGAGCTGGAAGGGACATCAGAAATCCTGTCCAATCTTCTGCCCAAGGCAGGAGTCCCAGTAGCATTTCAGGCAAATAGTTGCCCAGTTTTTTCTTGGAAACCTCCAGTGATAAAGCACCCACAATTCTTGGAGGCAAGCTGTTATACTGCTTCTGACAAGACTGGAATCACAGTCAGGAAATCCCTCCTTATTTCCAGGTTGGATCATCTTCTGATGAGTTTCCATCCATTGCTTCTTGTCCTACTCTCAGGTGCTATGGAAAATAAATTAAGGCCTTCGTCCCTGTGGTAGTCCCTCAGGTATTGGAAGACTAATACTGTGTCTCCCCTCAGTCCTATCTTCATTAAATTAAATATGGCTAGTTCCATTAGCCATTCCTCATAGGATTTAGCTTCCAGATCTTTTTATCAGTTTTGTTATTCCTCTCTGAACTCTCTCTAGGGCCTCAGCATCTTTTTTGTGTTGTGCTGATCAGAACTGGGTGCAGTATTTCAAATGCCTAGTTTTTATGCATGTTTTCCTGACTAGCTAGTATAGCAGGCAAGACTATAGTAGTCACATCCCTGCTGCTCTTCATTAGTCTCTGTAGAGTAATTTGGGAACAGAGGGCTGAAGGATAGCATAGGTTTCATATAGACATATGCCTACATGAAGTTTATTCATATAGACTTCATTCAGACTGAAGACTTCTTGCACTGTCTATCTCCAGCTAGGTAAATTACTGGTTTGTTGTTGTTTTTTTGTTTGTTGTTGTTGTTGTTGTTTTTTGGGGGAGGATATAAAGACCTTTGCCCTAGAAAAGTTGGATTATGTATTGGTGTGAGAAATTGCACTTGCTGTTTTATTTGCAGACCCATAATGTAAAGGTGCTTATGTATTTCTGTAAGACTGCATGCCTGTTGCTACAGCAGTTCAACTTATATAGCTGCAAATACTATTAGTACCAGTGCTTTTTTTCTAGAAGAAAAAGGTGCCGGAACTCACACATGTCATACAACCCGTCATACAAGGTTCCATCCAAAAAAGGTGCCGGAACTCCGTTCTGGGTGTTCTATGACAAAAAAAGCCCTGATTAGTACACTATAGGTTTGATTGCTTTCTTTTGTTTTGTGGGTATGAGCATACCCTGTGACCTGGGGATGTTGAGTTTCAAGATTCATTTAAAGGTGTAAAGCTTCTGTGTTGCTTTGGGCTCATTGGTTCATCTTTGGTGTATATGCATGCATACTCTGCATTGTTTTGTATCCTATTACTGAGCTTTCAGGGTATCTTTAAAAATGAGAAAATTGATTGATCTGTGTTACCTGGGTTTGTCAGAGTTCTAGTTCTGCCCTTTTGTCTTGTGCTGTCTAGAAATGTGTAATTATTCCATGAGATCTTCAGAATGTATTTTGTTTGTTGATTGTAATACAGTATATATTATACTACCCTATCATGTGTAATCTTAAAAATACAGAAAAAGTACAAAAAGAAAAAAATTGTGCTGCTTCCTTCCGGGAAGGATATAGTATTTCATTTATTTATTAAATTTATGAGGGACGCGGTGACTCAGTGGGTTAGAACGCTGAGCTTGTCGATCAGAAGGTCGGCAGTTTGGCAGGTCGAATCCCGGGTGCCGCGTAACAGAGTGAGCGCCTGTTATGCGTCCCAGCTTCTGCCAACCTAGCAGTTCGAAAGCACGTAAAAATGCAAGTAGAAAAATAGGGACCACTACAGTGGGAAGGTAACAGCGTTCCGTGCGCCTTTGGTGTCTAGTCATGCCGGCCACATGACCACGGAGACGTCCTCGGACAAGCGCTGGCTCTTCGGCTTTGAAACGGAGATGAGCACCGGCCCCTAGAGTCGGAAACGACTAGCATGCACGTGCGGGGGAACCTTTACCTTTACCTATTAAATTTATACGCTGCCAATCTCACTCTGCAAATTGATTCTGGGGGGCTGAAACACAACATATATTAGTATACTTGATACTCTTTAAGTTTCTTATTTTAAATGTTAATATAAAGGATGTTGTGAGATAAATTAGCTTTTCCTTGTTAATGTGTTGGTTGAACACTTTAGGGGTTTACTAAACAAAATGAAATACTGTTGACCACAGGGAAGGGAGTTTTAAATCTTTGCTTCAATGAATTTTATTTCAGAGGATTTTTAATATTTTAAAATTGTTCTCTTAAAATCATACCATTGTCTTTTTTTTGCAAGCTGGGAGTTTAATAGTTATCAGCATGAATTGCTTTCCCATCTACTCTTGATATGTGGGTGAAAAACAAGGGAGTAATAGACTTGCCTCAAGTTTGCATTGTTCCCTATTTTTCAACTGTTCTGATGGAATATGAAACACTCAAACTGTTTGAATGTTGCTTTGTTGCAACATTGCAATACAGGCTCCATTGGCATTATTTTCTGAGCTCAAAACAAAACATGTTTTCCATTTTGTACACAATGTTATTATTAGCTTATCTTTGCACTATAGAAAAGAGTCAAGGAGTCTTTACCATCCCTTGAAGAAGAGGCAGAGAGAAGAAGTTGGATCTGAGCTGTCATGGTATGGTGTAGGGTCAGTTTTCTTCCTCACATGAAACTCTTTGGGTCAGAGTTTAACTCTATGACCACTATCAGATGGGAACAAGGCTGAAACATAAGTAGCAAGTGGAGAGAAATCCAAGCTAAAAGTATTTTTTCCTGTTTTGTATTTTTAAAGGTCTATTCAGCTCAGATTATAATAGGAGAGGAGGTGGTAGAAAAAGGAGCATAGAAAGAAGTTTAGAGATGACACCAAGCTAGCAGGAATAGCCAACTCTCCAGAAGATAGGCTTCTTGACAAAAAGGATCTTGACAGACTTGAACATGGGGCACTATCTAACAAAATGAAATTCAACAGTGAAAAAAGTAAGGCTCTACATTTAGGCAAGAAAAAACCAAATGCACAGGTATATTGTTCAATAGCAGTAACTGTGAAAGGGATCTCGGAGTCCTAGTGGACAATCACGTAAATATGAGCCAGCAGTGTGCTGCAGCTGCCAAAAAAGCCAACATGGTTCTAGGCTGCATTAACAGAGGGCTAGAATCAAGATCACGTGAAGTATTAATACCACTTTACAATGCCTTGGTAAGGCCACACTTGGAATACTGCATCCAGTTTTGGTCACCACGATGTAAAAAAGATGTTGAGACTCTAGAAAGAGTACAGAGAAGAGCAACAAAGATGATTAGGGGACTGGAGGCTAAAACATATAAAGAACAGTTGCTGGAATTGGGTATGCCTAGTTTAATGAAGAGAAGTGTTAGCAGTGTTCCAATGTCTCAGGGGTTGGCACAAAGAAGAGGGAGTCAAGCTATTCTCCAAAGCACCTGAAGGCAGGACAAGAAACAATGGATGGAAACTGACCAAAAAGAGAGGCAACCTAGAACTAAGGAGAATTTTCCTGAGAGAACAATTAATAAGTAGAACAACCTGCTTCCAGAAGTTGTGAATGCTCCAACACTGGAAGTTTTTAAGAAGAGACTGGACAGCCATTTGTCTGAAATGGTATAGGGTTTCCTGCCTGAGCAGGGGGTTGGACTAGAAGACGTCCAAGGTCCCTTCCAACATTATTATTATTATTATTATGATTGGCAGATCCCTGCAATCAGACCTGCTGCAGTTCTGCAGTTCCCCCCCCCCCCAGCTATCCAGTCACATACAACAAAGAGAGAATAGCAAAGCTGGAGGAAACTGCACATACAAAATCAAGTCAGCACTATTCAGCAGTGAATCAGAACAGAGCCCGTAGATATAGAGGCATGATAGGGATCAGTAAGGGGGTCAGCAAATTTCATGATGACATATTTTTCGCTGACTCAGATCTGGGAGGATAGCACTTACAGTAAATTCACCTATAGGGAAAGTCCCCGAGTGTGTATCTTTTGAACTAGGCTCTTGTCGACAGATTTAAAGTTCTGGTAACAAGCAAAGTGGATTCTGCAAGCCTAAAGTCCAGCCACCAGCTGTTTAGGTTGCCAAACTCTTGCATTGGTTGACTTCATGGGATTTCTTTAATTAATAAATATTTTATCTTGTCATGAAAGGAATAATCAAATTGTTCCCATTTCAACCATTGCTTGAAGTCATATTTTTTTTTAAAAAAACTGACTGCTGGGAAACCAACAACTTGCAAAGTGGAAGGAAGAAAAGCATGTTGAGAACAGGAATTGCCATATTTCTGTGTTACCCCATAGTAATAGCATTACCTATTTCTCCTTTAAGAACAGAATAATATCAAGGAGTGAGCTAATCTAGACTCAAGGAGAGAGGATTCAGTGATCATAAATCAGCCACTGATCAACATATGGGATGTGGATGCCATAAAAACATTTATTTCTGAACTATCTACATATACTTTAAAATGCACAGGTGTCCCAGAAGCATTAGGCAAAATGTTTTTACTCAGGGAAATATTTCAAGTTAGCATGGACATTTGGGAAGATTAGAATAGTAGAACTACAAGTATTTTAGGCAATTGACTGACTCATCTCTATGTCTAGATAATTTTCCTAAAGAAATGGTGTCTAGTGGTGTTGGCCAGCACATTTGAAAGGAACCAGCCAGGGGAAAACTGATCTAAACATTTTATTCTAGCAAGTGGTGGGTTAATTGTAGGTACAGTAATGTTATTGTTAAAAGTTAAGTGTCCTCTGCCCTCTGATTCTGTAATAAACTACTCAGATTCTATAAGTTTTACTTATAAAAAAGGCTTATATACTCATCTTGGATGCAATAATTCCAAAATCCTAGAATTTTACTTGATTCATTTAATAACAGAAGCAGTATCAGTTTTATGGCATTCCTATGCATTCTGTTTATTGCATTATCCCTTCCTCCCCCCATTCTCCATTATCCAATGTATAGAATTCCCTTTTTTTCTGAGTGATAGTAGTATGGTAGGATCACTATATTATCCTTGAGAATAGAAAGCAATTCCAATTAGCGCAGAATAACTCTGTATGTTAAACCCTGGTAATTGTTGGAACAGAATGAATCCATCATGGCTTGATGGAGTGTGGAGTTGCCAGTTTCCCTTTTTCCTCTCTAGTTTTTCTGAGCATCTAATAAATTGTTCACCAGCAGAGACTTGTAAAAATGAACTGTGATTGCCTTTTATCAGTCTGTAATGTGGCTTTTATCATCCAGAAGCAATGTGTGATTCTGATATTAAATTGGTCTCCAGAGAATTCTTGAAAGATTGTTAGTGTTTCTGTATTTAACAGCACCCTGAGTTTCCCCTATTAAAAGATATGAACCCCTTTGTTAAAGGAAGAAGACAGATGGGTAGCATCCTCAAAATGATATTGGTTATAGTGAGCAGAATTCTTTTATTTTAAATTATTTCTCTCTGGAATTTTCATTGTGGTCATTACTGCTCCAAAATATGTTTGTGAAATTTTGAGATAGGTTTTTAAACAGAACAAACATTTTGATTTATTGCAATGCCACAAGATCAGGTATGAATAACTTGTAAGTGTAAGGGTCAATAAGGTGGCTATGTTCAAGTAATCAAAAGATCCCATGTAAGTGATAGGACACATTTATTTTTTTGTTATTCTAGAAGTTGACTCCAAATCAGTGGAATCAAATGTTAAAGAAAAGAATCTTGCCTAATTTTAAAAAGAACTTTGTTTTTAATTAGATTTTCAAGCAGTTTTAATGGTTACCTGCCAAAGATGCTTTTGCATGAATACAGGTTATACAGTTGAATACAGGTTATACAATTATATTCCCAGTCTTTTTTATAATTCATATCATATCACTCTAATGCTTGGAGATATATTTATTCTGATGTTACAAAGAGCTAGACAATCCTGGTTTACATGTCTTTTAAAAATAGATATAGTGGAAGGTAACAGCAATTTGTTTGAGATGGCTATAACTTATAATTAGATTACCAAAACCTGAATTCATATTTTGCTCAGCTGTAGAACTTGAACCACTTTCCATGTGCCTCTTCTCTACTTCCTAAGATGGCTGGGAGAATAGAGGAGGAAAGAAACCGTATATGCTTTCCCAGGAAGACGAGAATAAAAATGGAAATACAGTATATTAAGATATCTCAGAATTATTTATTATTATTATTATTTATTAAATTTTTATACCGCCCTTCTCCCGAAGGACTCAGGGCGGTGTACAGGGCAATAAATATCAAAATGTAAATACCAAAGTTAAAAAAGAGTTAAAAAGAATTAAATAATTATGCCCAATATAATACAATAATAAAAGTGTGTTAAAACTTATCCAACCCCAAACCCATCAGACCAGGCCAGATTGTTCAAATAAATAAGTTTTTAAATCGCGCCGGAAGGAGCGAAGGTCGGGGGCCATCCGGAGCTCAACTGGCAAGCGGTTCCACAGGTCTGGCGTGCCTACAGAGAACGCCCTCCCCCTGGGGGCCACCAATCAACATTCTCTGATCGGAGGCACCCTGAGGAGGCCCACTCTGTGGGAGCGCACTGGACGGAGGGAAGTTGATACCGGCAGCAGGTGCTGCCGTAGGTAATCCGGACCCATGCCATGTAGGGCTTTGTAGGTCATAACCAGCACCTTGAATCTCACCCGGAGGGCAACTGGCAGCCAATGCAGCTTGCGGAGCAGAGGTGTAACATGGGAGTATTGGGAGACCCCCAACACAACTCACGCGGCTGCATTCTGCACTAGTTGAAGCCTCCGGGTGGTCCTCAAGGGCAGCCCCATGTAGCGAGTGTTGCAGTAGCTAATAGCTTGGAAGAAAAAAGCAGGCATAGGTCAGTCAGATGTCAGTCAGGTGATACATAGTAAAGAAGAAAGCCAGAGGTTGGCCAGGAGGTTGATGAGAGTGGAGGACATGAATAGTTGAACTATTTCATAACATTACAAATTCAAAAAAAAAAAACATACAGTGTTCTTTGTAATTCCTTTACTTGGAACTGATAATTGTGAGGTCAACAAATATATTTGCTGGGAAACGTAAAAAATGTCCACTTTTATTTTTAGATTCAACATTTCAGAATTTGTTAAAAAGATTTACCACCATGTCTCATGGATTAAGGAAGGACCAAAGTTTCTAATCATTGTACTGTACATATTAACCAGCTAGCCCATGCAAGAATTTCTGTTTTGTGCTAACTGTTTTTGCACAGCTGCTATTTATAGGTAATTATACTGCTCAAAAAAATAAAGGGAACACTTAAACAACACAATGCACTGTATTTAATAGTAGGATGTCTTATCTTGTGTTCCCTTTATTTTTTTGAGCAGTATATCATTCTCTCAGACCTCTTTTTACCATTAGCTTCTTCCTCTCACCCAACAACAAAATATATTTATATTTCCTTCTTCAGTTCATTAAACTTGATGAAGGGGATAATAACCACAAAAAGTTATCCAATAAACTTTTTAGACTTTAAGGTATCACAAGACTCTTTGTTCTTTTTGCATGGGAGATTAACAGGCTAGATCCCCCCCACACACACACACATACACATTCCTCTGCTGCCCCAATTTGCCAGTCTGTCTTTCAGCTTTGGGATTTTTGTGGTGGATTCCTAAGCAAGTATTAGAGCTTTTCAAGGTCAGCTAAAGTCAGCTAAGTGTTGTATCATATCAACAGATCCTGCAAAGTTTTCTCATGAGTATATTCATTTAGTAATTTGTTTCTGTTCTACCGACTTTTGCCCCACACTCCCTGATAAATTGAGGAGGCAGTGGTGAGACAGAATGTCCCATGAAAATTGGATTCACTTCCAGGAAATAAAATTATGGCGTATTCATTTAGAGGTAAACATATCTTTAAAAATGAAACAGCTGCAGCTTCAAACAGAAGAAGAAAAACAACTTTATTGCTTCCTTAAGTGATAGTACTCAGCAACCTGGAGTATCCTCTTGAAATTGGAGACACAATACTGCAAGGTAACAATACTACATCCTGAGATAGCATCATTACAAATACTACTATAAGCTACAATTTGGACAGAAAGATAAAAATAAAAAAATAAATAAAGCATGAGAATTTTTTTAAAAATAATGATAGCTGTCGTACCATGAATAATATTGTGACTTAACATTATTCCCTTTAGGCATTTTGTCCCAAATTTCAAAAGGGAGTGCTGGCAGGCTGTTGAAAGCACTTTAAAAGGTGGCAAAGCTGTTATATCTTGTTAAGAAAAAGAAAAAGAAAAAAGAGATAACCCAAATCCCTGAAGAAATGGAATTCCCTGTCCTCCTTTTCACACACACACAATCACGCATATGCAGCCCTTGCAAAATTAGCAGACATATTTTAGTCTAGTTTGAATTCTCTCGAAGCTCTTAGAAATTTTTTTCTGCAAACTGAGATGTGTTTGTTAGAATGTTAGCTGTGTTTTAAATGAATTTGAATTTAATAGAATTTAATAGAATGAAATGACTGTTTTATTCAAATTGTAACAGGAAAAACGAGGGGAAAAAATTGGGGGCAGGGAGGGGAATGCGTTAAGTGTGTGCATGACTCCCAGAGGTCTGTTTTCAAGGTTTACAGAATTTGTTTCCAAAAGTTTGGCCACCTTGCAAGAGATTGTTAACAAACTATTGTTTCTGTGGTGACTTTGGACTTCTCAATGCAGATTTCTTCAATTCCTATCAAGCAAATGTTTTTCACTGATTGGAAGATAACTTCAATTTATGTTAATGTTAAACACTTATCAGAAATAGGTGAATCTGATCATTTAAAATCACAGGGAGATATTAAACTACTCTGTATTTGACATCAGCCATGTCCCTCTATGATTTTGAACTGTACTGTTATATGATCAAATAATATTTGGCACCCTGTCAAAGGCTCAGTAATTTGCCCAGTTTGAGCATGACATGCTACTTTTATAAATATGTAGAATGTTCCACCTGGCTTTGAAGGACCTCAAGGCAGGCGTCCATCTGCTTACAGTGCCCTTCTAATGATTAACGTGGGCTAGACACATCAGACATATTTTTCCACGTCTCTACAGAACAGAACAAATGGGACCTGAAGTTAAATGATTCTACATCCCTACAAGATCATTTTCCTAGACAGGAATGGTGCTTTATTTTGTTCTTACTGTTTTTCATACTTGCAGTCACAAAATAATCAAATCCTTATATTTGTTAGTATGGATCCTGGAATGACTAATTCATGGTAGCTTCAGAGCATTCCACTTTCCTGAGGCCGGTAAAATGAGGACCCAGATTGTTGGGGGCAATATGCTGACTTTTAAAACAGCTTAGAGAATGTTGTAAAGCACTATGAAGTTGTATATACAGTAAGTCTAATGTTATTGCTATTGCTATTTGAACATGTCACAAATAGTATAAATAGATGAAGTCCAAAAGGGATAACCAAAAATCTTAAAAGACAGAGTGTGATGACCCAGGGTGTGGCACAGAGGCAACACAGCTGACAATTCAAACTGCCCCTTTATTGGTCCAATTGTTCCCCAAATGCTCCCACATTTCTGGCAATTCCCAAAGCAAATAACAACACACACACAGACACACAGACACACACACACACACACACACACCTTCAGCAGCCCCTGGCTGCAAGTTTTTTCAAACGTTTTTCACTCTCTCAGGCAAGAAAAGTGTCTATATGGAACAAGAAGTCCTCTTTTAGGTTTTGATTCACACACAGTTGCTAGATTAGAACAGTAATTTACTCAAAGCCAAGTAGATAACAAAGAAAGGAACATATATCAAAATATAGCGAGTCTGGAAATACAAGCTTGCCTGAGTAGTTTCAGAAGAGAAGCCAAAATTCAATCTGAGGTTTGGAGCACCAAATCAAGTTTGTCAGCCAGTCCAATGGTCGGAGTTTCAGGGTTTACAAGTAGAAATCACAACACAGAACAGGACATCAGAGGTTGTTTCCAACATTGGGAATGGCACACAAACCTTCAATAATTCACCATTTGTTCCCGACAAATGCCCCTCCCCACAGCGTCTCCTTAAGCCTCAGTTCCCAAGTGTGTCTTGTGGAGAAGGGTGCTCTTCTTCCGAGTAGTCGGGCCTGCCTTCACTGTTCCCTCCTTCTCTCCACTCTCCATGCTCGAGGATCAGGAGGGGTGGCCCTTGCTCATCGCCTGAGCTCTGTCTTTCATGTTCATCCTACCCCTGTTCCTCCCTGCCTTCAAGCCATCCCAATCCTGAAAGGCCCTGGCCTGCCTCAGCCTGCTCCTCCCCATATTCCTCTGAAGCCAACAATGCCTCCCCCTCGATCTCCTCCAGTTCCAGCTCATCTTCCTCAACAGATTCAGGCTCCCATGGGGACATGACACCGAGATGCATATGACGGGATTACTTTGCTCAAATTTGGGAATGTATGTAAGACATTCTTATGAAAACTCAGTGGGACCGCAAGGAATAGTTGAGGCTATAGAAAAACTATGGAGCAACCTGTTAGAGATAGTTACTTTCAGAATGATGTAGTAGATCATTAGCAGATAATGTCATTTGTGTAGGCTGTGCCAGTGCCTTGTAGTGGAACTGTAACTTGCTGCCAGCATAGATTCTTTACTTGCAGAAAGTCCAATTCCTGCTGTTTCCAAGTTAAACCGGGATCTCTCATGTGGTGGGGATATATGAGGGACCTGTACTGGAGCCCCAGGAGAGCTGCTGCCAGCCAGCCAGAGTAAACGGTTCTGGGCTAGACCAACAAAACAGATGGCTTAAGTATAAGGCCATTTCCCATCTGGCTAAATGGATACAGATTAAGCAGCGAAATGGCAACTTCAGGAAATCAAGGCAGTTTCAGCTTCCAGGGAACGTTCTGTTCAACCTGTTGAAGCAGCCATCCTTTGGCAGCAACAAACATTTCGAAGAATGTCTTTAAGATAAACTGCCGAGCTGGAATTCATCAGCAAATGTTTGGACTCCATAGAACTAGTGGTGCTCAATGAACAATAAGTACTTATTCTTGGTGTTAGGTTCTACTAGCCTTCTCCAATCTGGCTTATTCCAGTTTTATTAGGCTATGACTCCTATCTTTATACACACACGCACGCGTGCACACACAAACACATTTTTATTAAGTTTCATTTTAAAATAAAAATACAGGGAAAAAAACCCAAATGTTAGAAAACTAAGAAAGAAAGAGAAAAGTGCAGAGAGAGAAGTGGCAGCTTCTGGTTTTTTGTTCAGTGCAGTAAAATTAAAAAAACAAACAAACAAACAAACCCAAACCCTCCAACCTCAATCTTTTGCTTTACATTTCACAACAGTTCATGCCATTTCTACAATAAGAAAATTATTCTAATAATCAAAACCAAAAATCAACATTTCGAGCTGGGTTTTTTTTTTTTTAGTTTTGAGCAAGAAGTCCCGAAGTGATTTCCAAGTAGAAAGAAAACTAAATAATTTTTTCTTTAATTAAAACAATTTTGCCATCTCTGCTAACTCTATCATCTTTACCTATCACTCTTTCATTATGAGAATTAACTGTTTCTCCATTTTTGAGCATATAAGATTCTCACCACTAGACTGACTCCTTTATCACCCATAATCATGATTTCTAGTTGGTTCATTTCGTGCTGTTCACCTTGCTGTCCCCATTTTATATCATCACTGGTGACATTGGATGTGGGCTTTCTGATTCAAGTATATTTGTGTGAGTTGAAGAAAAGGAATCGGATCAAGAGTATTTTTTTATTGAAGAGTTTTACAGTACATTTTATTTATAAAAAAACAGAACAAAACCCCTCCCAACCCCCTCCCCTCTTCCCAACCCTCCCCAACACCTCCCTCCCTCCCCCTCCCCCCTCCCCGACTTCCCAGAGCTAAATACAAGGTATAAAAGTAGAAACAATCATAATCTACCATATGCAAAAAACAATAGACTATTAAATCTATCGCACTTTAACTCTTAAATGACTACAAGCAATATTAATATCACATCAGCACTTATTCAAATGCTAAATGAAACTTTTTAGTCCCATATTTATTCTGGATATAGTCAATCCATTTTTTCCACTCCACAATATATCTCTGTTGCGAATGGTCTTTCAAATACGCTGAGATCTTTGCCATTTCCGCCAGGTTGGAAACTTTTAGAGTTGACCTTGAAAATTCTGAGCCCACTTTATCATACAATCTTTAACAAGTTCTGTCTCTGAATCAATTGCTATCAATGCAAGATATATCCGTTTGATATGTGCTTGACCTTGATTTATAATTTGCTTTACCAAATTTTCATCAGTCATTGAAAAGGATCAAGAGTATTTCTGTTTCCAAACTGACAATCCAGATACTTTCAGGAAGATCACACGCAGAGAATGCTTGTGATGTCACTCTTGCTGTTGATGTTCTTCCCCAACTGGTATTAGAGATATTACAATATAAACTCATAAATACCCATAGCCATGATGACCATAATTTGTGTGAATCTTTCTTAACTCAAAGATTTTCCAGCTAATAACCATCATTACCTTTCACAGTAACGAATCCCACAATTGGACAGCTGTCATTTTAACTAATTAAGTAGTTTTTATTCTGCCCAATAGACATATCTGTTTAACATTGCTAAATAAGTATGAACTTGCCAGGCCAAGAAAGCAGTTTTGGCATCTAGAGGCAGCAACCAGGACTCCACTCAAGAGTTTTCCAGAACTATAATTAGGACTCAGTCATTACAACTGGAGGCTGCCCTTCCTAATTCCCCAAAATAGCACTACTATATCATTGCTTCAGAGTACCATGGGAAATTAAAACAGTGCTCCCTTAAAAATCTGAGACCTGTTATTAGAAATGTTCACAATGCTCTCAGATCTGGCTGGTCAGCATAGACCAAACTGCAGCAGCTGCCTGGTGGTATCACTGCTATGAAATAAGGAGGGCAACCATACCTGAGTATCCTTTTCCATGGAAACTGAATCAGGCCATGGTATTCCTTTGCTTTCATGCTCAGGTTTTGCAAATTTGGCTTTTCTGTCTATATCTAGTTTCAGGAAACTCCACCAAGCTT
Source organism: Vipera ursinii (assembly GCF_947247035.1). Classification (NCBI taxonomy): domain Eukaryota; kingdom Metazoa; phylum Chordata; class Lepidosauria; order Squamata; family Viperidae; genus Vipera; species Vipera ursinii. Next base: position 330,666,221 of record NC_139512.1, read on the forward strand.
GTGACTTGCTGCGTCCAATGAAAAATTGTGCCACAACAGATTAACCCTCTGGCGGTACCATAAAGGCTCCTTTACACAAACTCTGTTCTAAAGTAATAGGTTCAGCCAATAGTGACAGGGACTTGCCTGATGAATACAGAGCAGAAATAACATTAATGGGAGATTCTCCGTAACGGCTATTCAAAAAACCTTGTATTCCAATGCACAGCACCCAAGCCACAACACACCACACAGCAGACCACCACTCAAAAACTACCCCTACCATACAAAAAAGGGATGTCGGAAATGACAGCCAGAATTCTCCAACCCCTAAGAATAGCAATAGCCCACAAACCCACAGCCACACTCCACCAGAATCAAAGACAAGACACAGAAGGATGGATGAAACAATGTAATCTACAAAATCAACTGTACCAATTGCAACCTATTCTATATGGGACAAACATCACATCAATTAAAAAACAAGTTCCATGAACACCGGCTGGCAGTCAAACATCATGACCCCAAATCCTTAATCTCTACCCACACTGACACCAAACAACACCAGTTCAATTGGAGCAACACTAAAATAATTGCCCATGCTACCACCCACCAGGCTCATGAGTTCATCAAAGTCTGGCACTCCACAAGCAATTCCATCAACAGATCTACAACCAGTCTACGAAACCCTCAGAATCCAAATCAACCGCACAGCCAACCAAAGACAACATCGACCCTCAAACAACCCATGCAAGCCCCCTCCCTGCCCAGCAGTTCACCTTCCAATGACCCTGACCTGATGTAACCTCCCCGTCACAAGACCCATCACAAGCTTCTCACTGATGACTCACACCTGAGGCAGGTGACCTGACCCATCACAAGACCCTCACTTGACACACCCACACCCAAAGCACTTATAAACAGAAGAGCATTGACACAGACATCCCCTAAATGCCACTGAAGATGTTACCTAGCCTGGTAACGAAACATTCAGAAAGCAACCCACATGCTCGGAGAATGAACCTTCACCCTCATCCTACACCCGAGCTACAGATATCCGCCACTATTGCAAACCAGCAATATTACTCAGTGTCCTAAATGCTGATGGCCATAGCATTCTCCTGCCTTAATTTAAGTCCCAAGCTGCAATTTAATATTTGCTTTGAGGAAGGAGACTAGAAGAGGATTTTGTTTTGTTTTAGGAAAGCAAATTAAAAAAAAGGTCATTGTAACCAATTTTTTTAGATGAAATACTCAGAAGCATGCTCTCTTTTAGTGGGATCAGTTTGTGAAATTGAGCACAATGTAATAATTTTTTTAAATAAATATTTTATTGGTTTTTAACTATAACAATCTCCAGTGCCTGGTGTACAATGTGTTGTCTTGGTTTATATTTTAACAAGAAAAAAGGAGAATAATAGTTAATTAACAATCAATAATGATTAAATTTGATAATTCCATAATTAACATATTAATTAATGATATATTTCTTTGATGTTTCCTTCTCCCATATGTATTCTCCTTCTTCAACCTTAGCCACAATATAAATATTTTCAATATATAAATGATTAGATATAAGCATTTTTTATATTTATACAAATAATAATAATCGCTGTATATAATATTTTTTAGCTTATATTTTCATAACCATCATCTCATTAGTTCAGCATGCATCCTATTTTTATAATTTTTGTTTACGCTTAAATTCTCTTATATTCAGTCAAATTCTTATCCATCATAATTTCTTCATATTAGTCCTCTAACTGTCCAAATTTTTCCATTTAGGTACATCATCCCGATATTTTATGTCATGCATTATAAAAATATTATAGATCTATCTTATAGTATCTAGATATAACATCCTTTTTAATCAGTGTATATTTCACTTATATTAATAAAAATTACATCAACCTGCTATTTTAATATTTCATATATTATAGAACATACAATATTACCGTGGTGGCGAACCTATGGCATGTGTGCCACAGGTGGCACACACAGCCCTCTCTGTGGGCACACACGCCGTCGCCCCACTCCTAGGTCTTCAGCTACGTTTTTGCTTTAGGCCTCCTTCGCTGTGTGCAAAAAAGAGAGAAAAGGTTCAATCAATCAATTTCAACTTCTCTCAGGAAAAAAAAATCTCGCAAAGTTGGAATTGATTGATTGAACTTTTTAGTCCCACCTGGCACCCAATGATGTATAAGTGGGTTTGGGGTTGCAGTTTGGGCACTCGGTCTCTAAAAGGTTCGCCATCACTGCTATATTACTTAAATCTCTTATCCTTGCTATAAGGCCCCTTTATGTTCAAAATTCTCTATTCTTTTAGCCATATTCAAACAAATGTTTATTCACGTAATCAGGGCTTTTTTGTCATAGAACGCTCAGAACAGAGTTCCAGCACCTTTTTTGGATGGAACCTTGTAGGGTAGGCAAGGCGGGTTGTATGACATGTGTGAGTTCCAGCACCTTTTTCTTTTACAAAAAAAGCACTGCACGTAATAATCCATCTGGTAGGGTGAGTCAAATGTCTTGTATCTGTCTCTGGTCTTCTTCTTTTGCCAAATAATTTTCCAAGTTGATGTAATTCATTGACCCGGCAGTTCCTGTATTTTTACAAATGTTGTTGGGGATGGAAAAGATTGAGTAAGTAAGATGAATACTTTCTGTCTCCCATACTTTGATGGTTCTCCTGGTAATTCTATAGTCCATTCCATTTTTCTTGTTGTATCAGAACTTTGTAGATTTTTTCCTGTTTGTAATTCTTTTCCTTTGTTATTTCATCAATTTGATCATACTCTTCTAATTTGTAGTCTGCTATCTGATTTATTTCTTCATTGGTTGTTACTTCCTGGGTGTTTTTTAATTGTAGATTTAGATTGGAAATATTTTTGTTTAATTCATCAAAGTTGTTTAGAATTTCCTCGTGGTTTGAATCTATTGTGATTTGTATTTGTCCTAACATTACATATATTTCTTCCTGGAAAGCATTTATCTTGCCTTGAAGTATTGCTTCTGGAGACCCTTGATTTTCGAAGCTAAGTCCTTCAAGAGAAAATATTGAATGTGACATCCTGTCATTTTTTGATATGTATGTGATATCCATGTTGTCTCCCCCTTTCAAATAATCTTTCATCAATGCTTGCATTCAAAAGTCAATTTATCAGTCAGTCAAAATTACAGTTCAGTGTGTTAAGCCACTTTAAATCCTTCCTGTAGATTCTCCTCTAAAAGATTAGCCAAGAAGCCAAAGTTTTTCTTTTCCATAAACAGTTCTTAGATTTAAGCAACAGTCCAGGTGTGTTTTTTCCCTTTCAGACACTTTTTAATCTTATAGCTGGCTCTTCCTTTGTTCCCAGCTGTCTTCAAGGTTATTTGCAATTCAAAAGAATAGCTTTTTCTTTGTTTCTAGGCATTCTGCCAATTTCTGAGTCCTTATTGTTAGTGTTCTATTCTCTGATTCTCCACTAGATGTCAGCAGTTATTTCTTTTTTCAGTTCTTTTTAATCAAAAAGTTATTTTTGTTATATATTTTTATAATTCCATCAAAAATTCCTGAGGGTATAATCTTGGTAGTTCTTTAGTTCCTAGAATTGTCCAGACTGTAGTATTTTAAATTAAATTTTAATATATCTCTTTCCTCCTTTAATATTAATTTGCCGCTTCTGTCTGTAAGGGAATGGGGATATAGTCCCCTCCCTTCACTTCTGGAGGTTTTTTGCTTTGGGGATCTTTTCAAGGATTCAATTAGTAGATAGAAGAAAGAAGATCAGTGCTCTCACCAATTCCAAGCACACTGTTCACCGATGTTCAGGTTTGTACTCTGAGTCTTTGGATGCAAGTAGCTTGGGCTAGACGTTGATCTCACACTAGCCTTTCTCCTGTCATGTTCAGAAGGCTTTCCCCAGATCAAACAAAGTGATTGCCATCGCTTTGTGATCAACGGGGCACCCCTCCTTCACAGTCACCTCTTCGGGGCAACTTTGGACCCATCTAGGGTCCCGCTGGCAGGATGAAATAGCCGTGGGGAGCAGAGTTCCACTCTTATGTGGCCATGCACTATGGGTGCAAAACCGGAAGTCTCAATGTAACAGTTGTTGTTGTCTGAAGCAACCAGAGAGTTCTGGCTATTAGATGGCATATAGAACTCTTTTCAAGTTCTAAAAACTAAAAACTAAATTTATTTTTATTCAAGATGCTGCATTGTACTGATCCTTCATTCTTTTTATATCAAGAACTAAAACTATGAGTATTGCATAAAAAGGACATATATTCTATCACACAGCATAACTTTCTATTTCTAATTGCAATTGCACCCACCTCCCATTACAAAAAGAAGGAACATATTATTATTTGTTCCTATCTTTTATTTTAATTTAGTCTTCCAAAGCTAAATTCGCCTGGAATTCTAGAACATTTCGGCAAACCACAGAAGAATAGTTCTTAACTGATAGTTAATAAAATTTCTTGTAAAGTGAACATTCATTTACAGTGGCCCCACTAAATTGTATTTTATGTGTCTTGCTGCCAAAGCATTTACTGAACATGTCCAAAGGCTGAATACCAAATATTGGCATGCTTTCTTCTCTCTTCTGGGCAATGTGTGACTTGGTATTACTCCCTGCTCAGTCTGAATTCCATAGGAGAAAATGAAAGATGATAGGAATTAGATATGATTCCTATGTTTTTCATCCGAGCCACCTCCATTTTCCATATCTTCCAATTCCATAATCATGAAGGGAGATGGGTGGCAAAACAAACAAACATAAAGCATATGGTGGTTTTGAAAATAGTTATGAATGCATTCTCCATGCATGCCTGGTCCCCACAACTTTGATCCCAAATATTTTGTAAATTATTTTTAAGATTACTGTATTCTTTTATCAGTACTCATCTAGTTCAGTCCAAGATACTTGTTTTCTAAATTTCTTTCAAAAGATAATTTTGGTGAAATTCTATTATGTCATGTGAATATTCTGTTTGTTTGCTCTGCACCAGGTCCTGCTAAAAAAATATGTCAAAAAATATATCAAAGGGGGAATTAAATAATTCCATGAAGCTCTTTCATACTGGGATTATGAGAACCATGAAGTTTCAGGGTATTGAAAAGATATATATGGAAAACAAGTACCATCTCCAACCATACACCAGACATTCAGAAAACATCAGAAGACAAAAGAGGGGGGGACCTTTTGGAGAAATGTGTTTCAGCTAAGCATTTCAAGAAATGTCCTACATTTATGTCAATGGAACAGTTACTCAGAGGGCTTTTTCTACTAGGGCTATTTAAACCAAGGTTGGATGGTTATTGTTGTGTACTGGGTTCGTTGCGCAGGAATGAAGACGAGGCTAGTGAGTTCAGCAAAGATCATGGTTTATTGCTTGCAGAATCTGAACTAGAGAACAGGGCTGCAGATGTAGCAATTTATACCCTGGCCCCTAGGCGGCGGCCAATAGGTTTGAAGCAACCTAGGGCCAACCTATAGCAGCGCTGGAGACGGGTTGTCTGAGAAGCTAGGAGCTGTTAGCTAGCTTCCCTGCTCAACAGCCTCCCAGCAAAACCACATGGTGTTAACAAAACAAGCCCAATACATTACAGTTATCTTTCAGAGATATTGTAGCTCAGTCCTACAATGACTACAGAAATAATTTAGTATTTTTCTTGGATTCTTATAATAGAGAAGGAGAAGCTGAGTATGGAAGTCATGGCATCTGTGAGAATTTTGTTGAATTTTATGTTAACAGAGGCAAATAGGGAGAAATCCATGCCTCATTCAAGTTGATCAGAATATGTGACATTTTCTGTGACATATATACTTGTGTAAATAAGACAATCCTGCACTCCTGATAATGGACATCCTCCAAGCTACCCTTGTTTAAGATCTTGTTTTTAAAAAAAAACAAATTACTACCAGAAAATTAATTATAAAAAAATCTTAACAAAACACATTCAAGTGTTTAGTCAGCACAAATCTATTTCGATCATGTGTGACCTAAAGTAATTTTAAAATGACAAGGTTATTCATCTTTAGGATGCCTAGCTACCTGACAACTGGTAATTGAACTTTGAATTGTAAATCCTATGTTGAACAGAGCTTTGGAAGAAATCGATGGCTGTCATTCATTCATTCGATTTCTAAGTTAGCAGATTCTTTCTTTCTTTCTTTCTTTCTTTCTTTCTTTCTTTCTTTCTTTCTTTCTTTCTTTCTTTTTCTTTCTTTCTTTCTTTCTTTCTCTCTCTCTCTTTCTTTCTTTCTTTCTTTCTTTCTTTCTTTCTTTCTTTCTTTCTTTCTTTCTTTCTTTCTTTCTTTCTTTCTTTCTCACCAGATATAAGAGCCACACCAATGATTTAAAAGCTCTAGGTCCACAAGCTGTCCTTTTATTAGAGTGGATGATCTCCAACAACCTTTCTACTTCTACAACAGAAGAATTGAAAAAAAATAGAATTATTTCTTTTTAACTTTGTCAGGCTTTCAGCTTTATCCTGATTACTTGGGTGTCATCATTCTGTTTCTTATTCTTTGAAAGGTCTAACAAATAAATTCATTCATGTGCATATTGTATGTATTTATTCATATGGTATACACTCATTTGATTCTGTTTTTGCTCCGATAGTGATTCTTCTTTGTAGCATTTGAAAATGCATTATTTACTAGTTTGTTGTTTATTACATTTAATGTCTTATGTGCTCTTTTGAAAATCTAAGGTATCAGCGGTTCTTCTTATCCCATTTCATTGTAACAATATCTTTGTGAGCAGCAGGTCAGTTCAAAAGACCAGCCAAAAGCCATTATTTCTGTATCATGGTTGAGTATGGATATAAGTCACATTTTCTCCAATTCCAACCATTGTCACTCTCACCATTGGTTGAATCTGTCTCTCTGTTAGCAAATACAATATACTTCTTAGCAGTTGAATAGTCAAGGAATAGTGGAATAGCAGAAGAAATAAGGTGCAAAATTAAATTCAAGTGGGGCTTATCATAGCAGATTGGTCTCTACTTAAAATGAGCAGCTTTTCTCCATAGGAGATGATTACATTTCAAGTTTTGGCATGTTGCAACTTCAATAGCCCATACTTCCTTTAACAATTTTGGGGAAATACAGTCCAAGCATCTTATTTTTTATTTCAGCTTTAGCCTTTGATACTTGCCTTGTACCAGGAAGAATTATAACCCAGGAAGCCATAATGCTTCAAGTTTAAATAGGATGTTGTTTTTCCCCTTGAAGATATAAGTGTTGAACCTTAATATATCTGGATGCATGTGATATTTCATCCAGTTCTCATATCCCAATTTAAGCCTCAATAATAGTCAACCTAAGATACGCAGATGATACCACTCTAATGGCAGAAAGTGAAGAAGAAGTAAAGAGCCTCTTGTTGCAGGTGAAGAAGGAGAGTGCAAAACTTGGGTTGAAACTTAACATTAAGAAAACCAAGATCATGGCATCTGGCCCTCTCAATTCCTGGCAAATAGATGGGGAAGAAATGGAGGTAGTGACAGATTTTATTTTCCTGGGCTCCAAGATCACTGCAGACGGGGACTGTAGCCAAGAAATTAAAAGACGCTTGCTCCTGGGGAGGAAAGCCATGGCAAATCTAGACAGCACACTAAAAAGCAGAGACATCACCCTGTCAACAAAAGTGCGTATAGTCAAGGCTATGGTCTTCCCAGTTGCAATGTATGGCAGTGAAAGTTGGACCATAAGAAAGGCTGAGCGCCAAAGAATTGAGGCCTTTGAACTGTGGTGCTGGAGAAGACTCCTGCGAGTCCCTTGGACTGCAAGGCGATCAAACCGGTCAGTCCTAGAGGAGATCAATCCTGACTGCTCTTTAGAAGGCCAGATTCTGAAGCTAAAACTCAAATACTTTGGCCACCTAATGAGAAGGAAGGACTCACTGGAGAAGAGCCTAATGCTGGGAAAGATCGAGGGCAATAGAAGAAGGGGACGACAGAGAATGAGGTGGATGGATGGAGTCACTGAAGCAGTAGGCGCGAGCTTAAATGGACTCCAGAAGATGGTAGAGGACAGGAAGGCCTGGAGGAATGTTGTCCATAGGGTCGCGATGGGTCGGACACGACTTCGCAGCTAACAACAACAATAGTCAGACAAGTAGCTCAAAATCAACTCTCTTGTTTCATAAAATAGATTGCTCAAATACAAATAAAGCTTTATTTTTGTTGATTGTGGTGCCTTTTAAGTGAGCCTTTAGTCTTAAAATTATTTTCACAGTCCTCTAGGGAATTATTACCTGCTTTGTAATTTTCTATAATGAAATGTAAAAAAATCCATTTGTTAACAACTTGTTGGATAAACAGGATCATTTATGAGTTAATCTATATTTATGGATCCTTTCATTCTTCCTAGCTGTAATTACCCACGTTTTTGTATGAGGATTCATCATGGAGTCACTAAATATGCTTGTTGTTGGTGTGTGTACGTCTGTGTTTCATTCTCCCTGTCACAGTATAAACCTTACTTGCAAAGTGAGGTGGCCAAGTTGCTCGAAGGATGCTTCCTATGGAATAACTTCACTGTTTTCAATAAGTTTTTCTTCATGTTAAGAATAATAATGCAAGCTAATTAGACTTCAGAGAGCATAGCACTAGCTCAGAATAGGTAAATGAAAGGGAGGAAAAGATCAACTGAATTCCACCCTTCCCTGGACGATCAGAGATCCAAATTATTCTCTTTTGAATAATGTTTATTGGTTTGATTGAAGGGAAGAAAATAGATCGAGCTGGATTTTCTGCAGATTTTTGCTCTCATTCCTGTTGTGCCAGGTCTCTTCCCTGGCTTTTAAAGCTTTCATGGGTTGTGTTTATATTGCCAATTTTCTAAGTTAAGAATTGCTTTGAGGGATGATATAAAAGGAAGGCAACAAGACTGTCAATGCTATTAGGAAAGGTTGAAGATGTTGTGGAAAATGCTAACACCCTTTGCAACGGTAATAGAGAGTAAAAGGGCTAAATCTAATAAGTGTTAAGATACAAGAGGATAGATTTTAGTTCAAATGTATGGGACACTTCTGTGGTTTTAGCTGGCCTTTTACCATTGGCCATTCATTCCCTAACAGTGTGTGAACCTCAGACTATTATTTGTTGATTCCAACTATCAGTTAATACTGTGGCTTGGTGGATGCCTCTGTAAGTAGATCAGCAGTGTGAAAAATGACCCTATACTGTTGTCCTGTTATCTGATGCTAAACATTTCATTTCTCCTGGAAGAGTCACTAGAATTTTCCAGGAAGTAACTGTTGATGATTGAACTCTTGTCAGATTCATCCTGTGTCAACTTCATCAGTTTTAGCTACAATATTTTAAATGTAATTCTTCAACTCCAATCTTGATTTAAAGATGCTTAGCCAAAATGTCAGAGGCAAGAGTAGGTAATAGAGGAATTTTCATCAAGTTAAGAATCCAGTCTTTTGTTTCTATAATGTCCAGCTAGATAGCTCTAAGAAGATACTAAATATAAGGCCACATTAAATATGAAAGCAGTAGTACTTGTTTATGCTTGTATTTCCCAGCAAGAGATATTGAAAGGCAAACTATCTCCAATGCTGACATAATATAGGAATTATGATTAGTAGCCATTGATAGTTTTATTCCTTACAGTGTGTTATATACTGGGTTCTGTCTTGATTGAAGAGATAAGGCGAGTGAGTTTAGCAAGAATCGTTCTTTATTTGCTTACAGAACTGAACTGAGAAACAGGGCTGTGAATTTATACCCTGGCCACTAGGTGGCGGCCAATAGGTTTAAAGCAACCTGTTGCTGCCCTAGAAGCAGCCAATGGCGGTGCTGGAGACAGGTTGTCTGAGAAGCTGGGAGCCGTTAGTCAGCTTCCCTGCTTAAGCAACCTTCCAGCAATTAACCCCACATGATATTCTTAAGTAAGACAAAGCTCAATACACTATACCCCTCCCCCCCTAGAATTTTCACACATTATAATAACAAAAGGAATGATTACAGCAATTACAGAGTTTACAGAGATACAAAAGTAATATGCAAAAGTACACGTTCTATAATTTTCCTAATTCAGAGACTCTCCTGGCTAGCAGCAATTCAATGACACATACAACGTTATAGTTCAGTTATTTTGGAACAAAATCCTGTAAATATGCAAGAGGCTTATGAACCCTCATGGAACGCCTGGGAGATCCGGGCATTCCCCGGTCTACCAGCTTGCCAGCCGGGCTGGGTAGACCAGGGACCATGAGTTCAAGCGAGTCTGGCTGACTTGGAATTCTCTGGCCGGCCATTCCAGGTTGGCCCACCCCAGAGTCTAATCCTTCTGCAGAGTTAGCACAGCGGTTGTAGTGTTCTGGTTGACTATCTCTGTCAGAGGCCCCATGTTGCACTCCTGTGCTTTGCCCCTCTATGACCACTTCCCTGCTGCTCTGACTGCTTGGGACCTCAGAGCATGTGGATAGTTTGGCCTGGCTGCCGGTTTGAGGTCCATGGATGGGACCTGGGATGAAGTCCTCATTTTGTGACCATTCTAAAAAACACTTCCTAAGCTGATCGATATTGCGATGCACGACTTGCCCGCCCTCTAGGCCCACTTCGTATGAGAGAGGGCCCAACATTTTGGTGATTTTCTGGGGCACCCACAAGTTCCCATGCCCATAGTTCCGGGCCCACACCCCATCACCCACTTGCAACCCCCTTGGGGGTCTTGGGCCAGAGGCCTCTGCTGCCACCCGGTGTAGGTGAAACCTGTCCAGTTTCGTGATTAGTCGCCTCCCCCAGCGCAGCTCTGCTGGGCTTTTGCCCATTGCTGTGCACAGTGTGGAATGTTGGCAGAGCAAAAAATCGGCCAGTTTGTGGTGCCAGTCCCCAGTCACTATGCACTTCAGTGAATCTTTTGTAGTGTGCACCATTTGTTCGGCTTGCCCATTACTAGATGGATGAAATGGAGCCGATGTCACATGCCTAATGAGGTTTGCCCTCAGGAAAGCCTGAAATTCTGCGACAGTGAATTTGGCCCATTATCGGACTCTATGACGTCCAGTAGCCCATGCATTGCAAAGAGTTTCCTAAGCACCTGGATGGTCCTAGCAGTAGTCATATTTGTGATTGGTATAACTTCCAGCCATTTAGAGTGGCTGTCGACACTATAAGAAATAGCTGTCCCTGAAAGGGCCCAGCCTATAGGAATCCTCGACTGGGGGGGGTGTCTCCTCCCACCTATGGACAGGAGCGTGCAGCATTTCAGGCCTAGACTGCTGACACCCATGTACTGAGCTTCAATGGCTTTATCTAATCCTGGTCACCATAAATAGCTTCGTGCCAAAGCTTTCATGTGAACAATACCCGGATGACCTTCATGAAGTGATTGCAATATCCTGTCCCTTAATGAGGTGGGAACAATGACCCTCTTCCCCCAAAGAATACAACACTTATGAGCTGAGAGCTCGTGTCTCCGTGTGAAGTAGCTGTGGAACTCAGGTCCAGGACTTTTTTCTGTGGACCCAAGATAGCACTCTGTTTAGGGTTTTATCTGCCGCCATTTCTGCGGCTATGTCCCCCACGTGGAGGAGAAACTCCGGCAAGTCCTGAATGGACAAAACGTGGGCCACTGGGGCTGGATCCGGCTCAATTTTAGGCAGTGGAAGCCTGCTCAGGCCATCTGCATGGCCCATATCCTTGCCAGGTTTTTGAATTAGCTTAAAGCTGTAAGCCGATAAAAAAATGGACCATCTTAACATTCTAGGGGATAAGATGTGGGGTGTCTTTTTGTAGTGAATAACCCCAATAGCAGTTTATGGTCTGTGAAGACTGTGTAGTCCCTGCCATACAAGTCGTCGTGGAATTTTTTTACTCCAGCTATTATGGCCAATGCCTCCTTATCAATTTGTGCGTAATTACGCTCTGCAGAGGACAGTGTCCTGGAATAAAAAGCAATCGGGACTTGAGTCCCATTGCTCTCCAAATGACTTAGGACAGCCCCCACCCTGTATGGGGATGCATCACATGTAAGGCATACTGGCATCGATTCCTTAAAGTGAGTGATCGTTGAACTGACAGACAGTAGAGCCTTCAATTCCTGAAAGCTGCTTTCGTGAACACTAGTCACTTCCACACAATATTTTTGTCTAAGAGCTGGTGTAACGGCTCTGCCACTGCGGCCTTGTTAGGAAGGAACACATGGTAAAAATTTAGGCCTAGGAGTGCCTTAAGCTCTCCCTTCGTTTTGGGACTGGATGCCATCTGAATGGCTTTCACTTTTGACTCAGCAGGGTGGATGCCATCAGCATCAATATGGAAACTCAAGAACTCGGTTGAAGGGACTCCAATACTACACTTATTCTTTTTAAGCTTGAGTCCTGCTTCGCGTAGGCTTTGAAGGATGGCTTTAAGCCTCCTTGCCAGCATCTCAGTGGACTCACCGGCGATGAGCACATCATCGAAATAGGGGCAAACCCCCAGAATGCCTTTGAGCATTCGCTTCATAATGCCCTGAAAAATGCCAGGGGCTACACTGACCCCAAATTACAGGCGTTTTACTTTAAACACCCCCCTGTGGGTTACAATTGTCTGTGCCGCAGCTGTGGCCTCGTCTACAGGAAGTTGTTGGTAGGCCTGAGCCAAATCTAACTTTGCAAAAATTGTAACACCTTCCAACGATGCCAAGATGTGGCTTACTACTGGTACCAGGTACGCATGTTGTTTGCACAATTAATTGTGCATTTGTAATAAGCACAGATTCTGACCTCCCCATTGGCTTTTAGTGGCGTGACAATTGGGGTTTCCCATTCACCCCCATCTACGGGCTGCAGTACCCCCTGTTCTACAAGTTTATCTAACTCAGCATCTATTTTGGGTTTAAGAGCAAATGGCTACGAGGTTTAATCCTGACCGGTACTACAGTAGGATCTAGTTTAAATGTTATTTGCAGGCCCATGTATGTCCCCAGACCTGAGTCAAACACATCTGTGAATTCCTCGCATGCTGTCGCTAGACTCGTGACTTGCGTCTGGTTGATTCCGGTTACTTGGATGCCTAGTGCATCAAACCAATCGAGCCTGATCAGGCTCGTTTGCTGACCCCCTACTATGACAACATCCAGGTGCCCAGAAAACCCCTTAAATTTAACGGCCAATGTGGCCTCACCTTTGATTGCAACTCTGGCATTCTGGAAGTCAGTTAGTATAATGTCAGATGGCCTGAGTTTGGCCCATCTCTTGCTGTGATTGCAGATGAAATTAAATATCTCAAGTGATATAATGGAAACAGCTGAGCCCATGTCCAGCTCCATCTTTCAAGGGACCCCTTGCAACTCCACCTGAAGTCTAAACTTTGGCTTAATAGGGCGGCGAGCTCCCATGTGGCAAATGCTTCTGTGGCTGGAGCAGAACCCTATGCTATACTGCCCTGGGCCCCTGGTACCTCTCCTAATTGGAATGTCCGATTGGTGATTCGATTGCTGGTCCCTCTGGCAGCTTCTGCAGACAGATGCAATGTGGCTGGTCTTCCCGCAGGCCTGGCACATGGCTGTCTGGAACCTATAGTCCATGCATTGGTGGCGGCCACCACACCCTGGGCACTTAAGGAAGGGATCTGCCTTGTAAATTGCCCCTTGTTGCTTGTCGCTGTGACGCTGTTGATCATTGTGCCTTTGTAGCTTGTCAACTTCCGTGTTGTCTTTGGGTTCTTCCACATGTTCGGCGTCCTCATGGTGGATGGCTTCCTCGTGCTGTACTGTTTTGGCAGGCCACATGGCTCATACGGCCCCGCCGCCGGCTTTGTCCACCATGATCTCTTTCAGCACATCTGGGAATGATAGGGTCTCTTTGGTGAAGAGTTTTTGCTGTAACTCTTGATTCGGGAGGCCACAGATGAGCCGGTCCCAGAGCCTGTCCTCTATGTCGGAGAACTGGCACAGGCATGCGGCCTGCCTCATTGCTGTGATGAATTCAGACACTGTTTCGCCTTGCTGCTGAACCCTCTGTTCGAATGCGTGGTGCCAAGCAATTACCAACAGCTGGGCCTGGAAATGGTCACCGAGCCGTTTCTTCAAGTCTGTGAACATTACGGACTCCAATGGCATTGGCACGAACAAGTTCTCCACGATGTCGAACGTGATTGGGCCGCAAACACACAGGAGCATAGCGGCCTTCAGGCCGTCCTCGGTGACTTGATTGGTGCGGAGATAGTTCTTGACCCTGGATAGATACGAAGACCATCTCTCCGGGTGAGTTATATCAAATTCTTCCAGCTTTCTGACCTTCGCCATTTCTATAGGTCTTCGCGGCTGGGGCTCGTCGTCATCTTATCTTGCTCCTCAGTATGCCCAGGGACTGGTCCTCTGGGCGCATGGTCGCTAGTGTGGCTGTGCTAGACTGACCGTAGGGTGGGGAATTGCTTTTCCCACCAGGCGCGTTCCAGCCTCTCCCCTAGTGACTCTCAGCTCTGTTGGAGGAGCAGGATCCCACCCTTGTCGCCAGTGTTATATACTGAGTTCTGTGCTTGATTGAAGAGACAAGGCAAGTGAGTTCAGCAAGAATCATTCTTTATTTGCTTACTGAACTGAGAAACAGGGCTGTGAATGCAGCTATTTATACCCTGGCTTCTAGGTGGCGGCCAATAGGTTTAAAGCAACCTATTGCCGCCCTAGAAGCAGCCAATGGCGGCGCTGGAGACGGGTTGTCTGAGAAGCTGGGAGCCATTAGCCAGCTTCCCTGCTTGAGCAATCTTCCAGCAGTTAACCCCACGTGATATTCTTAAGTAAAACAAAGCCCAATACATTACACTGTGATTTATCTCCTTTCCAGTAGAAGCCATTGCACAAATGAAAAGCTTCAGGCTTTGCCTAGTTTTCTCCTTGACATGCTAGATTAGTTTTTCCTCTCCCTGTTTTCTTTGACGGAGAATGGATAGAGGGTACCTGCAGCTTTTCTTTTTGTATTCTGAAGTAATGCTCCACTAGCTTATCATCAAGATAAGGAAAATGTAAAGATGATAGCTTCTGAAATTTCTTTCAGCCACTTTGCCATCAGGGTCCATAGGTGTTGCCTTGATTTTCTTCTATATAATGAGGTACTGAGTTGCATGTGTGTGTTTTGTTAGTATATATATATGGAAGGTCAGCAGCATAAACTCAGCTTTGGGTCACACAATCAGGAGGGACCACTAACTGACTGCCTGTCCCATAAGGATGAATTAAGGGATACTTTTTTCTGGAATGTTTTTCTTCATAGCCCTAGGCCAAAGATGCCCCATTTTGGGAATCAATGTTTTCTTTGTTGGCTTCTTCCCCAACATCAAATTTAGTCTCATTCAATTTTGTTTTTGGAGAGTTATCTTGCTGATGGACAGACTTGGCATATCATCTTTACAACATTCTGTTGGATGGAATCAATAAGAAGCATTCCAAATTTTGCACTTAGAATGAATAATATGAATTCTGATTCAAATTATAATTGCTTAAACTGTTAATTTAATATGGTCGTATTGTTATACAAGCAAATTTCATTTTCATAATTAACCAGTCATTTATCATTCATTATGTTTTTAAATTATAAGGCAGTATAAATAGATTATAATAAGCAATAAATAAAATGTAGCTTGCTCCCTCTCTCCTTCTTAATATGGACACAACAGATAGCAACCATAATAAACAGCAACTTGGCTTTCCTTTGGAGAAGTTTTGTGACTTGCCAAATCTATTTTGGCACATATTACAACATAATGTATCTAACTAAATCAAAGGCAGGTGCATGTCTAAGAAAACCCGTTCATACTATATGTTATCCTCATCAGAAAAGCAATGTTTTTATGGAATAAAAATTGATTTCGAAGGATGTTTCTTTTCTTCCCCCCCCCACACTTTACTTTCTTCCTATTAGTTACAGCCTGTAGATGGTTTTACTGAATTTGGGCCACAGGATAAGGGATTCCATTTTCTGTGTTTATTATTTAATGCATTTCTTCTTCTAAATATAGGCAGTATAACATACTGGGAACTTCTCCAGGGCAGCTTTTTTGCATTTCCCTTTCTTTAAGAAGTAGCAATTAATGCTGTGAAGCTCAGCACCCTCCAGGAGCCAATGCTTCTTAACAAAACAATTCCATAAAAACCCTATGTTGTCATCCACCATTCCTCTTTTTTCCTTTGGAAGAGATTGTCCAGATCCTTCCAAAA
Source organism: Vipera ursinii (assembly GCF_947247035.1). Taxonomy (NCBI): domain Eukaryota; kingdom Metazoa; phylum Chordata; class Lepidosauria; order Squamata; family Viperidae; genus Vipera; species Vipera ursinii. Next base: position 330,682,348 of record NC_139512.1, read on the forward strand.
TGGTTTAAAGGTTCTACTAGAACCAGGAAGACATAAGCATGGTAGCAGAGGATTCAAGGAGTTGAAGTCCACACATCTTAAAGTTGCTGAGGTTGAAAAATTACCAATACAGATAGCCTATTTCTGTTTTGTGGAAGTGCAGTTCTGGCTTATTGTATGTGCTTTCACTCATCTAAAACTAGTTGGGGGATTGGGGGACTGGAGGCTAAAACATATAGGGAACGGTTGCTGGAATTGGGTATGTGTAGTTTAACGAAGAGAAGGGTGAGGGGTGACATGATAGCAGTGTTCCAATATCTCAGGGGTTGCCACAAAGAAGAGGGAGTCAAGCTATTCTCCAAAGCACCTGAAAGCAGGACAAGAAGCAATGGATGGAAACTAGTCAAGGAGAGAAGCAACCTAGAACTAAGGAGAAACTTCCTGACAGTTAGAACAACTAACCAGTGAAACAACCTGCCTCTAGAAGTGGTGAATGCTCCAACACTAGAAGTTTTTAAGAAGAGACTGGACAGCCATTTGTCTGAAAGGGTATAGGGTTTCCTGCCTGAGCAGGGGGCTGGACTAGATGACCTCCAAGGTCCCTTCTAACAACTTCTTCTTCTTCTTCTTCTTCTTCTTCTTCTTCTTCTTCTTCTTCTTCTTCTTCTTCTTCTTCTTCTTATTATTATTATTATTATTATTATTATTATTATTATTATTATTATTATTATTATTATTTCTTAAAAGACTTCTTTTGGGATGAGAAACAATGGGAGCCAATGAAGTTTCTGTAATTCTGCTCTAATATGATCCTAATCAAAGCTCCAGGAAGCTTTTGGTACCATATTTTGTACCAACAAGCTTAGGCAATGAGACTCAAATTAATGGCATTAACTGTACCAACTCTGACATCCATGCTTGTGCAACCCAGCCAATGTGAATTAAAGTGGCACCAGGATGGCTATTGAAGTTGAAGTTTGACATGTGCCAAAATATTTCCTTGTAAGGAAGAATACTTTGAGAATCAAATACATTGCCATCTTGAACCCTGACTAAGCCTTAGATTGGTTTGGGGGTTTTGTCTTCTGGACTGGCTTAGCTAGTTTTGATCCCACTAAGTAATGATATAGTGGATTTGTTTGGTCACAGCTCATTATCTGAATACTATTGAGGGTGAAGGTTCATTCTCTGAGCTTGTGGTTTGGTTTCCAAACATTTCATTAACAGGCTAGGTAACATCTTCAGTGGAGTTTAGGGAATGTCAGTGTTCTTCTGTTTATAAAGGCTTAGCATGGTCAGTAGGTCTTGTGATGGGTCAGGTGTGAGTCATCAGTGAGAGTTGTGTGATGGGTCTTGTGACAGGGAGGTTACATCAGGTGCTGGTCATTGGGAGGTGAAGTGCTGGTTGGGGGGGGGCTTGCATAGGTTGGTTGAGGGTCAGTGCTGTCTCTGGTTAGCTGTGTGGTTGATTTGGATTCTGAGGGGTTCATAGGCTGTTTATAGGTCAATGTGTCTACTGATGGAATTGCTTGTGGAGTGCCAGGCTTCAATGAACTCACGAGCATGGCAGGTGGTAGTATAGGCGATGATTTTTGTGCTGTTTGGTGTGGGTGTGGGTAAAGTAACTTTATTAAAGAAACTACAATAGAATAAAAATCATAAAATTTTGAACTGAAAACAGAAGAGAGAAAAGTAATGAGAATGTAAAACAGATTTTATAGATGGCATTTGGATCCCAAAAAGTTGTCTAACATGTATCCTAACCTACAGTCTAAATGTTGGAGATGTGGTAGTTTAGAAGCCACCTATTTTCATATGTGGTGGACTTGTAGAAATATAAGGAGTTAATTTGGGTTTTAAATTTTGCTATCTTTTATTGTTTTATTGTGGGCATTAATTTAATTCTATTTTAACTTTTGTAGTTTTGTATTTTTATCATATGCCCTGTTCACCGCCCTGAGTCCCTTGGGAGAAGGGCGGTATAAAAATTTAATAAAACTAAACTAAAACTAAACTAAAAGCTTTTTGGATTAAAATTTGGTGGAACATTCAAAAGATTTTTTAGAGAAAGAGAAAGTTTTCTCCACAATTGTTTTTATTGGGTATTGTTGTAGATTGTGATACTAAAGAAATCAATTTGATGTTGAACTTGATAACAGCAGCACGGTTACTGGTGGGACAATATTGGAAGAAGGATAGTTTGCCTACTATAGAAGAATGGGTACTTAAGGTATCGAATCTTGCAGAAATGTCTAAGATTTCTGCTTATTTGAAGGATCACTCACAAGAAAGATATATTTCAGTTTGGAGGAGATGGATAGATTATATTCAGAATAAATATGGGACTAAAAAGTTCCATTTAGCTTATGAGTAGATTTTAGATTGTTATTAATTTTAGTATTAGTATTGATTATATTTTTGTTTAAGTTATTATTATTATTATGTTTTTAATAATTTGAATGTATCTATGTTAAAGGGGAGTTAAAGCACATTATGAATTTGGTTAATTTTATAATGGATAATCTTAGTTAGAATATGATTATTATATCTATAACCCTGTATTCAGCTCTGGGAAGGGGGGAAGGGGGGTGGTTTGGGGCGGGTGGGTTTTGGGGATATGTATTGTAAAAAATTTTTGTAAAACTCTTTAATTAAAAAAGAGAATGTAAAACAGAGACAAGGCAAAAGAAATAGAAAAGAAAAAGAAAAATGTAACTCCCCCCTTTTTTTCATCTAAAAGTCCATAAGAGATATCCAATGTCCAGTCACTAATGAATGTAGTTGTTGCCCTTTCTCTAAACAAACAGGTTTGCCATCTCTGATAGAGATATCATATTTATCAACCTCTGCTATGGATATTTCTAACATTATCTCTTTGTGGCTGTTAGGACAGTGCAGTGTTTTGGATTCAGTCTGGAAAAGGGGCTTTAGAAGATAGGAGCATGAAGGTTACACCTATCTATGTGTAAGGACCTGCCTCAATCAGTCCTCCCAAGAAAGCAGAACTCTTAAACATCATTTCAAAAGGAACTTTTATTGGGAGATGTTGACAACAGAAATAGAAGGCAGGATCTGAGGGTTTCCCATGTGAATCAATAGGTCAAACGAATCAATAGTAACCCCACCCCAACTGTCCATCCCGATGGTTCAAACAGGCCAATCTGCAAGTATGAAAATGCTGTGGGAACAGGGTGATAAGGCCTCACTTCCAAGGCTGTTAGGTCTCTCTGTGTCACTTCTTCCATGCTCAGAGATAAGGCAGATGGCCAGAGGCACATTCCATTCTCACCCCAATGAAGAAACATCGAAGAGGATAGAGCAAGGAACAGAGCAAAAGGAAATACACATCAACAACCCCAAGCTTCCCCCTCTCCCCAAGAGAATGGCAGAACCCGAAAAGAACAAGAGACCCTATGCCCATAGAAGGACAGGATTTTATGACTCATTAAAGCAGCTTCAAACATTTTCAGGTCGGATGCTTGGTTGTGTGCTTTCTAAAGTGTCCCTTCCAAATCAAATTAGAACAGTCCTACTACCTATATTTTTATCACTCCTATCTCTAAACCTAATCCAGGACAGGATATTACAATATATATTATTGTGGCCAGAAGTCTGTTATAGAATAAATAGATATATTCAGATGGAAATTGGCAAATGGGTCTTTTTTTCCATTTCATTTCCCTTTAAGTTGTGGTCAACCATAAGATTCTTCTGTCCTTTTTAATATTAATTTGCATTTTTTTTAAAAAAAACTTGTGTTTAAATCTCAATACTTCATTTGTTTTCAGGTCTAAAGCCATATTTGGCTTTTGTACGGAATACCTTACCATCAAATCTACTTAGAGATTCCTTTCTACTATATCTAATATTAAAGTATAGTATTAACATAAAATTATTATTTTCTGAATATAATTAAATAGTTCTAATATAGGTTTAGTAATTCTGAATATAATTTTAATTAAATTTACTGAAATTGCAGTAAAATAATGGTATGCAGCTTATATAAGTAATTTTCTGGCCTTACTGTGACCCCCTGTCCTATGTAAGATTTTTATGAGGATAATGAGTTCTTTTGGGATTCCTGTTTTGCTGAACATATCCTATACCTAAAGATGATCAATAAAATTAAAGGTTTTTCTATATCAATAAAGCATATACTGACCTCTTTGGGTAATTGATTGTTTCCCCAATTAATGTCTCTTGTTTCTTGGCCTTTTCTAAAAGTGGCTTGAATATCTCCAGTTTTAGCAGGCCAATGGAGTCTTTTGACATGCCAGTTCAAGGCTGGTATCTCCTTCCAAGTTCAGAGAACTTTGGGGAAAATTTTCTTTGTTTTTCCATGGTTGTTTTCATGGTAAAGATATTGCTCATAGTACATATCTTGCTTCATTAAAAAAAACCTCTTCAACTTATAGTATTCTTCTTCTGCATCAGTGGTTGGAACATAAACTTGGATAATTATAATATTAAAGGTTGTCCACAAATTTTAATTCTATTATTCTGTTATTGATTATATTACATATAGCCAAGTACTGTTACTGCTATATCCTTTCTAACTATGAAAGCAACACATGCTTCTTTGATTTTCATGTCCACAATGATCTTCTGACAAAATAGCAATAGCACTTAGACTTACATACCGCTTCACAATGCTTTACAGCCCTCTCTACAGAGTCAGCATATTGCCCTCCAACCAATCGGTCTTCATTTTACAGACCTCAGAAGGATGGAAGGCTGAGTCAACCTTGAGCCAGTGGGAATTGAATTCCTGAAGTGCAGGCAGCCAGCAGTCAGCAGAAATAGCCTGCAGTACTGCTTTCTAACCACTCGCCACCACAGTTCAAAGTGTCAAAAGTGTCTAATTCCAGTGTATCTCAATTTGCTGATCCCCAAGATATCAATGTGTAGTCAAAGAGCCTTGGTGGAGCAGTGGGCTAATGCCTCCTTAAGTAACACCAGCTGCCTGCAATTAGTGCAGGTTCGCATCCCACCAGGCTCAAGGTTGACTCAGCCTTCCATCCTTCCGAGGTAGGTAAAATGAGGACCCAGATTGTTGGGGGCAATAAACTGACTTTGTAATAATGCCGCTTGGCGGGGGCCGAAAGCCCTAATAAGCAGGCATATACATAGAATGAAGGCTATTGCTAAGCACATTGTGCTTTAGATTGTAGGCTGCCCTGAGTCTTCGGAGAAGGGCGGGATATAAATGGGATTAAAAAAAATAATAAATCATCTCATCTTTCACTGTATTGGCCTTTTCCCGTGTTCATACTTTTCATATTCCATGTTCCTACTGTAAATTCTGTCTTAGAAGCTTCAGGGTTTGTTTGTTTTTTCTGCATGACAACACCAGAAAGTAGATGTCATAAGGGGTTTAATCTATCCACATCATAAATACTATTAGTACTCTGAAAGATACTCGTGTCTTCCTCATTAGTATGGTGGTTACCATCCAAACTGAGGGCCCCATCAGCCAGTGCTATATTATCAATTATTTTATATTTTCTACCCATGACATTTTCTTGATAAAATACTAGTTCCAGTGCTTTCTGCCATACAAAGTGAAATTATGCCTTTGCTATTGTCACTAAAGTGTTCTAGAAACTTATATTACTGCTGCTCAGTATAGGTGTCTTTTTGTTTTAGCTATGCAGCTTGGATGACAATCACGTCTGGGATGACCTTGCTGGGAGTATTACTTTGGGCATACGTTCCCTGCATTCTTCATTCCTCCCTTTCAGGAATATTACACATACACACATATACACACCCACACACACCCACAAACACACCACAGCATGGCAAGATTTGGGGAGGTTCCCCTTTAACTGTGTTTTAAAAACTATATTTTGATGCCACCTTTGAGAAGCATTCTGGGAGCCATATCCAAGGGTTTAATAGATTATGCATGCCCAATCTACTCTGAAGATTTATTTAAATTCTCCTAATCCATATTTTACAGTACTGAGGGGAGGAGTTCATCTTATTTATTTATTTATTTATTGGATTCCATGAGGTTAAACTTTTTGGATTCCAAGATTTTGGTTAAACCTTTCAATAGTCTCGAAGCAAGTGGATAGATGTTTTGATCCACAGTTTAATCAAGGAATTCCATTTTTATTCTTCAGTTTTCCCTGTACTATTTTCCCCTGAATTCTGGACTCAGCCAGGCTTCTGTGTTATCTTCTATGTTTTAGCTAAAGTATACTAATACTTTCTCAAGGAAATACATGAATTAATTGCTGACTAAACAGTTTTGGCCTCCAGGTCTCAAAGATTAATTAATTGTAACTGTAATTGTAAAATAAAATAATAAATGTTGTGATCTTGTGATAGTGTTGGACAATTTGACTTTCATAGCAGCTCATTTGCAATAGTTATTAAAATCTCCCAGACTGGTTTCCTGTTATTTTCTGCATATTTTGGTTCACAACCTCCACCATTCTAAGCTTATATGACCAATAGATGTGCTTGCTGAAGATTATGAGATATCATTTAACACATTTGAAAGCATCAGATTAAGAAAGGCTGATCTAATGTTGATTTCATACAAGAGCTTGAGAAATCCAGGCCTGAACCTGGACTGAAAATCCTTAGATCAGTTATTTATCCTGCCATATAATGGTTGGATTTGTACATCACTGGAGTCTCTCAGAATATTCAAGCACTAGGCATGCTAATGAATGCAAGCACCAATTCATGTTTTCCTTCAAGAAGCATCTCTCAATGATTATAACAGGTTTCATCCTACAAATGGTAGCTGGTTTTACATATTGCTACTTCCAGATTCAGAATCTTTGCCATTAAAGATGACCATCCTACCATTTTTTTATTAAATATATGGCAGCTATAATGGCAACTTCAACTTAAGAATGGGCTATAAATATTTTCATTAAGTAAAGAAAATAAATAAATAAGAAGAATCATAATTTACCCTCAGGTAAACATCTGGTTTATTATTACTCTTGCAAGAGAATGCCTTGATTGTAAATTTATCCTTAATCAGTGCTAAACTCGCTGGGTCTTTTCATCAATACACATACACAAAAATCCATCTACTTTCCTCCCAGAGCTGCTATTCATTAGCATCTGTCTGATGCAGGTGACTTTATTCTAATTGGCAGATTCAGCATCTTCTATCATTTTGATCAGTCAGGCCATAATATTCACCTGATTGGACATTTGGCCTCAATGATGTCTATATCTTCTTTGAAATCATGTTCCTGCTAAGTATTATTCCCTTACATGACAGATTTGGTTATAAAATTTTAAATAAATTTAGATAGTATCATTGTGGATGTTATTGTTTGTTTTCATCATATTGTTCTTTGTTCTATGTTAACTATCTAGAGGCTCTGGGTGATATAGAAATGCATTCAATAAATATTTACACCATTGAAAGCAGCCTAAAATATAAGTCAATACATTTGAAAATATCAGCAAAAGTAGGAAGCCTTATGCAAATCAAAAGTAGGCTTCCAATCATGATGTATCACTAACATGACCCTGAAATCACCCAAGCCTCCTCTAAAGGGAACAAATTGTTGGAGTGAGTCACGGATGGTGGCAACTGAGTCCTTGAATCTCCAGCACAGCCTCTCATGATTTATATTGTTCTCTTCTCCCACTGCATATCTATGGATGATTTATCACTGAGCTCCTCAAAATGAAACTATTGGGGCAACAGAGACAAGGGAGATATCTATTTTTGATGTTAAAGTTCTATTGATCATGGGAATTGCAACTGTTGTTCATCAGTTGAATTCTATAGGATGTGAATCATTTTGAGTCTGTTACTTATAAGAATATAGAAAGCTGCCTTATATCAGATCAGAGTAATTATAGTTACTCCAAAATTGTCTTTGATGGTGTCTTGGGCAAATGATAGTCCATTGCTTTCTACTTAATCCCTTTAATCTGAAATGGATTTTATGTGTTCTTCCCAGAGGAAGAACACATAAAATCCTCTTCAGATTTAATGTTCCACCCCAAATATGTTGCTGTATTTTCATGAAGCATATAAAATTACCTTCTACTGAATTATGATAGCGTGTTACCTGGTCAGAATGGCAGGAACTTTCTGGCATCTTGATAGCAACGGTTTCTGGAACCATATTAAGGTTTTTCCCAGCTCCTGAACTCTTGTCATTTTCCACATGTAGCTTTAGGCCAGGGGTCTTCAAACTTGGCCCTTTTATGACTTGTGGACTTCAACTCCCAGAATTCCTCAGCCAGCATGCCTGGCTGAGGAATTCTGGGAGTTCAAGTCCACAAGTCATAGAAGGGCCAAGTTTGAAGACCCCTGCTTTAGGCAATGGTTTAGAAATGTTATTCCAGATGAATAGGCACTGATCTGGTGTCCACATGGGAAACAATTGGGAGCCCTATTGAGCTGTTCTGTGAGAGAATTACAGTTTTGGGGATAAATATTAGGCTCCCTATATAAGGTGATAATGAGACAAACTATTCAAATCAATTTTGAGATGAGTCTGGATATCTGATTAGAGAACAGTTGTTATTTATCCCAAACTCAATCCTAAATTCAGATGCTACTATGGCCTCAGTTCTCATGAAGTTTCCCAATATATTTGCTGCTGTGGGTTTTGATGATGGGCACTAAGATGATCATTCTAGAGTCATCTGTGTGAGGTCCCCTTTGCCAAAAACTAGAATCCACTGAATTAAATGCTTTGGAGCCTGGAAAATATAATTTCCAGACTACCCCTTTAAGGCTAGGTGCCCAGAAACTATGTACTCATCATCTCCTAGCCCAAATGAACGAGCAGCATGTAATATCCACACCACCTGAGATAACAAAAGATTGATTAATAGTACAGCAGTTGATAAATAGTTTTAACGCTGTGGTACCATTTCAACTGTGCTTGCCATTATTGAGCATGGTATAAAGGGTATGCATGTACTAGCCTCAATGAAAAGGAGTCATATCTGTCTGACAATCTCTGTCACTGCATGTGGCGGCTTCACAGAGCTACCACAGGTCTCTTTTCTCTTGTATGCTGTGGAAAACCCCTTGTGCTCCAGAAAACCAGCTGAGCAGCTAAAGGTATAAGAGGGTTCCCCTTCTTCTGCTTTCAGTTGTGGTGACTTAAGAGCGCATTGCAGCTGACACAGATTTGTAGCTGTTTCCATGGTTACCAAACAGGAAAGTTATATGTGAAGCTTGTATATTAAGTTTCTAATTTCAGAAGAGCTTGCTGGATTCTTTGATCACTCTCTGGAGAGAAAGAGGCAGGAATATTCAATCTCAGCTTTCTACTACTTTTTTTTAAAAGTAGTAGAAAAGTCCTCATCTGGAATTTGTCATTGAGCCAGTTCTAGAATGGCAAGTATCTGACAGTACTTACACATAGTGTCTGACCAACCACACTCAACATCTTGTCCTCAATGGAACAATATCTAATGGAAGGAATGCACTGGGGTGCCTTAAGGTTCTGTTTTGGGACTAATGCTTTTCAACATCTTCATAAATGATCTAGGTGAGGGGATAGAAGGGGAACTCATCAAATTTGCATATGATTCCAAGCTGGAGGCAATTGCTTACATTTTGGAAAATAAAGTCAAGATTCAGAAGATAGACTTGAGCATTGGGCCTTACCTAAAAAGATGCAGTTCATTGGTGAGAAAAGTAAGATTCTGCACTTAAGGAGGAAAAATCAAATGCATGGGTATAGAACAGCAGTACCTGACTTAACAGCTGCCAAAAATCCTAGGATGCATCAACAGAGGAATAGCATGAAGATCATGAGACATAATAGTACCGTTTTACACTACAGTAGTGAGTCACATATAGAATATTTGGAATTTAGCTGCGCAGAGTTGAATTATGAAATGGGCAGCAAATAAATTTGATAAATATAATACTGTGTCCAATTCTGGTCACCATGATAAAAAAGAGGCTGAGAAGAACAACTCTGCAGGATAAACTTTACAAGGTTAAAGGATCTAGGTATGTCTAGCCCAGGGGTAGGCAACCTCGGCTCCTTTATGACTCATGGACTTCAATTCCCAGAATTCCTGAGTCAGCTGACTCAGGAATTCTGGGAGTTGAAGTCCATGAGTCATAAAAGAGCCGAGGTTGCCTACCCCTGGTCTAGCCTATTGAAGGTAATAATTAGGAGAGACAAGATAGCTTTCTTCCAGTACATGAGGGACTACCGTAGAGAGGTGGGATTTGACTTATTCTCCAAAGCTCCTCAGAATAGGAGAAGAAACAATGGTTGGAAGCTTGTTGAAGTGAGATCTCATCTGAAACTTTCTGACAGTGAGAACAATTAACCAGTTGAACAGCTTGCCTCCCAGAGTTGTGGATGCATCATTGGAAGTTTTCAAAAAAGATTGGACAACCATTTGTCCAGGATGATATAAGGTCTCCTGCCACGGGTAAGGAATTGGACTGGGATACCTCAAAGGTCTCTTCCAGCCCTATGATTCTATGAAAAACCCAAGCCATTTGGTCAGCTTATGATTCAGTGGGTTGTATGAATCCATCAATTGGATTAATCCCATGAATAAGCTAAGTACGTATATACTTGAGTATAAGCCGACTCGAGTATAAGCCGAGACCCCCAATTTCACCCCCAAAAACTGGAAAAAGTTGGTGACTTGAGTATAAGCCGATCCGCCGTTCTGCAAGCCTCCGCCGCCGGCTGCTTCGTTCTGCAGTGGAAAGAAGCAGCCTGCTTCGTTCAGGCTGCTTCGTTCCACAGCGGAAAGAAGCAGGCAGGCAGGGGGCGGAGGAACGGAGACCCGGCGACGTTTGGGGAGGTTTGGGCGCCTCTCCAAATATCCCCAAACGTCGCCGGGTCTCCGTTCCTCTGTGCCCTGCCTGCCTGCTTCTTTCCACAGCAGAAAGAAGCAGGGAGGCAGGGGGCGGAGGAACGGAGACCCGGCGACGTTTGGGGAGGTTTGGGCGCCTCTCCAAATATCCCCAAACGTCGCCGGGTCTCCGTTCCTCTGTGCCCTGCCTGCCTGCTTCTTTCCACAGCGGAAAGAAGCAGGGAGGCAGGGGGCGGAGGAACGGAGACCCGGCGACGTTTGGGGAGGTTTGGGCGCCTCTCCAAATATCCCCAAACGTCGCCGGGTCTCCGTTCCTCTGTGCCCTGCCTGCCTGCTTCTTTCCACAGCAGAAAGAAGCAGGCAGGCAGGGGGCGGAGGAACGGAGACCCGGCGACGTTTGGGGAGGTTTGGGCGCCTCTCCAAATATCCCCAAACGTCGCCGGGTCTCCGTTCCTCCGCCCCCTGCCTGCCTGCTTCTTTCCGCTGTGGAAAGAAGCAGGCAGGCAGGGCGCAGAGGAACGGAGACCCGGCTTCGTTTGGGGACTTTTGGGGAGGTGCGCGCGCACCTCCCCAAACCTCCCCAAACTTCGGCAGGTCTCCGGACGGCGGTGGCTTGGGAGAGGTGAGCGCGATCCCGGAAGCTCCAAAGCCTCGGCCGCGCACAAGTCCTCAGTAAGTTTTTTTGTTGACTGGAGTATAAGCCGAAGTGGAATTTTTCAGCCCAAAAAGTGGGCTGAAAAATTCGGCTTATACTCAAGTATATACGGTATGTTGTGGAAATGCAGCTATTGAATGCCATGTCTTTTTTGGCATTTAAGCATCCCTTATTACATTGCAAGTGCAATGTCGCGTGGTTGAACGGAGAGGTGGACACTTGAGCTGGGTATTGATTCTTTATTGAGTCAGAAATGAAGCTGGGGCAAAGGGGTTACCTGGCGTCTCTTTATACCTCTGGCATGTGTAACACCCCGCTACTAGTCCTTCTATCTCCTTGTCTAATCCTGGCCACCACAGGTAGCTCCTTGCCAGGGCCTTCATCCTTACTATTCCTGGGTGGCCTTCGTGTAATGACTGGAGAACTCTTTCTCTGAGCCTCGTGGGGATGATGACTCTACTTCCCCACAATAGGCATCCCTTGTGTGTGGACAGTTCATGCCTTCTGGAGAAGTAAGCAGTGAACTCTTGCCCTGGTGATTTGTCCTGCCACCCACTGCTCACCCATGATTGAACCCTGCTCAGAACCTTGTCCTTCGGGCTCTCTGTGGTTATGTCCCTTGCGTTGAGGGGGCATTCTGGCAGTTCCTGTATTACCAGTATTTGGACTGCCGGTGCTGGGTCTGGCTCAGTGTCCCTTAGGGGAAGCCTGCTGAGGCCATCGGCATGCCCCATCTCTTTGCCCGGCCTGTGTACAATTTGCATGAGTAAGCGGACAGGAATATGGACCAGCGTAACATCCGGGGTGACAGGATCTGTGGTGTCTGCTTCTCTGTTGTAAATAACCCTAATAATGGCTTATGGTCTGTGTAGATCAGGAATTCCCTACCGTAAAGGTAGTCATGAAATTTCTTTACCCCAGCAACCACTGCCAGTGCCTCCTTGTCTATCTGGGCATAGTTCTGCTCTGCAGCTGACAGGGTCCTGGAGTAAAAGGCGATGGGGGCCTGAGTTCCATCCTCCCTTAAATGGCTGAGAACTGCCCCGATCCCATAAGGGGATGCGTCGCAAACAAGGCAGATTGGCTGGTCCTCCCTGAAGTGGGTGACTGTGGCATTGCCTGCTAACAGGTTCTTCAATGTTTTGAATGTGTGAGCGTGTGTGTCAGTCCAGTCCCAAGATGCTTGCTTGTCAAGCAACCTGTGTAGGGGTTCTGCAATTGTGGCCTTGTGTGGCAGGAATGCGTGGTAAAAGTTGAGGAGGCCCAGGAATGCCTGCAACTCAGACTTGTTTTGGGGAGTAGGGGCTTCCTTGATGGCCCTGACTTTGGGTGCAGATGGGTGGATGCCTTGAGCATCAATCCTGAACCCCAGGAACTCTGTTTCAGTTACCCCAATTTTGCACTTCTCCCCTTTGAGTTTTAACCCTGCACCCCTGAACCTCTCAAGTACTGCCTTCAATCGGGCTGCCAGTACGTCCTCGGAGCTGGCTGCGATCAGGACGTCATCGAAATAAGGGCAAACCCCTAGTATTCCCTTGAGGGTCCTTTCCATCACCTCCTGGAATATTCCAGGAGCCACGCTGACCCCGAACTGCAACCGGTCTACCCGGAACGCCCCTTTGTGTGTAATGATTGTTTGTGCTCTAGCAGCCTCTGGGTCTATCGGCAGCTGCTGATAAGCTTGGGCGAGATCCAGTTTAGCGAACACCGACCCGCCTTGCAGGGAAGCCAGAATGCTGTTTACCGCAGGAACCGGGTAAGAGTGAGCGCTCAGAGCTCGGTTGATTGTCCCCTTATAATCGGCGCAAATTCTAATTTCGCCGTTTGCCTTGAGTGGCGTTACGATGGGGGTTTCCCATTCCGCTCCATCGACTGGCGTTAGCACCCCCTCGTCTACCAGCTTATCCAATTCCTGCTCTATCTTGTGTTTAAGCGCGAACAGAACCCTCCTGGCTTTCATTCTAATGGGTTGCACCTTGGGGGTCTAACTTAAATGAAATTGGGGGACCCGTGTACCTTCCCAGCTGCCCGTCGAACACGTCCGCAAAATCCTTGCAGACTGCTTCAAGGGAAAGGCAGCTCCGCGTCTGGTGAATCTCCGTGATTCCGATGCCTAGCACGTTGAACCACCCTAACCCCACGAGGCTGGTCCGCAGGCCTTCGATGACCAGCACACTCAATTTGCCCTCGAACCTTTTGTACTGAACCCTCACCAACGCCTCCCCCCGGACGTTAATGGGTGAATTTTGAAAGTCAGAGTGGGTCAGTCTGGATGGCCTCAAGGGAACCTGTTGGCCGCTCCGCTTGCAAATCTCCTTAAACGTTCTGTCGGAGATGATGGACACGGCTGACCCTGAGTCCAGTTCCATTGTGCAGGGGACCCCTTGCAGCTTCGCCCTCAATTTTATTTTCGGGGTTAGCGCCGCAGGGGCCCCTGTTAAATGAATGTTCGGCCGTCCCACCGTGTGGCTGACCGTCTGTCCCGGCAACCGCTCCCCGGTACCTGTAGCGAACTGGAACTCTGCCTCCACCTCGTGCAGGCTATCCCGCTGCCTGCTCCTGCAGACCGCCGCAATGTGTCCGGTTTTTCCGCAAGCCTGACACTTGGCCGACTTGAAACGGCAGGGAGACCGGGGATGCTGTCCTCCGCAGCTGGCGCAACGGGTAGACCGGGAGCTGTTCATGCCGCAGCCGGAACACTGGGTAGACCGGGGTTGTCCGCAGCCGCTGTGCTGGGTAGACCGGGGGCCGCAACCGCAATGTTGGGTAGATCGGGGCCGATTCGTGCTGTAACCATGGAGTTGGGTAGACCGGGGGCCGTTCGCTCCGCACCTGCACTCCTGGCATCTTGCGTCCACCGCGCCTGGTCTTGGCTCCCTCACGTTGTCTCAGTTGGAGGTGACCGGTTGCTGCTGTCAGTTGATGGCGTCCACTTCCAATTCTGCCCCGTCCACGTCGCCGCAACCGCTCAACAGGTGGATGGACTCGCCTTCCCTCGCGTCGGACTCCTCAGCCGCGTCCCAGGCTAGGAATTCCTCTTGGACATCCCTCAGGGTCAGCTTCTGTTTTGCAAAAATTTTCTGGCACAGCTTCCTGTCCCTCAACCCGCAGATGATCCGATCCCGCAGCCGGATCTCTAAATTCTCAAAATTGCAGAGGCGAGCTGCCTGCCTCAGGGCGGCCATGTATTGCTTGGCAGACTCACTTGGCCGCTGGTCCCTCTTCTCGAAACGATATCGCCAGGCAATCTTGGACGTCTCAGGCTTGAAATGCTCAGTCAGTTTTGCCAGCAACTCGTAACCGATGGAATGGATGTCGTCGGGTGCGCAGAGACCGACCGCCAGCTGGTACGTTTCTGTTCCGCAGCTGCAGAGTAGCGCCGCCGCTCTGTGCCGGTCATCTTTCAGCCCGTTCGCCCGTAGGTAGCACTCGAGCTGCCCCACGAACGCTTCCCACTCCTCCGGGCAGTTGCTATGAAAAAGGGGATACTGACCCAGTTGTGCCATTCCGCTGTCTAGGTCGTCCTGCGTCTTGATCCGGGGCTGCCGATTGGATTCCGTCTGTGGCTAGTGTTGTCCGGTGCAGGATCCCACCTTCGTCGCCAGTGCAATGTCGTGTGGTTGAACGGAGAGGCGGACACTTGAGCTGGGTATTGATTTTTTATTGAGTCAGAAATGAAGCTGGGGCAAAGGGGTTACCTGGCGTCTCTTTATACCTGCCCAGGTGAATGGTGACCAATAGATTTAAACCTGGGCTTCCCGCCAGTGCATGTGGCCAATGGATTTAAACCCTGGCTTCCTGCCAGAGCTGACCATGCCCTGGGGCTGTCAATGACTAGCTCTATTCAGGCTTTCCCGCCAAAGCGGTTATAGCCTGGAGCTGTCCAGCCCCCTGCTGTGCTGACATTTCTGTGTATGCTTTAAAGGCATACACTACAGCAAGTAAGACCACATCCCTCTATTTGGAGGTGTTTGTGCTTTTTTAGCTTCTATCATCAAGGTGTTTTTTTTAAAAGCCCTTTATTTAATGCTTTGCAATTCTCTGACTTCATGTGCTATGAAAGCTCTGACTTTAAATGAAATATTAAAATGAAAACACAGGGAATATTTCCTTAGCTGCTGCTTCTCACTTCTAGTGTTACAATTATGAATAAAATTGGATTTGCCAGGTTACCTCTTTAATATATTGATTAGAGGCGTGTCTCATTAGGGCAATTTTGGGAGCATTGCCAAAAAATCCACATCAGAAACACTTATTAAAAAGGAAAATAAAACACCCAAGAACATAGAGGGATATTCACAGGGAGTATCAAGCTGGATAACACAAGGTCTGTAATTTTTCCTTTACCTTTTTCTTTCTTTTGCAGTATATTGAACATCATGGAGTCAAAATACTCCAAAGAGTCCATACCCCATAGAGAAATGTCAGTAGACTTGGGTGGTGTTCCTAAACAGTGCAATGAAAACTGGGGGGGGGGGGGATGATGATGGCTGAGGAGAGAGATGAAATCAAACTTCACATAGAAAACAATGGCTAGGTGAATAACCAGACCAATTTTTAAGAGTTTTGTTGCAGATTCCTTTGGTCTGTAGCAATTATTTTTGCATTAACAGATAATACCCCTGATTAAACTTCTGCAGTGATAAACCAACAGACATGAATCCCTTTGCACAATTCCCTTCACTATAAAATGAAGAAGACAGTGGCAGCATCTTTTTTCAGTATGGATGATAAGGAGAGGGTTACAATTCAGGTCTTACATTGTCCAGCCAGGGAAATACTATTGTTTTGCCACATTCTGGAATACGTCATTTGAGAAAGCACCCAGGAGTTGTTGCTTGTAGAAAAATGAAAAGAGAAATCATGAAGTTTCCTGTTTCCTACCCAGTCACCACCACTGCCAGCTTCTCCATCTTGACGCCTCAGATTGATTTGCCCTCAGAATGAAGGATAGATTAGAATCAGTGAAAGGAACTGGGTGCTTCAGGCTTCTTTTCTTTGCTAAGGTCTTCCTGAATAGGAATTTCAGATCTAAATTCAGCACACAAAAAATGTCATCCCTCCTTCTCCTCGGTGGAAAAAAAGATGGTTGTTTGCCCATCTACTCTTCTAGAATTATCTTCCCTAATGTGGTGCTTCTTGGATGAATTCTTATTCCCATCTAGCTCTGACATCCAGAGAGGGTGGAAATTATCATCCAAGATGTTTGGAGAAAAGGATTCTAGCCCAAATTAGTATGATTGATACACATCTTGCCTTCTCCCCCACACCCCATAACACCCATGCAAGTGTTGCTTTGCAGAATCCAAGTAATAATATCCAGATATGTGTCCTAGGGCCACTTGGAATATACTTAGAAAATTGAATTATTTTCATGTCATGTGACCCTCTTTAATGTCAACTACATAATTAACAATAAAATATTATTTAGCCTTATTATGTTACTTATTATGTTACTGAGTGACTCAATGTGTCAGCTGATGCTGGATCTGGGTTAGCATTTGCCAAACTTTCCAGTCCCTGATGATTTATTTCTGATTTTTTCTGTCTCATATGACATGGATTTTCTTCTTTTCCTCCTACAGATTTACATAGTGTAAGCTTTCATTCTTAGAGATGAACTGAGCATTCACAGTGAACTTCAAATTCAATTAATTTCACAATTTCACAATGGCTGCATAGTATTAAACTAGGCTACTGACTTTGATGGGTTAAGGAAGGGATAAGTGAGAATCTTGAATTAATTGGTTCATAGATTCAGCTGCTGGATTGTTGCACTCTTGTAAAGAAAATCTGATTTATTCTATGATTTTTGTGATTGATGGGTCAGTCTTCCTTTTAAAAGTGACCTTGTGTTCTATGGATAGAAGCTGGATGTTAATGCTGGGAAATCCTCCTAGCAGTGGTGGTTCTTTATTTTTTCATTGCATTTATATTCTATCTTTTCCCTTGGAGTTCAAAGTTCTGCTCGTGCTTCTCCAATCCCATTTAATCCTCAGAAGACTATGAGCTCAGACTGATTTTATGATGTCCCCAAATCCAAATACCACATTCTACTACTACTGTAAAAAGATTCTTCGCCTCTCTTTTTTCCACACAGCAAGAGATCCAATTCCAGGAAATGGGATTACTAGGGTGAGGCTAAATCCCAAATGAAGGACACTAATATTTCTTTATTCTATTAATCATAGATGAGGGAAATGGAGAGTAGGAGATTTTGATTTTTATTACAGTTGTAATGGTTGTTTTAATTAGCTACTTGTTTCATTTGGATTCCTTTAGACTGCCATGATTTGGCAGTATATAAACTTCCCTTTTGAGTTTTCCAGCACCAGTGGCATTGCCACCACAAAGAGGAAGTCTTGTCCTTGTGACATTTTGGAGACTGTTTTTCTTTGTCCCAAAGAAATTGTCCATCCAATTTCTCCACCTACAAATATGATGAACAGAACAGAAAAGAACGTAATAGAATAGAATAGAATTCTTTATTGGCCAAGTATGATTGTACATACAACAAATTTGTCTCCAGTGCATAAGCTCTCAATCAAACAATAAAGTGATAGGTCATAGATCATAAATCAGTTACAATCATTAATCATAAGATACAAACAAGTGATAAATTATAAGATGCCAATAGGAGAAGATAGTAGGAAAGATGACAAGATGAGAAGGATAATAATAATAATACAGTCATACTGTATTATGGGTAATACATACTGTATACATGGGTAAATATCTTTAGGCCTAAGACAATGCTGTGGGAATTAGGTGTTCAGCAGAGGAATGGCACGGGGGGGGCGGTGGCAGGGAAGCTGTCTTTATGTCAAGTTGTTTTGGCATTCTGATAAGAGAAGTTGAAACAGTTTATGTCCATGATGTGAGGCGTCTGTAGATATTTTCCCAGCCTTCTTTCTGGTTTGTGCAGTATACTGGTCCTCAATGGAGGTCAGGCTGTTTGCAATTGTTTTTTTTTCTGCAGTACTAACTATCCATTGAAGTTTGTACCTGTCCTGTTTAGTTGCTGGGCCAAACCAGACGGTTATTGAGGTGCAAATGACAGCAGATCCTTTGGCAATCTGATCTTCCTGAGTTAACACAGGAAGAATATTGTTTGTTGTACCCAGGGCTTTTTTTCTCATAGAACGCCTAGAATGGAGTTCCGGCACCTTTTTTGGATGGAACCTTCTAGGATAGGCAAGGTGGGTTGTATGACATGTGTAAGTTCCGGCACCTTTTTCTTTTATAAAAAAAGCACTGATTGTACCTTTTAAATGTTAGGTGTCCATTTCAGCTCCTGAGAGATAATAGAACCCCAAAACCTAAAGGTCTCTACTATTGATACTGTGTTGCCTAATATTATAAGATGTGGTAGAATAGGAGAGCTTCTTCTAAAATCTACTATTTGAATGTTGAAAGGTTACTTTTACCCTATCTTAGACTAAAAAATGCTCTGAATCTGTGCAAGTTAGGGCTTTGGAAAATATTCAGCAGACTTACTGACAGCTTAAAGGTAAAGGTAAAGGTTCCCTCACACATGTGTGCTAGTCATTTCCAACTCTATGGGCCGGTGCTCATCTCCGTTTCAAAGCCGAAGAGCCAGTGCTTGTCCAAGGACGTCTCCGTGGTCATGTGGCCGGCATGACTAGACGCCAAAGGCGCACGGAACGCTGTTACCTTCCCACCGTAGTGGTCCCTATTTTTCTACTTGCATTTTTACGTGCTTTTGAACTGCTAGGTTGGCAGAAGCTGGGACAAGTAACAGGCGCTCACTCTGTTACGCGGCACTTGGGATTCGACCCGCCAAACTGCTGACCTTCTGATCGACAAGCTCAGCGTCCTAACCCACTGAGCCACCGCATCCCTACTGACAGCTTAGGAGAACTTTTATTCAGCATGTTTCTCCTAACATACATTTTTTTTGTATGCATGTTTTTGATCATTAAATTGTGAACATGCAAAGCTTGATATGAATACATTTTATATAAGCTACAGATACGTCTGTTTGGAAAATGTGAATTTGAACTTGTCAGTACTTGAATAAACTTATCTAGGCTTGGTCATACCCATGAAGTTACTAGGAGTCAGAATTGAGTGAGGTGTAAGAACAAAAGTATATAGATTGGCAAGTCTAAGGTAAAGTTTGGATATAAGAACTAGTATGGTACAAATAACTCTTATTTTGGCTTAACTACATTATTTATTGTCTGACTTTGAGTGAGTTATTCTCTACTGGTGTAGCCTACCACAGAGGACTCTTATTTGGGTAAAATGGAGGAGAAGGATAAAGCTCATAAATCAAACAGCGATTAAAAAGATTCTGTTATCTGCACATTATTTCAACTTACTAGAGTGATGAACTGAGAATTAGCTAGTGTCTACAATATTCTCAACTTTCATCTGGTAGTTTATAATCTCTCGGAGGATACCAGTGAAAATCCATTAAAACCCTGGAAGTAGTATTGGATTTTGTGACCCCAGTTCTCTCTGTCTCCCTGCTTTGATGCTTGAATTATTTTATTCTGCCTTTAATTCTATAGTATGACATTAATTTAAATTATGGGGAGGGGTATTTTAATATAGAAAAATGTTTAGAAAAAAAGGCCACCAAGGGGCAAGAGAGATACAATTACTGTATAACTGATGTATAATAGCAGAAGCTGGGGTTATTTTACAAAGTTGAATAGCAGGAAATTCAGGACGGATCCAAAAAAGTACTACATCACACTTGTGTGAGTGTGTGTGTGTGTGTGTGTTTGTGCACATGCGTGCTTCCAAGTCATTGTTGACTCCTGGTTCAATTTTGGGGGCAAGTTTTCTCGCCAAAAAATCTTGGAGTTTTCTGGGCAAGATTTCAGAGATGATTTCCCATTGACTAATTCCTAGGACTGTGAGAAAGTGACTGGCCCAAGCACAATCTGCTCGGTTCAGTGCCTAAGGTGGGACTGGAATTCACTGTCTCCCGGTTTCTATGCGGGTAGGAACTATGGAATTTACTACCATTTAGTGTTCACTGATTCTTAAGGCAATTAGAGAAATCCATGAAGAGAAAAGTTATCAGTGGTTCTTACCCATGACGCTTTTCCATTACAATCAGCATCAGAGGCAGTTGCTTTGGGGGACATGGAAGCAGCTCCTGCTACTCCAATCATGTCTTATTTAAAAGGTTTCCAGTAATAGCTTGCTGAGAACAACACATCCTCAACTTGCTAAGCCAGTGTCCTGCCTGTGGCTATTCACTTTTTCCTAGTTTACACCCCTTGGCTTCTTTTCAGCTCCTTGTCCTGCCCAACTAGTTGAAGTGGTTCAGAGCTGCCTTCTGGGTATTTAGTGATTGTCCATTCCCATATAATAGAACAACCAGCATTTTCCCCATAATAGTCTCAGGGTGAGAGTGACTATGATTTGGTTTCAAAATGCCAAATGCATCCAATAATTTTTCCTCTCTGTTTTAGGTGGCCTTTTGATTCATCTAGCATCTATTAATGTTTCCTGTGTGGATTCTGCCTCCAAAGTGTCTTCCCTGGGAAACCTCTTGTCACCAATGTGTCAGATGAATGCAGGATGCAAACTAAAAATCCCCAGGATTTTAGAGTGCAGTTCTATAAGATACATGGGGGGTATGTCCCATTTGAAATCTGTTGTGTAAAACTGTAGCCATGTTTTAATACCAGTTGGAAGATATTTTTTTCCCTTCAGGAGGAGCCTGCTGTTTTTACATATTAACTTGTTTTACTGCCAGGTACTGCTTTATTTATTTTTATTTTTCTTGTAAGTATTTGGCACTGATGCTTCAGGGTATAAACCTCAATGAAATAAAACAATAATAGACCCATTCATAGTATTAAACTAAAGAATATTATGGGAAGGTTGATAAGTTATTAAGTGAAAGAGATACTTACAAATGAAAATACTCTCTGGTTCTTTTTTTGCATCTTCTGAGCAGGTTGTTTCAAGAGCCAGAATTGCTAACCCCTGCCCCTTTAAAACCAAGACTCTGAGAGGCTCTGCAGCTATGTCGGTGGCCCTTGACACACTCTTAAAAACGCTAATTGTATGTCAGTTAATCCACCTCACACTAAATAGATTCTTTTCATTTATGTTCACTATCCCCAAGCTCTCTACAATCCAAAGCAGTGAAATTAAAAATAAAAACAGGGAAATCTATTTTGCAATGCAATCACAGTTCAGTAGTGGAGTTCACACTTTGCAAGCAATATGCTGCTAATCCTTAATTTTTATTTTTGCAATATCTTGAAAGAAAGATGTTCCTCTTCACCTACAGTTCAAAATCATAAAATCCTAGAGTCACAGAATTGTGGAGTTGGAAGGGAACACAGTGTTCATCTACTCCAACCTTCTGCAGAACAGAGGAAAATCAATTAAACCCTCCTCAAAAGGGAACTGTGCAGTCTCCTCTGATTCATGTATTTGCAAACCAGTAGATAGTGCTTATCCTCATTTATAGGGACATTTGACTAACCCTTTGGCAGCCTATAAGCTCAGGAAATCAATAAATTACACTATGAATCATGAATTGCAAGGAGCAGAAGCAAACTGGGCAAGTAGGAGGTGGCAGGGTTGGGGGAGGTCACTATGGGTATAGAAGTTGAATAAATTTATGGAGATAGATGAAAAATGTTTCGTGGGCATGGATTCTCCCTTTTTTTACTGGTTACCTTTTAGTATAATCATGCCAGTGTTAAGTGTGGATTTCCTGAAGTCTGAAATTTTCTGCTTCCATCATGAATGTGAACATCCTTTTACACAAAACAAGAGGATATCCTCTTTGATGAAGGATGAATAGCCAGCTAGCTGCAGTGAGACTAGATTTCTCTTTAATAATAGACCTGTGAGTCATATTGCAGGTGTGTGGGAGATGACTGCTGATCATTGTTCATATTTCATAAGAGAAGTTAAAAGGGTTTTCTCTGCTGTGATGGAATGCCCAAGCCCATCTCTTACGAGGTTATAGTAACTTTGTAAGAGCAATAGTAAAGCTTGCAGAGAAAATTTCTGTTTTGTGAAAATTGAGTGGAGGAAAGAGGAGACGCTGCTGTTTTTATTAAGTTGCGTCTTCTGCCCAGTTGTCACCATCATATCAAGGCAGGAGAATGACCATTTCTTCAATGACCATTTGTAACAATACTGTTGGGCTTTTGGCCAACATTTGATCTGAGGTAAACAGATTTTTTTGATTCTCAATTTAGGCTGTTCACTACTTTAATATAATAGCTCTGATAGTAAACTCCTTGTGCTCATCAATTTATGTTGAATGCTTCCACATAAGACCTTCATTGTGCATTTTCTGCTACAGTGAAATATATTTTGTCTTTGTTGGACTGTTTTTGATTCAGCCCTATTTTTGTATTTTAGAAAAATACAACATCTTTTTTTTACATGTCACTTGTGCAAGAATTGAAGATCTATAAAGATCTCTCCTTGAGAGTAATCACAATAAACACAAAGGAAATTAGTTGGAATAGTACATAACGCATTGGCGGTAGGCTCTGGGCCTTGGTGCTGAATTCATTACAGCACCTTTAAAATGTTAAAACCCAAATTACCCAGATATATCAGTACAATCATGCTGAACAGCTAATGAGTCTTAATGCTTGAAAGATGTTGGGAGAAAAATGCCTATTGTAGTGTATGCCTTTAAAGCATACACAGAAATGTCAGCACAGCAGGGGGCTGGACAGCTCCAGGCTATAACCGCTTTGGCGGGAAAGCCTGAATAGAGCGAGTCATTGACAGCCCCAGGGCATGGTCAGCTCTGGCGGGAAGCCAGGGTTTAAATCCAATGGCCACCTGCACTGGCGGGAAGCCCAGGTTTAAAGCTATTGGTCACCATTCACCTGGGCAAGTATAAGAGACACCAGGTAACCCCTTTGCTCCAGCTTCATTTCTGACTCAATAAAGAAATACTACCCAGCTCAAGTGTCCGTCTCTCCGTTCAACCACGCGACATTGCACCTATCATTGCCTAGAAGTGAATAATAGGTCTTCAAAACTGTATTTAGATTTGTATATAGTTATACATATTGATGTAGCTTATCATTGTTTCCCTTCTAATAAAATATCAGAAGAAGGAGAGGTATTTGTTTGAATTAATTATTTTACCCTTGAAGAAAGGTTATGACATCACAAATACCTCTGACTGAACAAGGATCAGAAATTATTTTCTTCAATAGTCATAGGGTAATAACTTCTGTGCCTAAGCGAAGGTCAGAATTCATGGTCTTCTGGTTTTTAGTCAAGCATCATAACCATTACATTTAAATGGCTCTTGAATGGACTTCCCAGATGAATAACTCCATCAAATTAAACAAAGGTCAACCCAACTCAGATACAGAATTGTTGTGTTCTGCAGCCCAAGATCCCTAAGTTTAGTGGTTTAGGATGGACTTTGGAGGAAGTATCTCAGTTAATAAATAATGGCAGGTATAAGCAATATGTGACATTACCTATGTTGCTGTAGTCTAGTTCCCATGGCCTTAAAAAAGTAGCAGGATGGGGTATTGGGCACCATAATTTGGTAACATCCAGAATGCTACCAGTTATCTGCCCTTGCAGCTCAATTATTATTTTAGGCCATCACAAACTTAAGTTCTGTTAGAGATTCAGAGCCATCTAAATATGACTGTGTTTTCTGTAAAGAGGAGCCCTAATTTTCTGTAAAAGGGCCCTACCTTCTTTTAAGGCGTTTCATTTCTACAGGGCAAGAAAGTCAGTTTGATTTTGAATATTTAGAGACAAAGATGGACAGTCTAAACTTGTAGGCTGCTTGGACAACAGGTTTCTATTTTGCTGGCATTTCCAAGGTAGTAAGACCATCCCAAAATGATTTAGAGAACTGATTTTCTCTCCCATTCCAAACTCATAGGCTCTGCTCTCAGGAAAGTGATATTTTTTTAAGATAGATGCTATTAAGAATGCATTGAGAATATGCCCAAATGTGCTTTAAGTTTATGATATAACTAGGAAGGATCTCAAGGTTACACTATCTACTTGTTTTCTTATTAGAAGTCAATAGCTTTTGAAATGTTGATGTATTAGAAGTTAAATGATCTACCAAGGGGAAAATGTGATATAAGATTTGGTCTGGAGACAGAAGCAAAATTCCTATTCAGGAAGTGGAACCACTTTCCTATTTTGCCTTACAAACTACTTGGAGAAACCTGGATGAAGAACCAAACATCTTTATCTGTCTTACTCTATGCTAGTTGGGGAATTTGGGGAGCTGACATTCATGCATCTTCAAGGTGATGACAGTGAGAAAAGCTGGCATAGACTATAGCTCAAATGACAACCAGCAGAATCATCTGGGCAAAGACAATAATGGAATTCATTGAGGAACACCAAGGCTGAGGAATGTGACTAGCCAGGCATGTCAAAGAATGCTGTTTTCTTTGTAATTTGACTTATTATTGTGAAATAATTGAGAATCAGAAACCCTTGTTGACATACTGCAAGTCACTCAGTAGTCAACCATTTATGCCAATCTATTTTCAGCCAATTCCTCCCTTATATGTAATGCAAGACCCTGAAAATCTACAGCAAGACCAGGTTTGTGTGCATTTTGATCACCATCAACATTTCAAAAGCTACTGACTATTTACATTTATTTCAATTATTAATAGAGCCATGCAGGAAATCCTGTGGTTCAGAAGGACATTATTCCTAAAAGAATATGCTTTCCCCTCTCCCCACATCCTCGTTAGCGTCTCATGGTCTGCTCCACTGAAAGTGTCTGTGTTTCGACTATCACAGATCGTGCAGTTTTGTAAACAGTTATTTAAGAGGGTGTTTTTAGCAGCCTGGCAGATGGTTAATACAGCTGCCTCCTCCCCCTTCCCCCAATTACATACCTCCTCTACAATTACAACTCCTCATTATTTTTCTCTGTTGTTTCTGTGAATTTTTAATTCATAAAAGGCTTTATAAAAGGAATAAGTAGCCCACAATTGGCAATAATCAACACTCTACAGTAGAATGGGGCAATGAGCCCTCAGTCCAGTGACTTAAATCCATTCATTACCATGGCCAATATGAACCTTTGCTGAGGTGTTTTTAATTAATTGTGTATCCATGGTGTGTATCCCATCAGCTTTCTGATCCAACACCTGTTCTTGGACTGCACTATTGCATTTCAGCTTCCTACAGTTTTGAAGTGAGGAGCAAATAAAAAACAATCTAAAATGGCTTTAAGAATCCCACATTCCAAAAGGAAAATCCAAGTTCAACAAACATATATGTAATGACTCTATGTCTCTATCCATTTATGTTAGTGTGGTACCATACATGCTGCAGCTCTTGGCCTCCCTGAAATCCATTAGCTGTGGTCTGTGGCTTACAGACAGTTGCTTAATTTATGTCATGCTTTTCAATGAGGATACACAAGTTATCTAATAAGACTGATATTTTACAAGACATATTCACTAGAGTAAGAACTTTCGGGAATACACCCTGAATATTTTGCAACTGGATATAGTGAACTGAACCAATAGTTCCCCATTTATTATTATTAGTGATAGTCCACAAGGAGACTGCAACTGGGGTGGCATAAAAACAATACTGAAAACAAAAAAAATAAAGTAAACAAATTCTCATGCGATCATTGAATCCTGCAGCAAAAACTTACATCCGTTTTCCTTGGGGCCTGGAAGGATGTGAGAAGAGAAAGTTTTCCGAGATTCCCAGGGAGTGATTTTCAGGTATTTCTCATGTACTGGCAAGAAAAAACCTGAAAGATATCTGTTTCTCCTCTCCATCATTCCCACCATAATATGGAGAAAGGGAACATGGAGGAGAAGCTCTTCACCTCTCAAACACATACCCAACAAAACTGATTGGGAAACAGTTTAGAACAGATAAAAGTAATTCATCACAGAGCCTTAATTAACCTGTTGAATGCATTTTTACAAGACGTACTTGTTTCTTCATTTAATTTTAGTCCAGCTTAGTGGATTCTTAGAGGGTTACAGTCAGTAATTTGTAATTAAATATCCATTTTGTGAGAACAGGTGTTGTGACAAACTTGGATGGGTTTAACAAGAGATTGGATCAATTAATGAAAGACGAGTCTATTAAGTGCTATTAGTCTTGAAGACTCCATGTTACTCCAGTTGGGGGTCCAGAAATGAAATATCATTTGTTGGAGAACAAAAGGAGAAAGGGGGTCTGTATCCATCTCCTGCTTATGAGCACCCAAAAGGCAATTGGTTGGATACTGTGAGAAATAAATATTGGAATAAGATGCACTTTGGCCTGATCTAACAGGATCTAACACCTTTTTTGGATGGAACCTTGTAGGGTAGGCAAGGCGGGTTGTATGACATGTGTGAGTTCCGGCACCTTTTTCTTTTACAAAAAAAGCACTGAGTTCAAATAACTAAAAATAAATTTTAAAAGTGGCCAACATTTCATAAAATTGCTTATATTCAGTCATGAGGACTTGCACAATTTCACTTAAAAATTGTCCTCATCTAAAATCTCATGAAGTCTCATGCCTACACCCTGAAAGATCTGAAATTCTTACAAAATTTGGTTCTTTTTAAAATTTAAGTATAGAATTCTATGACTGTCAGCAGAATGATTCCCAACACTTGCCAGAATCTATTATTGATCAGGTTTTCACCTTCTTGGGTAGGTTAACTCATAAATCACTTGTTTTGAGGGCTGCCTGATTTTATTAAAAGGAAAATTGTACGATCTAATTCTTGCTCAAAAAAGCTGAAAGGCCATTAGCTGGTGTGGAGGAAGAGGGGGGGTCTAAGAAAGATTCCCACTTAGAGGAAGAGTCTTTTAAGAATTTAAGGAAGTTGGAACTGTTTCTCTTACTGAAGATGGAATGATACTGAAACCAGACAATGAATGCTAAGATTTTTTGTAGAAGAGCAAAAATAATATCCTGGGATAATAGTGTCTGCATTCAGTTCACATACATTCTTACCACCAGCCAATACAAAGGGCAGTCTTAGAGGGGTGGGGACTGCAACTCAGCCTCCTACCCATCCAGAGGGCTGCTGGAGGTTATCTGATAACATGCTGACAGCACAGAAAGGATGGAAGTGAAATTTGGACCCTGTTTTGGTGGGGGGCAAAGATCTGAAGGATCAGAATGTAAACCATTACTTTCTCCAAAATATTTTGTTTTCAGGAATTTTTGCGTATTTTGTGGAAAAGTTTTAGAGGTTTCCATGCTATCTTTATTTTGGAGGGAAAATGAAAATTCACCCTGAATTTTGCTTGTGAATTTTGCCACTAAATTTTGGCAGCATGATCTCAGGATCCTAAGCTGATTTATTCATTAATTTCACAATGTTTAAATGCTATCTTAAACAACAGGACTGGGTGGCCAAAACCAACACAGTGTGGTCATTAAGTACAACGTCATGTAACTTCCCGGCTTATGACATCAGTTTTGGCTACAGTTGTTAATCATGATGTCATGTGACCTCAATTTGTTACTTCCTGCCAGCTTTCCCATCGACTTGTTTGTCAGAATCTGGCTGTGAAGGTCACAAATTGCATCATGTGACCACAAGATCCTGTAATGCCCACATCAAGGGCCCAACATAAGTCTCCTGTTTAAGCAGTTTTGTAACTGAGCAGTCTGAATACATGGTTGGTAAGAGACGATTATCTGTATTTGAGTTTGATTTCAACCGAAGTGCAGGTGGGCAGGATGGTGATTTGTGGAAAAGCTAATGTCTATAGTACAGTCCCCAATCTTTCTGGCAACAGGGACCAATTTTAGAAGAAAAAATGTCTTCCACAGACTGGGGTGCATGTGGGATGATGGTTTCATGCACAACTTGATCCTGTGCATGTGCAGATGAAGCTTCGTTCACTCACCCACCACTTGCATGGCCCGGTTCCTAACAGCCCAGTGGTTGGGGACCCCTCCTGTAGTACTCATAAGTACAATAGGTAAAAATGATGTGTTGGTACAAATCTTGAGTGAATACTACAGATGAGAACTTATAACATTTTTCACAGTAACAGAACTGAGTTCATTATCCTTACAGAAAACAACCACTCACTTTCTATCCAGACTTTCTTGACTTCAACAGCCTAATTTAGGTAAGAGAAAAGAGAGTGGGGGGGAGGAGGCTTTTGTATATTTGCAGCCATTAGATGTGAGAAATTCTTTCCAATTGCTAATAAATCTTCCTCTGGCTGTCCTGCTGTGTCTCATCTGAAAGTACTGTCTTCTCCAGACCTGAAGTGCAAGGACTTTTTAATTGAAGGGGCTGAGAATCACACCTGGGGCCTTTTGTGTGCAAAGCAGATGTTTTATCATTGAGCTACAGCCCCTCCAGGTTCCTGCCTGGATAACCAAAAGAGCTTTGTTTGATCACCAGAGACTAGCTTGGGTTCTGTTTTTTGGCTTGCTGCCTAGTCGATTTCTTTTTCCCCAGCCCTACTTTCTATGAATAAACCAAACATATTTGGCTGAGTGCCTAAAAGCTTTTATCAATGGAATCAACAGTTTGTCAGATCAGCAGCAATGATGAGTCATGGAAAGATCCTGTTACCTCTTGTGAATGCCTTGGATTGCAGCAGTCACCTGGCTCAGAGGTTGCCAACCTATGTGCCTAGATTCAGGAGAAAATAGTAAAGCTGCAGCACACCTACCTGTTTGCTTGATAATAGTAACTTTGTTCAGTCTATCTGTGGGTATTACAGTGTTCTCCAATGTAATGCTCTCTGGATCTATTGGACTATAACTCCTATAAGGCCCAGCTACGGATCTGTGCTGATTAGGAATTATGTTTATTGTTCAATAAATCTGGAAGTGGCTCATGCTGGGAAGTGCTTTTTCATATCTCTAGAAACCATTAAAAACCATTGTTTCCTGTGCTGTCCCAGTCATCCAACAAGTGGCAATAGAAGTTTCAGTCCAGACTTACCTCCCTCTCTCTGGAGATTTTAAGGCTTGAATATAGGATTGTACTCTAGTACCAAATTAGTCTTCTCAAAGCAATATTTTAGGAATAAGAGAAGTTGCCTTCAAATAAATGAAAAGCTGTTCCATCCAGCAGCAGCAGTCCAATGTTCCAGGCTGCCAGAGCTCTTACCTAACCCATGAGGCTATCTTCCACAAATCTTGGCATTCAAGTTTCAACAAGCATGAACACTAAGGGCAGGGAGGGTGCAGTACTTATCCAAAGCAATTAGAGGACACAAACTTCTGAAAAGCTGTTTTTAATCATGTTCACCATATCATAATTTGTTCTTACTATGTCTAAGGCAAGTAGTTTGGGGAGTCAGTGTAGTTCAGAAACCTTGAAGTGAAACCAAAAACCTTGAAAGACCCACAATTGTTCTTTTACATACTAGTACCACCAAGAGCTCCTGGAAAGACATGGGGAGAGGGGAGAGGCAGTGGTGGGATTAAAATATGTGAACAACTAATTCTCTGTGTGGATGCTGCTTCCAGAAGTCCATTCTGGGCCTGGGCAACAAAAAATTACCTACCAGTTCTGCCAAAGTGGTGCAAACCGGCTGAATCCCACCACTGGGAGAGGGCAAAGTATTGTACTAACAAATGCATATGTGAAAAGATGGTGCTTTATAACACAGTGCAGTTTTTATTATTTTGACAATTCCTCCTCTCAATAGAGCAGGACTGGGTGGAAAAACACTATTCAAAACTGATTTAAGAACCTCTTTCCAGAGTAATCTGATCCAAGCTGCCACCTAGATTGCAGAAAGGCTGATGGAGAAAAGATACAGAAAATTAGAAAAGGTCTACATGTGTATGGACATGCTTGCTTAAGGTTGTCTGCTGTTCAGTCTAATCATAGAAATTCCTGATAGAAAATAATCTATTTTCTCCATTTCTCTGATGAAGTAGAGAGGCAACTGCATAAATAGTAAATATCTCATGAGACTCTGCCAGAACCAACTCCTCAAACTGACTATAATGATACTATTGAAACTGCCATTCATTCTCACTGAATTACCTGAAAGCATTTGAAATATAGACATAAATAGTTGAAAGGCTGAGCTATATGATACTGCAGTGATGCTTATTAGTCAGAAAAACATAGATTTCACATATAGTGCAGAGGTGTCAAACTGGCGGCCCACGGGCCAGTTGCATCATGTAGAGGCTACACCCACCCCAGCTCTGGCAACACGAAAAAAGTCACGATACATTGTGACACGTCACGTGACATGGCGAGTTTGACCCCCATGATGTAGTGAAATCATTACAAGGCATGGGACTTATCTATATCCAGCTGGAGTAAAGAATATTTGTACTTCTTTATGACAAAGTTCTTATTTAACCTCCTAGGTAGTATATCTCCGAACCAGAAGTAGTGGGCAGAAGATGAATCTTGATCAAGTGGTGGACTTGTGAATGTAGAGATAACTAGGTATTGTTAACAATACATAAAAAAAGTTATCCTATCTATTTGATTCACTATCTGTGAATTCATTGCAGTTCCTCTGGTCAGAAGAAATTGTTGGAGTGAACTTTAGTCTAATCTACATGAGCGTTTTGCACCTGGCTTCCATGTGTAAAGTAATAATCAAAAGAGAATCTAGTCCTCAAATGCAGTGTTTTTCAACCACTGTTCCGCGGCACACTAGTGTGCCACGAGATGTTGCCTGGTGTGCCGTGGGAAAAATTGAAAAAACACTGACCTAGGAGACAGCGGTGAGAGGAGGAGGAGGAGGAACAGCCGCGGGCGGAGCGGCGCTGCAAGACTCTCTGGTGGGGAGCGCTGGGCACCGGAGCCTTGGCTAAGCTGACGGCCCTACTTCGCTGGAAGCAAAAGCCCGGGAAAAGAAGTGGGCTCGACCTCTCTAGGCACCAGGGCTCCACGGCAGCGTAGCTCCTCCCCCTTCTCTGGCTTCAGAGGGTCTCTTGCTGAAGATAGAGAAGCTGGGGAGAGGCGACCGGCTCGCTTATTGGAAGAGGACGGACGGGCGGCCAGCCTGGCTCGCCTGAGCTGTCGCGTGGTTGGTTGCCTGCAACGTTCGAAAAAGCTCTTCTTCCCCAGCACGCGCCACTTACTCCTTACTCCCCGCGCAGCTGAGGATGCGAGACTCCCGCCTGGCTCCGCTTTCTTTGCTCGCCGCAACCCCTCGCCCCAGCCCGAAATAGAGGGATCTGACCGCTTCGCTCTTGGAGGCTTCGCTTGCGTCTGAAAAATTACATGGCTGATTTTTTTTTAACCTGTCCTTTTGATACGTTGCATAATAAAATGTCCTTTGGACCCAAAGCAATTAAAAACCTTTGGGGTTTCCCCCCCTCTGGAGTGAAGTGCTTTTGATGGTAAAGGTGAGAAAGAAAGAAAAAAGGAAGGGAAAAAAGGAGAAAGGGGGAAGGGGAAAAGGGAGGGAGAAAGAAAAAAAAGGAGAATAGAAAAGAAAGAGAGAGAGAGAGGAAGGGAGGAAGGAAGGAAGGAAAAAAAGCAGGAAGAAAAATTAAAAAGAAATGCAAGTAGCTTCCAGTTTCCACAACAAGTAGAAAGCAAGAAATTGAGAGAGGGAGGGAAAGAAAGTGGGAGAGAGAAAGGCAGGAAAGAAAGGAAGGAAGATAGAAAGAAAGAAAGAGAAAAGAAAGAGAGAAATAAAGAGAAAAGAAAGAAAGAAGGAAAGAAAGAAAGAAAAATAAATGAAGGAGAAAAATGCAGAAAGAAAAATTAAAAAGAAATGCAAGTAGCTTCCAATTTCCACAACAAGTAGAAAGCAAGAAATTGAGAGAGGGAGGGAAAGAAAGTGGGAGAGAGAAAGGAAGGAAGGAAGATAAAGAAAGAAAAGAGAGGGAGGGAAGAGAGGGAAGGAAGGAAGGAAGAAAAGAAGAGAAAAAAGAAAATACAGAAAGGTAAATTAAAAAGAAATGCAAGCTTTCCTTTTCCTTCACAGCAAAAACAAACAAACAAAAGCCCCAAAATAAAATAAAATAAAATAAATAGGATAATAATAATAATAATAATAATAATAATAATAATAATAATAATAATAATAATAATAAGTTGGAAGGGACCTTGGAGGTCATCTAGTCCAACCCCTTGAGAACACAGGCCATCCTCGACTTACGACCGTCCGTGTAGCGACCGTGGGGAGGTCCAACAGTGTGGAAAACGGTGGAGTGCTTCGTGATTTTTTTCATGAAACAAGTGTGCCTTTGCCCAAAAAAGGTTGAAAAACACTGCTCAAATGGATAATCCTCCAAAAACTAATAGGATAATCAAGTCTTTAGGAACCAGTTATCTTCTGACATTATTACCTATGGTTTATTCTCATTCAGCCAGATGTTTGGACTGGATTTGACATTTTTATCCACCTATCGAGTCCTTTATAAGGACCTTGGATAGACAGATGTTGTTTGATGGTTAAAGGTATCATCACAGAATGTAAACTGTTCCAAGTAAAGCTGCCTTTTGCAGTTGACTGATGGTGATTTTGTCAATGCCAATGATATTATTATTATTACATGGATCTTAATTCAAAAATTAATCATTTGGTAAAAACCAGTAGTATATCAAGACAGCATGGCGGAAGGGCTTGTACTTCCATAATATTTAGGGTGATACTTCTTAAAATCATTATATTTCAATAGTAGAAAATGACGTAACTAAGAAAGGGAGATTTTGTATGCAAATTTCTCTACCACAGTGAAACTGCAACTGATTCATTAATAAATTTGTTGTTCTTTTGATCACTTCCACCATAACTAACTTGGGCTTAAGGAGGAAATCAAAAATTAAAAAAATCTGCTATTATTATAAGTTTTTGTCAATAATCTAAAATCCAGTGTCACCATTATGAAATACCTAGGACTGGAGGAACCCATCACATTTTTCTTCTTATATAAATAAGCTCAGCGCAGGAAGAGGAAAATACTTTTACACGTCTGACTTCGTTAAATAGCAAAAGTTGCCATGAAATGGGTTTATATTTGAGCCAGTAGGAACATTTCAAAATTCGGGGTCATATTATGGGTATTGTTCAGAAATGACTGTACAGTGGGCATAATCGCTCTTAAAACAGCCATTTACCATACTGGCACATTTCCAAATAAAAGAGTTTTTAAATGTTTATTTTCTACGAATGCCTCCGGGGTTTATGCAAAGCCCTAAGCATTTTTAGACATCAATAACAGGACTGTGTAGTGATTCAGATTTAAAGGAGAAAAGTTGATTTGGAGTATGGGCAGTCATGCATGTAGCACCCGTCAATACAGGGAATCTGCAGCCAAATTGTACACTTCTGGCTGCCAACTTGACTTTTTAATCACTTTTCTCCCCCATGGAACCTCCAAACACACATTTTCCTGATGTTGCATTGCAGTTGCAAAAGGCAGTTGTGTGAGCCCAGGAATGTATGCAGATTATTTCTGATTCATTAAGAGGTGTGACATGAGTAGCATCTTATGCACCAAATCACTTTTTCTCCTTTGAATCTGAATTATGTCCTATGACCTAGTATGTTGGAAGCTAGTATTAATGTCCTATAGTGTGTTAATCTTCTATTTTTAAAAAAAAAAATTTCCCCAAAGATGAGGTCAGGCAGATTGGAGAGTCCTCTAGGAACAGAACTACAAATAGCAATAGCATTTAGACTTATATACCACTTCACAGTGCTTTACAGCCCTCTCTAAGCGATTTACAGAGTCAACATATTGCCCCCCAAAACTTGGGTCCTCATTTTACTGACCTCAGAAGGATCGAAGTCTGAGTCAACCTTGACCCAGTGAGAATTAAACTGTTGAACTACTGGCAGTCAGCAGAATTAGCCTGCAGTACTGCATTCTAAGCATTGTGCCACCAATGCTCACAGTATTGAACTCATTTTCTAGGATCATTCTAATTAATCATTTTAATTTTGACACAATATTTTTTTTTAAAAAAAACATATAAATGCATACAATTTCAACTATAAGCTTAGATGGACATACAATACCAATACATTTCTTTCCTCTTCTCTCTCTCATGCCATGGAACAATTGTATATATGTCTAGAATGTTATTTAAATTGCATCGATACATAATATTTTATTTTAAATGATATTCAAATGTTTAAGAACATCTACAGTATTATGATACCTTGCTAATATCTTCTTTCAAAAGACAGTGCAGGATGGGCTAAAATTGCAGGGAAGAGTGACTAGCAGAGAAGAAGGGATAAAGCAGTTCTCAGCCAGAATTGTTCATCGGTGCAAAGTGAGAAATTCAGTTCCTGGGGGTTTCTTTGATGGTCTGAGTGAGAGATACCATTTATATAGTGTTAACATGGATAGAAAAAAAGGGTTGGTCTTTTCACCTATACTGCATAAAACTGAGAACAAAGCACAGTAAAGTTCTCATCAGAGGGCTAGCCTCCTTAAATACTATTTGGAGACTGCTCCTGATCTAGAATACGTCTTTCTGGTTTGTAGCAATTTATAGCTACTATAATATAAAAATACCAAAGCTTTCACAATTTTACTTTTTGGTGCATTGCTTTTTTTCCAGACCACAATGCAAGTTCTTTAGATCAACTGCTTTAAAGAACTAAATAGCCTATGATCAACTTATGTCAACTCTATGTTGGACATTCTGCCCAAAGTCTTGGATGCTGTATAGAAAAAAAGGCACTTTTAATTGCAGAAAAAAAAGATAGAGGAGGGTATTTAATTATCAGTCAGACGCCACTTGGCAAACTGGTTATCTGTAGGTAGTCCTCAACGTACGACCATAACTGAGGCTAAGTGAAATATTTTTAAGTGAGTTTTGCCTCATTTTATGACTTTTCTTGCCACAGGTGTTAAGTGAATCACTGCAGTTGATAAATTAGTAAATAAAACGGGTTTCCCCATTGACTTTGCTTGTCAGAAGGTCACAAAAGGTGATTACATTACCCCTGGACACTGCAGCCATCATAAATATGAGTCAGTTGCCAAGTATCTGAATTTTTATCATGTGACCATGGAGATGCTGCAATGGTTGTTAAGTGTGAAAAATAGTCATTGTCAGGCCCCTCAAATCATTTTCAGGGTGCTGCCATTCTGTTGGGAGGGGGCGGCTTCTCCTCTGTTGGGAGGGGGGAGGTAGTGGGTTCTGAATGTGTTTCTTTTGCTTTGTTCCCTCAACCTTTGATGTATCTCTTTGGGTGTGAAAGAGGGGGAGGAATGTGCCTGGGGCCATCTGCTTTATTTCTGTTCCTCTGAGAAAAGGATGCAGCGCCTGGGAACAGAGTTTTATCGCTCTTTCAACTTCCAATTCCCATAACAACTTCACACCTGTGGATTGGCTGGATTTGGACTGGGCAGTTGGGCACCTGGGAGTAGTTTTGAAGAGAGGGATTTAATGTGACGTTTCACACAGGAATTCTTCAGATCTTGCCTAGCTTTACTGTTTTCACTATATCTCAATAAAAGTTCCTTTTGAAATCATGCCAGTTTCAAGAGTTCTGCTTTCTTAGGAATATTAGCTGAAGCAGGACCTTACAGTCATGTCACTTTTTTCAGTGACGTTGTAACTTTGAATCGTCACTAAATGAACTGTTGTAAGTCGAAGACTACCTGTAATATTATTCCTATGTTTAGGAAAATCAAATTCCTTGGTGCTTCTCCACCTTTCTCATTTGGTGAATTGTTGTGTTAACCTTTTCTTCTCAACCTTTTCTTCTCTTCTCTTTTGTTTCTTCTTAATGAAATAAAAGAGGGCATAAACGCCTGAGTAAATTAATGCTAGGTAGGTTATCTGTAATTACCATCTATGGGACACAATTTTTAGTTTATAATGTTTTTATATTTTCCACATATTTATATGTGGCACACTGTATTTAGAATTGTAGATCACAGTTCATTTGTTGGATGCAAATATTGTAGATCTGTGTGTGTCTCCATATTTTAAACAAGGTTTTTTTCTAAATTAATCTATCTGGTGAGAGACTTATGAGGCATGTTGTATAGAAGCTTTCTGTCATCTGGTGCTCTTTGAATGTTATTGTGTAGTGGGCTTCAGTAGGCAAGGAGCAGACCAGCATAGTTACAACATCATTTATTGACTCAAACTAGAACTGGAGAACTGCAGGCAGTTGCCTGTAATTTATACTCTGAGCCCACAGGGCCTTAACCAATCACAATACTTGAAAAGCCCGCCCAAATATGAATATTCAAAGTTTCCCTCCAAAACAGTTGGAGTTAACAGTCAGGGTCATCTAAAGGTTAGTTTCATTTTAGCTTCACAAGCAGTTGGAGTTAAGTTAGTTTCACTTTAGAAGGGCTTAACACAACTTTATATATATTCAATACATAACACTCCTCCCCCCTAGGATAGTTATCATCCTCAGTCTGTTCAATATTCATGGTCTTTGAGATAGGCTGGGGGCCCACGGATCCTGGTGGACCGCCACAATGTTATTGGAGAGTCCTGTTCAAGTGGAGTATCATCCATCTCCAGTTGACAGAGTTGTGATGGCTGTTTAGGTCGCCTGTGAGTGGCGGTGGCTCTATAGCCCTTCGTACCTCCATTTCCCTGGAGGCGGCCATGGGTGGTATAGGCAAACTTGAAGGAAAACAGTTCTCTTGTGTGTCTGATAAAACCTTGGGATCCTTACCCGGTACTGGCCTGGCCTGCTGATGCCATAACTGATCAATGTGGCATCTGACCGTATGATCATTTCCCAGAATAACCTCATGTGACAAGGGCCCCTTTATCTTCGTTACCCTAGCTACCACCCAAGGTGCCCCACTTCCATAGTTCCTGGCCCAGACCAATTCACCCAGCTGTAAGTTCCTGGGGGGCTTTGGCTGAGCCGTCTCTGCCGCTACTCTGGGTGAAGTCGGTCGAGCTTCGTTGTGAGCCGATGGCCCCACCTCAAATCCACTGGGCTGCAACCTGTTGCTGTATTGGGAGTTGTGTGTTGACACAGGAGAAGTTCGCCAGGCAGTGATTCCAGTCTTTAGAAGAAAACTTTCATTGAGAGAAATCCAAGTTAGGAACATACAATAGATGTTCCATACATCTATGTCGTACGACTGCTTACATTTTCCCCGAAACTACACACTCTATCTTAAGCAAGGAATAGCAGTTGTCTTCTGTGTTCTCATTCATTTTGTTGTCATCCTTACAATAAATCTTTCCAGTCCATTCTTGCTTTAGAAAGAACAAAACATAAGTTATGGAAAGCATGAAGTGGAAAAGATGATTTCTGGATTTTTCACCCCAAGCCCTTAATAGCAGTCACGTGGCTAGAAAGAAAGAGAGAGGATGGCTTAGAATAGAACAGTTGCCAATATTATTTATTTATTTATTTTAATTCCATTTATATCCCGCCCTTCTCCGAAGACTCAGGGCGGCTTACAAGCTTAGCATCCCACAGTTGCCCAGCTGCCCCTCTCATAAAGATTCAGTGGGGGATTTTTCTCTGCTCCACCTCTCAGCTCCATTTATTATCTCATTTTTTCTTTCCCCCACTTCTCCTCCCACACCAAATTTGGTCCTATTCTGTTCAGTTTTTAGAGAGTTACCACTCTAATAGAGAGACAGAAACCTGTGCCATTTACACACTTTTCCCAACATTTTGTTGAGTTTGAGAGAATTTAAAAAATAAATAAACCACTGCTGAGATGAAGTCCATTTAGGCATGCTTGTTCCCTTCTTACTCCACCAAGCAAGTTCCTTTCTTGCATTCAAATAATACAAAGCACTACTGGATGACTTTGTGATTCTCCTTTTACCCCCATTCTTTTGAAATATACAATGTCAACACTTCCCAAATTCTACAAGATAAAGCACCATATACATCCAGGCTGCTGCTTCACCAATGGGCCAGGCTTCTTATTTTTGCAAACTGTGCATATGGGCTTTTGTGGCAAGCTGTTACATCACCCAAAACAGGGATGTTAATTAGATTAACATATCACTGTGCCTGCATTAAGATTTGAGTTCTATAACCCCTCCCACTCACACTATTACAGCCTAGCGATCCTGTCATTATCTCACATTATGAGGCATCTCTCAGGAGGCTAAGAAATTTCATTACTTAATAAAGAAGATTTGGAACTGGTGTCAAAGGAAGTCCTTAAAGGGGAAAATGGGTTGGAGTGATATTGTGGAGGCTTTTTAATTGCATTGTTAAGTTTCCCAAACCTCATAAAAGTAAGCTCATATGTATCAGATAGTAAGAGAAGAATACAGGAATCAGATATCCTAACATTTACTATATTTATTTAGTTCTACAATCAAGGGGTTCCACGCAAAAAGTCTTGAGTGAATTACCAGAATCATTGAAACATGGTATTAAATCGTAATGTTGATTGTGCCAATAAGGGAAAAATATTAACTGGATGGAAGGAAAATATTCTACTATGTAGGTAGGAGAAGGAATGGCAGAGCCTGGGGACAGAATGAAAAGAAGAATCAGCCTAGAATCCCTATGTATCCACAAATTAACTAAGTCCAATCTTCCTAGAGTGCCATTGACTCTTATCTGATTGTAACAAATCAGATCAACTTTAGACTTGAACTGTGTCTTTTAATACAGGCCTTTTACACTATATTGTGGCATAGATTTTTATGGGGCATAGGTTTTTAGCAATTAATCAGCTTAATTGAACTGTCATGTAGGGATCAAGTCTTTCAGGCCTGACAACTATGATAATCATATTAAACAGCCAGGATTGGTCCACTCCAATTGAACTATCTGGTATTTTCATTACATTTAAAATCCACCTTT
Source organism: Vipera ursinii (assembly GCF_947247035.1). Taxonomy (NCBI): domain Eukaryota; kingdom Metazoa; phylum Chordata; class Lepidosauria; order Squamata; family Viperidae; genus Vipera; species Vipera ursinii. The sequence continues at coordinate 330,721,466 of NC_139512.1, forward strand.
CCTACAGAAGATATAAAGACAGACCCGAAATCACCATGACCTTTTAGACCTGAACTGTGTCAATTTGGTTGTTTATTTGTTTGTTTGTTTGTTTGTTTGTTTGTTTATTTTTCACATGTGGGAAACAGCAAAGCTGTTCAGAAAAATTCTGACTCAACTGGACAGCACAAGGCTGGACATGCTTAGCTTGCCTCACATATTAGGATGTGTGGAGGACAATGGGAAATATCTACCAACAAACCAAGTCATACCATGTTCAATATTGTTTTTTCAAATTAATTCAAGTAGAACAGTCTGAAGAGGACTCATGAGACGGCTTTGGACTTTTGTCCCAATATTGCTGGCCTTCAGATCCAGTAGCTGAAAATAGTTTGCCAATGCAGCCATCACTGTGTTTTTAGCACAAGTCTATATGCAATACATAATTGATAATAGTTATTCCTGTTATACCCGTCTTTGTAATGCAATTTTAATGAGGATGAAGAAAAAGAGGGGAGGTCTTATTTTACATCTGCCTCTCTATAAATATGCTTCATTATTTAATGCAGACATTTCCTGCTTTCCCTGCACTTGGCTCTGATCAAGGGCATGAGTTGGGTTTTTCAATAAGCTCACCTGGATTGCAGCATCTGAAGCTATTGGTGCAGCACATGACGCACATGATCCTACCCATAGAGCCAATGGGATAGGCTGATACGTGTTCTCCCATGGTCAGAGAGCTTAATAATAATAATAATAATAATATTTGCATTTGTATACCGCCCTTTCCCTGAGGACTCAGGGCGGTTTACAGGGAATTAAAATCGAAACATACAAAAGTTAAAACCAATTAAAAAAAAAAAGCATTAAATTCACCCTGTAGATTAAAACCCCAGTTAAAATTTTCTCCTCAGCCTGGGCCCGAGAGCTCAAAGAGCCAGGTCTTCAGGCCCCGGCGGAATGATCGGAGGTCGGGAGCAGTCCTCAGCTCCACCGGCAGCTGGTTCCAGAGGGCAGGCGCTCCCACCGAGAAGGCCCTATCCCTGGGTGTCACCCGCCGGCAATCTCTCACCGGCGGAACCCTGAGCAGACCCTCCCTGTGGGAGCGCACTGGGCGAAGGGCGTTTGATGCCGGCAGCAGGTGTTCCCTCAAATAACCCGGACCCAGGCCATGTAGGGCTTTATAGGTGATAACCAGCACCTTGAATTTCACCCGGAGGGCAACCGGAAGCCAATGCAGCTCGCGGAGTAGAGGTGTTACATGGGAGTATCGGGAAACCCCCATTACAACTCGCGCGGCCGCATTCTGCACCAGTTGAAGCCTCTGAGTGGTCTTCAAGGGCAGCCCCATGTAGAGAGCGTTGCAGTAGTCCAAACGGGAGGTCACAAGCGCATGAGTGACTGTGCGTAGGGCGTCTCGGTCCAGATAGGGACGCAACTGGCGCACCAGGCGAACCTGTGCAAAAGCCCCCCTGGTCACGGCTCCTATGTGATCTTCAAAATTGAGCCGTGAATCCAGGAGGACACCCAAGTTGCGAGCCCTATCAACGGGGGGTAACACCTCACCCCCCATCGTTAGAGGTGGGATAACTTGGTTAACCCGAGACGCCGATATGCACAGCCACTCAGTCTTGGCGGGATTGAGACGAAGCCTGTTTCTCCCCATCCAGACCTGAACCGCCTCCAGGCACCGGGACATCACGGAGAGGGCATCACTGGGTTGGTTCGGGGTGGAAAGAAAAAGTTGGGTATCATCAGCGTACTGGTGATACCCCACCCCAAAACCACGAATGATCTCGCCCAGCGGCTTCATGTAGATGTTGAACAGGAGGGGCGAGAGAACCGACCCCTGAGGGACTCCACAAATGAGAGACCTCGGGGCGGATCTCTGCCCTCCCGTCAACACCGACTGCGAGCGGCCCTGGAGGTAGGAGGAGAACCACCGTAAAACGGTGCCTCCCACTCCCAGCCCCCTGAGACGCCGCAGCAGGATACCATGGTCGATGGTATCGAAAGCCGCTGAGAGATCTAATAGGACCAGGACAGAGGAGCAACCCCTGTCCCTAGCCCTCCAGAGATCATTCACCAGCGCGACCAATGCCGTCTCCGTGCTGTGTCCAGGCCTGAAGCCCGATTGGTACGGGTCCAGATAATCAGTTTCCTCCAGGAACAGAGGGAGCTGATGCGCCACCACACTCTCAACAACCTTCGCCAGGAAGCGAAGGTTGGAGACTGGACGATAGTTGTTTAAAACAGCCGGGTCCAAAGCAGGCTTCTTGAGGAGGGGTCTCACCACCGCCTCCTTCAAGGCGGCAGGGAAGACACCCTCCTTCAAAGAAGCAGTTATTACTGCATGGAACCAGCCTCGTGTTCCCTCCCGAGCCGCATAAGCTAGCCAGGAGGGGCACGGATCCAACAAACAGGTGGTGGAGCTCAGTCTCCCCATGATCCTGTCCACATCATCAGGGGAAACAGGGTCGAACTCAGTCCAGATAACGTGCTCAAGACCGCCTGATTCCTCCACATCAGACTCTGCCCAGTCAGAGTCCAAGCCGGTCCGGATCCGAGCGATTTTGTCCGTCAGATGATGACTAAACTCCTCGGCTCGTCCCTGCAAGGGATCCTCCCTCACCTCCTGGTTAAGGAGGGAGCGAGTCACCCTAAACAGGGCGGCCGGGCGATTATCTGCGGACGCGATAAGGGCGGAAAAGTAGTTAGACTTCGCCGTCCTTATCGCCGCAAGATAAGACCTTATGAAGGTTCTTAACTGCAATCGGTCGGGTTCGGATCGGCTGGATCTCCAACCGCTCTCTACTGACAGAGAAGAGCTTCTTGGAGGTGACTGAGCTGAAGACCTAAAAGAAATGGCAATAGAGAAAAAGTTGAAACTTATCCAACAAAATGAGCTTCAATCTGGAGAAAAGCAAAGTCTTACATTTAGGCAGGAAAAAACAAAGGTACAAATACAGATTGGGCGAGAACTGGCTTAACTGTGAGAGGGACCTTGGAGTCCTAGGGACGCTCACTTGACTATGAGCCAGCAGTGTGCAACAGCGACCAAAAAAGCGAATACAATCCTGGGTTGTATAAACAGAGGCACGGAATCAAGATCATGTGAAGTATTAGTACTGCTTTATAAAACCCTAGTGAGACCACACCTGAAATACTGCAGCCAATTTTAGTCACCATATCACAAAAAAGATGTTGAGAGTTTGAAAAAAAAATCAGAGAAGAGCAACTAAGATGATCAAAGGCCTGGAGACTAAAAAATATGAAAAATGACTGCAGGACTTGGGTTTGGCTAGTCTAAAGAAAAGAAGAAATAGGGGAGACATGATAGCAGTGTTCCAGTATCTGAGGGGCTGCCACAAGGCAGAGGGGACCAGATTGTCAATTTGAATTGGATTTAAATCCTGTGAACGATGCGAGGGTGTTGAATATTGGTGGAAGGGGAGACTCAATTCCCTCCTCTTTTTCCATTTCATCAGGGCATGAGATGGTAATTACCAACAGTACCTTCTACTCTCTACGTGCTGCAACATAATTTACATTTGCCACTCCCAAACCATGTTTTAGAGATGTATTTAGAGATATATTGAGATGACAGGTTTCCATAGCTCCCTGTCGATGTGACATTCCATACCTCGGGGTGGGGGGGCAGGTTGGAAATGGCTATTCCAAATAATACTCTGAATTTACATTCTCCATTATGAATGAGAGATCAGAAACTCCCATTCTCCCTCATTTCAGCCATGGATCAAACTGGTTGTTATATCATCTGAAACATCTGTGCCAGTACACCTAAAAAAACAAGGCACAAGGACTTAAGGGCAGTGTCCGATGGAGTAAGAAACAGAATCTGCTGCATTTTTCAAAAAAATAACAATAGAGGCTAAATTTACACATCCAAGGAGCTTCCAGTGCTTTTTCTCTCTCTTCCTCCCTGCCTCAACACTTTCTACCCTTGATTTCTACTGCTGTAGGATCCCCAAACTTCTGGAATCAATTTAGCCAGAGCAGAGGATTACAGGGTAGGGATGACACTCACGCTGCAGACTGATATTGTTCCATCAGCAGGTGGGCACAGTGGGATACCAGCTAATATTATTATTCCATTCACTTATGGCATGAAATTTATATTATTACATTTGCATTGGTCTCTAATTGATTTATGAACATATAAGCTTGTTTAGAAAAAGGGAATAAGATTATACAAAATAGGAAACAGGGGAAGCAAGATCAGCTTTGTGGAAGTTCCTTACCTACCCTTGTGGATTGGTCTCTCTGTTTCAAGTTTTAATCTCTTCCTATGGCTAACCGGAAAGAGAAGCTGTGCCCCTAAGTATTAAGATCATGCTTTATCCTTGATAAACTGGTGGTGCTTCTCCTGCCTATTCATTTCCCCAGTGCTGTAGGTGTGCATGTGGGGTGTTTGCTGTCTTTGAGCCACAGACCTTTGTGAACAAATGCCATTTCTTCAGAAGGTTTCAGTCTCTCATGTTGGTATACTACAGAACACTGAAAAAGGTTCCCTCGATCTGCTTTTGGGCTGGGTGCAGAGGAATATTTTGCATTGTAGAGGCCTACATAGAGCATTGGTTGCCATGGCAACCATACAACCATTAAAAGAGGATGCAAGACTGTTGTGCTATGCCTGAGAGTGGGAAATCATGTATATTCTCTGCCATGTTTTATCTGTAGTACCACCAAGCGACAGCTACAGGTTTTTGAATCTTCCCTTCCTCTTCCTTGGCACTTCCTGAAGTGATTCTAAGGCCTGGGGTGACTCCTGCCCTCTATAGGAAGCTGAGCAACCCATATAGCACTCCAAGAAAAGGCTAATTCTATGCTCAAATTGTAATCTAAAAGTTTATAGCAGCCTGCTCACAATGTGAATGATTTCAAAAAATGGATTTCTTTGGCAGAGATAGAGGGAGATAATAGGTCTCTAGCAATGCAAACTAGAACTGTAGTGTCTTTCTTTATTATAAAAAGACATTTTAATAAATATTATCTTTACTATAAATATTTTTATAATAATTATTTTTATAAATATTATCTGCCCCGAGGCCTCTCATTTGTGGAGTTCCTCAGGGGTCGGTTCTCTCGCCTCTCCTGTTCAACATCTATATGAAGCCGCTGGGTGAGATCATTCGTGGTTTCGGGGTGGGGTATCATCAGTACGCTGATGATACCCAACTTTTTCTTTCCACCCCGAACCAACCCAGCGATGCCCTCGCCGTGATGTCCCGGTGCCTGGAGGCGGTCCAGGTCTGGATGGGGAGAAACAGGCTTCGTCTCAAACCCGCCAAGACTGAGTGGCTGTGCATATCGGCATCTCGGGTCAACCAGACTATTCCATCTCTAACGATGGGGGGTGAGGTGTTACCCCCCGTTGATAGGGCTCGCAACTTGGGCGTCCTCCTGGATTCACGACTCAATTTTGAAGACCATATAGGAGCCGTGACCAGGGGGGCTTTTGCCCAGGTTCGCCTGGTGCGCCAGTTGTGACCCTATCTGGACCCAGATGCCCTACGCACAGTCACTCATGCGCTCGTGACCTCCCGTTTGGACTACTGCAACGCTCTCTACATGGGGCTGCCCTTGAGGACCACTCGGAGGCTTCAGCTGGCACAGAATGCAGCCACGCGAGTTGTGATGGGGGTCTCCCGATACTCCCATGTAACACCTCTACTCCGCGAGCTGCATTGGCTTCCGGTTGCCCTCCGGGTGAGATTCAAGGTGCTGGTGATGACCTATAAAGCCCTACATGGCTTGGGTCCGGGATATCTGAGGGAACACCTGCTGCCAGCATCAAGTTCCCTTCGTCCAGTGCGCTCCCACAGGGAGGGTCTTCTCAGGGTGCCACCGGTAAGAGATTGCCGGCGGACGACATCCAGGGATAGGGCCTTCTCAGTGGGGGTGCCTGCCCTTTGGAACCAGCTGCCAGTGGAGCTGAGGACTGCCCCCGACCTCCGTTCATTCCGCCGGGACCTGAAGACCTGGCTCTTCGAGCTCTCTGGCCCAGGCTGAGGATTAATCTTATTTTAACTGGGGTTTTACTTATACAGGGACAAATTTAATTTTTTTTAAACTTGTTTTTATCTTTTGTATTTTGGTTTTTAATTACCCTGTAAACCACCCTGAGTCCTTCGGGAAAGGGCGGTATATAAATGTAATAAAATAAATAAATAAATAAATAAATAAATAAATAAATAAATAAATAAATAAATTATAAAAAATAGAGAGAGACTCTGGAGAGAGTGCAGAAAAGAGCAACAAAGATGATCAGGGGACTGGAGGCGAAAACATTTGAATGGTTGCAGGAATTGGGTATGTCTAGTCTAGAGAAAAGAGGAAATGGGGCAACATGATAGCAGTGTTCCAATATTTGACGGGCTGCCAAAAAGAAGAAGGGGTCACGCTAATCTCCAAAGCAATGGAGGACAAGAAGCAATGGATGGAAACTAATCAAGGAGAAAATCCTAGAACTAAGGAGAAATTTCCTAACAATGAAAACAACCAGTGGAAGAGCTTCCCTTCAAAAGTTGTGGGTATTCTATCACTGGAGGCTTTTAAGAAGAGACTGGACAGCCACTTGTCTGGAATGGTACAGGGTCTCCTCCTTGTGCTGGGAGTTGGACTAGAAGACCTCCAAGGTCCCTTCCAACTCAGTTATTATTATTATTATTATTTTAAAAGCATCTCAGGAAATGTATGTCCTCTCAGACTACAAATTAGCTTTCACCTATAGAAAAGTTTACAGGCAAATGAGAAACATTCAGATTCCTTTACAGTATGATTACACTCTTGTATTTCTGCTCCATATTCCACCAAAACATGTCACACCAGAATTTTGATGCCACCAGCAACAACTGATGTGTTCTTGGTGGTAAGGGCCCAGAGCAGTGATGGGATTCAGCTAATTCGCACCACTTCAGCAGAACCAGCAGTTGTTTTTTTACCCAAGCCCAGAATGGACTTCCAGAAGCGACATCCACACAGAGAACCTGTTGTTCACATATTTGAATCCCATCACTGGCCCAGAGGGATATTTCAGGGTGGTATCATGCCCAGAGAATGACTTACAGGCTTCTTTGATACCCTGTTTGATTTACTTTCTGACATTGAAAGAATCCTGGCAAAGTCTGCTTTGTAGGTTAAAGTGGTTAAGATTGTGATGGGTGAAATATTGACAGAAAAAGAACAAAGCTCTTTGGAGGGGGTACATGTTCATGCTTCCTAGACATTCAATTTATTTATGTATTAATGTGCTTGTTAGATTTATAGCTAACTTTTTTCAGATATTCTCCAGGTGTTTACTACCATCTTCCCACTTTTTCCTATAGCAGAAATCTTCAGAGATTGGGATTCATGTTCTATTTACTAAAACCACCCAGTGAATGTATGTGGGTGAGGATTAAACCTGGGCTTATTTGGTCCTGATTCTAATCCAATACTTTAACTGCTCTGTTGCATTGGTTCAAATTTCAATATAATCTGAAACACCTGGCTTTCCTTTTCCCCTTGTACTTCCTTCCATCAGTAAGCATTCTTTTATATCAGAATAAGTGAAGGTGATGCTAAATTTATTGGCAGCAAGGTAAGGATCCTAATAAGTGAGAATCAAAGCCATGCATGACTCCATCTTTCCTCTGCATAACTCCACCTACCACTTTCTGCTTTTAGGTCACTTTGCAGTCAGGTGGAGCATTGTCTGAGGGAGGGAATTGCAATTTGCTGTTACCTCATGTATTGTAGGGACACGGTGGCTCAGTGGGTTAGGACACTGAGCTTGTCAATCAGAAGGTCGGCAGTTTGGCGGGTCGAATCCTGAGTTCCGCGTAACAGACTGAGCGCCTGTTACTCATCCCAGCTTCTGCCAACATAGCAGTTCGAAAGCACGTAAAAATGCAAGTAGAAAAATAGGGACCACTATGGTGGGAAGGTAACAGCGTTCCGTGCGCCTTTGGCATTTAGTCATGCCGGCCACATGACCACAGAGATGTCCTATGACAGGGGTCGGCAACCTGAAAAAGGAAAAGAGCCACTGGGAACCGGTTCCATCACACATAAAAAAAGTGGGAGCCGCGTGCGTGCGTCCATGCGCGCACATGCGCAAAAAAGTTTTGCGCATGCGCAAAACAGTTTTTCCTTGCGGACGCCCGCGGTTGCCATTTTTTTTATGTGTGATGGAACCGGTTCCCGGTTGCGCAATGGCGACGGCCCGTCTGCAAAGCTGCCGAGGAAGGAGAAGCGGGATACTGGTTGGGGGGGGAGTGGCAAAAGTGGGGGGGGAGAGAGAGAAACAGCTCCGCCTTTGGTTCCCCCTCCTAAAGCACAGGGGCGCTAGAGAAAGTTTGGAGTTGGGTAAGGAAGCGCAAAATTCAGGAAGGAAAGCGGGGCGGCGGGCGAACGGGAGAACTGGGAGCATTGGGGGGGGCGGAGGGGAGCGATTACTGTCTCGCTACTAAAACGAGGGCCGGCCACTCCACTGGGGTGAGCGTGCCTGTCCTGCTCCCTTTCTCTTCCAAGCGGCGCTGCTCAGCGGAGATGGCGACGACGACCTCGGAGTCACAGCCTAGGAATGCTAAGAATGTGGGGTGGCCGCCGGCAGTGGAAGGCAGGAAATATTGGGGCTTGAGATCTCGCTGTTCTGTACCAGCCTGCTACTGGCCTTGCAGAAAAGGCAACCCCTTTATAAACGGCAAGAGGCTGGAATACGTCTGCCAAATTTATTACAAAAACAAACAAGACACGTACCAAGATACAGGAGCTTTGAAACACTATCTGAGCGGTTGCTTTCAGCAAACCAGCCCACCCCAAACATTCCCTTTATAAAGAGTTCAGGGCGTGGCCTCTCTTTGCCTCCTTCCGAGAAGCCCCACAGCCTTCCTCTGTTTGCTCCTACTTGACTGCCTCCTGCGTCGGGCGTCCTTGAACAGGGCCAGCTGTGGGTCATCTTCATCCACACTGTCAGGCTCACACAGCTGGGTCTCCATGGTGACCAAGTGGGAGGGGCCTGCCTGAGGGCTATCATCAGCAAGATCGTCAACACCCCCCTCCTCCTCTGAGTCGTCATCCGACCCAACTGCCGAACCCACAGGCTGACCCTGAATCACAACACTCGCTTTCCCCCCCCTCTTCCTCCCTCTCTCGTGCTTTACATACACACACACACACACACACACACACACACACAGGCACAAAAGCACAGAGAGTTCCCCTTCCCCCTTGTACAGGAATGAAAGGCCCCCCAAAGGAAGCCCGGCCTCTTCACCACACTGATCCACTGAGGAGGTTCTTTCAAGCGGGAGATGGGCAGAGCAAGATAGCCGAAGAAGAGACTCCTCATACGGCGCCGTCTTTTTCTTCCCCTCCAGCTGCTGGCTCTGAGCCCCAGCTCGCGGGTCTGCCTGGCGGCTTTGCGCAAAGCTTGCCAGGGTCGTTTTGAGATTTACACATGTCGTTCTCGGGGGGGAAAGGGGTACCCGACCTATTCCCCCCCCCGTTGAACGAGCCAGGGGAGGGCAAGAGCCTTTTCGGGCAGGGAGGGAGGAGCGGCGAGAAAGGGACGTTTGGGGTCTCTCGCCAAGGGGTGTAAGCCGAGGAACCCCGAAAATTGGTTTGAGTAGAAAAGGAGGAGCTTTGGCAGGGAGGGAAGTGAGGTTGGAAAAGCAGGCCGGGCGAAGGAAGGGAGCGGAGGCGGCAGCTTTGCAGACAGGCCGCAGCAGCTTTCCCAAGAAGTGGCGCCGCTGCCCGTTCACGTGGAGGTACGCGCGCACCTCTCCAAAGGTTTGGGGAGGTGCGCGCGCACCTACGGTCATTCAGAGAGGTGCGCACGCACCTTTCGGAATGGGCAGCGGCGCCGCTTCTTGGAAAAGCTGCTGCGGCCCGTCTGCAAAGCTGCCGCTTTTGGCAGCTTTGCAGACGGGCTGCGGCAGCTTTCTCAAAGAGCGGCGCTGCTGCCCGTTCACGTGGAGGTACGCGTGCACCTCTCCAAAGGTTTGGGGAGGTGCGCGCGCACCTCCGCCCGTTCGGAGAGGTGCGCGCGCACCTCTCCAAATGGGCGGTGCCACTCTCCATTTGGAGAGGTGCGCGCGCACCACTGCCCATTCGAAGAGGTGCGCGCGCACAGGCAGCTGGGAGCCGTGTCCTAGGACAAGTGCTGGCTCATCGGCTTTGAAACGGTCATGAGCACCAGCCCCTAGAGTCGGAAATGATTAGCACGCATGTGCGGGGGAACCTTTACCTTTACCTTTACCAAGTATTCTTCAATATACAGTAGTTTCATGGCACAGCTGAAGATTTTGATATCTAGGCTTATCTCACAGGGGTTTTAGACAAACAGACTCATACGCTATATGCTCTCTTTACCTGAAGGTATCCCATGAAACCAAAGAGGAGGCAGCATAATGCAGACATGGTCAATAATGCTCTTGGTGATGGAGACCCATCGTTTTAATCTTTGATTTTTAATCTTTGAAGCACATTGCACATGGGCTGCAGAATGCATGTGTAACCACAGCAGGAAAGAAGTCAGTCTAAATAATGTGTTCAACATACCTAATCATTTACCTGGTAGGTTCTTTCCCAATGCCCAAGAGAAAATCCAAGTGTTTAAAGCTTTGTGAAAGTCAATAGTGTCAAGTAGCATATAAGATGGATTTATATAAAGGGCCTCTTAGATATAGTTCCTACCTGCTCTAACAGCTGCAGAAGCAGAAGCTGTTGAAGAGGACCTGCAAATTGTGTATGGGCCTATATGGAAGAATGTCATTCCATCAAGAAACAAAGATGTAAAATCTGCATATTGGGGGGCGGGGGGGTCGCCACTACAGCTACTTAGCCTTGCTTTGGTTGAACTGAAGTCAGCTCAAGTCCCTCTACCTTCTCACAGCCTTCAGATACTAGGAAAGACTAATGGTATTATTTGGTCAGCCAGGCTACAGATGTATAGATGTGTGTGATTACTTTTATTATGGGTTTTTAATTTTTCTGGCTATAATTTCTCATACTTAAATTCTACTAATCCAATAAAGGATAAATTTTAGTTTGGTGAATGGTCTGGCTAGAGAAGAGGCTATAGATAAGAGTAACCTCCATCTTCAGTGGAAATTAATGTTGAATAAGAATTGTTTGGGGGACACACAGAAAGAAAAGCTATTGATTTTACATCTTAAGTAGCTTCTGAGACTCCTCAGAAGCATCTGGTTGTTCATTATGAGAGGATGAATACTGGAGATCAACACTTACGTTGATTGAGTAATTGTATTTTTTTTTACTATGTGACTGTTATTTTAACATGTATTTGTTGAGGCTGAAAACTATTCAGATAAATTTAAAGTCTTCCAACAACTCTGGGCACTTTACATTATAAATCAGTATACACATAAAAGAAGAAAGGGAAGTCCTTTGGAATAGGGTCCTGAGGTCTCTAGTTATGAATTTTATTTTATAGGCTGAAAATAAATCAGCCTAGTTCTTCTCCTCCCACTAAGAAAACCACAAAGAAATAGAGCAAAGCGCAAAGAAATGTAAATCATTACTATATGCGCAAATATAACTGATAGTTAAAATAAAGGGATTTGTTTATTTTTATATGTTCTACTGCAATAGAAACTGTAACAAAACACATGTGTTACTGAAACTGAAATGGACTAGATTTGAAATTTTCACCAGCAGAACTTTCATGATTGCTTGAGCATATAGAAAAGATAGAAAGTTAAAACATGGGACTAGAACTGTCAGGAGAATGGACATATAAACCTTATAAGTTTCTTTCCATTCCTTTTCTCTATTTTTAGGTTACGTAAGCTCATACTAGGGACGTGGTGGCTCAGTGGGTTAGGATGCTGAGCTTGTCAATCAGATGGTCGGCAGTTTGGTGGGTCGAATCCCAAGTGACGCATAACAGAGTGAGCGCCTGTTACTCATCCCAGCTTTTGCCAACCTAGCAGTTCGAAAGCACGTAAAAATGCAAGTAGAAAAATAGGGACCACTATGGTGGGAAGGTAACAGTGTTCTGTGCGCCTTTGGCATCTAGTCATGCCGGCCACATGACCACGGAGACATCCTCGGACAAGCTCTGGCTCTTCGGCTTTGAAACGGAGATGAGCACCGGCCCCTAGAGTTGGAAACGACTAGCACGCATGTGCAGGGGAACCTTTACCTTTACCTTTAAGCTCACACTGTATGGGCAAAAGGAGACTTGAAAAAAAAGGAACTTAATAACATTGCTAAAACAAAGAAGAGGCTGTTGATGTCAGTCCTTTGTTAACATTTGAGTTGATTCTTCAACAGAGAGGGAAGGAAGAGGTTTTTCAAACTAGTTCATTAATTTTTCTTTAGCTTTTGGTCAGTTATTATATACTTTCAAGGGTCTCCCCTGCTCCATGCTTCAATTATATATTTCATTGCAGACATTCAGGGGAGGAAAAGTAAGGTAAGATAAGGTAAGGTAAGGTAAGGAGAAAGGAAAGGAAAGGAAAGGAAAGGAAAGGAAAGGAAAGGAAAGGAAAGGAAAGGAAAGGAAAGGAAAGGAAAGGAAAGGAAAGGAAAGGAAAGGAAAGGAAAGGAAAGGGTGATGATTGCAAATTGTGAGATTGAAATTCTACTTCTTTTTTAGATGTGTCATGCAAAGATCATAAAAAGAGGGCAAGGCTTTCATCACATCATTTCTGACACACACACACCCCTGCAGATGTCCCTGTATTGCATTACATAATTGCTGGGTTTTCATAACAGGCTGAACTAAGAGGAAGTAGGATTGGATTGTTAGTGGTTCAATGTGTTCAAATCCAGCAATTGTTTTAGCAGATTAATGGTAAATCTCCCAATCTTTGTGAACTGAGGGGCATATTTGGCATTATGAGATCATGTTATGGCCTTGCACACAAAATGAATAGTATGTCCATTTATAAGACACTCGGTTATCAGAAAGCAACCAAAATACTGATTTGGAGTAGCCTACTTTATAATGTATCTTTAGAATGGGGGTAGTGAGAAGTGACCCAGAAGCATTGCTGAAAAGACAAGTTATGTTACAGGCTAATGCTTTCCTTTGCAGAATGCTAACTTCCCATTCATTTTTTTATAAAGGAAAATGCTCAAATAAAATTAGGTAGAAAAAGGAAGGAGCTTAGTACCAAGGCACATAGTTACCTCCTGATTCCAGATTAGGCATCCAGGTGTTCATTCATAAAATGGATTATAAAATGCTATGTGAAAACATCAGTTGTTAATGCACTTTTAATATTTGACATATCATTGCCTTCAAAATTATTATTTGTTAAATTAGTATTTGAATATGTTATTATCAGTATTTGTATTTTCTTTTTATCCTCTAATACTGCTGGACTTGGTATGTTGGAACCACATTTCAGTTTGACTTTTTCAAATGCTATAACTTGGATGCCATGTTTGCTTTTGCCCTGCAGAGCTCTTCAAAGCTAGGTTGCTTGCTTGGTGGCTCTTGTGGAGGATCTCTGCAGGACATGTAATATACATGTAATAATATTCTGTAATATTGCAACTGAACTAGCTATTGTATTATTTCAGTAATGTAACTGCAGATAGGTTAAAACAGATCTGCTAATCAATCACCTTGAAAGCATTTCCAGTGCATCCCAATTGCCAAATACCTTTCTCCCACAAGCAGATCCCAAAGGTAAGTTCAACTCCTTGCTCAGCAATGAAGCAGAAGGTGTAAAAGGCAATCAATTTCTCCAACTAAAATGTGAAGGGCAGGATAGCATACCATTTGCCTCTGGGCCAGAGGTAAACTTGGTTTCTCAGGAGTTGTTGGGAGTTGGAATTTCTTGTGTGAAAGGCATTCTAGCTGGACTTCAGCCATCAGCATCCTTATACTGCTGCTCTGGAGTGGATAAATTAGGGGTAACTGAGATAAGGGTGGAACATCAGAGAATGTTCAGTCTCTGGTATCTCCAATTTAAAAGATTATCTGATAGCAAGATTGGGAAAGGGCCTTCTAAACTCTAGCCAGTCCAGATAGATAACTTCAAGAGATAAAGCCAGCTGGGTTTTCTAATGATGATTTTCATTTGTGTAACCTCAGCTGTACTTGGAAGGTAGGTATGGAGGATATCACTGATTACTCATATCTTCCATCACAGGGCAAATATTATAACTATTGTGTTAATTTTAATCACAATAACACCAAAATCATGAAATATGTATCATGTTAGCCTTTTTATTCATGAATCGTGGTGTTGTAAGTACTTAAGGGCAACGTCTGCCTTATGTTACAATGCATGTTTCATCCCTTGCCCCAGTAATGCCTATGGTTCATCCTTCTACCCTTTGTGATACTCTGTCATTCCAGTTGGTGAAGATTAATGAGGAGATGCCATGCATTCTTTGTGAAAGATTGAATTTCTTATTCCAGGACTGACATCAATTTGTGCTAGCCTTGGATAGTTTTTGAGATCCTAACATGCTGGGAACCCACTAACATCACAATTGCCTTAATGTAATGCCAGGAAGTCAGGTCTGTGAGCCATCAGCTTATCTTTATCTGTCTTCACTGGTGTTCTGAGACACTTTGGTTTGAAATCTACCATATTATTCTCATGCCTTTTCCTTGGGCAACACACTAGTAGGGATACTGCTGGGATGGCAGCTCTGAGATTTGACCAACAGGGTCTTACCCTATGCCAACTACGGGTCTGTTTTTCTTCTCTGCTGTTTTATTTATTTACATTATTTATATACCTCCAACTTCACAAGGAATCCTTGTGTGCAAAAAACACCCCCAACCCCCTGAAACATAAAATCCATTAAAATAGCAAAACAATAACTTGCTCCCCCCCCCCAACATTCACATCATAAGCAACTCCCCAGTTAATTGTCATAAATTAAAAGTCCTGCAAACTGCTCCAATTAGTTTGCCTTTTGAAATATTATTGGGAGAGTGCCACCTACAGTTTGGGAGGTAAATTGTTCCATAATAATGGAACAACCTCAGAGAAATAATAATAATAATAATAATAATAATAATAATAATAATAATAATAATAATAATAATAATAATAATAATAATAATAGTAGTAGTAGTAGTAGTAGTAGTAGTAGTAGTAATATAAAGTTGGAAGGGACCTTGGAGGTCATCTATTCCAACCCCCTGCTCAGGCAGGAAACCCTATACCATTTCAGACAAGTGGCTGGCCAGTCTCTTCTTAAAAACTTCCAGTGTTGGAGCATTCACCACTTCTGGAGGCAGGTTGTTCCACTGGTTAATTGTTCTAACTGTCAGGAAGTTTCTCCTTAGTTCTAGGTTGCTTCTTTCCTTGACTAGTTTCCATCCGTTGCTTCTTCTCCTGCTTTCAGGTGCTTTGGAGAATAGCTTGACTCCCTCTTCTTTGTGGCAGCCCCTGAGATATTGGAACACTGCTATCATGTCACCCCTCACCCTTCTCTTCATTAGACTACACATACCCAATTCCAGCAACCGTTCCCTATATGTTTTAGCCTCCAGTCCCCTGATCATCTTTGTTGCTCTTCTCTGTACCCTTTCTAGAGTCTCGACATCTTTTTGACATCTTGGTGACCAAAACTGGATGCAGTATTCCAGGTGTGGCCTTACCAAAGCATTGTAAAGTGGTATTAGTACTTCACGTGATCTTGATTCTATCCCTCTGTTAATGCAGCCTAGCACTGTGTTGGCTTTTTTGGCAGCTGCAGCACAGTTAATAGAAGTCCCTTCCAACTCTGTTATTCAACAGCTTGAACTTATTCCCTTCTCCCACTCCCTTGATCTCACAAGGAGAAAATTTTTAGAATCCCAATCTGAGATGAAAGCATTTTAAAAGTAAACAGTCCTGCAGCTAACTGGGCACTAAGGCTTTACGTATAATATTAATTTCTAGCATGAAAAAGGAAAAAGTCTCAGGATCTGGCAAAGGAAAAAAACCAGAGGCAGCTCTCAGTTCTCCTGAATTTACTGCCATCAATGAGTGGATTGTTCCAGTTTATAATGTTCAGTCCTTCACCCCAATAAACTGACAGCTTGGAAGAATAAATGCAAGAAAATTCCTTCATGTAATACTATAAACTACACAATTGATTTAGTACACCTATTTTCTATTAAATTAAAGCTTAATAAGTTTCAGTCTCCTTTAACATGTGAGTTCTATTCTATTGGTTCAAACCATACCAATCTGCCCAAGTGAATTTTCAATCTCAGCAAAATTTCACAGTATGTTACAGTGCATTCCTGAATCTTCAAGTATCTGACTTTTTAAAAAGGCTTATAAATTAATGAGTAACATTAAATGCTGCTAATACTCATGTATTTATTAAACTATGTCCAAGGATCATTAAACAGGCACACCAGGTAATTAACACTCTCTCTCTCTCTCTCTCTCTCTCTCTCTCTCTCTCTCTCTCTCTCTCTCTCTCTTTTTTTTTTTTTACACACTGGTTCTAAAGAGTTTGCCTGCAAGATAACGTACCCCATTGCTTTGAGTGGAAATCACTGGAACAAATGCCATGATTAGAAGCAGGATAAATAGAAATTTCTCCCTGGAAAAATGCTGGTACAAATATGAGAAACAAATAGGTGAAATCTGGGTCACCACAGCAACTGGCAGATGTGTGCAAAATTCTTGTCTGTGATAATCACTTTTTTCCCTTTTTGTCTGTTAATGCAGCAGCAAAACTGTTTGTTTCTTCCTATAATAATCGAGAGATTGTACTTAGGACACTTTAGGATAAGAAATTCTGATACCATTGGAAGGAATTGGAGATAGCCACCATTTGCTCACAGTGCCTCAGGAAAACCAACCTGAATTCACATAATCCACTTTTAGCTTTGTTAACTTTTTAACTTTGATTTTTACTTTTAACTTTTACATTTTAACTTGTACATTTTTAGCTGTGCTTTTTAATCACTTTTTTATTTTATGATGCTGTTTCTAAACCACACAGAGTCGCTTAAGAGAGATGGGCAGTGTACAAATTTGATAAACAAAAAAATAATCAATTAATTGTGCTACTGATTACTTCATGAGCCTTTCCAGGCACTAGACTTCTATGTCTTTTTGACCATAGAGACATTTTGGAGTTTGGATATGATGTCCTATTTACTCACTGATGCTCTCTAGTTGCTGTTCCAAGTAAGCCATTCCAGCTTTACAAGGTTCTTACTGGAATTTCTGAGAAATACTCTTTCCTCAATTCACCTTCCCTTTTGTGGGTTCCAAATTGGAAGGTGGAAGATGGAAGGACTCGCTATTTTTAACAAAAGATATTGTATTTTCATCATTATGGTGGTGTAGTGGTTAGAATGTAGTATTGCAGGCTGACTCTGTCCACTACCAGGAGTTTGATCCTGACCGACTCAAGGTTGAGTCAGTCTTCCATCCTCCTGAGGTCAGTAAAAAAGCGGACCCAAATTATTGAGGGTGATATGCTATTAACTCTGTAAACCAATTACAGAGTGCTGTAAAGCACTATGAAGCAATACATAAGTCTAAGTGCTATTGCTATTGCCTTTATGTTTAGCTTTTTTCTTTTTTTAATTAACTAAAAAACCAAGAAATAAATAAAAGGGGGCTCCCACCTCAATATGGAGGGAACATAATAGAATTCTATGCTGCACAGGATATTCCTAGGCCCACCCATGATCAAGAATCCCTGGATATTGATTACCCCAAATTGGAATTGAAATCCACTTGAGCTTAGTGCCAGTCTTTCCATAAACCTGACTTCTACTATTGATTGATAGGTGTTGAGGACGTTGGATCCAGTATATGTCCTGCTTTGTGAAATCTCACTTGTGCTGAAAAGAATCACATCCCAATGTCAAATTCATAAACTGGGTGAAAAGCATAGTTTGGGAAAGGCTTTGCAGGACAAACTGTTTGCAAACTTGTTTTTCAACTATGTAACATACTGAATAGTCTGACTTGCTTATTTGGCATGAAGGGTTTCCCTAAAGAGAACAGAGCAAAATGACAGGAATATACACTATGTTCTTTGACATTTGCTTTTCCTTAAGCAGATGGCTGACTGCAAAACTGCTTCTGAGAATAAATAAGTGGAAATCCATTGTATTTGGGAATCATAGCTAGCTGAAAGACTAGGAGTCAGCAAATAACTGGGGCACCCTTCTTGTTTGAACCAGCCTGAGCCACGTAGTTTAACTAGAAAAAAAATGGAGAGATGGAGGGGGTTAGAGAGCCTACCTAGGTTGACCCAGATCCCCTCTTTTTTCCAATGGCACAGCTAAAGCTGGGCATCCTTCTCTTTCACAATCTCTATCCTTGAGATCCTTAGTTTCTTCCTTAAAAATCAAAATACTATAGAAAAGACAGTTAGCTATAACAAAGAGTAAGATACATATAGAAAATACAAAGCTAGGGAGCAACTGAGAGAAAAAGGGGGATGTTAACTTTCCAAATAGATCCAGCTAAAGCTGAAGTTTGGGTACTCCTGAGTCACAGATTTCAGCTGCTGGTACATTCTTTAAATTCTTCAAATTTGTCTATATCTATATCTATATCTATATCTATATCTATATCTATATCTATATCTATATCTATATCTATATCTATATCTATATCTATATCTATATCTATATCTATATCTATATCTATCTATCTATCTATCTATCTATCTATCTATCTATCTATCTATCTATCTATCTATCTCTATCTGTCTGTCTATCTATCTATCTATCTATCTATCTATCTATCTATCTATATCTATGTGTGTGTGTGTGTGTGTGTGTGTGTGTGTGTGTGTGTGTGTGTGTGAAATGTTTGTTAAGCATTCAGAATACACTTGCTTAGTCCCAGACACGGGACAAATCTTATTTCCTGTTTCAGCCTAGCCCAAGGCCATCCACAGGCAGTAGCCACAGCAGTGGCAGCTCATATTTGTGTAAATTTTTTGGCTTGCTAACAAAGAATAATCGGTCTCCCTTTATTCTATGTTAGCAAGCCAAAACATTTACACATATATCTATATCTATCTATATCTATATCTATATCTATATCTATATCTATATCTATATCTATATCTATATCTATATCTATATCTATATCTATATCTATATCTATATCTATATCTATCTATCTATCTATCTATCTATCTATCTATCTATCTATCTATCTATCTATCTATCTATCTATCTATCTATCTTGTCTGTTGACAGGACTGATGAAGGGAAAAACCTCCTTCTTGTGTGAAACCCTGGCGGGGTTGCTGGCAGATCACACAGACTGAGGTGTGCTCTGACTTACCTGTTTCTCTAGTCTAGACGGGAGATGATGCATGCCCTGAACCCATTTGCAAGGGCCATCCCTTGCACTTTGGTGTGCAATGAAGATGCATTCAAGAGAAGCAGGGAACTTAAATAAAGAAGTAGCACTTGAGACTTGGTGGTGCTACTGCCCTGCTGTGCTCATGCGGCTGCTACCTTGGCAATCTGCCCTTTGCAAAGCTGCCGTTCAGACAGTGGCTCAATGCCAAGGAAACACTTGATGTAGGGCAATTCCAATTCCCCCTCCCACCTTCCCCATATGCATCTGTTTCCAAAATGCTCATGGCTGAGTAAGGAAATTGGATGAAGAGTGTCTCTCTGTGTCTGTCTGCGTCTGCGTACGCCTACACTGATAGCAGACCTAAACAGCACGTGGATCCTCTTGTGTGCATTGACATTTTCAGCCAGCTGCAGAATTGCCACAGAAATGGATTGTTTCACTTCATGGATTCCATTACTAGCTGCTCTGTCTGTAATGTTTCAGGTGTGTTACAAGTCTTAAGCAATGTGAGTACATTTAAAACATTCCCACACAATAATAAGTACAGCATATATAGTACGATACCCACCTTCAAAGTTTAAAGCAGCCAAACATCAGCTAATACCAGCAGAACAATTTTAGTATCCCCCAGTCCTTCAGTTAAAAAAGGGTAACATCCAAAAACTGAAATTGAGAAAAGCTCGTGAGAAAACCTAGCTTACATTGAAGGCATGAAGGCAACTATAAATATAAAGAGCCGTGGTGGTGCAGTGGTTAGAATGCAGTATTTCAGGCTAATTCTGCCAACTGCCAGCAGTTTGATTGTAACCAGCTCAAGGTTGATTCAGCCTTCCATTCTTCTGAGGTCTGTAAAATGAGGATCCATATTGTTGTGAGAAAAGCGCTGACTCTGTAAACCCCTTAGAGGGCTGTAAAGCACTATGAAGTGGTATATAAGTCTAAGTGCTATTGCTATTGCTATTTTCCATAGTGGTTTATTTCCAAGGTGTAGTATCCCAAAAACATGGCTTCTGGACATGGATTTTCTATCTAGCTTTGCCTTTATCAAGTTGTTACTCCTTCTATGATTGTAGCCATACTGTTGGGCTACTACAAAGTCACATATAAGGATCAAGTTAAAGGCCTTTTTCCATAACTATTTTTTCACTTTGACCAACAAGATGCCCTTGGGAAGCCTTCAGATAGGCCTTTGCATTCAGTATTACATTACTGTATCTCTGAAGGTACACTAAAGCTGGTGTTCCACAATGAATGTCTGTAATCCACTTAAGGTGGTAGCCACTATCATCTCACATCAGTGATGAGTTTTCAGTTGTCTCCTTTAATACATTCTCATACGGTACAATGGAAATCCAAACACACCTGCTGTGCAATGCTTTTAAAATATGCACGTTATTTCATTTATGTGTGCCTCCTGGCTCTGTTCTTCATGCAGAAGAAAGCAGAAGGAAGGGATCAATAACTCTAATACAAAACAAAACAAAACAATGACAAAACAGTTATTTATGAAATTGCTCAAGATCTATCTACTGGGTCACTAACACGCATCCCACAGATGTTTTCCTTGGTGCCTCTTAGGCTTTATGAGAGACCCAATTTTTGTGTTTCAATTCTTTAATTAACAAAGAACTATACAAGGGACTTTCACTACAAAGGAAAGCCCCAGCTCTACCCACCTTTATTTCCAAAAATGCATTTGATCTTGCATACAAAAGCAATCTAAGCACACAGAAACAGTAGAGAATTGCTTTGTTTTGAAGTGTGCCACTCCCCTGACAAAAGGCAGAACAGGGCTTCTTAGCTGGCTAGAGAGATATTGAGGAGCAAGTCAATATCTTTTCTTTCTGGAACGTCTGCATCAGTTTCTCACAAGTCCAGTTGTTCCTGCTATCTCGAGAGGATTGGCGACATCTAATTTAGAGCACTATTCTATGCCCAGAACAGACTGGCCTCTGGGTTATGAGAGAAATAGCAAATTCCTGCTTATGTTCCTCTGCAACTGATATTCAAAATGTGCTATCTCTTAATTCAAGAGGCATTCATGAGTCTGTGTACAATCATTAATAGTCTTTTCTTCCAATAGCCAGTGAATGTCACTATGTGTAATTGAGGCAAAATCACATAGTTTCCCTTTGCCTTCTCTGAAAAACCGAGTGATCTGCCCTATAATTCCAGTATCCGTTTCTTTAGCTACATACACCATATAATTGTATAATCTCTATCATGTCCTTCCTTGCTTGCCTTTTCTTCCTAAGTTAAAAAGCCCAAACCATTATAAGATTCCTAATGGGGTGGAGACAAAACAAAGGAACAAAATGTCAAGGAGCACATGTGGAGATGAGTTTTGATAAAAGAGAATAGGCATCCTTTTCCTCATCTGCCTTTTTCTCCAACTCCCCTTCTTAAACTCATAGCCATGTACTATAGAAAGGTGATGGTGTATTGCATCTATGCTTGAGACACTTGCAGTAGCTATCCATTTTTTCTTGGCATATAGTAAATTAAGGTATGCTTCAAAAACCTTAAATAGATTTAGGCTTGGTTATCTGATGGAAGTTTGATCTCAATATGAGTATGTAGAAAAATCCCCATTTTGGAATCTTAGTTTTTCAAGGTCCATCTATCACACACATAGCAGAGAGTTTTCTCTTACGATAATCCCAATAATATGCTCTTCCAGGATTTATGCTCAGGACACAAATTGTCTCTTTTTAGGAAAAGTGTTGACATTTTAATTAGCTTAATAGTGATTTTATCTGCTTTTAATGACATTTTAAAGCATTAAAACAAGTTTGTTTTATCCATGTTGAATGCCATGTGGGAATAAATTCTATGTATGCGTGTATGTAAATAAAGCCTCTTTCCCTTACTGTTACTTTTTGTAAAATCTGCTCCTTGTTTTGATTCTTTTGGAAAGATTTGGATTTTAAAAATCCCAATTCAGCCCCAAAGGTTCTTCATGTTCTGCAAGCAGGAAAAAAATCCAACTTTCTGTTCCACTCCAATCCCTGTCATTCCCTGTCAGCTGTTTACTGCCTGTTCACAGCATGGATTTGGGCAGCTAATTGTGTAATAGATGATCTTGTTTGTTGGGCTTATTGTCAGCCTTGTTAACCTCCCATCAGGGGTTTATCTCATTTCTCCCTAACTGCATTGTGCCTCTGGTTTAGCTATCCTAGCTTGGGGCCTTTCCTGCATAGTCATTTATTTGCTCAAAGAGGCTTCTTCTTAATTCTCATTTGTGGTGCCCAATTTAGCAGGTCTATCTTCAGTCTTTCCCAGCAACACCTACCAGAGTGTGAGACTATGACTCTTACCATTCGTAGCCAAGCTTTTCCCATGCCAGTTTTATATGCAAGCAGTTGGTGTCTGAAATCTGTTTGGGTGTAGGTCACAAATTAAATTGTTTTAGTTGGATGCTGAGCATAAAGGGGCCTGTTGGTATTTAGGCTAACAGCTAGCCCAGGATCCTTTTTTAAAAGTGAGAATCACAATTTGTTATAAGCTGAACATGGGCATATAGAGCTTTTACCATAGTTTTATCTAATATTCTGGAAGCATATTGTTTCTGAATTAGGTATGTCAAAGAATTTTGTTTTATTACCATTTTTAAGCAGATCGTCCAAATGTTCATATCTTGAAGTCCTTTACAGATTGGGACACTTGCCTGGATTTTGTTATTGCATTCTCAGCTGAAATATTAAAATATATCTATGAAAAAGTGTGTGTGTTTGTATGTTACATGCACACTCTTTCACTTTACCAAAACTGGAATACAAAAGACATAACTATGTACTAAAACAGAAACCTTGCTTCAAAAAGACTCCAGGTTTGTTTCTGGCATATTTATTGAAAACCTTCTTAGGGCGTCACATCTGGAAAAGAAGTGATTGCTACCTAAATGGTCTACTGTTGTCTTTAATGTAAAAGAATTTCAGAATCTGTATTTCTTCTCCAGATGTTGTTGAGATTCCCAACTTCCCTCATTTTTGCCAACCTGGTAATCATCATAGGTAACAGAAACTAAGCATTTGGAGGCCCACTGCTTCCTCATTCCATTGCTTGGCAGAAAACCCTTCCTAAACAATTATCTTTAACAACACCATAATCAGAAGGTTTTGTAGAGAGCAGCTTCTCCACAGTTATTTTTTAACTTTTCCTCTATAACGGGTGCTTGTGTTTGGTATGTATGTAAAGTCAAAGGAGAGCACTATAGTATGAAAAGATTGGAAGATCAGACTACATAAAATCCATGAATGAGCCAAGAGTATCATAATTATAAAATTAAGCTTGGCAAAAAAATATTCCAGTTTAAATCATTGGCTCTTCCTGTTGATTGTTTATTCTAACATTCCCTAATATTTTGCCTTTCAACTGACAATGCTGCTAGTTAGAGCTGAGCTGTGCTGAATTATAGCACCACTTTAGTAATGCTGAGAGGCAAGCATGACTTTAAAATATGATTATGTCTGGAGGGTCTTCTCTCAATATTTTCTAACTGAGTTGTTGCTTTTAAGAGAGGGTAACCAGAATTATGATGGTTATTCCTACAAATGGCCTTCAGGGAACAGCTGCAGATCAATAAATTCAGGGACTGATGCTTCATTGTAGGATTTTGCAGTTCATATCTTAAGACTTGTCGGCATATAGGTTGTGAAGTGAGCTGTTGTTTTTTTTTCCTATGATGGACCATGTTTCTCTGAAAATAAGACCTACCCCAAAAATAAGCCCTAGTTAAGGCCCCACCCACCTGCCCGCCTCTTCCCTTTCACTCCCCTTCTGGGCCAGACTGCTGGCGCTTTTGGCCCCCTGGCTTCCTTCACAGCTCAGCCCACACAGTCACTGAAGCCGCAGGTGGAGCCCCAGAGGGTCAGGGAGGATGCTGAAGTGAGCAGGTATCCTACCTGCAGCACCTTTGCCAGCTGCCCCTTCCCCACC
The DNA here is from genome assembly GCF_947247035.1 of Vipera ursinii. Classification (NCBI taxonomy): domain Eukaryota; kingdom Metazoa; phylum Chordata; class Lepidosauria; order Squamata; family Viperidae; genus Vipera; species Vipera ursinii. The sequence continues at coordinate 330,745,669 of NC_139512.1, forward strand.
AGAGCCAGAATGCTGCCACATTTCAGTAGATGCCAGCCTTCCCTCCAGCGGGCCTGGGTAGCTTCTGAAGAGAGACAGGCCCATTTCAGTGCCTGCCGCCCTTGAGGGGAGGGGGTTGCCTTGCAGTGGTGTGGCAAGCTGGAGAGCTTGCCACACCACTGCCCAGATGCCCTTGCTTCCCCCAAACATTTCTTCGCTAACGTGATTTCCAGCTCTGTCGCATTTCTCCATCACATTTCTCCATCATGTTTCTTCGCTGCCGCATGCAGGGAAACAAAAGAAGTTTGTGGGACTAAAAAAAAAGTTCAATCAAACCTTCCAAATTCTCATGGAAAAAAAATCTTGTGAAGTTGGAACGTTTGATTAAACTTTTTTTTTTAGTTTTTTGTTTCCTGCAAGCGGTAGTGGAGAAATGCAATGGAGAAACATGATGGAGCTGGAAATCAAGTTAGCGAAGAAATGCTTGGGGGAAGTGAGGGCATCTGGGTGGTGGTGTGGCAAGCTCTCCAGCGGTGGAGAAATGCAATGGAGCTGGAAAGCAGGTGGTGTGGGGGTTAATCGGGGGAATCTGCCAAGGCTCATGGCAGAAGCATTGGTACACATGACACACGCCCCGGTGTCCTGCGAGCGGGCAAAAGTGGCTGCAGAAGAAGTGGGGTGGCAGCCATGAGGTCCATGAAACAAATGTGTGTGTTTGTGGGGGGGGGTGTGTTAAAATAAGACATGCCCCCAAAATAAGACCTAGTGCCTTTGGGGGGGAAATAATATAAGACCTGGTCTTATTTTGGGGGAAACACGGTAGTTTGGTTCTATTAAGTTCAAGGCTTCCTGGGAAGGCAAAATCTTTCTGGACTGCAGGTGAGCACCAAGTGAATAAGCAAAGACTTATTCTATCTAGGAAAACCAAAGATGGAATCTGGATTTTTTGTATGCAAAGCACACAGTCAACTATTCAGCTACAGTGATAACTGACATTCCCTATGCCTGGATACAGTGCAATGTAATAGAGATTCAGCATTATCATCATGGCCATAAAATGTTTCAAGTCTGCTAGATCATATATTACATTTCCATTTACAGTATCAATTGAGACAACTGTGTTTTTTTTAGTAAAGTTAAGAATTTTTCTAGCTACAGCAGGATCCTCAAGATAACAAAAAGCCTGAAGGGCAGCAAATACATCTCTCTTTGTAGTTGTCAGCCCACTATGTAGACCAGACTAGGAGATCAACTTCACATTAAGGCTAAAATTACATTTATTGAGATTGGCTATATAATAGAATCTCATGAATCTGATTACTCTGTATCTCCTCTGCCTTCTTATACTTCAGTAAATTTAGGGAGGTGTCTGTCTGAGCTACTTCCAAATGTTATCTCATTCTGAACTTTCAAAATGTTTCATTCCCTTTTGTCTATGTTACAGTTCCTGTATATTTCCATCAAAGTCATCCTCCTTATTCTATAATAACAAAGTTCAGATATCTCTTAGTTAGAACAAAATTCCTAGGCTATTCCAATGAAACACTTCATTTTTAGTACAACCAATGTTCAAGCGTTTTGGGGGTCATATTAATTTCTCAGTGATATCTATAGAAAAAGCCAAGAAGAACTGTCTGACAATGAGATGGATGAAGTTGCTTACATGTGTCCTATCTGAACTGTCACTGAAAAGTCAGAACCAAAGTTCTGGATGAGGAAGCTTGGAGGAGTGCTGGGTTGCAGCACTTGCTATCATCTCAGGACTCCAGACAGTAAATTCTCCACATGTGGTCCATTCAGTTTCCATCCAATTAACTCATTTAATGCTCAGCTTAACTCTGTTGAATAGGATTTGCGGGAAATGTTGACTGGATCATCTCCTTTATAATACAGTGTACCAAATGCCAGGTCTCAGTAGATTCCTTTGAATTCTTCTCTCCCTTGTATTTTTTATGTCAAAAGTCACATGGAATTGTCTCTTCCTTTCTCCTTTTCTCTCATTTGTGGTATCAAATAGAATGTGGCATATCCCATTGACTCATTAGAAAGCAATGCTCAAAAAAAATTCAGGGGAGTTATATTTTATTAGAGCTGTACCAGCTTTTTGTTTTGTTTTGTTTCTTAACCAAAATTGTATTGTTATGATTGGTCCCTCCAGTATACAGTAAGCCTTTATGGTATTCATTGTTTATTATTATGTGTGGGTAATCTACAATTAGATTCACAGTCTAAGACTGTTGGAAAATTAATAATTCAAATCTAACCAAGGAACTAATTATTATTAAGCCAGCATCTAAGAATATAGCCATTCCCAAGCTGGGTGTATTTCTGTAAAATTAGGGGGTTCAGGATAGAACAATTCAATATTTCCAGATATTGAGGAAGTACTTTAGGTATCACTACAAGGGCTCCAATCACAATTGGTATAGCAACAGATTGCTTTTTTCCATAAGTGTTCAATTTCAATCTACATGTCCTAGTATTCTACAATTTTTTCCAATTGTTTTTCCACAGTCCTAGCATCACCTGGTATAGCAACATCAATGAATCAGACTTTCTTCTTTTCAAAAACTGTTATGACAGGAATGTTGTGAACAAGATGCCTGACTTTGGATCTTAGTCCCATAAGATCTTAACCTGCTCATTTTGCTATGCTCAAATTTAAAGTTCTGGGAAAGTTTCCAATGAATAATTCTGGCAACTCAGTCATGACGCTGGTTTTTGTCAGTTTGTGAAATTTTGCTACAGCCACTGATCATATAGTAAATTATTTCATCCTTTTCATTTCAAAGGTGATGTTTGCTGTTGTTTGTTACATATTGGAATTTTTGCCTTCATGCAGTTAGTTAGCAAAGTTTGTTTTGAGGCTCTGAAATAAAGTTTTCAATTCCTTTCTTTAATAATACAGATCTTAACTAACTTCATGTGAGTTTTTTTTATCAGCTTTTCCTTCTATATTCCTCAAGTATTCATCACGCATTGGCTTGTTCTTCCAATTAACAAATTGGTTTTCAATTGTTTCTTTTCTATATTCAGTTTTTCTTTGTTGTTTTCAAGAACTTTCCTTGATTTAGTTCCTTCAGCAAACTTTCCTGGCTTTTCTTAATGTAGTCAGTAAGCCATACTTTTCTTCCCTCGTGGTTTATTTCATCTGTAGGAGTCCTTACATCTTTTGGCTCTTGGCAAATACAGCCAATCAATATCACTTTCTGGGTGCCAAGTATGATGCATTATTAGTAGGGGTTGTTGCTGTTTTTTTTGTCTTGTGATCCAAATTATCAAATTCCATCTGGGGTCAGTCAACTATTCCTGCTGTATATCCAATAACAGGAACTGCCCAGATATTAGTTGCTTTAATTATGTTACCACCACTTAACTTTGATTTCAAAATTTTACACACCCATATTTGGTAGAAGCATTTTCTTTGACTTTATTCTGTACTAAATTGGAAACTTTCACGATTTCCAAATATTTATAACTTTCTTTTCCTAACTGTGGAACTGACTGGCATGAGTAATGGTGGACATTCTTTCATTGGACATCCTTAAGCAGATACTCCAAGCATGGCCATCAGTCAAAGATACTCATTTGCAAGACCCTACAGTAAGCAGACGGTTAGAATGTGTGTGACCTCCAAAATTGTTTTTCCTTTGAAAAATTGGTGATAATTCATATTATTTTGTTTACCTGTTAAAAAAATCTACAGGTTTTTGTAAATTAATATTTTTGTTGGAATGACCAAGTTTGCAATAGCCTGAAGATACACTGTGTGATGTGCTTTTGATTTATCCCTATGAACTAGTGCCACTCAAACTCATCTGTATCCCAAAATAATGGAATTATAGACTTGGGAGGAATTATAATGTGGAATAACTTTGATATCATCAAAGACTGGCAAATGCTATCATCCTTGTTCTTGCCCCAACCAAACAGAGTTCTATTTGTTTGACATATTTTCAGTAGGCCAACAAACACGTCTTACTTCATTGTATCATTTGAACAACTCTGTGAGATAGGTAGACTGAATATAAATGACTTACCAAAGGCTCCATAGTAGACTTGATGATAGTTCAGGGTTTTTAAGTGAGACAAACCCTAAAGCTACTGTTATTATTTCAAAAGCAACTTCAACTTCAGTAGAAGACAGATTGGATATAAAATGAAAAAAGAGATTTACCTCACTTAATGTCAGTGACAATATTAGAAACAGTTTGTTTTACAAAAGGCTAGAGAACTTGTCTCTTAAAACTGAATTACAACTCTCTTGCTCTGAGATCTGAATAAAAATGGAAAAATATTTTTAATACATGAAAAATAAACTACTGGTGAAATTAGCTGGGTCTATAGAACGTTATTGTACAACGTTTGCAGAACCATAATATTCCCACCTATGTTTTAAAATCAAGAAATTAAGCTGTTTTTGAACATAAGTTCCATTTCCTGAATCAAGACGCAACTGTTCTGGATTCTTTGTGTTTAAAACATCAATCTGTGTATTTTTTATTAGAACAGAGACCTGCTTATAACATTAATAATTACTGTATGTCTCAATGTTTGAATTGTGTTCCATGTACTTAAATAATCTTTCTGGTGACAGGAAGGGAATGTGTTTTTTGGTTCTGCCCTTGTTCTCTGCCACCAGAACAAATGATTAATGATAAGCATGATGCTATAAAATCTCAGATGATTGAAACGGTTTCTTAATTATTAAGGCTGTTTAAATAATTTGATAAGACACTCTAAGATTAGCATGGCTGCTTTGAGGCCCTCTTTAGATCTTCTAGGCATGCATGTTCACCAAATGGCTAAGGAAAAAGCAGAAATTTTAGCAACACAGCTATACAAAATTACCACAATGAGTCATGGATTTACAAGTTTTACAAGAAGGTTGGGAGAGTTGTACCCCTATGGATGTTGCTAAAAGCTACAGCCCTGTGTGTCCAGAAAACATTTTCAGTAAGTTATCTCAAAAACATGACCAGACTTTGGGAGGTCATTGCATAGAACCTTTGGAAGGTATGGCCACTCTGTAATTTCAAGGAATCAAATTAGGAAGCACTGGAGAAGACACCTACTGCTATGGGGCAATGTTTTAAAGTAATAACCCCATCTATCTTCCAGGGGACTTCTTAGCTAACCTGTTTCCCCTTATGTCAGTGTTTGAAAGAGCGAGAGTATCATAACCTATGCTGGCTATCTAGCAATTAAACATGAACATGCAGGAAGTGAAATAGTTTCTACAGTATAATACCATATTCTGGCCATGTACCATAGAAACTAAAGGGCTGAGAAATGGGCAAATCTTACAAGAGATCAAGAGAATGAACTTTATTTTAAAATACATACTCCTTTTTACTATAAATATCAAAACATAAAAAGTTAATGGTAAATGAGGTAAAATGCAGAGATGTTCAGATCACAGACAGTTTTAAAAGCCGCTGTAATAGGGAGGGGGAAAAAACCCTAAAAACTTAAAAATATAAAACTTTAATCAGACTATGGAGGGCATTCTGGCAGGATTTTAGATGAAATTCTGCAAACATTATTTCACATCATAACATTACAAATTATATTTTCATGCACTTTTTCAAACCTGGAAACTTAGAGAAGTTGGAAAGCCACTTGTTTGTGAAATTTTGATGGGTCTAATTAAGATGTAGATTTGGCTTTTTTGTTTTTCTCCAGCATGGATAAATTTGGTGGTAAAGCAACAGTTTAAATAGCTTTTCATAAATGTATTCTATTTCTTTTTCAATCTTTAACACAAAACGGCTGTCAGCCACCTTTGCACTTGGTACTCCCACTTAGCACTTGAAGCTCTCCTGTAAGAAGTGGTTCACAGCATCCCCTTTGTTTGCCAACTGCTGGATGGTGTGAACTCCAAGTGCCTACTCTCTTTCCCAGCCCCTCCTTTTCACAACATTTCTGTTCACAACCCCTGACTGCTAAGAAAACATCGGCCTCTGTGATGTATTTCCCGAAGCAGCTGGCAAGAAAAGAACACATCTCACTTCAAACACTTCAAAAACGGAGGTAAAAGTTAGAGGTTCTCTTCTTTTCTTTAAAGCCAATATTGTTGAAGCTTTTGACTTTCTAGTAATACTCTATTAAATAGGTAATTGACCATCTGAAGTGGAGGCCAGAACTATTTCTTCCTAGGCTAATAGCTTGTGCCGATATTTATTAGACTTACATCCCATTCTGGAACTCAAGACAGCACACATAGGGCTCCTTCCTAGTTCCATACAAAACAATCCTGTGAGTTAGGCTAGACAGAGAGAATGACAAGTCTGTAGTACATCCAGTGTACTTCTAGAACTGAGGGTAAGCTAAAAGCTGGATCTCACCTTTCATAGTCCAGCACTTTCACTGCTGCAGTATGGTGGCTCTCTAGTATACATATCTCCTTAAGTGCAGAAATATCAAAGTGATGTTTTTGCAGTATTTAGGAAGGAATGAAGGAATTCACAATTACACAGCAGAGTGTAGAGAACAGAGACAGTATCCCAAAATAATAACTTACACCAATAGGTAGTTGCTCCTCCCCCCTCTTTTTTGTCTGTTTTTTAGTGATTTTACTATATACAAGCAGACAACATTACAGATTGGATTAGAAATGTTTTCATTTCTTTGTATTTTACCTTCCTCTGTCTACAATTTTTCTTAGAGTCACGCTTGTCAAAGCAAATTTCACTGCATTCAGTGACTACCTCCCAGTGCTACAGGCAAACTAAAAGTAAAAAAAAAGTGTTTATGAGTGTGTCTGGAGGGCGGGGGATTAAAAATACAAGTTGCAGTGTGCAATTTACAATTTATTCTTACCTGTGCCACCTCCTCTGTGGAAGATGCAAACTCCAGTGTATATACATTGATGTTAGTTCTCATGATTTTGTCACATGTGAGTGCAACGCCTTTATAGTAATTCCAGGTTTTTATTATGCAATAATCTTGCCTCATTAGTGGGATTTCACAGGAATTCACCCATGCTTTTTCACCATTTCCTTTTCTTTCCCCCTCCACAAATAAACCCATTAAGAAGAAAAAGTCAGTATAGCTGCACAACTAGCTACATAAAATTTTAATATGACAAAAAGGTTAAAGAGGCAGTCAAGAAAGGAAATAATGTAAGGAAAATTGCATACTCTGCAGCTGCCAGCATGATTCAGATGTTTTGCATGCCATACGCAATTTCCCAAAAGTCTGGGACTACAACTCCCATTATTCCAAGCCATTGTTCTTAGTGTACCATTCAGGCACCAGTTTCCTCTATCTGCTTTCATAATACTGCCTTGACTGCATAAATGGCAGATCTCACCCTGTTTCCCTTGATGCCTTGTTTGGTTTTGCTTTGTAATTCTATGATAATCAGTTTGAGTGAATGAAATACTGTTTCACACAGAGAGAGACACAAGTCTTTATGTTTTTTAAACTCTACATTGCATCCCTCCAACCCTGCATGAGCTGGTCACAAGCTAGCATTTGACTCAACTTACCATTTTATTGGGCTTCAACTCTACATTGTGTGTTTTGATCAAGGCGGCAGGAATTCTGGAGGAAAGAGAAGAGTTCCCCCATGAATAGGAGAGTTTCATCTCAACTCTCCTGTGCCAAAAATAAATTCTACAAGCTGCTCATTAAAGTGAGACTGGAAAGTGGAACTTGCTAATGACTCCTGGCTATAGAGTAGAAGTGCTTTGCGCTTTTGTATTTTGTATTGTTAGACACAAAAAAATGAGTTCACCTTTGATACTTCATGTTCTTTTTTTTTTCAAAAAAGGAATCCCAGAAGCGAAGATAAAAAGAAGAGAGAGAAGGGGAGGAAGAGATTTGATTCTACTAGAAAGAGGACAGTGGTAGACCATTTTTCTTTTGCTTCTTGAACTCATGTTAAACAAGGCCTGATATGTTAGTTATTAGAAAGAGTGACATTTTGATCTTTGACCTAGGCATCAGACAGGGTTTATGCCCCAGATGGGCAAATACCAAGCCCCTGATGAAATTATATTACCCTATACGGCCGTGGTGGCGAACCTATGGCACGCGTGCCACAGGTGGCACGCAGAGCCCTCTCTGTGGGCACACGCACCATCGTCCCAGTCCTAGGCCTTTACCTGGGTTTTATAAAACTTTTTCACTTTAGGCCTCCGCCGTTGTGTGCAAAAAAAAAAAGGTTCAATGAATCAATCAATTTCAATTTCTCGCGGGGGGGAAAAAAGATCTCACGAAGTTGAAATTGATTGAACTTTTTAGTCCCGCCCAGTCTGCTGTTACCACTGCAGCCATGCCCAACCAATTGGCCACACCCAGCCAATGGGCCACACCCACCCGGCACCTGATGATACATAAGTGGCTTTTGGGTTGCAGTTTGGCCACTTGGTCTCTAAAAGGTTCTCTATCACTTCTATAGGGCTTACAGCTTAGCTTGTCAGCTGGACAACTGACAGCCGAGGTTCCAGACCCGAGTTCTGCATAACAGAATGAGCTCATGTTACTTACTCCAGCTCCTTCCCACCTAGCAGTTCAAAAGCCTGCAAATGCATGTAGATAAATAGGTACACTTCAGTGGGATGGTAACATGTGCCTTTGGCATATAGCCATGCTGGCCACATGACCATGGAAATTGTCTTCAAACAATGCTCGGCCAACAAATGGAGATGAGCATCATATCAGACACATCTGATAGGGAAACATTTACCTTTACCTTTTATAGGGCATATTAGATTCTTACAGATTCTAAAGATGGTGGACATGGAGTAGGGTTACCAGATGTCTGGCAAAAGGAAGACCTGCCCTCCTTTTTGTCCTCATGTTCTCCCAAGCAGGGATATTCTTAAAATCAAATATAACCCCTTTTGAGTACTTTGGTGGTCTCTTAGGACTGTAAAGAGTAAACAACATGTCCTCCTTCCTCCCAGTTATTTTTTTAAATAATGTTTATAAAGGATTTTCACATCAAGTATAAAAGACAGCAGAAGTAGAAAAAAAGAAAAGATAAAAAAGTTCCCACTTTCAAGTTACGATATGGTTCTCTTTTTTCCATATTTATTCCATTTATAATTAGTAAATCCATGATTTCCCCAATTCATTTTTTTCCCATTTCAACAAAAGTCCATAAGAGTTTTCTAATCTTTTATAACAACAATACTGTTTGTCTTATCTCTAATCAAACTGGTCAATTTTGCCATTTTCCAAGTTCTGCCATCTTCATGATCCACTCCTCCCTATAGGTACACTTCAGTATTTTCCATCTTTTCTTTATTGGGAAGTCTTTGGCCCATTTGTAATCCATGTTAGGCGTTTGAAATCTGTACTTGTGCTCCTCTTAGAAAAGTCTATACCTTTGGTACCAATAAGGGAGAATATTTGTAGCTCAGGGTTGAAATGAGGGAGAGAAATGAGAGAGATTGGTGCTCTCTGAACTTGGTTTGTTTTCTTGCAGACATTTCATTACCCAAACTAGATAACATCATCAGTGTTAGTAGTCTATATTTTGGGTGCCCAACATAATAGTCTCTTCTTCAGTGTCTCTCTGTGCTAGTTGAACAGCTCCTTCTTTTAAAACCACTTGCATTTCCTCCAGTTCCTCTTTAAGCCTTTTGAAAAAAGTCATTTGAACTGAGTTAAATCAGAACCTCTGATTTAAAAGTTCAAATCATTCCTTCAGGTTTGTCCCAATGAAATGATTAGGTTGGTCAGTGAAAAAGATATATTATTTCTCTTATGCCGAATTCTGATAAGTATTTCAATGACCACAATTACTTCTGAATTATTAAACCTCAGTTTAGGTTTAACGTATTGTTGAAGACAGTTCTCTCTTGACTTTTTTTTCTGACGAAGTACACAGCTTTTGGTATATTTCTTAACTTTGTATATCCTATGTTAATTCTGCATACCTTGTCCTTCTGTATCCATATCTTTTCATTCAATTCTAAAAAAAATTGTTAGGAATTGAACAACCCTGTCCCTGATATCTTCACCAGGTTCCTCTGGGACTGCTCTCAGGTTTAAGCAAAATTCTTTCTCTTTTAATTCCAGTTGTGACAAATTATCCATTTTTTTCTGTTTAATGACTGTCTTCTTTTCCAAAATGTACATTTTTTTCTTTAAATTGTTTAACCTCTCCTTTCATCTGTATAACAGGTTGGTCAAGTTTTTTATTCATCTGTTTTTCCATCTTCCCTTCTAATAAAGTCAAATCTCTTTTAATTGAGACAGTCACGTGAGCAGTTGCAGCCTCATTTACTGATGTTGTCACTGGTACCATGACATTCTTTTCCATTTCTTCAAACATCTTTTGTAAAATTTCTGGCATAATTTCTTTCTCTATGATTTGCTCTGTTAATGACCCTCTTCTCCCGTCTGAAAGTTTTGCTACTTTCCTAGTAGTAGCCATTCCTCTTTAATCTGAAATACAGAACAGAGAAGTAAATGTAAAAGAGAGGCTTTGCCCCCTTTCTCTTTAATATTAACTGTTTATTTGGCACTCTCTAGTTTAATAGTTGCATGGTCTTCCCCTTATCTTGTTGTTTAGCAATGCCAACCAATCATCCTCTTCAGCAATTCGAAACACTTCTCTTTCTCAAGGAGGTATGTATTATTTAATTAATTCTAAGTACTTAAAAGAATTATATTTCTAATTCACCTCTCTTCTTAATTTATTTTAAACTTTTTTAGTTCAAATTCTTGGCAAGTGTTTTGCTTTTAAGTATTTTTACGTCTTTCTAATTGTCTTTTTACTTTTAACTTTAATTCAAGTTGAAGGATCACTCACCAGGTGGCTCAATCACTTTGCTGCTTGAAAGATCTCTATGCTTTCTGTATATTTTTTTAGACTCCAGTGTACATTAGAAAGTAGAGTGGGTGAACTCAGTGTACTTTAAGCAGGTTCCACTTGTGGCTGTGAGCTTCATCTTTCTTCCTCAACTCCTGGTGCTCAAGTCACAAGTCACCTGTAAGATAATTCTGTGGGTTTACTTGCAAAGATCTGCCTTCTAGAGCAGCATTCCCTAACCTTTCCAGGTTGGCAGCCCAGCATAGAGGGAGGGGGAAAGAGAGGGTGGTTTTGTGTGAGGGGGAGGCATGTGTATCTGCTGCTCACATGAGTGGGGCTGTAAGCACCAGCACCTGCCACTCACACAGTGGCCCGGTTGTGAATAGGGCGCAGCGCACAGGTTGGGACCCCTATTCTAGAGCACAGATGGGTAGTTCCATGGCTTCTCCTTATCTGGAAGAGCTTTGCAGGTTCAACCTGGTCATCCACCTCCTAATCTCCACCTAAACATCATCCCTGCAATATGAAGATGTGTTAATCTGCCTTTTTCTCCATCTGGAAGCCATCTTTCTTTCCAACTGTCCATGTCCTACATTGGTAACCCTAATGTAGATAGACCTCTAATGCTAGCAACTCTTCTTACTTAGGGTTGGAAATATTATCACATGGCTTTGGATTTCCAGTCAGTGTCTGCTTGGATTTGAGGTGAGGGGGAATGCAGGTCAAGATAGTCAAAGATTTGGTAAGAGAACACCCATCTTCTTTGGAGAAATTCAAATCTCCTAGACTAGATGATTTATGTCCCAGGGTACAAGTTGTCAGATGTGATCTCATAACCACTGAATAAAATCTTTCAGAATTCCCGTAGCATGGGGAAACTGCCAGAAAGAGCTGTTGTAGTTCCAATCTTCAAAAAGTGGAGTGTGGGGGTGAGGGAAATCCAGGAAATCATTATCTGGGAAAATCATCACTGGAGCTTTTCAAGAAAAGATTAGACAACTTTAAAAAAAAGTGTTTATTCATTTTTTCATACAATTTAGTAGTACTTGTTCAACAAATATGTTGTCTGAGTTTATCATTCACTATTTAAATCTTAATCCTTTATTCTTTTCTCCTGCCATTGTTAAAATAAGTCCCAAGTTTGATAGTATTCTGTTGCTTTTTTCTCTTTCAGCCTCAAAGTAAGTCTGTCCATTTCTGCACATTCTAGTATTTTTTTAATTATTTCTTCCTCTTGTAGTATTTTCTCACTTTCCCAATATTGTGCAAATATGATTCTTGCCACTGTTATCACATGTAGAATCAAGTATATACTTTGTTAATCTTTTCTGGCATTATACATTATACATAATAAAAAAAAGTTCAGGTTTAAAATCTACATGTTTTCCCAACATCTTTTCTAGCCAAGTCTGTATTTTTGTCCAATATCTCTTTGCTTTAACACATGTCCACCATACTTGATAATAAGTACCTGATTTGTGTTTACATTTCCAACATCTATCTGACATATTTTTAAACATTTTTGCTAATCTTGCTGGTGGCAAGTGCCATCTATGAAACATTTTATATAGATTTTCTTTGAAAGAAGTTGACATTGTCAATTTATAATTTCTTTCCCACAAGTTTTGCCATTTCTCTAAATCCAGTGGTGGGATTCAGCCAGTTCACCCAGTTAGGCAAAAACGGTAGCTAATTTTTGGTTGCCCAGGCCCAGAACGGACTTCCGGAAGCGGCATCCATACAGAGAACCGGTTGTTCACATATTTGAATCCCGCCACTGTTTAAATTTATATTGTATCCAAAGTTCTTTGCCCATGTTATCACTGTTTCTTTTACTTGTTCGTTTTCCATTTTCAAATTCAATAAAAAGTTATACATTTTCTTAATTAGTTTCTCATCAGAGGTTAATAATGTCTGATCAAACAAGGTCTGCTCTTTAACATCTTTATCGTATCTAACTTCATTTATAAATATGCACACCATGATAGATCAATACCCTGATTTTCGATCTCTTGTTTAGATTTTAAATTTTCTTCAGAATTTAGAATATCTTTATATGTCCATATTTTCTCAAAACTGACTAAATTTGGATGTACAAATGCTTCCATTGTTGAAAGCCTCCTGGAATTTTCAAGTATATTTTACATTTAATTTTTTCCCATGTTAGTAATAATGCATTTCTAATATAGTGGTTTTGAAAATACTTATGAATTTTATTTTTCCCATACCATAAGAAAGTGTGCTAACCAAGTTGTAAATCATGTCCCCCCAAATACAACAACCTTTTATTTCTAAGAGTTATCCATTATTTTACCCATGTTAGTACAGATGCTTGATAATATAAAACACACTCTGACAAGCCAAAGTTTTCATTATCCTTAGCTTCTTGTAATGTTTTCAATTTTATTCTAGCTTTCTGTCCTTGCCAAATAAATTTCAGAATTAGTGGATTTAAGTCTTTAAAAAAAAGTTAGGATAAATAACAATGGAGATAGTGAACATCCTTTTCTTGTACCTTTTCTTATATCAAAGTTTTCTGTATAATCTCCATTTACAATCACTTTTGCTGTTTGTTTGTGGTATATTGTTTCAATCATATTTATAAAGTTTTGTCCAAAGTCTATTGTTTTTAGTTGTTAAGTCATAAATTGCCAGGAAACATTATCAAATGCTTTTTGAGCATCTAAAAATACTAGTGCCAATTGTTTCCCTGGATGCATTTCATAATATTCCAATATGTCCATCATAACTCTTAAGTTATTTTTATTTGTCTCTTTGGTAGAAATCCATTTTGACCTGGATATATAAATTCAGTTAAAAATCTTTTCAGTCTCTCCGTTATTACTGAAGTAGAAATTTTATAGTCCATTTAGTAATGATATCGGTCTGTAATTTTTTATCTGTGTCAAATCTGAGTCTTCTTTTGGTATTAAAGTAATATTTGCTTCTGTCCATGTATTTGGAAGTTTAGCCTCCAACAAAAGTTCAATACACACCTCTTTCAATGGTGCACTTAGTGTATCTTATAGACATTTGTACAACTCTGCTGGTGGCCCATCTGGTCCCGGTGGTTTTTTTTTTCTCATTTTTTTTGTCTTTTTATAGCCTCTGTCAATTCCATCATTGTTATTTTTTCATTTAACATAGTTTTGAAGTTTTCTGAGACTTTTGATAAATTATTTTTTTCCATATATTGAATCATTTTCTCCCATGAAATTTCTTCTATATCATAGTGTCTCATAATATTCTTTAATTATCTTTTTTATTTCATTTTTAAATTGTAAACAGCCTTTTTCATCTACTAAATTGTTTATCAGTTTTTTCTCCTTCTGTTTTTTAAGTTTGTAGGCTAGCCATCTTCCTGGTTTATTTGCATTTTTTAAAAAAAGTTTTGTTTTGCTCTTTTTATTTGCTATGTCAATTTTTCTGATTCCATTAAATTTAATTTATGTTTTATTATTTCCATTTGTATTTTCAGTATTTTCTTTTGTGGATTTATTTGTATTTCTAATTCTATTTTTTTAATTCTTCCCTTAACAGTATATGTTGTTGTCTTTTTTCTTTATTTTTTTCCACCATATATGTTATAGCTATACCCCTAAAATATATTTTTGGCTGTATCCCATACATTTTGTATTGTTGTATCTTCTTTTTTATTTTCTTTAAATAAAAGCTCCATTTCTTTTGTTGCTAATTCTATCAATTCTTTTTCTTTTAATATGGATTGGTTCAAGGTCCATCTTAGTTTTTTGGGGGTTTTTTGTATTCCTTTCCACGTCATTTTTAAAGATCATAAGGTGTGCCCATGTGCCTAATTCTATCTCAATCTCCTGCATGTTGGTTCTTAATTCAGGTGTCATCCAAATAATGTCCATTCTGGACCAAGATTTATGGCTATTCAAATAGAATGTGTATTGTAGTTTTTCTGGATTAGTTTCTCTCCAAATATCTTGTACCCCAATTTCCTCTAACATGTTAGAAAAAATCTTAGGTAATCTTTTTCTTCCTCTTTTTCCTGTTTTGCTACTTTTATAGTCTAATGTCCCATCTACTATTGCATTAAAATCTCCTACTAGGCATGTATTTTGGTATTCCATTTCTACTATTTTTCTATGAAGATTTTGATAAAATTCTTGTTTATTGTTTGGTGCATATATTACTACCAAAAGTATTTGTTTTTGATGTAAAAATATTTCTACCATCACAATTCTTCCTTCTTCATCTGAATAAATCATTTTAGAGTCGATTGTCTCCTTGACGTATACAGCTATTCCTCTTTTTTGTGTCTCTTTCAAACAAATTATATCAATATTTAATTTCTGTATTTTTAAAAAGATTTTGTTTCTTTTTGATGGGGAATTCTGTCCATTTATGTCCACTGGAAAAAAACCAATTTTCTCTCTCTATTTTGTTTACTTATATTTAGGTCTTGTCAATCTCATGGTCCTTGGCTGCCTTGCCATTCCCTCACCCTCTTGATCTGGCTTCTCTTTCTCTCCTTCTGTTTGTATAGTTGTTTCCTCTGTTGTTTGTTCTGTCTGTTTCTGGCCTCTTCTATCCTCTTGTTGATATTGTACTCTTTCATGCAGAAGTGCTCTGTTTCTTTCGTCAAAGTCTTCTGCCTTCCAAACTCAGTATCTTGTATTGTTCCAGTTGATTAAGATCCCTTCTGGCATTAACCACCTAAAGTTTACATCTTTTGCGATTAACTTTGTAGTCAAAAAGTGATATTGTCTTCGGGTGACTCTTATTCTCTTAGGGATCTGCTTCAACACCACAATTCCTTGGTTTTTATATTGTAATGTTTCATCTCTAACTCTTCTCACTATCTCACCTCTTATTGTTTTCTTTATAAATCTTACATGGATTTCTCTGGGTAATTTGTATTTCCTCACGTAGCTTGAATTCATTTGGAATATTTCATCTGTTTCCATTTGTATCTCCGCTCTTTCTGTTTTTAGGGCCTCCGCCAATAGATTAATAATCACTTCTGCTATATCTTCCTCCTTGCCTTCAGGTATATTTTGGAAACTTAGATAGTGTACAGCTTTCTCCATTTCCAAGGCTGCAACTGCTCCTTCTAAGCTTTCATTTGCTTGTTCTAATCCACGGGTCAGCAAACCACGTATCACAAATATCCTCCGTGGGATGCAGTCAGGAACCAACAAGCAGGAACGAATAATAGAGGCTTTATTCTGCACAAAGAAAAAGTCAGCACTGGGAGTGAACTGCTCCCAGCGCTTTACATAGCCACCTAAGAACATGACCCTGCCATCAGCCCACAAACCAGCATCCTGCAATATCCCTTTATAAACCCTCCTCCTCCCCTGCAGCCCCTCCCAGCAGTGCAATTCCTAGCTGGCTGCTATGTCCCAGACTGCATTGAACCATCTCCCTCCTCTGTGTGTCCTGTAAGGCTCCCCGCCCCATGTCCACTAGGCTGGCTGATCAGCAGGAAGAAGAAAGGCAAATTTCCATTCACTGCTGGCCTCTCTGGAAATGCTGAGAGGCCTCCACAGCTTGCAAAGGCCTCGGCAGATGGGAAGGCTCCACTGGTGAGGCCCAGTACTCCGACAGTCTCAGCAGCATCGGTAGGCAGCTCCCCAGCCCCACCGGCATGGGAGGGCATGGGAAGGAGGCTGCAACTGACCCCAGTTCCTGCTGGCAATCCTCGGGGCCTATGGGGCCTATGGAGGGCCTACAACAGTGGTGGCAGCTGTTTCACGGGGGGAGGGAGGCTGCAACCAGCTCTGGCCACTGCTGGCAATCTTCAGGGCCTACGGAGGGCCTGTGGCGGTGGCCATTTCACGGGGGAGGGAGGCTGCAACCGGCTCTGGCCCCTGCTGGCAATCTTTGGGGCCTATGGAGGGCCTGCGGCAGCGGTGTCAGCAACGGCAGCTGTTCTGGTGGCCAGAAGATTGGGAGGGAGTCGGTGAGCCATTGCGAAGCATCCCCCCTCCATTGTATGTTGGGCCCACAGGGCTGTACAGGCAGCCCTCTCTACCAGGGTTCCACCTGGAAGACAAGAGGGTTTGGATGAGTAGTCGTCCACCCTGGTGGATGGTTTGATTGACCCCACCCCAACCCGGTTTCCTGGGATACTGGTGATGAAATGCATGGGAGGATGTGGGAGGGAGGCTGCAACCGACCCCAGCCCCTGCTGGCAATCCTCAGGGCCTACGGGGCCTATGGAGGGCTTGCAGTGGCAGCAACAGCTGTTTCACGGGGGGACGGAGGCTGCAACCAGCTCTGGCCCCTGCTGGCAATCTTCGGGGCCTACAGAGGGCCTGTGGCAGTGGCGCCAGCAGTAGCGGCCATTCTGGTGGCCAGAAGGTTGGGAGGGAGGCGGCGAGCTGTTGTGAAGTATCCCGCCCTCTATTGTATATCAGGCCCACGGGGCTCGACAGGGGCTCTGGAGCAGCAAGCAGCTCTTTCAGCCTTCTCCTGTGGCTCCCAGTCATCCTTCGCCATTTGCAGAGAGACAGAGACAGAGAGAGGCACTTGCGCTTCCCTTCTCCCTCTCTCTGTCTCTCTGTCTCTCTGTCTCTCTGTCTCTCTCTCTCTCTCTCTCTCTCTGTGTGTGTGTGTGTGTGTGTGTGTGTGTGTGTGTGTGTGTAAAAAAGAGAGTGGCCTCATGCTGTTCTCCGAGAAGCTGACAAGCTTATTGTGTGGGGCTCCTGCCTTTGCTGTGTCTCCACAGGAAGCAGCAAAAAGCAGGGCAGGAGAGCCAGCCCAATAAGAATGTGTGTCAGCTTGTCCGAGAACAGCATGAAGCCAGGTTGCCAGGTGAGCAGAGGATCAGAGAGAGGGAGAGAGAGAAGGAGAGGGAGAGAACTCATGCACAGCAGCCTCTCTTTCTTTTTAATTAAATTCTTCAATCAAGCTCCCCCCCTTGTGTGCATGCACATGCATGCACGCACAGGTTTTGCGGCTCCCAGTGTTTGTTTTCTCTGGGAAACAGGCCCAAGTGGCTCTTTGAGTGTTTAAGGTTGCCGACCCCTGTTCTAATCTTTCATTTTCTTCCATTAATGCCTCCATTTTTTTATCAGTTTCTTCTGATTTGTTTTCCATTTTCTTTATTCTTTGTTCATTTTTGGCAATCATTTGTTGATGGACGTCAAA
The DNA here is from genome assembly GCF_947247035.1 of Vipera ursinii. Lineage (NCBI taxonomy): Eukaryota > Metazoa > Chordata > Lepidosauria > Squamata > Viperidae > Vipera > Vipera ursinii. The sequence continues at coordinate 330,763,541 of NC_139512.1, forward strand.
TTGTGTCTTTATGTCCAGCATTTGCTCATTTAGCTTATCAAAGTTGTTTTTTTGTCTCTTTATGATCTTTCTGTATTGATTCTTGAATTAGCGGTAGTGTGGCTTGCATTTCTTTTTCAGAGATGTTTTTTTTCACTGCAACATTGTTTCATTGACTTGCTGGGCTGGATGTTCCAAAAGAAGGTGCAAAAGAGGTTTTTTTCATAATTTTAGTGAGGTTTGGTGCACTCATTTTTCAATTGAGCAAGTTTTTTAAATCCACAAAGAGAAAAAAAAAGCTAACTGCCTTAGGCTATAATCCAACAGTGAAACAAGCCAAGTGCTTTAGGCTAATCCAAATGTTCTATTTAGTTTAAAGATGTAAAAAGCCCTCTGTTTCCTAATGGTTTCTATCGTAGTTATATCCAGGGTCAGAAGATGTGATTGCAGACAGTCTTTTCCAGCATACACTCACATAAAAGTTTTGTTTACAATAGGTGTTGTTTCAATGTCAGGCGTTTCTCTGGTTCTTTTAGTATTTTAGTATTGTTGTAGTATCTCCTTTCACCACTAGATGTCCTTATTTACTATATATCCAGGTTTGGAAAAATTCTTTCTCACAGAAATTAGATAAGAAATTTTTTCCACACCGTTAGAGTTAACCAAATTTTCTTTAAATCAGTCCCAATTCCATTTTTATAAAATCTTTTGTATTCCTTAATTTCATTCCCCCATTTAAAATTTTTCGCTGCTTTTAACTCCCTTCTTCCCAAATCTTCCTGGGGTCTTTGCTTTCAAAATTTTATTCAATCAGGGGATCTCTATTTTCAAGTCCATAGGGAAGAGGAATAAAAAGAAACAGTCTCACCTAGTTCTTAGCAGGTTGTTGACAATCAGCTGTTCGGCGGCATGCTGTAGCATGCCACAGTTCTCCACTTTTTTTCTGGTTGTCTATAACTTGGGCTGCCTGTGCATTCTTCCGTCCATTTGAAGAGGTTCCTCGGTTTGGTTGGGCCGACCGCCATCTACCCCAAGCTCCCAAGGCTTCCCTTTTTCTTCATCACCTCTCCAGGGCAACTTTCCGACCCCTTGGGGTCTCCAGACAGAGAAAAATTGGGCTAGGAAGCTAGAGCTTTGATTTCTTTCACCTGTCTTGTCATGACATCAAAGTGGAAGTCCTCAAGATTAGACAACTTGGATGGGCACGGGATTATACTAGAAGACCTCCAACATCCTTCCAGCTCTATCATTCTATAATTCTGTGATTGGAAAATCTGGCAGAATGGGACAGAAATTAATAAAGGTAAATGTGTTTATTCCAAATATTGCTGCCTTGTAAATTTAAATTTACCATTGAAATGATCTGATCCTTTCTATGCACAAGTAAAAATACTATTTATTATATTTACAGCCTAACATAAAATAGTCAGAGTTGTTTCCTCCCATGTGAATCAGTTTTAAGGTCAAATGATAAAGGCTGTGAAGTATATGTAGAGAACCAGATTAGTGTAATGGTTAAGGCACCAGGCTAGAAACCAGAAGACCATGCATTCTAATCCTGCCTTAGGTATAAGCCAGCCAGTCCCTCTCTCTCAGCCAGTCCCTCTCTCAGCTTTAGGAAGAAGGTAATGGCAAATCACTTCTGAAAAATCTTACCAAGCAAACTTCAGGGACTTACCTAGACAATCTCTGAAAATTGGACATGATTGAATGGAAAAAAATCTTCCTTGCACAATGCTGAAAGTCATATGATTGTGGTAAAAATAATAATTCTCACTCATCCTAAAGAATCTATAGTCATTCACAAGTCTGAGCACTTTGCTGCTCTGCAAATGAGGACTCTACAACAAAATAATAGCAGTTTGCCTTCACACTCATAATAAGGATGTTTCTGCTCAGTTACTAGCTGCTAAATCAAACTTCTTTCAAAATATTTTTGAATTATAATGTAAATCTGAAGTTACCAGTGTATTAACTGCTACAGCTAGGCTATCCCTGCCAAGAAAGGATGTATTTGGGCTAACAGAAAACTGATATTTGGCATTCCTGATCAAATTTGCCAGTTTCTGCCAAAAAAACCCCATAAGAATATATTGATTTGCTTAATGACTGCAGTGTTTGCTCAACAACCAACAAAAACAATAGTAAAATTAAGTCCGGGCATGTGGAGTTACTTTCATGACTTACAACCACCATGACTTATGATGGTAATTCCAGGCTCCATTATGAGTCTAGGTCACAGGTCTGCAACCCGCGGCTCCAGAACCACATGCAGCTCCTTCAGCCGTCTCCTGCGGCTCCCAGTCCTCTGCCATGTGCAGTCCAAAAAAAAATAAATGGTGGGACTAAAAAAGTTCAACCGATCAATTCAAATATGCAGGGTAGGTGCATATCTCGCCTTGGCTCCACTCTTCAGTCAAACCCTGTTCTGTGCATGCGCGCACGTATGCGCATGTGCACACATTTTTTGCAGCTCCCAGTTTTTCCTTTCGTGAGGGAACCAGTTCCGAGTGGCTCTTTCACTGTTTCAGGTTGCTGACCCCTGGTCTAGGTTAAGGACAACCTGTATTTAGAACAGGAAAATTATGTAATTCTCAAATTTAGGAGCCACCATCCCACAAGGATTGCCATGGATCAGTTTTAGTTTGTTTGTCCTCATCTATCCCATCATTCCCCTTCATGGATTACTGCCTTGTCATGGCGAAGGGGCTTGTGTAATTCAATGAAGCTATGAGCTATGCTGTGCAGGGCCACCCAAGATGGACAGGTCATAGCAGAGAGTTCTGACAAAACGTGATCCACTGGAGAAGGAAATGGCAACCCACTCCAGTATCTTTGCCATGAAAACCCTACGGACAGTACCAAAAGGCAAAACGATATGACGCTGGAAGATGAGCCCCTTCGGTCAGAAGGCATCCAATATGCTACTGGGGAAGAGCAGAGGCCTAGTACTAGTAGCGCCAGAAAGAATGAAACAACTGGGCCAAAGCTGAAAGGACGCTCAGCTGTGGATGTATCTGGTGGTGAAAGGAAAGTCCGATGCTGTAAAGATTTTTTCTCTGTAGGAACCTGGAATGTAAGATCCATGAATCAAGGAAAGCTGGACGTGGTCAAACAAGAGATGACAAGACTGAACATCGACATCTTAGAAATCATCAAACTAAAATGGACAGGAATGGGTGAATTTAATTCAGATGACCATCAGGTATACTACTGCGAGCAAGAATCCCTCAGAAGAAATGGAGTAGCCTTCATAGTCAATAAAAGCGTAGGAAAATCAATACTGGGATACAATCCCCAATATGACAGAATGATCTCAGTTCGAATCCAAGGCAAACCATTCAATATCACAGTAGTCCAAGTCTATGCCCCAACCATCAGTGCTGAAGAGGATGAAATTGACCGGTTCTATGAAGCCCTACAGCACCTTATAGAACTAACACCAAAAATGATGTTTTTATCATCTTGGGGGATTGGAATGATAAAGTAGGAAGCCAAAAGATAACCGGAATAACAGGCAAGTTTGGCCTTGGAGTGCAAAATGAAGCAGGGCACAGGCTGATAGAATTTTGTCAAGAGAATACGATGGTCATAGCAAACACTCTTTTCCAACAACCCAAGAGAAGGCTCTACACATGGACATCACCAGACGGTCAACACAGAAATCAGATTGACTATATGCTCTGTAGCCAAAGATGGAGAAGCTCTATACAGTCAGTAAAAACAAGACTGTGGCTCAGACCATGAGCATCTCATTGCAAAGTTTAGGCTTAAACTGAAGAAGGCAGGGAAAAGCGCTAGGCCACTCAGGTATGAATTAAATCATATCCCTGTTGAATATACAGTAGAGGTGATAAATAGATTTAAGGAATTAGATCTGATAGACAGAGTGCCTGAAGAACTATGGACAGAGGTTCGCGACATTGTACAAGAAGTAGCAACTAAAACCATCCCAAAGAAAAAGAAATGCAAGAAAGCAAAATGGCTTCTGAGGAAGCTTTGCAAATAGCTGAGAAAAGGAGGGAAGCGAAAGGCAAGGGAGAAAAAGAAAGATACACCCAACTGAATGCAGAATTCCAGAGAATAGTTAGAAGAGATAAGAATGCCTTCTTAAATGAACAGTGCAAAGAAATAGAAGAAAACAATAGAATAGGGAGGACCAGAGATGTCTTCAAGAAAATTGGAGAGATGAAGGGAACGTTTCATGCAAAAATGGGCATGATAAAGAACCAAAATGGCAGGGACCTAACAGAGGCAGATTAAGAAGAGGTGGAAAAATTACACAGAAGAACTATACAAGAACGAGCTTAATGTCCCTGATAACCACAATGAGGTGGTCACTGATATCGAGCCAGACATCCTAGAATGTGAAGTGAAGTGGGCCTTAGAAAAGCTGAGCAACAAAAAAGCTAGTGGAGGTGACAGTGTTCCAGGTGAGCTATTCAAAATCTTAAAAGACAATGCAGTAAAAGTGCTACACTCAATTTGCCAGCAAATTTGGAAAACTCAACAGTGGCCACAGGATTGGAAAAGATCAGATTACATTCCAATTCCAAAGAAAGGCAGTGCCAAAGAATGTTCAAACTATTACACCATTGCACTCATTTCACATGCTAGTAAAGTTATGTTTAAAATCCTACAAGCTAGACTCCAGCAGTATGTGGATCGAGAACTACCAGAAGTACAGGCAGGATTTTGAAGAGGCAGAGGAACTAGAGATCAAATTTCCAACATACGCTGGATCATGGAGAAAGCTAGAGAGTTCCAGAAAAACATCTGCTTCATTGACTATGCTAAAGACTTTGATTGTGTGGATCACAACAAACTGTGGCAAGTTCTTAAAGAGATGGGAGTACCATCTTATTTGTCTCTTGAGAAACCTATATGCAGGTCAAGAAGCAACAGTGAGAACTGGACACGGAACCACTGATTGGTTCAAAATTGGGAAAGGAGTCCGGCAAGGCTGTATACTGTCGCCCTGCCTATTTAACTTATATGCAGAGCACATCATGAGAAAGGCAGGGCTAGATGAATCAAAAGTTGGAATTAAGATTGCCAGAAGAAATATCAACTACCTAAGATATGCTGATGATACCACTCTAATGGCAGAAAGTGAAGAAGAACTAAAGAGCCTCTTGTTGCGGGTGAAGAAGGAGAGTGCAAAAGTTGGGTTGAAACTTAACATTAAGAAAACCAAGATCATGGCATCTGGCCCTCTCAATTCCTGGGAAATAGATGGGGAAGAAATGGAGGTAGTGACAGATTTTATTTTCCTGTGCTCTAAGATCACCGCAGATGGGGTCTGTAGCCAAGAAATTAAAAGATGCTTGCTCCTGGGGAGGAAAGCCATGGCAAATCTAGACAGCACACTAAAAAGCAGAGACATCACCCTGTCAACAAAAGGGCATATAGTCAAGGCTATGGTCTTCCCAGTTGCAATGTATGGCAGTGAAAGTTGGACCATAAGAAAGGCTGAGCGCCAAAGAATTGAAGCCTTTGAACTATGGTGCTGGAGAAGACTCCTGCAAGTCCCTTGGACGGCAAGCCAATCAAACCGGTCAGTCCTAGAGGAAATCAACCCTGACTGCTCTTTAGAAGGCCAGATCCTGAAGCTGAAATTCAAATACTTTGGCCACCTAATGAGAAGGAAGGACTCGCTGGACAAGAGCCTAATGGTGGGAAAGATTGAGGACAATAGAAGAAGGGGACGACAGAGAATGAGGTGACTGGATGGAGTCACTGAAGCAGTTGGCGTGAGCTTAAATGGACTCCAGAAGATGGTAGAGGAAAGGAAGGCCTGGAGGAATGTTGTCCATGGGGTCGTGATGGGTCGGACATGACTTCACAGCTAACAACAACAACAATTCCATCATTGCATCCAAGCAGCTGGGAATATGCACAGCCTCTCCCAATTCAAATGTGACACAAAAGTAGAGATAAGTGTCAATTTCATATTGGTGACACCAACTCTAAAACCCCAGATGACCATCCCCAGAGGTTTCATGGATGTTCCATATAGCTCCATGAACAAAATAGTCCTCACAGCACACCTAGAACCTTATAGAGGTATAGTCAGCTATTACTACTTATTGAGACTATCCTGACAAGTAAGATTGGAACCATTATATTACAGTCACTGAGTTTCAATTCATGGAGATGATCCAGGGAAGTACTGTGATCAAAAGAAAAGAAAGCCATTGCGGATCCCAAAGAATCAACAGAACATAGAATAATAATAAGGTTGGAAGGGACCTTGGAAGTCTTCTAATATAACCCTAGAGTTGTATATTCTCTCTCTTTCCCATGCAAGAATGTATCTGTCAGAACAAATGTGGTTGATTCTGAATAAGAGAGCGGACTATACACATATTACATATTTATTGAAGTATCAATTGATTGACTGATTAGGTGCCATCAAGTTGTTGTTGACTATAATATTAGCAACCAAGATAGGCAAGATTAAGAAACAGACACAGCAGAGATCCCAGAAGTGAGCTATTACTGTAGGGTAGGATAATATGATCTTGAAAACCTCTCCAAGTTTATCTTCCCATCTTATACTAAAAAAAATCAACATGGGACTTATTTGATATTTTTTTCTCATGCTTTCCTCCCAGGACTATGTAATCTTTCCTCAAAGTCTCCCTTAACATTTTGCTTATTCCTTCCTTATTCCCAAGGCTACCCTTTACACTGGTCCAGGTTAAAGTTTTGATTATAAGGCCCAAACAACTTGTAATCACAATCCTAACAAATTCTCCTTCATCATTGTAGATCAAGATGGGAGATCCTGGAACACATACTGTTACTGAATGGCTGCTTGCAGATGACATTTCTCTATGGCAGGGTCATGTTTTAGAACAGTGAAGATGAACCTATGACATGCATGTCAAAGCTGACATGCCACGATGTTTTGGGTGACCACCTTGCATTTACACCAACATTACTATTCTAGAAAGTATGCCTCATTCTCATGTGATTCCTGGAGGCTGCAGAGGCTGCACACCAATGAGGTGTGTTCTTTTTCAGCCTCTGGACCCTCCAGAACTCACATGAGAGGGCATGCCCCCATGCAGCCTCTGGAGCCTCCAAAAAACATGTGAGAATGGGGCGTTCTCTCACACAATTTTCAAAGGCTACAGAAGAGCATTTTTAAAGCTTCTTGACAAAGATGGCATCATGAGACCCAGAGCAGCCTCAGGTAGGCTGTAAACAGAAAGAGAACACCACTGGAAAGTAAGCGATGCATGGCAGATCCTGTGGAGCACTAGACCATGGGGTCAATTGGGCCATTCCCCAAAGCTTATGCACCTTGGGGAATGGCATAAGGTAGCCTTTTTGAGTGGCAGCAGTAGAGCTAGGGCTAAAATCAAGGCCCTGGACCTCTATTTCAGGCCCATTCTCAGTACTGCTGCTGAGTGTTGCTGTTCAGGGTGGCCTAGATGGGAGAGAGATAAAGAAGTGTGTGTGTGTGTTTGTGTGTGTGTGTGTGTGTGTGTTTGTTTGAGAGAAGAGAGAGAGAATTAGAAGCAACGTTTCATACTCTTTGTCTTTACCTGATACATAGTATTAATAATAACAATGGAGGGCAGGAGGTTTTGGCCTATGTCAAGATGGTCAAAAAAACATTCATTACAGATTTAGCAGCACTCTCCTCTACAGTATTGTGGGAAACAATAAAAAAGAAGAGCTTGGGGCATAGGATTATTTCAGCCTCTTCAAAGATGAATGCATTGTCTCTCTCTCTGCAGTATATACATACACAGCACCAAGAAGACATCATTTCCAAGTTTCAATCAGTCTTTAAATGTGCTGGTATGTTTGCACCAAGCTCTAATCCTTCAAGCTACAAGGGTTGCAAAAACAAATTCTACTTGAACATGTAGACATCATCTCATCTCCTCCTCCCTCCATGCAGCCATTTTCTAAAATACAGCCAGAAAAAAAAAGGAGATGGGGAAGAAGGAACCCTTTTTGCCTCTCTAGAAATGATGGTCTTTGATGCCAGTGTGCACTGCTCTAGCTGAGTGTAGAAAGAAGATGGCCTCTTGCTAAGAGATGCAGTGCTCCTGAACTAAAAATAGCAGCTATCTCAAGCTGCACTGTCCAGATTTCACACAGTTACTTCCCTGACAGTTATTTTTGTACCTAGGGCAGAATTAATTTTAATGCCATAGGGAGGAATACAATCACAGAAATAATTTCTTGTTCGAAAACCCCGTTCCTCTGTTTAAAAAGGACAGCAAGTGTACAACCCTGTTTTCTTGCTCGATCACTGCAACCTCTAAAGCAGATAACCCATCCTCCCCCTCCTTTGAGAAACGGTCAGAAAGCCAGTTTAGAATTCCCAGAAAGCCTTCTTGGGAATTCAGTCACTTTGGGAAGCAGAAGTCTGCTCTCTCTTTGAATGCTACCATTAAAACCAAACAAATCTATCTCCATGCAAATGGAAAATATTTGTTTCTCACACCATTCTTAATTTTCACATTAGGGCCACTAAACTCCATTGTTAACCTCTCAGAAAAACACAACCATCTACATGCCATTGAACAAGTGTGAAAATAACAGGAAGCAATTCTCAGAAAAGAGAATTTGTCAAATCATCTTTTCCCTTAAAGACCTCCTAACTGAGAAATGGCTCAAGTAAATGTGTCCAGAGGTACAGAGTCCCTCTTTCCCCAAAACTGTTAACCTTGCAGCTGTTTCAAATACATCATAGCTTAGTTAAGAATAAACTGACTAATTTGCCAAACAGGAATTTCTTGGGATTACTGGGCTATATAGCTGATTCTAGGGCCCTTCCGCTTTCTTCTTTATGTTTAACTTTTCAACCAACTTGCCTTTCAGGCCAATAGAAAAGCTCAAATATCATACATTCTGGATGGACTCAGACTACCAGGAAACATGTTGTCAAGCTTAGCGGAGTTAGTTTGGGTTGCCTGAATTCATTTATCATTCAAAGGGCAGGATTTCTGTGATTTCCTTCATCTGTAGAATCTTCTTAATAATACAGAGTGTATGGATTGGAATGGACTAATAGGTCATCTGATCCACCTCCTGCACACGGCTGAAATCCACTAAAGCAAAGACAATGGTTGTTCTTCTATCCCTACTGAAAACTTCAAGTAAGGGAGAATCCATTATTGCTTTAGGAAGACTCTTCTGTTGTGATAGTTCATATTAACCAGAAATTCCTCTGAATATTCAGCTAAGATCTCCTTATTTTTAATTTCAGAATAACAGAGTCAGAGGCTTTCTAGTCCAACCCACTGCTCAGGCAGGAAACCTTAAACCATTTCAGACAAAGCCTTGTCTCATTCTTGGTTTCAATAGGGCAGGTCCAACCCCTTTGGAGGGTTAGAGTTAAGTTGACACTATGTCAATTTTAGTAGACAGCTATCACACTATCCTTTAATTTTCTCTTTTAGAAGCTAAACTTGCCCCACTCTCTTAACTGTTCTCATACTGCTAGATAACTTATTATTTTGGTAGCTCTCCTGCTCCATATCCCTATACATCTTTCAGAGTGCAGTAGCAGAACTAGAACTAGATACAGCAGTGCAAGGATGGTCGAAGTATCATAGAGTACAATGGAGTAATTATTTTGTTTAATCTGAATGCAGTACTTTCGTTAATGCAGCCAAAGATTTCACTAACCTTTTTAATTATTGCATCACACTACCTATTCATTTTCATTTGGTGGTGCAATAATAAAAATAAAAAATAAAAAAGGAATTTGGAGGTCATCTAGTCCAATCCCCTGCTCAGGCAGGAACCCTATACCATTTCAGACAAATTGTTGTCCAGTCTCTTCCTAAAAACTTCCAGTGTTGGAGCATTCACAACTTTTGGGGGCAGGTTGTTCAGCATGTTATCGGAATCCAGATCATGATGTTAAATCATGATATATTTTTAGGCATGAGATATTGTAAACGTGCTTTGTTAACTTTAATTTAGGGTTCAACATGCTGTCTGAATGTAACAGTAACATCTGATCCCAATCTGTCCTCCCAAAAAAGTAATCTACATCTTCTTTTGTTTTGTTTGGATTGTTCCTTGCTTTTATTCTCCTTTGTATGATAATAATGCAAAAGTGACTTGGTGTCTTCTAAATGCTATGCTCTATAGTAGAGGGAAATCACAATGACAGCTCTTTAGGGTCTTTTGGGGAAGAGAGGGGAATCTGATGCTGGTCCTGAAATTTATTTTCTTTTTCTAGAAATGTGTTCACAATGAGGAAGCTCTCTTAAGTTCTGGAGCTGACCTTTAAATCTTCTAACTCTTTTGAGAAATGATTGCTAAAGTCATTTTTCCTCCCATCAGAGTTCTTCACCGTTACAATGATACCTGCATATTTTTCTTTGTTAGTTTCATCCATCGACCAGAAGCAGTGATCATAGGCAAACACCTGCAGAAATATAAATACATTATAAACATTTAATTTAAAAGCTTTCTATGATATCGTGGTAAAGTGAGCAAACCAATTAGCTGATCTGGTCATATACAGTTCTGAAATACTTGTCTGCCCATTTGATTTGATTTGATTTCTAGAATTTCAGTGATACTCCATTCCAGGCTTGCTATAAGGATACCTATAGTATTCAACTTACAACCATAACCGAGTCCAGAATTACATCATTAAATTACTGCAGCTCTAAATTGAGGCATTAAGTGAACACCATGATCATTAAGTGAGTGCCATGGTTGTTAAATGAATGCTGTGATCATTAAGCAAATCCATTTTACCCAATGGGTATTTTTTTTTGCCACTAAGCAATCAGTCATAAGTCAAGGACTACCTGTACAGTTCCTCCCTCTTCAGTAGCTAATTTTCAACAATACAGACTTCCTCAGCCTGGATTTACCAGGCACATTGGATTACAGCTCCCATCATCTCTGGCTTGTACCATTACTTGCTGTAAGCAGTGATGGAAGTTAGAGGGAAGCTATAGTCTCACCCACCCATCAAGAAAAATAACAAAGTTGGAAGGGATCTTGGAGGTCTTCTAGTCTAACCTGCTCAGACAGAAAACCCTATACCATTTCAGAGAAATAGTTGACCAATCTCTTCTTTAAAATTTCCAGTGTTGAAGCACCCACAATTTCTAGAGGCAAGTTGTTCCACTGATTAATTGTTCTAACTGTCAGGAAAGTTCTCCTTAGTTCTGGGTTGCTTCTCTCTTTGTTTAGTTTCCATCCATTATTTCTTTCTCTTTTTTTGTAATGTTTTATTGGTTTTCCAATTTTACATTTGACTATTTAAAAAGCAACATGGTGGCTGGGTCAGTCAATAGTTCAATAACAAAATCTTTAGTACAAATCTCAGGTTACATCCTCAAATATTTCTTCTCTTTTTCCCTTAACATTTACTATCTCATATCAAGCTAGTACATTTCTAATTGTATCAACTCAATGAAAACATTATTATTACATTTATCTATACATTTTTAGCTTATACATATCTTAATTAGTCTTCATAAACAATCCATATCCTGTTATTAATTTTTACCTAATTTTAATTTCTCATCAATATTCCAATTTAACCTTTAATATCCATAATTTTCAAACTTTGGGTAACCAAAATTTCCCTTATCTCACTTCATAACAAACTATAATATCTATAAAACTATAAAGTCCAAAATACACATTTTACCTATTTAAATGTAATCTTGTTCTATTTCCTAAATATTTTCTATTTCCCACCGTATTAAATCATCTACTTAATAATAGAATATCCCCTTTGATAGATCAAAACCACTATATATATATATATATATATATATATATATATATATATATATATATATATATATATATATATATATATATATATATATATAGCCTGGGTTAATCAATAAATCAAACATATTCCTGATAATTAATTTTCATTTCCATTTTAAATCTAATTTTTCAATATTAAACAAATCAAATCCTTATTTTCCACTGATTTCCAACTATTTCTAATCTAATAACCAAAATTCCCCTTATCTCAAACATCTCCCTTTAACCCTCTAATTGACAATATAAAATCCCCTCTAATAAATCAAAACCCTATTTTTTTTCAATCTTTTTCTAGCTTTCTTCCTTGGCCAACTAGGCTCCCATATCAGGACTTTTAAATCATCAAATAAATCTCCATTCTTATATATGTTATTTGAATTAAAAGAGACCATTTGATTGCTAGTTTTCTGGAAGGACTGGCCCATTTGTGTTCATTAGATTGTCGCCCTGTTATTCCAATCCCCCATATTTGCTCCAGTATATTTGTCTTCAATTCAGTCTGTACTTCTTCTTTCTTAAATTTCTTCTGGTTTGTATAGAAAGTCATTTCCATTTTCAGTATTGTCTCTTCCTTGTCTGAATTATCCATCAGCTGTACTTGTTGGTCAACTGAGTCCTCTGTCTTAATATTTGGTTGTTCCACTTCTTCTGTTGTCTTCTGCATTGTTGGTTCTTTAGTTGCAATCAAAATCTGGCTTTGTGCATCTAAGCTGGCGTCTTGGTCTTTTATTTTAGGTCGCATTTACAAGTTGAAAGGATAGTTTCATGTATTGCTTTTAGCATGGAATGGATTTTTTCCTGGTCTTCATCCATCTCTTTTGCGTATTTCTAAACAATCTTTCTAGTAAAAAATTGTTTGTTAAGCAAAAGTCAGTAAGGGTTTACATTCACAGTTCAATTTCACTGTCCAGCTGTTCTCTTACAGTTGAATCTCTCACAGATAGTGCCAAGGTCAGGAAAGTCTTATCTAGATCTGGGCTGTGAGCCAAGTCTCTTTTTAGGAAATAACAAATTGCCATACCAAGCTTCACCACAAGATGTCACTGGTACCATTTAAGGTTTTTTAAGTCCTGAATTTTTCTAGGTTCTTTTTTCCAATTTTATTTCTTTTTTGCAGATAATAACAAGAGTCTCCAGTAAAAATAGGATACTTTTTGGTCCCCGAGTTTCAAAAGCATATAAATCCAATTTAGATTAAAATTGTTCTTTTTGATGCTTGATTCCCCTGGGTAGTCAGACACCGCTATTCATAGAGAGTGGGACAGAAATTCCCTTCCCTCTCACCTCACATGGGGAAGATACTTCAAAAAGCTTTTACATGAAAGTACTTAGGGTAAAGAGAAGATAAGATCTCACCCAGCTTCATCCGTGTTGCTTTCAATGTGCTTGGTAGTAAGTTTGACTTTGGCTGTCAGCAGCTAAGTGATGAGCCATATTGCTATGACCAATCTTTTTCCCGTCGGTTTGAAGAGCTGCCCTGGATCGAGCGGAAAGGCTGCCACCCTTCCACGATCAAGCGGAAGTCCTCTCCTTGCTCGTTGCCCCTACAGGGCAACTTTTGACTCCTTCCAGGGTCCCCCAGTGGGATAAAACCAGACACTGGAGAAGGAGCTCGCCTCCATGCGTCTGCCAGTGCTGCGATGGCAAATGGAAGTCCCCTTACAATGCCTTGGTAAGGCCACACTTAGAATACTGCATCCAGATTTGGTCACCACGATGTAAAAAAGATGTTGAGACTCTAGAAAGAATACATAGAAGAGCAACAAAGATGATTAGCGGACTGGAGGCTAAAACATATAAGGAATGGCTGCTGGCATTGGGTATGTCTAGTTTAAAGAAGAGAAGGGCGAGGGGTGACATGATAGCAGTGTTCCAATATCTCAGGGGCTGCCACAAAGAAGAGGGAGTCAAGCTATTGTCCAAAACACCTGAAGCCAGCACAAGAAGCAATGGATGGAAATTAGTCAAGGAGAGAAACAACCTAGAACTAAGGAGAAACTTCGTGACAGTTAGAACAATGAACCAGTGGAACAACCTGTCTCCAGAAGCGGTGAATACTTCAACACTGGAAGTTTTTAAGAAGAGACTGGACAGCCATTTGTCTGAAATGGTATAGGGTTTCCTGCCTGAGCAGGGGGTTGGACTAGATTTACGTTTACGTTTACGTTTTATTTAATTTATATACCGCCCTTCTCCCTGGGGACTCAGGGCGGTTCACAGGGCATATAAATAAAAATACAGTACTATACAAAAGTTAAAACAAAGATTAAATCAGTGCCCCATTAAAAAACAATAATGCAATCTAAAATGACAATTTAAAACCCAGCTCCCCCATCAGGCCAGACCGGCCAATTCAAACAAATGGGTCTTCAGGCCACGACGGAAAGTTCGGAGGTCCGATGCCGTCCGGAGCTCCACCGGCAGTTGGTTCCACAAAGCCGGGGCACCCACAGAGAAGGCTCTCCCCCTGGGGGCCGCCAGTCGGCATTCCCTGACCGGAGGCACCCTGAGGAGGCCCTCTCTGTGGGAACGCACAGGGCGGAGGGGAGTTGAAGCCGGCAGCAGGTGGTCCCCGAGGTACCCCGGACCCATGCCATGTAGGGACTTAAAGATCATAACCAAGACCTTGAACCTCACCCGGAAGACAACTGGTAACCAATGCAGCTCGCGGAGCAAAGGTGTAACATGGGAGTACTGGGAAACTCCCAAGACAACTCTCGCGGCCGCATTCTGTACCAGTTGGAGCCTCCGAGTGGTCTTCAAGGGAAGCCCCATGTAGAGAGCATTACAGTAGTCAAGGCGAGAGGTCACGAGCGCATGAGTGACCGTGCACAGGGCATCCCGGTCCAGATAGGGCCGCAACTGGCGCACCAGGCGAACCTGGGCAAAAGCCCCCCTAGTCACGGCCACTACATGATCTTCTAGGGTAAGCCGTGAATCTAGGAGGACTCCCAAGTTGCGAGCCCTATCCACGGGGGGTAAGAGCTCACCCCCCATAGAAAGAGATGGAACATTTTGAATGTCCCGGGATGCCGGAATGCACAGCCACTCAGTCTTGTCAGGGTTGAGCTGAAGTCTGTTCCTCCCCATCCAGACCCGAACCGCCTCCAGGCAACGGGACATCACAGCGAGGGCATCACTTAGATGAGCTCCAAGGTCCCTTCCAACTTTATTATTATTATTATCATCACCATCATCATCTTTGTTACTCTTATAGAGTCTCAGCATCTTTTTTATATTATGGTGACCAAAACTGGATGCAGTATTCCAAGTGTGGCCTTACTAAGACATTGTAAAGTGGTATTAACACTTCATGTGATCTTGATTCTATCCCTCTGTTAATGCAGCCTAGCACTCTGTTGGCTTTGTTGGCAGCTGCAGCACACTGCTGGCTGATATTTAAGTGATTTTCCACTAGGACTCCTAGATCCCTCTCACAGTTACTACTATTGAGCAAGATACCACCTACACTGTATTTGTGCATTTGGTTTTTCTTGCCTAAATGTAGAAACTTACTTTTTCACCATTAAGTTTTATTTTGTTACATAGTGCCCAATGTTCAAATCTGTCAAGATACTTCTGTATCTTAAGCCTATCTTCTGAGTTGTTGGCTCTTCCTGCCAGGTTGGTGTCATCTGCAAATTTGATGAGTTCCCTATCTATCCCCTCATCCAAATCATTGATGAAGATAATGAAGAGCACTGGGCCCAGAACAGAGCCTTGGGGCACCCCATACACACTTCGCTCCATGTAGATGCAATTCCATTGAGGACCTATTTTTCCCCCCTTTTTTGAAGATGGGAACTACATCAGCTCTTTTCCAGTCGTCTGGTAGTTCCCCAGTGCTCCAGAATCTTTGAAAGATATAGTTCAGTGGTTCTGAGATCACATCTGCCAGTTCCTTGAGAACCTCGTGGTGTAATCCATCTGGTCCTGGTAATTTGAACTTGTCTAGGGTGGACAGGTGATCTCTTACCATTTTCTTGCCTTTTTTATTTCTATTCTGTTTTTTATGGTACTGTTTTTGATAGGTTGGACTGTTTTTTCCCTTTGTATAAAGACAGATGCAAAAAAAAAGTTATGTAGTTCTGCTTTCTCCCTCTTGTTTGTCACCTTCTTGCCACTTTCTCCCACTAATGGACCAATCATTTCCTTAATTTTTTTCTTGTTTTTTACATGTTGAAAGAAGCTTTTTTGTTGTTGTTATTTCTGACTTTTGTCACAAGCCTTAGTTCATTTTGAGCCTTAGCTTTCATCTTTGCAGGCTTGGGCTAATTGCCTATATTCTGCCTTAGTTACAAACTTAATGCTAGACAATCTAGTCTAGAACCTTGCATAGCAGATATGTTAATCTAATAGATGAATTAGATCTGAATGAGTCTGTAGTTTCTAAGATTAGCCCTCTTTTTTCCTTTTTAAATATTGGGATTATGTTGGCTGTTCTCCAGTCTTCATCACCTTACTAGTTTCCTGTGCTTTTTAAAAATTATTGTCGGCTACTCTGAGATTATGCCTGTCAGTTCTTTTACTATTCTGGAGATAATTTATTAGGCCCTTGAGGCTTGAATTAATGTAAGATAATAAAGTAAACCTATACTAAGCTGTATTTTTCCCCATTCCTCCTTGTGTTACAAAGTGTTTTCTTCCCTTTTCTGAAAGAAAACAGACAGACAAATCAGTTCCATCTTCCCCATTCCTCCCCCTCTCCAATTTTACTTCTTCATCTTCGTCAAGCAGCACACCAACAGCATCCTTGATTCTTAATTGTAACGTATCTCCCCGCCACAAATCTTATTTTTCCTTTTCTTATTTCTTATTTAAAAAATCCATTGCTAATTTTTAGCTGCCTCTCTCCTTACATACTTGGCTACCAATTTTATGCCATCTTTTTCTAAGTTGCCAGTATTGCACCTACCTCTGTTTCCGATCTCTTTTTTGCTTCTTAATGAGCCAACTCACTGGAATAATTTATATTTTTGCTTTCAATATCTCATTTTTATAACATTTTATCTTTAAGATTTTAAACTATAATAGAATGTTCACCTTTTGCCCAAGTTTAATAAGACCTTCTTTGTAATGTCCTATTTACAAAATTAATTTATCACATTACTGTTGTTTTTTGCTTTTCCCTAGTTGCCTTGAAGTCTAAAATGGCATAGCTTCCCTCAAGGAATTAACAACTTCAGCTCATTAACCAATGCCTCTTGATTGATAATGCCTCTTGATTGGTCAAAATGAGATGAAGGAAACCGGATTTTCTTTGTTTCCTCGTCTATCTTCTGAAAAAAAAAATATCATCAGGAAAGTTCAGAAAACTGGATATTTCTAGCTGGGTTATTTTTTTTTTCAACTGACATTAAGGTAATCTTCAATTATTAGTATAATCTCCCTTCTTGAGAACTTGATGAATTCAGAAAGGTATCATCCACATCTTCTGCTTAGCAGTTAGCCTTTTGTTTGTTCCCCATAGTTTATTCATTGGTGTACAAAGACTGGAGATGTCAGGGTTAATTGGTCTCGCTACATCTATGTGATTCCTAAATTTTATTTTATTTTTTTTATTTTAATTCCATTTATATCCCGCCCTTCTCCGAAGACTCAGGGCGGCTTACAAGCTTAGCAATAACTTTTACTGTTTCCTGCATAGCCGTAGGTGCCATTTTTTTCAATGGTATCATCTTCTTTCAACTTGTTCTCATCCAGGATCTTACTTGTTCTTCTTGTTCACTGATTATGGATAGAAAATGCACAGAAACTTTACTTTTGCCCGCAGCTCCAAATTATTTATTTATTTATTTATTTTATTTGTATACCGCCCTTCTCCCGAAGGACTCAGGGCGGTGAACAGGGCAATACATGTTAAAAGACAAAATACAAAAATTAAAAGAGATTAAACAAAATGCCCACAACTCTTACAATAGGTTAAAACACATTAAAAGTAATAAAAACCCAACCCCATCCCATCAGGCCAGGCCAGCTTGTTCGAAGAGATACGTCTTTAGATCGCGCCGGAAGGAGCGCAGGTCGGGCGCCATCCGGAGCTCAACCGGAAGACGGTTCCATAAATCCAGCGCGCCCACAGAGAACGCCCTCCCCCTGGGGGCCACCAGTCGGCACTCCTTGACCGGTGGCACCCTGAGGAGGCCCTCTCTGTGGGAGCATACTGGGCCTCCTCAGGGTGTATCTATGACAGTAAAATCTGTAATAATACCCAACAAAAACAACTGTGGAGAAAACCTTATCTTTTTCTTAAATATCTTCTGCATGTTCCACCAAATTTTAATCCAAAAAGCTTTGACTTTTTTACAAGTCCACCATAATCCAATATTCACAACTCCCACTGGAATGCCTTCTGCCTCTCTAGGCCTTTCTTTATGGTTTCTCTGCTGCTTCTGGACAATTTCCTCTGTCCTTGGGGATCTCACTCTGCTGGCTTTAATGGAGAGGTCTCTGTTCAATATCTGTGTGTTCTTCACTTTCCCTAGAGAGTTTTAAAGAAGAAAGAGTAGCCTCCAACAAAGAGGGGCATCTGCATTGTCAGCAGACATAATTAACTACATACCCAGTATCCATCCTTTTGGCAGAACCTCAGGCTGTTCCCCTCACACAATTCCCTGTTGGTTTGCACTGGTTGCTCCGTGTCTTTTTTTTTTTTAGGGCTAGGTGATAGCTGTGGAATAAGCTCCACCATTAGCTGATTACCTGATCAAGAAGTCAGCTATGGCTTTAATCCTCTATCCTTCAGACTGACAATTGATGCAACAATAAATCAGTGCAAACAATAACAAATGCCCTCAGCCAAAAGAAGCTGCACAGCCTTCTCCCAAATTCTCCATATTACTCCAAAACAAACCAGCTCCCTTGCAAAAACTCCTCAGTATCTGCTTGCTCTTCTGTTTTCTCACTCTGATTTGGTTGAAATTTCACAGTTGCTTCTCCTCTTTCTAAAGTCTGTCATTCTCCTCCCTTATGTTTCTGAATGCACTGAACATCTCTTTTCCTGCAAAAACACTGGCTGACTCTAATACAAAACTCTCTGGGGCCTAAAACATTCACAGGGATCAAATTGTTCCCTGAACCTCCCCCACATTATGTTCTCCAACTCTGAACTTTAAAAGCTGTAAATATGATACCACTGAACATTAATAAAAAAAACAACAGTTGGTTTTTCTTGGGTAGCCTATCAGATATCCCTTAGTGAGTATGACATCATAGATTATGTTTACTTATTTTTACATGGATTGCCCAATATTTTTTGCATATATGACTACACCTAAACAACATCCACACAAATCTTCAATGAATTCTATATGAATATGATTTCTGTTTCCCATAGACATTTCATGTAGCATTACCCAAATGTTCCTTTCTCTCTCATTCTCTTTTGCTCCTATAATTTGTTTATTATTTATATATTTACATTTTTACTGTTTCCCTATGGGGATAAGAATAGTCAGTGTGATTTCTGAATATTGACATCAGAATACAGAGATAAAAGGCCCTTGGAGGTCTTTCCCCGCTTAAGTAGGAGACCTTATATGATTGGACAAATGGCTGTCCAATCTCTTCTTAAAAACCTGCAGTGATGGAGCACCCACAACTTCTGGAGGCAAGCAGTTCCATTGATTAATTGTTCTCAATGACAGGAAATTACTCCTTAATTATTTCTCTTTGTTAGACTTCTATCTATTACTTTTTGTCGTACCCTGAAGTGCTTTGGAGATTAGGTTGACCCCCTCTTCTCTGTGACAGCCCCTCAAATATTGGAAGACTGCTAGCATGTCACCCCTGTTAGATTAGACATTTCCCAGGACTCTTAGATCCCTTTCTCAGCTTCTACTATTGAGCCAAGTACCACTTATTCTATACCTGTACATTTGGTTTTTCTTGCCTGAGTGAAACCTTCGTTTTCTCTCTATTCAATTGCATTTTGGTGAACACGGCCCAGAGTTCAAGTCTGCCAAAATCCTTCTGTATCTTGAGCCTATCTTCTATTCTCCCCAGCTTCGTGTTGTCTGCAAATTTGATAACTTAGTTTTCTATCTCTTCATCTGATTCTAAATCATTTAAGAAGATGTTGAAGAGGACTGGGACTAAGACAAAACCTTGTGGCATCCCACTGCATGGTTCCCTGTAATTCTATTGAGGATTACATGTTGAGTGTAGGAGGTTGGACTGGAAGACCTCCAAGGTCCCTTCCCTTTTCTGTTATCTTAGCATATGAATTGGGGTATCATCATGTTAAGCAATGAAATGTTTTGGGTTTTTTTGGTTTGGGCAGGAAATGATATGCGAACAAAGTGCTTGTCTTTACCTGCTGCCGGCATCAACTTCCCTCCGCCCTGTGCGTTCCCACAGAGAGGGCCTCCTCAGGGTGCCACCGGTCAGAGAATGTCATCTGGTGGCCCCCAGGGGGAGGGCCTTCTCTGTGGGTGCGCCGGATTTGTGGAACCAACCTTCGCTGCTTCCGACGGGATGTAAAGACCTACTTGTTTGAACAAGCCGGCCCGGCCTGATGGGTTTGGGTTTTATTACTGTTTTAATGTATTTTAACTTATTGTTGTAAGTTATTGGGCACTTTGTTTAATCTTTTCTTAATTTTTGTATTTTAGTATTTATTGCCCTGTTCACCGCCCTGAGTCCTTCGGGAGAAGGGCGGTATACAAATAAAATTATTATTATTATTATTATTATTATTATTATTATTATTATTATTATTATTATTATTATTATTATTATTAGATTTATAGTTTTAAACAACTTTTAATTGTAAATTATTATTATTATTGTTATTTATTGTTTTAAAGTTTACTAGGTTTTAATGTTTGTAAGCTGCTCAAAGTTGCCTCTAGACAGGATGGGTGGCACACAAATCTAATAAAATAAATAAACTCAAATCAGTGTTTTACTGACACTGAAAAAATGTATCTTTTTATCACATCAGAAAATCACTACTAAGAATGATTTTAAATTTAACTACAGTTTTAAAAATGAGTTCAAAATTTGCTTGAGAAATTTTTAAAAAGTCTTAACCTGATAATGGAAAGATTATAAAATTAGCAGCAAATGTGCTTCTCTAGTATGAATAGCCAAATTTGTCAGTTTTGATTTTGCTTTACTTCTTTTTTTAACATTATTTATTTCATCTTATAACTATTTTAGTTTACGAGGCTTTAAATGTCCATGTAGCATTAATATGAACATTTATGCAGGCACTTTTCCCTACTAGGCATTTTTGTGCTTAATTTTCCTAATTTATATATTTCTTGCTCACAGTTTGTCCTTAATATAATGCATTTTGTATGCATTTTAAAATACAGGAATGTATTATCACTGCATTCTGGTTTGCACATAGAATGAGATATGTAATTTGAGTAAATTACACAACCAAATTCTCTGCAGTCTGCATCCCAGTGACAAAGGGCTGCTACTAGAAAAATGCATCCCTCCAAAGAAAGGATTTCTGAGAAGAACCTCATGATCCAGGAAACTCTATGCAGTAGAAAGTGATGTGGTCCCAAAATTGCATTCCTCTAGATTGCCAGGATACATATTGTTATGTACTGGGCTTTTGGAATATCACCACGTGTTGCTGGAGAACTAACGGACAGGACGTCTTCAGTCTTGCTATTGGTCAACTTTAGGCGGCAAGTATAGCTTCAATCCGATTGGTTAACATCATAGGGCCTGGCTATATATTGAGGCAGGGTGACTCCAATCTCTCAGTACAGTTTCTGCTTAAATAAAGTATGTGTTTGTCTGTACTCCTCTGTGTGTTCTTGTTCCTGCTCATCAGAGCCCACAACATAATACATATATTTGAGGTTTATATGGGAGTTTGCTCATATATTCTGAGGATAGGATAATGTTCATAATCATAATCATAATAGTAAAGTTGGAAGGGACCTTGGAGCTCATCTAGTCCAATCCCCTGCTCAGGCAGGAAACCCTATACCATTTCAGACAAATGGCTGTCTAGTCTCTTCTTAAAAACTTCCAGTGCTGGAGCATTCACAGCTTCTGGAGGCAGGTTGTTCCACTGGTTCATTGTTCTAACTGTCGGGAAGTTTCTCCTTAGTTCTAGGTTGCTTCTCTCCTTGATTAGTTTCCATCCGTTGCTTCTTGTCCTGCCTTTGGGCGCTTTGGAGAATAGCCTGACTCCCTCTCCTTTGTGGCAGCCCCTGAAATATTGGAACACTGCTATCATGTCACCCCTATTCCTTCTCTTCATTAAACTAGACATACCCAATTCCAGCAGCCATTCCTTATATGTTTTAGCCTCCAGTCCCCTAATCATCTTTGTTGCTTTTCTCTGTACTCTTTCTAGAGTCTCAACATCTTACATCGTGGTGACCAAAACTGGATGCAGTATTCCAAGTGTGTCCTTACCAAGGCATTGTAAAGTGTTATTAATACTTCACGTGATCTTGATTCTATCCCTCTGTTAATGCAGCCTAGCACTGTGTTGGCTTTTTTGGCAGCTGCAGCGCACTGCTGGCTCATATTTAAGTGATTGTCCACTAGGACTCCAAGATCCCTCTCTGTTACTACTATTGAGCAAGGTACCCCCTATACTATAACTGTACACTTGGTTTTTCTTGCCTAAATGTAGAGCCTTACTTTTTTCACCATTGAATTTCATTTTGTTAGATAGCGCCAAGTGTTCAAGTCTGTCCAGATCCTCCTGTATCTTGAGCCTGTCTTCTGGAGTGTTGGCTATTCCTGCCAGCTTGGTGTTGCCTGAAAATTTGATGAGTTCCCCATCTATCCCTTCGTCCAAATCATTGATGAAGATATTGAAGAGCACTGGGCCCAGGACAGAGCCCTGGGGCACCCCACTACACACTTCCCTCTATGTAGATGCAGTTCCATTGAGGACCAAACACTGAGTACGGCCGGTCAGTCAGCTATGAATCCATCTAGTGGTGGTGCTGTCTAACCCATATTTTTCTATCTTATCAAGTAGTAGTTTGTGATCTACTTTATGAAATGCCTTACTGAAGTCCAAGTAAATTATATCCACAGCATTCCTCTGATCCACAAATTTTGTCACTTGGTCAAAGAATGCAATAAGATTTGTCTGGCAAGAACTGTTTTTGACAAACCCATGTTGGCTTTTAGTAATGACTTTGTTTGCCTCTAGGTGCTCTCTGATTCGTTGTTTGATTATATTTTCCAGAATCTTCCCATGTATTGAGGTCAGGCTGATAGGTCTGTAATTTCCTGGATCCATTTTTTTTCCTTTTTTGAAGATGGGAACTACATCAGCTCTTTTCCAATCCTCTCGTAGTTCCCCAGTGCTCCAGGATCTTTGAAAAAGATAGTTCAGTGGTTCTGAGATCAAATCTGCCAGTTCCTTGAGAACCTTGGGGTGTAATCAATCTGGTCCTGATGGTTTGAACTCGTCTAAGCTGGACAGGTGCTCACTTACCATTTTCTTGCCTATCTTAACTTGTGTTTCTATTCTGTTTTTTATGGCATTATTTTTGATAAGTTGGTCTGGTTTTTCCCTTTGTGTAAAGACATTTTGGTGGCACCAAAGGCTAAAATAAATCTTCTGTTGATCTACTTTGTGGCAGGGTATTCTATGGCTTGGTATACCCATTTATCAATACACTGCGCTTGTTACATGAACTCTGAGGTTACAATTACTCCCATCCCTGTTGGTAGAAACCACCATGGGAACTTGGAGAAGAAAGATAATAAATAATTCCAGTGCCCTCTAGTGGATTTCAAAAAAACTGGCTCTAGTAGCCTTCAGTCTTAAAAATTCAGTAGTATTTTTTTTTCCTGGCTCAAATGGAAGTTGATCTACATATCCTACAGATGGATTCTTTTTTAGTGCACCTCTAACACACTTTGTAGTTGTTGGGACTGATTTTCATGGTTTTGGAGGCAGGATGTCAGACAGAAATTAAAGAAGGAGGGTAATTTAAGGCAAAAGATCCAAACTGAGCAGCATAAATAAAATATCCAAAATGCTGTTTGGTTGATTTTGTCATTCTTATGAACAGCAATTTGGCAAGATTAATATCTTATTTGGAGCAGCGAAAGTACTGACTCCCTTGCTATTGAAAACCACTCCTTAGACCACATTAGACCCAATTAATGGGAGTGACCAGGTGGGATGGGCCTTTTAAGTGCAGCTTAAATTGAATGAATGAAAGAGATAGAGCAAAACAGAAATTATTCCATTAAGGTAAAAACAAGATGAGAGAGCACAAAAAAAAATACCATCCCAGATTGTAAAAAAGATATTTTTCTGTTTAGAATTGTTCTGAAATAGGATAGCTTCCAATTCTAATAAAATAAAATTAATTGCAGAAAGTCATCAGAGAACTAAACAGATGATTCAGCAGAGAGAAAGATAAGTATTTGTGATTTTCCTAAATGTATTTTTAATAAATGTATAAGGAAAATCTATCTATCCTAATATTCTATCAACATATTTGCACCTTTCTATATAGCCAGTGCTATGTTGCTGGTTGACCAATGTGTAGCAAATAGCACAGTAGATAGAGTATGTGATGCAACAAGAAGTATGGATTGAAAAAATAATGCACCATAGACAAAGTTAGACAAGGAATATAGACTGAATTATTGCAAGATGTACATGTATAGTAAAACACTAATGCAAATACATGACCCTGTATATCTGGATAGACTATTTATTTAAAAAGGGAAGAGATGGACAGGTTTTAAGATGTACAACTACTGGTTAAACAGTAGTGGGTAGTGTATGGCCCATTATTTATTATGAGGAATGAAAGTTTGTCAACAGAAGCCAAAGTGACTTCCTATATGAAATGTACTTCTGCCTACTTTATTACAGGAGAATCAGAGATGAATTTGTCAGGGGGGAAAAATGAAAACAGATTGAATGCAGTTAAAATTAAGAGGTATGGAGATGTAGTTAAACAAGAAATAGGTCAAGAAAGAAGGATGAATGAAGAAGGACTGAGTACAAAATTAAAGAAAAGGGGCAATAGATTAAATGATTTAGGGATGTAATGAAAGTAAGAATAGTTAGCAAGGATAGAAAGCTAAAGTTAGCTACCTTTCTTTTAACTCATGCTTTAATTTCTTTTGCTTTTTATTCTTTACTCTCTTTCTGTATTTTGTATAACAATGTTTATCCTGAAAAGGAATATCTTGACAGGTATTTATGTATGTAAATATGCATATATGTAATTTGTATGTCTTCCCATCTCAACGTGACTCTGGGAAGCAAGCAAAAAATCTAAAAAAATTAAAGCAATTATAATAATGCAAAAATTAAAATACACAGCAGTCAAGAATAAGTCATTCACCATAATCACTAAAATAACTAAGAAAGAGGTCCCTATACACACTTTCCTCTTTTTTAACAAATAAAATAAATTGATCAGCCAACCAAAGTATATTGGAGTTGAGGGATGAAACTCTTCCTACTACTAGGTGGCTAAATCTCTTTGAAATCACCTATTACTAACAAGGTTAACTTTTTGCCTAGAAGTATAGCAACTACAACTTCCTTCTAATGCTGGTTTGATATTTCTTAACTGATTTCCCCAATCAACTTTTCAAATCTAAGAAAGGCATTCCAGTTTGACTCTTGTGAACAGGAAGAAGAATTTTACACATGCTCAGAGAAATTCAGGATTAGTTGCCACACTTTCAGTAAATAAGGGCAGCTACATTAATTGGAAACATTGATACAGTTTTGCCAGAATTGCATTTAGCTTCCTGCATACTGGACAAGAGTTCTCTTTCTCCTTACTACCTTATTTGAAATTCTCGTGCAGTTTTGCCACTTGCATTGAATGTGAACCAATCCACTTGAGTTTACACTTACATTTGTCAAGCCAAGTCTAGACACTCTGCAAACATTTGTTCCGGGACACAAACATTTGCCATTTATTGCAAACTGCTGAGGAACAAGGTTAGCTAACATTTAGAATCACATTAGCTAAACTCAAGTTAATCACCCATTAATTAATCCGAGTGCAAACGGAGACAGAAAAAAAACTGCTTAAAAAAACCCTAAAGAAGGGAACAACACATGGAGTAGGAAGAGAAGGGAATGTGTTGATACAGTCCTCAAGCAGAAGATGACTATACGACTTCTAGTCAAAACAAAGAACATTCTGCTCTAGCTCTTTCCGTGCTGTATGCAGTTACAAAACTTGAACAACTATGTGAAATGTTAGGTGTTTATCTTTTTTGCCCTTTCACCCTTGCTCCATTTTCTGACAATCCATATTTCTACTTTTGTTTGAAAGGTGCTGTAGTCACTAAGAAAGTGATGATGGGGAAATGTTTCCATGGTTTCTACAGGATTTAGCTCAAGATTTCTGAACTCTAATGGAGAAGTCATAGAGAAACTTCTCTGAAAAAGCATAGAAAGTAGAAACCAGGGAAATATCCGTCCGGGTTTATTTTTATTTCCTAAGCAAATGTAACATTTATGAAAAGAGGGAATTGGCATTAGTTGGGGTTTACTGGGTTAAGGGGAAAGAGAAACACTTGCCCTGTGTGCAGTTTCTATCTGCTTTTTCTCTTGGTGAGAAAGATCCCACTTTTAATATGCAAATTAATCAATTGTCATCAGAATGATTGACACAACCATAAATTTAATTTTACAAAATATTACTTTGGAGATTATACACTTGGAAATGATGACTAAAGTAACTGGAAGTGAACAATGAAAGGTGTTTTAGGTCAGTATTTCCCATGAGTTTAGCAACTTTAAGAGATATGGACTCTCAGAAATCCCCAGCCAGGATTGTTTAAAGTTCACACCTCTTGAAGTTGTACAGTAGAAAAACACTACTTTAGATGAAAAATAAAGATTTATTTTTCTGTTCTTGCCTGCTCTGTTCACCTGGACATAACTAGTTTGGGTCTGAGCTCATTCTGCCAACTGTTTTCCATGTCAGGGCTGGCCCAGATGTAAATGAGGGCACTTCTGATTATTGCTGGAAAAGAAGTTATTCTGTATTTGTTTCTATTAAAACCCATTCAGTCTGACAAAAGAGAAGTGTTAGAAATTCATTCAGATAATAACATTATACAGAAATTCTTGGGGATGGAATAGGATATTCTTGCATTTAGTCACAAGAAGGTTAACAACTATATTTTTCTCTAATTAAAATATTCTCCATTCATCTTTGAGCTGGCAAAAAACTCGATGTGAAATTTGCTGTTTCTACTGCCAGTTCCTCTCATACCTCTTTTTGCTTGTTTCAGATCACTTCCATCGTTTGACTTCAGGTTTCAAAAACCTTAATTTTGCTCTTAGAGGATATCAGAATAAGAGAGGAGACTGCTTCAATCCTGAGGCAGCTAAAGATGACTTAACTCTGTCTCATTCATGGACTGGAGATGAGATAATGGCAACATGGAAAAAATGTTGCCAGGGCATGCTGATGCCATGGTTAGGTTCAGGTAGAGACAGGCCCTCTGCTCTGTCATTAATTGTAATTAAACTCCAGGGAATCACATCATGAGTGAATATTTACCATAGTTCTGTTTTTTACAGTGGTGCTATTATCTACACTTAGAGGTAACTCTTACTTTGTGTGAGATATTATTGGAAAATGTATTCATCTAGTGTTTCTCCTGACAAACATGGTGAATTTCCAAACAAATATTTGGGCCATGACCACTTCCAATTTGTGCAATGGTTCCTGTTGTGTAGCTGGTTCTTTGCAGGCATTGAGCAGGACAGAAGGTTCAAAACAGCAACATACTTTATTGAAGGTCAAACAGAACAGAAGCCATAAGGGAGCTGCTGCACAGCTATTTATATGGTTGGCCGATAGGCAGCAACCAATAGGTTTGAAGCATAGGTTTCCTGCCCAAAGACCTACTTAGCCGGCTGGAGACAACCAGTCTGGGCCGGCTAGCAACCATTACAACATACACATGAACTAGCACTTAGCAATTGAATGCAAGCAATTAGCAAGCTGTGCAACAAGAGCAAACACTTACAACATATACAAAAGGCCAGTACATTACAGTTCCTTCCACTTTATAGTGGACCATCCAATGCTGAAGAGTAGTAAAACTAAAATGGCTATGTCTTTCTCCCAGTGTGCTTCCTGTTCTCCTCCAGACATCCCTTTATTCCTTCAGACTTCATGTTGCTATACCCATTCCTGAGTCAAATTAGGACTTTGCTTTTTTACTGAAGGCTTCCAAGCATCTCTGCCCACTCGTTCTGTTCACAGGCTTCCACCTTCTTTCTCCATATGTCTCCTGATATCCCTGATCCAGCTTTTTAACTCAGATGCTGCTTGCAGTTCACCATCTCTAGATTTATTCTCTATTGCTCTATCCAGACTGGCCCAGCCTTTTAGCTCATTGCAAACTTTGCTTTCTATAGCTGTTATCTTGCAAAGATTCTTTGATCAAGTCTCAAAATACATTTACATTTTAGAGATTGACATCACATTTCCAGGCATTTAATTGTTCCCTAACTATGGAGAAAGTTTCTCTAGAAAATGAAGATTGGTCTTGTTTCCTATTTCTGTTCAGGCAACCATGGTGCCCCAAACACTTGAAGACATCAAATGTGGTTGACAGCTCTGCAAATATCATTATCTTTATCCAATCTGATTTACACTTCAGCTGTACCAAGAGAGAGTCAAATGAATTTGTTCAGAGGTGTAAATCTGGCTTTCATTGTCTTCTATTTACTGTAACAGAGACCTGTGACTATGGAGCATTTGCACTTCAAAGAGAGCTGCAACTACATGCTGAGAAACCCACTAGCATATAGTTTTGCTCCTTTTTTGCCAATATTTTGCACTCTTCTACAACCATCAACTACAATCTCCCCCCCTTCCCCCCATCGAAATAATCAAGGCAATGTTTTGCTTGCTTGCTTGTTCAATCTTGTATGTGGCCATATTTCAGAACAACTCCTGGTGTTTAGCAACAGAACAATACAATAAAACATCCACAATAAATTAATAATTAAGTAATTAAATGAAAACATCTACAATAATAGTAATAATAATTAAAACCATAAATAAAAGCCAGATCATTGTAATACAACAGGCAACAACATCTTCTAGGCCCCTGAAAGTTCAATGAAAGAGCTTTGTCTTTATCAACTTTGAGAATCTGATCAAGAATGGAGCAGGCTGTTTCACAATATCGGGACCGTTATGGAGGGGGCTCCTGGTCTCAGTCTCCCTTATTTCATGAAAGTGAGGAAACATCAAGTTTCTCTTAGGGGGAAAATATTGGATGAGAATCAGTTGGTCTAGTGGCCAAGGCATCAGGCTAGAAATCAGGAGACCATGAATTTTAGTCCTGCCTTAGGCATAAAGGAAGTTGGATAATCTTGGGCCAGAAAACTGCAAACAAATGTGTGTGTGTGTGTGTGTGTGTGTGTGTGTGTATGTATGTAATTTTTTTTGGATTGCTAACAAAAGAATTAAAGGGAAACTGATATGATCATTTCAAACTTATCTGTTCTCATCAGTCAGCCATACCCTTCTGAGATTCGAACCTGGGCCGATTGCACCTTAGGCAATTGTTCTAACCTTTAGGCCACTGGCTCTTTCTCGCTTTGTTAGCTGAGAAGCAAGGGAGATATGTGTTAAGTGTTTGTTAAGTATTTAGAATACCTTGCTAGGCCCCAAACACAGGACAAATCTTATTTCCTGTTTAAGCCTAACATATACATATACATATACATATAGGATGGAGGGTTTGTTGTCACTGTGTGTTGGGGGGAGAGAGCACGGGGGGGGGGAGGCTCAGCTAATCTCAATGTACACATGTTGTACTTTGACAATAAAGGTTTATTATTATTATATACATATACATATATATATACATACATACATATACACATACACATACACATATATACATATACACAGTGCTTTTTTTCTCGTAGAACGCTCAGAACGGCGTTCTGGCACCTTTTTTTTGTAAAACCAAAACAAAAAAACAGCTCCCTTATTGGCTTTCCTAAGCCTATTTCCTGAGTCAGCCATGCTGAGGGGAAAGGAAGAGGTTTCCAAGCTGAGCCAGGCTGGCTCAGGATTTCTGGGAGTTGAAGTCCATGAGTCACAAAAGAGCCAAGGTTGCCTACCCTGCACTAGAGGAGGACATTAACATTATTTATAGGGTTACTTCTTTAGGAACTAAACTTTTAGAATGTAAAACAGCTAATTCAAAAAAGTCAACAGGAAAGAACCTCACATTTTTCATCTGCTTCTGTCTTTTGGAAGGTAAACTTAGATAACAAAATAATCTATTTCTTATGTTAACATCTCTGTAATGATGATTTCATAAAGGTAACAGGAAAGAAATGAGAAACATTTTTCTCAATGTAATATGTCTAATTTTAGCTGATTCTAGAAAAAAATAGTATCTTTTGTATACTCTTGAAAACTATTTTGAATCTATAACCATATATTACAACTAAACCACTTTAAATTAAACAATTCTTAATAATGAAATATTCTTAATTTGGACTTTGCTTTTACTGTTTGGACTGTTGTATGTTTTGAAAAATAGATTATTTAGAATCTAGTTATGTTGCACTTTAGTCTTTAAATAATTAACCTAGTATATACATAACAACATATGATGTTTTCCCTGGTGGGCTTAACATCAATAACAACATTTATTAAAAAGGCTAAAATAATTTCTGGTGGTATTATCTGTATATTAAAATTTTGGACAAGCAGTGGTCATGTATTCTAGCAAAAGATGTTACATATGTGCATAAGCGTAGTCAGTAGCATATGCCTTTTTAAAAATATCAAACATGCAAAGGAACAAAAATAAGTCCAAAATATCTGTATTACATCCAGAAATGCCAACTTTGCAACCAATATTTCTCATCCATAACTATGGCACCCTAAGGATACCTGCACACATGCAAATGCTTTTCTGGGATCAGTAATGCAGCAAGGATTGCTTTTTCCTCCCAGTAACATATACCTAAAACCAGTTTATTGCATTTGGCAATTGTACTAAAAAAAATCTCATTGTTAACCAATATAATTCATTTAATTTGAAATCAAGTGAAAATTTGATTTAAATTATTTTATTAAAACAAATTAATGGCAATTCTTTTATAAGAAGTTGCCTCAAACAAAATGAGTTTGACATGCCTGCTCTAGATAGTTGAATGCTCCAAAATAAATTCTAGACCAGGCCTGTACATGCAGCCTGCCAAGCACCCTTGGACAGAGCACAGACTTTAAAAAAAAAGTAATAAAATCACCACCACTGCCCTGAAAGTCATGTTGCCTAGTGCCTCCCTGGCTTACCATGACCACGAGCTCCAACACTGTAGATGCTCCTCTAGTCACCAAATCATTGATTAGCCCACCAGCATTCCCTTGCAGACCACAAATTTTTTTAATTTATCAGTGTGGGCCTTTCCCTTCTACAAGTTGCAGAGATCTCTTCTAGATTTTCCTCTTGCCTTTCCAAGTTAACTCCTTGGTCTGTCATTGAGCAAGAATTGACTTTGTAGGGAAGCATATTATCATTTGATGTATATTTAACATATGTTCTACCTTTATTTACCAATTATATAATATTTGTATGCAATCCACATGGTGAGGTTTGGGGCAACTTACAATAGAAAAAAAATTATTTTTAAAATCATAAAATTAAAACATAAAAGCAGGGCTTTTTTTCTCATAGAACGCTCAGAATAGCGTTCTAGCACCTTTTTTTGCACACACACACACACAAAAGCTTTTGCACAAGCTATGCTACTCCCTCTATTGGCTTTCGAAAGCCTATTGGCTTTCGAAAGCCAATAGGAATTGCTGCTGAGCACTTCAAAAGACCTGGCTAGCAAACGTTGCACTGGCAAGTTGTCTGC
This sequence comes from Vipera ursinii, assembly GCF_947247035.1. Classification (NCBI taxonomy): domain Eukaryota; kingdom Metazoa; phylum Chordata; class Lepidosauria; order Squamata; family Viperidae; genus Vipera; species Vipera ursinii. Next base: position 330,795,147 of record NC_139512.1, read on the forward strand.
AGCGAAAGGAAGTAGGCAGGAACTTTGCATCCCTTCCTACTGCCCAACTACACCATCTTAACTAGGTAAGTAAGAGAGGACAAGGAGTGGGAGGTGGGTTCTGCGGAGTCCATGTGCATTCCTTTCTTGTGCTCACCCAGATTAGCCAGACTGGTGGCCTACCTAGTGCTGGACCTGCACCACCGTTGCCTCGCTCTGCACGCCTAAGTGGCCGCCCTGCATCGCCTGGCCTGCACCGCCTCCGCTGCCTGCCCCACGCAGCCCCGCCATATAGAGCGGGCCCTGCTGCTCCCACAGCACCAGCCATGTCGGCTCCGGCCCCAGGGGGGTAGCCTGCCGCCAACGCCCCTCGCACCCATGACTGCAGCAGTACCGCCCCCACCCCCGCCTCCTGCACCCACCAAGATGAGAGTTCTGGGACCTTTTTTTAGAAAAAAACACTGTATATATATATATATATATATATATATATATATATATATATATATATATATATATATATATACATATACACACATACACACACACACACACACATATATATACACACACACATATATACATATACATATACATGTACATACACACATATATACATATATGTGTATATGTATACATATATATATATATATATATATATATATATATATATATATATGTTTTCTGAGGTTTTCGCGGGTGCCTGTATGTGGATCCTTGGTTTTTCGGGTTTTTCCCCGCGTAGAATTAAAGGTGTAGGCGCAACGTTTCGATGGAATCCCATCCATCATCATCAGGCTTCTGTTTCCTTCTTCTGGGAGAAGCATGTGGCTGTTTGTTCCTCTTTTTTAAACTGCCAGAGGGGGTGTGTTCTGTGGAGGTGTGCTCTGATTGGGTAGGGGACCAAGTGTGTTCTGATTGGGTGGGAGTGTGTTTTGAATGGTGGGGGACACCCCCACCATTCAAAACACACTCCCACCCAATCAGAACACACTTGGTCCCCTACCCAATCAGAGCACACCTCCACAGAACACACCCCCTCTGGCAGTTTAAAAAAGAGGAACAAACAGCCACATGCTTCTCCCAGAAGAAGGAAACAGAAGCCTGATGATGATGGATGGGATTCCATCGAAACGTTGCGCCTACACCTTTAATTCTACGCGGGGAAAAAACCCGAAAAACCAAGGATCCATATATATATATATATATATATGTACATATATGTATAAATATACATATACATATACATTGACAAAAGCTCAGCAATAAAGAATTTTTTCTTATATCCCAGAGTTTGTTTTTTTTACTGATTTCAAATATACATACGTACATATGTACACATACATACATATATACATATATATACATATACATATATATACATACACATATCTGACAGACTCATGCTAGTCGATGAATACTTTAAAGTTACTTTGAATTGTATCAGAAATCTATTAGCAATCAATTTAGGTGTAGTATCTTCTTGAGGTCTAATGCAAGCTAGTAAATAGCCTGGTTCTTAGTTTTCTCCAATGATACAGAGTTAACTAGTTGGGATGCAACAATAAAGCAAATAAATCACAATAAAGCATAAAAAAGAAAAAAAACCTAAAGTCATAACCTTTCTTTGCCTTCAGTGATGACACCGAGGTTAATGGAAGAGCTAATATGCACTGTGATGAAATTATGATCATAATGTCAACTCTAATTCACAAAGATCATAAGGTGAAATGGGGATTTCAATTTTTTTAAAAAAATATTTTTTTCTGTGCAGTCTAGGAGCAATTGCTTTTTACACAGAGGGTAAAAAGAAGTGGAAATTGTAGCTCAGGGTTGAAATAAGGGGTCCTTGGTGCTCTCTGAGCTTAGTTGTTTTCTTGCAAACGATTCATTACCCAAACTAGGTAATATCAGTGCTAGCATAGACTAGTACTGTTGATGTAACCTACTTTCAGTAATGAAAGGTCTGCAAGAAAACAACCAAGCTCAGAGAGCACCAAGGACCCCTCAGAAGTGGAAAATCATCTGATATTTCCTCCTGCTCCCACTGTTACCTTTACAGTGAAATCAGTTTTTTTAAAAAAATGTAAAGTGAAAATGGAATGGAAAGTAGAATCCTGTTTTTACCCAAGGTGCAGGTTTACAACCTAAATATCAAATTTTGTATTATAAGAGCATATCGCCACCTAGTGTCAAACCTGAGTCACTTCTTTCTCATTCTTTTAGAGAAAAAAAAATGGTTTCCAGGCCATCCTGCTTCATTCAGAGTTGACCTTGTTTTGCTGCTGTTACTACAGCTACTGTACAAGTCAGGATGAAATTTTTGAGTTTCACCAAAACCATCTTACCATACATGAAGGACAACCATCCTTTTCACAGATCAAAATAAGAATGTAATAATTTGCTTTTAACAGGATGTATGTCCATTTATACCACAATTATACCATTTTTCTGAAATGGTATAGATTTCCTGCCTGAGCAAGGGGTTGGACTAAAAGATTCCAAGGTCCCTTCCAACTCTATTATTATTATTATTATTATTATTATTATTATTATTATTATTATTATTATTATTATTATTATTTATTATTATTTATTATTATTATTATTATTATTATTATTATTATTATTATTATTATTATTATTATTATTATTATTATTATTATTAGTTCACTCTGATTGCTGCTGGTTCTCTGGGAGAGATTGCAAAGCATAAATTCTACCATGGAACAAAGGCCCCTCCTAAAGTTCTGATAGTGGGACACAGCTGCTGTATCCCAGTTCTCTAATCAAGTTATCTGCTTATTAATTTCATTACATTTATTAAGGCCACACAATCCAAAAGAGTGGCTGAATGCGTACCAATCCTCACGTTGTACATTGAAGAAAGCTTTTATGTATTACTCTCTTTTTTTCTGCAATCATTTATTTTCTGAAGTAAGAGGCATTGGTCAACTAACTGGAATTGTCCTTTTATTCTTATACACAGCACATTTTTTCATTCTTAATTTATGCATGATTTATAGAGTTAACACCATCTCCTAAGAAAATGACAACACCACTAACGTCGAATGAATTAAACAACACATTTGTTTAGGCCAATACACTGAGTATTATCAATGTGTTTGAACTTTGGTGTTGGAGATTTTTTTTAAGAATATTGCTTTGGATGCTGACAACAGGGTTGCAAGCTATAAGTACTTGAAATCAATCAAGTTTGTAAGAAAGAAATGAATATGATGATACTGAGGTGTAATTGCCAGACATTTTAAATAGATGAAAATACTACAGTGCTAACCTGATTATGTATATGTCAGCCAACAATATTCATAGTACAGTCTTATATAATTTTTTGGGGTATGTATACCCAAAAATGCTCCAGTTAGATGACTTACTTCAAGTTAGACTATGTAGATTTGCCATCATTACTGTTGTTGTTGTTAGCTGCGAAGTCGTGTCCGACCCATCACGACCCTATGGACAACATTCCTCCAGGCCTTCCTGTCCTCTACCATCTTCTGGAGTCCATCTAAGCTCACGCCTACTGCTTCAGTGACTCCATCCAGCCACCTCATTCTCTGTCGTCCCCTTCTTCTATTGCCCTCGATCTTTCCCAGATCATCATTATTACTACAGTGTGACAATCAGTTTGAAAGATTTTTGATAAAATAAGCAACTGTTCCTCTTTAATTGACCTATAAGAATTATTCCCCATATTTAAAAAAGTATTTGTATTTTTTTTCCATTTTAGAGAAGGAACTCCATTCTGATCATTGGAGAACAAGAAATACTGCTTCAAATTGATTCTTTGTTGCAATACATTACCTGCATCCTCCCCAAACAAGGAACTATGCTAAATGTTTTCATTTAAGAAAATGTAAGAAAATTCAGTACATAGAGCAAACAAGTAATATCTCTGACTGTACAGTTTAGAAGAATGATAAACCTAAATGGAAAACATGGGGGCTAGGGGGAGAGACAATGAACTAATATGGATGAAGGAATTACCTTTCACCTGATCCTTTCATCACTTCATATTTATCCATACTTTCTTCCTGTCTCCAGGTATATCCGAACCATGTATCTGGGGATCCAAAGCCAGAGGCAAAAGGAACACCAGCGGCGCTTTTACTGGGCTATGATGTATGAGTATGCAGATGTCAACATGCTGCGCCTCTTAGAGACCTTTCTCGAGAGCGCCCCACAATTGGTGCTACAACTCTGCATAATGATCCAGAAGAACCGTGCAGAAGCTTTACCGTGTAAGTCAGGGGTGTCAAACTGCCAGCCCGCAGGCTGGACGTGTCATCCGAAAGCCGCACCCACCCCATTGCCAGCAATGGCAAAACTCCCAATACGCTGCGCGACATCACGTGATGTTGCGAGTTTGACATGTCTGGTGTAAGTGATCTGACTGGTGCTCCTTGTTTTGGAACAGTTTGAATTTCTCACCCAGGTGGAAGGTTTAGTAGTTGATATGGCCCTTCACATTAATCAAGGGCAATTCCCCCAACTGAAAAGAATATCTGTACTTTAGGGTAGAATTGTGGAGTCCTTGGTGCTCTCTGAACTTGGTTGATTGTTTGCAGACATTTCATTATCCAACTAGGAAACATCATTGGTGCATGGCCCTGATGGTTAGTAGTTGGGTAATGAAATGTCTGCTGGAAAACAAGCTCAGAAAGCACCAAGAACTCCACAATTCCCCCAACCCTGTACTTCCTTAAGATTAAAGAAGGTATAGCACAGAACTTTTGAAAGCTAAAAGGCATTTCCTAAGAAGGTCTAAGAGAAGGCTTCCATTCCTGTTTTTGCAGAATCTGTCTACTTTCCCCTGCCTGCCTTGCAGTCAATATCCTTGTGAAACATTAGAGAGGAAGTCAGGTGTCTAGCATTTGCTTTTTCATTACTACATATTGATTTTCCAAGAAGGAAAATCATATGGTTTCCTTCTTGGAAAAGTTCCTAGAAAACCACAATCAAAGTGATTTAACAATAATAGTGACGTTTCAACAATGGAATTTTCTTTTGTACGAAAATTATTGTATATAAATTTGGAAGAAGGTAATAGTATAAAGTAAATAGAATTGGAACAATTCTAACCAGATACAGTACAACGAGAAAGAAATTTGTAGTAAATGTTGGCCATTAATAATGACTGGTAAAGCACTATCTCTCTTGCCCGTAGTTTGCCTTGGCATAAATAAGTGATCATTTCAGTCCCCTGGCAAGAGCAGTCCCGTACTTGCTGGATAAAGAGATGAGGGGAAAGGAGGGAGGGAGGACAGGAGGCAGAAGAGAAGAAGAAAGAGAAGAAAAGTATTAAAAAGAGAATATAAAATATTCCAACACTCTGTCCTTAGCTTCAGCTTCTGATTAACTCTGAAGGAATGGAAACTCAGCAATTCACTTCTTCTAGCATAACACATCCCATTCCCATGATTTTGTTTATGAAATAGGTCTTGGCAGAGAACAGGATTTAACTCTATTCCATTAATCCTGCACTTTCTTCTACAAACTTATACTGTAGAAAATTCTGATTCTGAAATAACTGCTGATGTGGCACAACTATTTTTTCACTATGTTTTAAAAGGACTTGGAGAATTCACAAACTCCAAAGAGCTGTGAGCTAAGCTAGCTTCTAGCCACAGACCCTGAGGCCTTTGATTTAGGCAGAAAAGAAATCTCTGACAATTTCTTATTTTTCACTTTTTGCAATGGATATCTAATTAAATGTTTTTTAGTTTTCTAAGTTTAGATCACTATTTCTCAAACTTGATAAGTTTAAGATGTGCTGCCTGGTAATTCTGGGAGCTGAAGTCGACACATCTTAAAGTTGCCAAGTCTGAGAAGTACTGGTCTAGATAGTACCAGCAAGCATAGAATGAAATTATGTTTGTTTTCTTTTTCTTCTTCCCTCTCTTCTCTTTCTCAGATACACACAGATATACACACACACACACACAACACAACACAAGCATATACTAGGAGGACATGTTTATCTGCTATTTCAATTTCTTGTTATTGTTCTAAACTGGAGAAATACTATTATCTCATATGGGACCACGTCATAAGCTTTGAGGCATTCCAGTGTCCTTACCCTTAAGACATCTTAAGAACTCTCTGGGTCTTTATTTCTGCTTTATCCATTGTTTGGAAAGAATTAACTCAGCATCAGTTTAATCTTCCCTAATAACTCCTAGAACACCCAGAAACACTCAGTGGACCAAGGCATTTGCAGAGAGGAGATGAAAGAGTTAAGGTGGCACCTGAAAAGAGAGTGGGGCTTCATCATCACAATTGTCATTTTGATTTTTTGACACCCACCCCCCACTAAAGATGCCCCTCCAGTGAATGATAAGAAGGCAATATACTGTTGTTAGGCATCTTTGGCTGGCATCTTCAGAAGCAAGGTGGTCTGCTATACAGACCACAGGCAGCTGAGCAAGGTTGACTGGGGTCCTGCCTTTATAGCCAGATGTCCTGACTTCCCAAACAAGTGTTATAGTCCATATTCAGGATGATACCTGTAAAAGACAGGCTAGGCTAGACTGTCAAGATAGAGAAAAGAGGTGGAGAGGTCAGGGTCAGTTATCTTTAAGAGACCAAATATAAGCTTGTTGTTAAAAGGTGATAACTCAGCAGCAGAGCATTAAAACTGGATAAATTAATGACCTAAACTCTGAAATTTACCCACTTTGTTGTGGAGAGATCACAATAGAATAGCACTTTGTATATGTTCATGATTCTCTAATTCCCTTTTAAAATAAACTATTGTAACCTGTGCCTAGTGGACAAAACTACACTAGTGCCATTTTCAAAGATTTCTTTCTTTCTTTCTTTATTGAAAATTTTTACAGTACATTTTTTAAAAAGAAAAAGAAAAACTCCCTCCCTCCCCCTCCCCTCCCCTCCCCCTTACCCTCCCTTACCCTCCCCTCCCCCCTGACTTCCCAGAGCTGAATACAGGGTATAAACTTTACAAACTTAAGCTAAAATATGCTAACAAGCTAAAATAAAACATTAAATTCTATCACACTTTAACTCCCCTTAAACCTAACTATATTACTAACAAATAACTAATAACTAATAATACATCATATAAATCCAATACTTAAATGCTAAATGAAACTTTTTAGTCCCATATTTATTTTGAATATATTCGATCCATCTTTTCCATTCCACAATATATCTCTGTTGCGATTGTTCTTTCAAATATGCTGAAATCTTTGCCATTTCGGCCAAGTTAGAAACTTTCAAAGTCCACTCTTCTATAGTAGGCAGTTCTTCCTTCTTCCAATATTGCGCTACTAAAAGTCTTGCTGCCGTGATTAGATTCAACATCAATTTAATATCTATGACAGTAAAATCTGTAATAATACCCAACAAAAACAACTGTGGAGAAAACCTTATCTTTTTCTCAAATATCTTCTGCATGTTCCACCAAATTTTAATCCAAAAAGCTTTGACTTTTTTACAAGTCCACCATATATGATAATACGTTGCATCCTCACAACCACACCTCCAACATTTAGGCTGGCAGTTCGGATACATACTTGCTAATTTTTTAGGGTCTAAGTGCCACCTATAAAACATTTTATAAAAATTCTCTCTTAAATTTTGAGCCTGTGTAAATTTGACGTTTCTGACCCAAATCTTTTCCCAAGTATCCATTGTTATAACCTCCTGAAAATTCTGGGCCCACTTTATCATGCAATCTTTAACAAGTTCCGTTTCTGAATCAATTTCTATCAATGCATTATATATCCTTCTTATATGTGCTTGACCTTGATCTCTAATTTGTTTTACCAAGTTTCCATCAGTTATCAAAATACCAGCTTTCTGATCTTCTTTCCATCTTGCTTGTAACTGCCATTGTTAATGCTGGTGTGGGTGCGGGTGCCACAGGAGGAGGCATCAAAGCCTGTAATGAGGAATGCTGAACTGGCGAAGCACCAGCACTTCTAGGAACTTTAGTTGGTTTAGAAGCCATCTTAACACCCAGTTGATTTCTATTACGCACTTTCACTTTCCACTCTGGTGGTCTAGGGGAGCTCTACCCCTACCTAAATGCTCACCCCCCTCCTCTTCTCCCGAGGAGAGGGCTTCCGAGCCGCCAAACAGCTGATCGTCGCTGTTTTTAGCTGCTCTAACGGAAAACAGCGGGACTGACAGCCGAAACAGCCGCCATCGACGGAGCCTTGCCACCCGGAAGTCCCTCAAAGATTTCTTATCAATCATGAATCAGAATATAAACTAAGCTGAGACACATATCTGAGAGCACATGTAATGACAGAACAAACAGAAGATTTTGGGCCTATTTTGTGCACAGATGAGTGTCCCTCAATGGCAGGATTTCAAATAAGAGTGGGAAAAGTTCACAATTCACTTTTTTTTCTGGACAACTTTAATTCATGAAATTAGAAATCATAGTCACTTAGGCCACTATCTAACAAAATGAAATTCAATGTAGAGAAAAGCAAGGTTTTACACTTAGGCAAGGAAAATCAAATGTACAAGTACAGATTAGGTGAAACCTGGCTCAAAAGCAGTAATTGTGAGAGGGATCTTGGAGTCCTAGTGGACAATCACTTAAATATGAGCCAGCAGTGTGCAGCAGCATCCAAAAAAGCCAACAGAAACAGAGGGATAGAATCAAAATAATGTGAAGTATTAGTACTGCTTTATAAAGCCTTAGTAAGACCACACTTAGAATACTGCATTCAGTTTCGGTCAACTTATCAGCGATTCTGGAAAGAGTGCAGCAGAGAGCAACAAAGCAACAAAAATTAAGGGGCTGAGGGCTAAAACATATGAAGAACGGTTGCAGGACCTGAATTTGTAAAGTCTAGTGAAAACAAAGACTGAGGGTGTGTGTGTGACATGATAGCAGTGTTCCATATTTGAGGGGTTGCCACAAAGATAAGGGGGTCAACCTATTTCCCAAAGCACCAGAAGGCAAAAGAAGAAACAATGGATGGAAACTAATCAAAAAGAGAAGCAACCTACAACTAAGAAGAAATTTCCTAACAGTGAGAACAATTAATCAGTGGAATGGGTTGCCTTCAGAAGTTGTGGGTGCTCCATCAGTGGAGGCTTTTAAGAAAAGACTGGACAGCCACTTGTCTGGAATGGTATAGGGTCTCCTGCCTGAGCAGAGGGATTGGACTAGAAGACCTCCAAGGTCCCGTCCAACTCTGTTATTCTTTTATTCATTACCTGCTTACAGAATGGCTATTAGCAATTTAAGAATTAAGTCATTTTATTGATAGGCAATGAGATCCATCATCATAAACCACAACTGCATGTAAATTATAGTTGCTGCTTCTGTAGGTGATAAAATTATGCAAATGGTAGTCAGTATTTATTACAGGTGGGATCATGTTTATGCTTATTTCTCTCTCTCTCTCTCTCTTTCTCTCTCTCTCTCTCTTCCTCCTCTAGATCTTTTTCGCTAACCTGACTCGCATTATAATCATGTTTCACACCTGCCCCTCAAGAGGATGATGTAAGCAACTGCGTCCTTTCTCCTGTGTCTCCAGTTTAACTCTGTGGATTTGTGTGTGTTCTCCCGGCAGGTGTATCCTCTGTGGCCTCCCTGATGTCCCTGGCTTGGGTGCTAGCCTCCTATCACAAGCTTCTCCGGGACTCTAGGGATGATAAGAAGAGCATGAGTTATAGAGGAGCCCTTATCCATCTCTTCTGGCGTCTCTTCACCATCTCATCCAGAGTTATCTCTTTTGCCCTCTTTGCTTCCATCTTCCAGCTCTATTTTGGGATCTTTGTCGTGGTCCACTGGTGCGCCATGGCCTTCTGGATCATCCATGGTGGGACAGATTTCTGCATGTCTAAATGGGAAGAGATTCTCTTCAACATGGTGGTAGGGATTGTGTACATTTTTTGCTGGTTTAATGTCAAGGAAGGGCGGACCCGATACCGAATGTTTGCCTATTACACCATAGTCTTGACAGAGAATGCTGCCTTGACGCTCCTTTGGTATTGTTACAGAGATCCCGACACTACTGACTCATATGCTGTGCCAGCGCTTTGTTGTGTCTTTCTTAGCTTTGCTGCTGGGATTGCGCTGATGCTCTTATATTACGGCATCCTGCATCCCATGGGGCCGAGAGCTAAGATTTTTGCCAGCTCCTGTTGCGCCGAGCTGCTCTGGGGCATTCCTTTGCCCCCTGACATTGAACCCATGGCTCCTCAAACCCCTGGGTATAGGGTGGCCCAGGCTACGCCACCCAGAGCGGCCACGGAGCAACAGGAGGAACTCACAGCTGACACATGCTTACCAGTTTTCCAAGTGAGAGCTATGGTGCCATCAACTCCGTCTGGGAGACCATTCCACCCAGAAGGCCCTCTCATTAAGATAGACATCCCAAGAAAGAGATACCCAGCTTGGGATGCTCATTTTGTAGACCGAAGGTTGAGAAGGACTATAAACATTCTCCAGTATGTCACCCCCACTGCTGTAGGCATTAGGTATAGAGATGGACCTCTCTTGTATGAATTGCTACAGTATGAATCTTCACTTTAAAAGCTCCTTTAAATGCAAATGCCCCTACACACACACACACACACACACACACAAACAGACACACAGAGATATGCACACTATTGCAAATAAACACCCACCTATTAAAAGAGGGATTTCATGGGCCATGGGCGGGGGTGGGGTGGGGAGGGGGAGAGGTGGGTTAACTGTTTATGGTCAAGACAGTTCTGAAATAACCTTCCAATAAGTTTTCTTTCTGGTTACTGTATGTATTTAAAGGAAAGAGAGATCCTCTATGTTTTATAAGTAAAAACAAAATGGAAAGGTTTTCTTTTGTTTTTTACACACAGGAGAAAACAAGAACAACAACACAAACCAACCAGTATTGCAAACTTCCACGATTCAGAGGTTGGAGAAAAATTAATTACTTCACCTCTGAGTTTTATATCTTACACCAAGTGTAGGACATTATTATAGGGATTGGTGCTGATTGAAAATAATAATACTAATAATAAAAAATAAAACAAACAAACAAAAAACCTACAACTGCCTTATGCCCTTAGGTGCTGAGTTTCATTATGTACTGTCACCTTCCTCATGCAAAATGTTTTGATTATTTTAATGACATATAAATAAATAGCTAGATATAACGACACACACACACATAGGTGTGTGTATGTGTTTATAAATAATAAGAAATTGTACAAAAGAATCAGGTAAAAAGGAAATGCCATTGGTTTTGTTAGATTGGCACAACACAGGTGAAAATGATTACCCTCCCACCTGCTAGTGAAGGAAATGCTAAGCTAAGTTTGAAGAGGGTTCATGGCTGTGTTTTGATCAGCATAAAAGTTACTTTAATTTGATATATTTAAGTTCCACTTCCTCATGCCATTTTGAATGAGACTGTACATTAACTGCATCCCTGCTGTAGAAAAAAAGGGGATGATTCTTTATGATTCACTATACTAAGCTTGAATCTCAGGATATAATCCTCTTTTTTTCCCCAAAAAAAGCAATGAAAACCCAGATTTTGACTTGCATCTGATGTACAATGACCCAACGATTAGCATTGCTCAAAAGCATAAAAATGTCCCTTCTGGCATAGAGTCTGCCCAGTTCATTGAAATGGGAAATGTTAAAAAAAGTTCATGTGAAAAGCTGCTTATTTTCATTTAATTCAATAGGGAAAGCATTATATCCATTTACCTCTCTTCTTGTCTGAAAAAGCTGAACCAAGGTGCAAGTCTCCAAAATCAAGTTATTTCACTGGTTTTCAATGCAATTGCCACTGGTATCTTTAAACTTTAAAGCATAACTGGTCTATTTGATTTCTTGGAACACCTTTTAGATAGCCTTTAATTTTAAACTAAGTACCAAAAACAAGCATGAGAGTAAAGAAGTAGTATTTGAAGGAATTTATAAAGTATTTTAAAATTCCATAACAATTTCTCTCCTCCCCTCTCCCAATCATTATCAGTCTTAATAAAACTCAGCATAGTAGCAAAAAGAAAGTCCATTTAAAGGAACATGCTTTGATTGGAAATCGGGCTTCTGACTACAGGCATCATTTTAAGGCTACAAAGAGGGATATATGTATTGAATTTGCAATGATGCAGCTTGTTTTTGTGTGAGCCTTAAAGTGATCTTATGGCATTCTCTGGTTTGTTTATGTTTTTCTATTTTCTAAGGAAAAAAGGAAAACAAAAAAAATGAAAATGGAGGATTGAATCTCTGTATGGAAATAGCTCATTACTAATGTGTTTCTGGTGAAAATTTGGTGCTTAATATTTCTATTGTTTCTATAGTTGTCATGATTTAGCCAAGAATCATTTGACTCTAATAGCATTTCTGGGGAACTACAAACACAGACTTGTTCTGATTGTGTCCTCCGCTGAATGTATGTAGAAAAGAAACCACCATCCAAACATCAAGAGGACAGATTAGTATGGAATTTCAACCTCAACGTTTCAGATACCTGCTCACAGGAAAACTCTACAGCTAGACTCCGCATAAACCATTTGACGTCCGAAGGTTAACATTTTGCTTATTTTCTTCTTTGGCTCTCAGCTGGAATAGCATACTGTGTACAATATTTCCATTCATGAATCGCTTTGTTAAAATTATTTTTCTCTTGTCTAGGGCATCTAAGGTTTCAGGCTCTTGTCACCAATACCGAGGAACAAAAAGGGAACAAGTGAACCATCCGAGACCAATGCCAGTTTTGGGGTATGGGTGAAATTTTTAGAAATTTTAGAAATCCAACAAGGGAGAATGGGTGGAAACTAATCTGGTGGAAGCATTTGAAAAAATCATATTAATTGTATATTTTAAGCTGAAAGTTCTTTTCACCTGAATATACCTGACAGTAACAGATTTTGCAGTGATGCAGGCATTGTTATCATTATTATTACCAATATGCTTCAGAAAAGGGTTGAGGATTTATTAGGGTAAACTCCAAATGCACAAAAGTCTTATTATTTTTTTTAAAAAACCAAATGTTTACTAGTCTCAGGGCAATTAATAATTCTTTTAGACTTAGCAACTCTGGGCTTCTTATTGAAATTTGTCGTATGGCTATCTTTTTATCCACTGTCATATTTTTCATTTTTTCCTATTTACTGAGGATAGTCTTATTTCAAGCATCCTACTTTTAATAAAACACTGTATTCATTTTTTATTGGAGGGCACATACTAAAATTGAAATTTCATGCCCCAACCCAGAACTCTGGCTGTTTAAATATATGTAACAGATACCTTCTTGTATTTATTTATTTAAGAAAATTTGTATGGCTGCCTATCCACTCACTCTCAGTGACTCTCAGTGACAGAAAAATTAGAGAAAATATTTTCATACAAAGGCAAAAAATGCAAAGAATTACAAAATGTTTGGGTCAACATAATAAAACTATCATTATTAGCAACCCTAATTTAATAGTGAACAGGGTTTCCCTTTCTGACTTTTTCCCCATAGAAATGAAAAATGGTAAACTGATGCAATATTTCCCCTGTAAAGATTAAAAATCAAGGTTTTTGGTAGAAGTACTCATTATGTGTAAAGAATTCTACAAATGATTTGTCTGTAACAAAATGCTGCCACTGTTCTATTTTTAAGTTTCCCCTCCACTACCTCTACATTCAAATAATAAATAGCAAATAAGACTGACAAAATTTGCCATACAGCAGGTTTATTTTAATAAACCTGAATATTAAGGCATTTTCTTTTTAGTATATAGCATTGAAGAGAAATTAAAGGAACAGAGAAAAAAGTGCAAATATGTGTTAAATATATGCTTCAATTCTCAAATAGAGTAGTATAGAATATGTGTTTATATCAAACAAATGTAATATCCTTTATTTCATGCCATCAACCTTAATAGTACATTCTTCTACATAAAGATGAATCACTCTATTGATTGACTAATTTATCATAATAAAAGTAGTTTAGCATTTTCATAGTCATTGTGGGACTGTGCTTTGTTAGACTTCGAATTAGATAGCAACTACTATCTTTCATTTAAAAAATGAAAACAAATTCAATGAATAGAAAAATCTTCATATCATGGACTTCAGTTTTCTACTACTACAAGTAATGCATCATATTAGCAAAGGTCTTCCTGTCATGACAATTATTGATCTAGAAGGCTTCAGATAATTCTCTCTCTCTACTTTTCTCCTTTTTGCATATTCTTTAATTATCATCCCCCATCCCAAGACAAATATTTCACTTCTAAACTGAAAATAGTATAGGAGAGTAAGTCACCAATTTGGTTATTTTCTGGCTGCAGGGAGAAAAGCATTCAGCCTGGGATATATCTTTATTTGGCGCTACAGAGGCCCCAAGACTTTCTTGCCAAAATACCGAGGGTTCTCTCCAATATTCAGTTTCAAAATGAGCCTGTGATCCAAAGAAAAAGTAATACTAAATAAAACAAACCCTCAGAAGAAGTAGTAACATTACCTTCCAATAAATGGCTGTTTTGTGATTAGCTAGGCCCACCTTGGCAGCCATTTTAGGATTAAGCATGATAGTCCTTGTAGCAGCTTGTTTGTCAGAATACCCACAATTTTTCACAATGGGTCAGCCTATTCCAAGGAATTGTTTACTATGGGAAAGCAATTCCTTTAATTTTTCAGCAATAAATATAATCCCCACTATCCCTTGCAACTGCAGGGCAAAATATCTCATTTATTGTTCCCATGACATTGTTTGAGTTGGATATAGTCAGATAGGATTAATGTCAGATTAGGACTGGGATCAAATGCTTATATTCTTATGAAATTGACTGAATGACATTGTAATAGTTATCTTCTCTTGGCCTAACATATTAAAAACAGTTTTAAAGATCATATAGTAGGGGGTGGTGGAAAAATGGATACCTGGCTCTGAGATCCTTGAAGAATCTTGGAATATAATTGTAATAAATTATCCATCCATGAACACAGCACTCCTCTGCTACTAATTAAAGCAGTCATAATTTTATTCAGGCTTCTATATGGAAGCTTATAAAAAAGAAGTGACTGTTATAATGAAGAGCAAAGAGCTTCCATCCTTCTGCTTATATCAAATCCAAAACGCTTCTTCCATTTCAAAGCTTGTTTGGCTTACATATATCTCTGTTAACTTTTAGTTCTATGTGTAATTGAAAGGTAGGATATACATTTAATAAATCAATAATGAATTCCAATTACAACATTTCATCATTCTGGAAACTCACCAAAGTCTGAGTTAAAACTTTAAAGTGTGCTTCAGTTGTATGCAGGATAAAATACCAGAAACAAATGCTTACTAAATCCCTTAAATGATCATGGGTCACTAGTTCTTAGCCCACCTCACAGGATTATTGTTGAGAAAAAGAAGCTTGCTCTTGAAAAAATATATAGAAATGACTGCTATCCTTTATGTTCCCTTTTTGATTTCTTTTGTTTGTTATTTTTATGCTTGCTTAGTTGATTTGGTTTTGTTTGTTTCTTTATGGTCTATTGAATTTTACATTTTAAATTGATCTTTTGGATGACATTTTATATTTAAGTGGTCAGCATGGCATTGAAATATGCATTAAAATAATATAAATTTAAATAATTTAAATAGATTATGACTGATATAACTGAAAAATAAATAAATAAATAATCAATAAATTGATATTTTTTTCTTCTATTCTTTGGGACAAAAAACAGCTATGGCTCCTCTCCACCCCACTTTTGGCTAATCAGTTAAGCTGGGCATTGATGAAGACTTAACACTGTATATCTGAAATTCTTCAGTTTCTGCTCAGAGACATTTTAATCACCACTCTCCTTTTACTTAATAGCAGCAATATCTATTAACATTGTTTTTAGCGTGTTCAGATTGTTACTCTTTTAATTTTATTCCCAACCATGCTATGGGAAAGAACAGGCATGAAGACAGTATTGAATCTGGATCTGCTCTCCTATACTCAAAAACTTCACTTTGAGCTAATTATCTCTTTTGCAGACCTCTACCTCACCCCTATATCAAAGAATACTGATAGAGACTATACATAATTCAACTTTATTTTCATAGTAAATAACAAGAGAAGGCTATGAATAAAATATAGGGGCTTCATTAACATGTATTTGCATATAATTTGTCTGCAAATTCCCCCACCCACAACTTTTAAATGCTGCCATACTTGATCAATTAGGAGAAGAATGATCCCCAGTTGTAATGTGGCCTCTGACACAAACACATTAATCTTAAGCAAAACTAGGATGCCTGTGCCTTATGTCCCTGTATGCTACCCTTCCTCTCAAATGTATAAGGTTTTCTGAGAAAAAAAACGGGAACTGAGATCAATTTTGGCACAATTTTTGTGGAAGATCAATTCCCAGCAAAGAGTTGGGTAGCCACTCGTTTCCACCAAAGCCTATGTAGACAGCATCTGCTCCATAAATCTGAAATATTAAATATGGTTCTGTTATATCACATATAACAGATAATTCTCAGATAGGATTATCCATAACAGAAATATGGAAAGTTTAAAAATTTGGTGCTAAAGCAACATTTTTGTCCTGACATATTTCAACAGAATCCCAGAGGTGTTTGGAGTAAAAAGAAATCACAAAGCTGCAAGCACCAAGGCATGGCTACCTGCATACTTACTTTGGAGTTGGTGATTTGCTAGTTTGCAACCTATTCTACTACAAAAGCCTTCTTGTGCCTGTTTTGCTGTGCCATTTGTGGCACAAGGCCTCAGATTTTTGTCAGCATGTCAGTAAAAAAATTACACACTGCTGATTCTGCACATACAACCCAATTCCAACATTTTACAAAATGAAACCATGGTAGCCTACTTGGAACATTTCACACAAAGTGAAGGAAAACATTTCTATTTCAGAAAATTGTGGGAAATGTTTCCATATTTGTTTGCTGCCTTAGACATTTTCAGGATGGCCTTGACTGTTCAGTGCATGGAGGCTGAAGGAAAAGATCAGTATTTATCTTTGTATCTCAGGTATATTCTGGTGCAGGGAAGCTCAGCTAATAGGACATCTCAAGGCTACCCCCAAAGCAATGTGGGCAAATGTTTCATTGAGTCATTCTGCCACAAACTGTTTCAGTATTGACAGGTCTGAACAAAAGTTTACAATATAATCACTAGTTTCTTCTAGAAGCATGGTTTAAAAAACAGTGAAGAACCCTCCTACAGAATTACCACTAAATATTAAGTACCAAAGTACTATTTTGTACTAGAAGATTCTGTGACCTCTAACAAGAAATTTAGGAAATGGAGGTGACAAGTGTCTATGTTTCCACTGGATCTTCTTTGAGCCACAGCTTAGTTTATTCACAGAGGTCTCTTGATGGCCATATGATTCATTACAGTGGGAGAGTCAAAGCTGAATGTGGGGAAAGATTCCATTGAAAAACATTGTATTGATATGAAAGTTGGCAATATGAAAAGGCACTCATGTTCATGTCCAAGAACTATGTCATCATTTGGTGCTGTTTAATCACAATTTAAATGATGGTCTGCATAAATGAAACAGTCTGTGGAATAGAATAACTATAGCATGTGGGAAAGAAGTATCTATGGGCTGAGAGCAACCTAGCCATGAAATCGTCTTTGTTCCCCCATGTATCTTGTGAATTTGGTGAAAGAAAAGGGGTTTGTGTGCATGTGAGAAAGAGAGAGGGAGAGAGAGAGAGGGAGAGAGAGAGGAAGAAAGGAGGGGAGAATGAATTTAACAACACCAAGGATAATTTTGTATTTTCCAACAATTTTATTATGCCATTGTATTTTTTTGAACACAAAAAGGACTAACTGCTTTGGTATATATATATAGATAGATAGATAGATAAATAGATAGATTTCAGGTTTGTTTGATACCAGTGATAATATTGGGGTTGTGATGTTGGGGTTGTGATGAAGACTGTTCATTGGAAACTGTGGGTTTCTATTTCTGTTGTAGAGTCTTTGAACAATGTGAAGTCTCTCCGTAATAGGTTTTGTTGTGTCTTCAACTTATCTATTTGTAAATTATTTGTGATTATCTTGACCTACCTCACAGGGATGTTGTGAGGCCCAGCTAACCATCTCAGAAGCTGATGGACAAAAAGTGCTAAATAAGTGTTAATCAATTTATAGTTTAGTTTTATATTATCACTAGCTGTGAGGGTGTTTAGTTAATCTGAAAGAGAAAATGTTCTCTGCTAATAATAGAGGCCAATCTCTTTTATAAATGGTCTGAAAAATAGTTTATCCCTCTGCACAATGTTGAGCCACATGTGTGTCATGAGGCTGGTTCACGCACATATTTATGTAAGCCTGATTAACCTGATGACTTTCATCTAATTGTGTGAACAGGCTTCAGTGAAAAGCCTTATGGTGAGGAAATACAATTTCATGTGTGATATTTGATAGCATGTTCGCATACACAGACCATCTCCTGCTCCACTCCTTGTGATAAAATTGCATGTGTGAACCAACCTTTTATTGATCCTCAACTTTCACCAGTTCTTGCCATCTGATAAACCTGAGCAATGTTCTAACCAGTATGATAACAGTGGTGTGATTCTTAATGCTAGCAATCTTCTTGTTAAATCAGTGAAATGCTTGCTCATACTTTGGGGAAAAGCCTTGATTTAATAAGGAAAACAGTTGACAGTTGTATACTACAGAAAAATTCATCTTTGCTTGAGTCAAATAGGTTCATTTGATTGCCTTTGAGTTTCCTGACTGCCTAACCTATGAATCACAAATGGAATTTGTTACTTGGGTAGGGTTTTTTTTTCAGGGTGTGCAACTGTTATATGTTCTTACTGTTATTTTAACTGCATGATATTATACAAAGACAGATGGCAGTGGTGACAATGGAAGATCGAAAGAGATGTCAAAACTCATCAGAGATTTTCAGCTATTCAAATGCAGCAATTCCTCCTAAAACCTTGAGAATAACCCAGCAAACTGTGCAATTAACAGTACTGGGAGGGATAAGGTGTTCTGTGTTATATTAGCAGATCCACCTTTCTTATCATGCAATGTTCATGTCAATGTGCAGAGGTGTCTTTAATCATATGGAGACAAGGAACAGTGATCTTACATTAGAGATCCAATGGATAATCATGGTTTGATCTGTTGAAATAAGTAGAGCCCAGGGTTGCAGTGGAATAACTTTGATCTCTGGGATTAAATTGGTTAATGGTTGTCCTTTAAAATCTGCTATGAAAATATACAATGACAAATAAGATGGGAACAGGAAGAGAACAAAAAGAATTTCCAACTCCTTTATTTTTCCCTTTTCTTCTGGAGTATATTTCTCCCATCTATCTGACATTGTTTATATAGCACTATTCTGGAGATCAATGAGGAGAAATAATTAATCTTTGAATATTGGAAAAGGAAGATATTGGATGTTCTTGATTCCTGCAGGTTTAATTCAAAGAAGCATTAGCTGTCCAAAGAATAATGTGATCACATTTAACCATGCAAAGGACATGTAAAACATTTAGAATTGTATGCAGTAATCAGATCAATGGTTTTACATTGATCCAATGTACATCTAACAGGAAGCAATTCTGTATGTAAAATTTTCTTTTCAGGGAATCACTAAGGATTATATTTACATGATATATAATTTATCACAGTGTATTATGGTGGTTGGAACATTGAATAGGGTCCATTAAGACCAAGATTCAAGTCCTTGCCTAACCATAAAGCTCCCCTGGTGCCATGGGGCCATTCATTATCTTTTAGTGAATGTCACCCTTTTAAAGCAAGAAAAATAACCATACCCTCCTTAAAAGAAGGATTGGATTTAAAATATTAAATAATTCTGAAATAAAGGAAAGGGAATTCTGGTTTTACTTGGCAAGGGTAAGAAAAGTGGTGCCTTCCAAATTTTCCTATATTAAGATTATTTTTAAAGCCTTGTTTAGTAGGGATGGGCAACCCATAGGCCACTTGGAACCCTCAGCACCCCACTCATACTGCTCAGAACCTCCTAAAACATGTGAAAGCAGTTTTGATGGAGGGGAGTTAAGGGGAAAACTGTTGTGGAGGTTTGATGCGCCCTTAAAATTACATCCCTTAAAAATCCTCAAATTGGACCAATGTTTCCTTCAGGAAGTGTTACAAAACAAAAATTAATTATTTAAACATTAAAGAATTATTTTGTTATTTGAACCATCCCTCCCAAAAACACATAAATTCTTCCAAAATTACTAACCCATTCAATGACATCACAGCATCAATGACCAAATTCTTATGATCTCAGAGAGAGCAACTTGTCAGAGTGTCACAAGTAGCTCTTACGTCTAAAAAGGTTGCTCACCCCTGACTTACAAGGATCTATTCCAGTCATGGAAACAGTGATACTCTTAAAAGCACCTATTTTTTTATGCAAGAACTTGATTACTAGAGTTCAAAGATGGTTGCCATGGTGAAACTGTCTTCACTTATTTGCTCAGTTTAAAACCTGTAAAATTTTCCTATAGTCTAAGGTCATGACTTCATTGTGGCAGAAATAAATAAGGAGAAATAAGAATTCATAGTTTTAATAACTGAATGCTATCAAAATGCCATCCTCATAGACTCTGAAAACTATTAGACATAAATTGTATATTTATGAATACAGTCATCAGGTCCAGATTGTCTTTTAATCTCTACTTTCTTCCAGAATTTCCTGCTATTTTCAGATCTCTCGTTAGGTTTGTGTTTGAGAGTAGGATAAGTTTGTGTTCCTTTTTTGCCCACCAAAAAGTTTTGTTCAATTGGTAATGTCCACTTATTTTGTCTAGCTCATAGTCTTTCTCCCCATCAAATTGGTTAGTTTTAGGCTTCTTGATAAATAGTTGACAGTTGCCTTTGTGAATTCATGTATCTCCTCTTGAATCTCAACAAGGATATTGCATCCGTCAATTGCACAGCAGGCAAAAACAGTTTTTTCACTAATGGAGGACCAAAAAGGAACCAAGACTCCCAAGATATTAAACCTGAATATTTCCGAATGTTGAATACAATGTTGAATACAATCCCCTAAGTCTATGGTGGTGTCTATTTCAACGTTTTCATAAAAGAAAATACTCCTGATTCACCAAGTATTGGCTGAAACAGTACAGTGTTGAAGATCCCACACTGTACCTGATTGCATACAAAATATCAACATTTTAATTATAACAATAGTTGTAACTTTTTCTACTTGTAGTACCTGTTGCACAAGTTGGCTGCACTTTCAATATGTTATCAACTCCATCCTAGTGTCACTTTATACAAAATGGGCTTGTATATCAATATTATTGCAGGTTCCAATCTGAGTCAGTCAGCAGGACCAGAGGTTTGTTCTTCCAAGCTTTCAGACTCGTGCTGGACCCCATCCTTTGAGATGGAATGGAGATTGAGAAGATCCTGAGGATCTTCTGAAAGCTTGGAAGAAGAAATCTCTGTTCCCACTGCCCGACTCAGATTGGATCCTGCAACATTATCCAAGGACATGTATATTTGCCTTCATTCGTAATCAATATTATTGAAATTACAACCTGAGTAATAACATGGCCCATTTCCATGCTTAAAAGTGAGTTAGTGGAATCCTTCTTCCAACATGCAAATTCCTGTCTGATTGCTCTTGTTAAATAGTGGCACCATTAAAATGCATGGCCTTGCCTAAGCAATTTTAAGGTGTAGGCTGAATAATGAAATGGTGCTTAGCAAGTATAAAGTAAAGAAAATCTACTCATTTCTATATATAAATATTCTTGAGAGAATAGTCTTCTGGTCTAACTTGATTTAATAGTCCAAGAAAACTAGCATGACAAAAAGAAAGCTAAGGTAAAATCTTAATTCTGTCTTGATAGTGTTATCTGTGGATGGAGCATTTCCATATTGAGGAGAATATAGTTATGTGTGTTTCTATTCCTGCAGTCTGAAATGTTGCAGCCCAGACCCAGACTTATCGCCTTGTGTTTTAGATCAAAGTTGAAAGCTACCAGTACAGAAATTCTATGAGCTGGTCCTTTATGGATGCTTGCTATGGCTATTAGAAAAATCATAATCCAGAAAAGACAAGGATGATGAGCTACAGAGTTTCAAATGAAGGAAATAAATGAATAGTAGCATAGTTTAAATAGTGTTTTACCCCAGGAGGCTATGTATCAGTTTTCCTCTCTGAACATCAAAGTAAGTATAGTAACTCCACATTGAGGTTTCTGGTCAGTCATTCTAACTGTGTTGTACATATGAACATTGCCTTGTTTGTATTTTCTTATGATCATGCTATATAGGTTGATTGGGAGGCCTCTTTGGAAAGTCTTTTCAGCATGCAGTGGAAACAAACAATTTTTTATTTTTATTAGGTACTATTAGAATGTGCACTGAAATGGCCACTGATTCCATGTCTTTCTTTCCATATCCACAAATGAATAAGCTCTAGGAGAGTATAAAATAAAAGTAACAATTAAAAAAAATTGGTAATATTTGTACTATTTCCTGTCAGTGCATATCAGTTTAAATAGCATGGGGAAACTGCAGAATGGAGAGACCAGTTTGTTATCATTCTTATGCAGTTGTTGAGACTTCAGTAGATTCTACCACATATGCCCTTATTTCCCTGCTGCCATCTTCAAATAAGCTGGAGTGTGGCTTTCGTTTAGAAAACAATGTTGTGCCAAATCTCGAACCTGAAATCTAATTTGGGAAGAAAGAAGGGAGAGTGCATTACATACACTTGAGGATACAATTTACCTCTAATTTTCTGTGCAAGCTAATTAGAAAAACATTAGCTCTAGACAACAGTTTGGTTATACACAGAAAACAACCCCTTCCCCACCCCTACACACTCACTCAAATCATAGTACTCATTACCTATTGTTTGCATGTATCAAGGGTGGCAGTGTAGAAGAACTATGATGGAATTGCCAATAAGAATTTGAATATACCTGAAATGGCAAGATCAAGAGCTACAAATATTCCAAACAGAGAAATGATTCACCACTGTTTCCTAATTTTATCCCTTTATACTTTGATAACATGGAAATAACTGAAACTGCTATCAAAGACTATTTTAGTTATTTAAAAATAAATCCTATCATATTCGATGAGACTTATTCTAAGTAAAAGTGAGTATAGTAGCATCGCTATACAGTATATTGTACAGGAGCTCAACTGGATCCTAAGCACTTTGTGGATTGGTATATACATTTTTCCCCAAAGATGCTTTTTTTTCAAAAGGCTACTGGGCTTTCTTGTTTTGCTTGAAGAAAGTCCAGTTGCCTTTTGAAAGAAGGCACCTTTGGGACAACCGTGACCTGGATGACTGAGAATCTCCATAAACATAAAGAAAATTCCTCCTTATTTTACTCTCTGAAGTCATAATGAAAATTTTATAAATGGGGAAATTATTCCATATATGTCTCTTCATAGGAGACTCCATGCACAATCTTTGTGCTGAATGTACAGATGTTTTAGATAACTTAGTGAGAAGCTCCAAATTGATGATAAGCTCCAATTATTTATTGCCGATGCATAATTTATTTTAAAATGTGTTTATACTGCATTTTTGTGCAAAAGCCATACACAGACCTTTGAAAAATACATAAATTAATACAATCTAAATAGACTGAACAAAATAAATAATCCAGCTAATTCATATATCTATAATAAAGGAATAGAATTTATTTCCAAACAGAGATTATTTTGCCATTTAAAAAATAATAATAAATGAGAAGGAGGCCAAACCACATTCTTATGGTAGAAAATGTTCCATCATTGGGTCAATTAAAAGATGATCCTGCTTCTAATAGACTTTTCAAAGGATGGAATGAGGTTCAACCAACAATATTAATACTGGATGTGGAAGATTTCAGAAATGGCAATGTAATCTACATATAAAAATAAAATATAACAGTGTACTCATACAATATATACAGTTTTCTACTGACATATTCATGTAGCAAATTCATCATGCAAAGATATCTTTATGATTTTTTTCTACTTTATATTTCATTGCACATGCATATATTCACATTTGGTTCCAATTTAATCATTTCCATACTCCATTAAAGTGTATGACACAAGACAAGGAAATATAAATTTTAAGACAGAAATAAAAGATAAGTCCAACTCAACTTATGGAACTAGGCAAATTCTAAAATTACATCTCAGTCTTTTCCATGTTGACCTATTTAGATTGGATTCTTTGATTTTTTAAAAAAAAACTGTATAACATTAGTACTTATTTGTAGATTGTAATAATAATCAATTTGATTGATTTTTGAGGTAGACTAGACCAGTGGCCCCCAACTGTTTGGGCACCAGGGACTGGTTCTGTGGAGAGAGGTTTTTCCACAGACCAGAGGGGGTGTAGTTTTGTGTGCTTCCTGCATTCTGTGGATGGGGTTTCACTTGTTTGTGCAGCCCAGTTTCTGGTATGATGGCCTGGTGCTGATCCATGACCCGGGAGTTGGGGACCCCTGGACTAAACAATGATTTCAAGACAGTTATGTCACTGTAAATAGAATAAATCTGGGAAAGAAATATGCCCTTAATCTGAGCCAAAATTGCTGAAGTTTAAGTTTGGGGGAATAACAAACAATGGGTGCTATCTTTTAGTACAATGAGACTTACAACATTATTTTACTTTTTAAAAAAATGATGCAAATATTTCGAAAACTATTTTTACACATCTTACAATAATTATTATTTTTCATATTTTCACTGCAGGATGCTGAATGCATTCTCTGTGTTATTAAATTGAGTCTGATGTACTACTTGATCCTAAGCATGTAAACTCAAATATGTCCATTGAATTCAACTGAAATATGTCCACTGAATTTAATTTACCCAAAGGTAGTAAATTGTAGGCTTAATTTTTTATATATATTAAGCCAGGATGTGAGTTTCTTTGTAAATGATCAAAAATGGGCTATTCCTTGCCGGTAATGTTTAGCATCTTCGAAATATTGTGATATTAAGCCTGTCCTCCATACTGATACACTGGCACAACAATAGTTGGATATGTGTAGAAGACACTATAAATCACTAGTAAGGATCCTGGGTGAGGGAGGGAGGGAGGGAGGGAGGGAGGGAGAGAGGAAGGAAGGAAGGAAGGAAGGAAGGAAGGAAGGAAGGAAGGAAGGAAGGAAGGAAGGAAGGAAGGAAGGGTTTTCTGAAATATTATTTTAATTAATTTGATTAGTTATTATCAGCCACTAACCTTTGTAAAAATACTCAGATAAAAGAATAGATACTTCTTTAACATACAACATAGTTTGGCCCTGATCTACCTTGATCTAATTCCAGCATATTCTAATTCCTATTTTTCAGGCTTCCAATTCATTCCTAATTGTAGAATTTTCTTTGCCCACTTCCACCGATATAAAGAAACAACTATTTGTAATACCTGATTTTTAAAAAAAAAAATGACATAGAAAGCAATCCTTGACTAGTGTAAACTTAGAAGGAAGATCATTGTTCAATGACTTTTAACTGATTTTCTTTATTTTGAACTAAAGATATGTAAGGGAAATCTTTAATACCAAAAAGCTGTAGCTGTTTGCATGGTCAAATATAGATACCGAGCTTGGAGGCAGAAAGTGAGATTGCACATACAATTCCAGGTTTCTGTTCATAAAAAAGAAAGTGAGACACTCAGTAGAGATGACATTAACAGGACAATAATAGGAATTGAAGGCTTATTCAGATCCTAAAGTTCCTTTTGAACTGTAGTAGTTCCTTTTGCGGTTCCTTTTCATGGGTCATTTACCATTTATAAATAAACATAGGATTCTATATTGGGCTACAATAACCGCAATGTTTTTTTGTAGTCTCCCTCTAGACATACTGCCAAATTTCAGCAATGCTGTTACATTGTTGTATTATCAATTGTGTCTATCATCCAAAAATCAGAGTGCGTTGCAGATCGTGAAGGTTTATGGCTTTTAATAGCATTTGTTAGTCAAAATGATGACCCTTCTGATTTTTATCACCATAAGCTAACATAACTCTCCTCCTACAAATTGCAAGTGAAAATTGGCTCTTGCATGTTCTCTCTTCCCGCCTCTCTGCCCCAACTCCTCACAAATGTTGTATTTCACCCCTTTCCTCAGTGATACTAAGTGGTATTTTTTAGTTCTTCCTGATCATGACAATTTTTTCCCTACTGGAGACAACTAAAACACACTGTTCAAAAGTTTAAAACCATATCTATTCAATGATAAGGATAAAGGTTCCAGATCTGTTTATGAATGTTCAGAAGTAATTATTTTGATGATCAACATGGACTTGTACATTTGAAAACCTTCCTTCCTTCCTAAAAAAAGCTCTAGGCAGCTTACAAAATATTAAATATTACTTTAAAGCACAAAATTATAAAACCCAAATAAGAAGAATTACACACAAACACACAAACACACATATAAATACTGAATTCTTCCATATTATCTGTTTTCTGTTGTTCACAGAATTCATTTGAAAGTAGGGGCATTCAGCAAATTTTACACATTCATTGCAGTATTTTAATTATATATATACATTGACATAATTCTCTTTTCTCAAGGAAACATGGAAATAGTAGTTTATTGAATGGAAGAGCATAACACTAATTCATAATTATGCTAACCTATAATTTTCCTTGTTGATTGAATAATTCTATGGAGAAAGCCATGATAAACTGTTAATAGTACTATATTTTGGTGTAGAAATGGCTTACAGATCTATTTGGAGTGAGATGGAACTCAGTTTGACTTGAACTATCCTCACGGGTTTTCAATTCCTCTGGTTCATTTTGACTAGGCACAAGATCAGGATGAAAAAAGTAATGCCAACGCAAGTCGTCTCCCTATTCACATAGCAATAGCCAAGGTTATGGCAGTAATTCTGTAATGCAGTGTGTGTCGGCAATAGATGACATAGATAGATAGATAGATAGATAGATAGATAGATAGATAGATAGATAGATAGATAGATAGACAGACAGACAGATGATAGATAGATAGATAGATAGATAGATAGATAGATAGATAGATAGATAGATAGATAGATAGAATTTCTCCATCAACCCAAGTTTCATCTTTAGAATACTACAGTCAGTTTCAATCCATCAATTTGTGATAAGATTTTTTTCCCCTTCCTCCTCCTGCCATTGCACAGGAAAAGAAAAGGAAAAAAGAAAAGAAGCTGGTTGGAGAAGTACTGCAATGTATGATCTGAAAAACGTAGGTTGGTGGAAGCAGAAGCACAGCAGTCAGGAATAATAAGCCTTCTAAGTTGTTGCAGTTGTGCTCTCTTTTGTTTTGGTGGTTCTCCCAAATATTGGCTATGTGGCAAACTATTATCCATTGTGGTTATATTTAAATAGAATGCTCTTCTTTTCAAAATATATGTATGTATACCCTCTGAGAGGAAAATGTCAGTACAAAAGTAAATGTCAGAAGAATCATTAATACTATATTGTATGGAAATGAGTAT
The DNA here is from genome assembly GCF_947247035.1 of Vipera ursinii. Lineage (NCBI taxonomy): Eukaryota > Metazoa > Chordata > Lepidosauria > Squamata > Viperidae > Vipera > Vipera ursinii. The sequence continues at coordinate 330,822,549 of NC_139512.1, forward strand.
ACATTATAGAATGGAGCTCCATTACCAATTTAACTTTCACCACACATTTCTTTACATTGTTTTCCTTTTAAGATTATTCAGAAACCCTTTTTTTCCAAAAGGGTTTCTAAAATATATAATTTAAATCTCAAGAAAAAAAAATCTAAATTATCATGGCTTCCCCTGAAGAGGCATCAGTATTAAATTTCTGTGAAGGAGTGGAGATTCTTCCAGAACTTTCCTCTCTCTGAAGAAAGACACTTTTGCCTTCATCTCCTATATGCTCAGTAGTTAAACTAAAAACATGTCTCCTGTGGGTGTGCTCTTAAAAACATTGGGATCAGAGAAAAATTTAGATGTTTCCACAGACTATCACATAAAAAATGTGGTGTTCTCCTGTTATGTATCTCCTTTGTTCCTACCAGGGGTAAGTCAGTCAAATCAATACCTAATTAATTTTAACAACAAAAAGCATCTGTTTTTAAGTACTTTTGATTCTAAAAATACTTTCTTCACCATGAATGCCTCATAATAGTTCTGTGAGGTAGACTATTATGAGTTCCTTACAAGACAAGTTATTGACCCAAGGCAACATTGAACCAACAAGCAAGGTGCAATTTGAATGCTGGTCATTCAAGTACAGATACCAAGAATAGCTCTTTACTGACAACAGGATTCATAAGAATATGATGAAATATATTTCACAGTTTGACTAATATGGGATGTGTTTATGGTGAGCAGGCAGATAATCAGTGGCCTTGATCTATTGGCTTTGCATTTTTATCCAAGCCATAGATTGCAGCTGTTTCAACCCTGGATCTGTTCTGGAACCTTAAATATTCTGTTTTATTTCCTTATTGATAAACAAATATTTTGGTCCTCTGGAAAAGAAAAGCTGAGCCATCTTTTCTTCAAACAAATGACACTGTTATATGATATGACCAAGGTTAATTTTCTTGATCCATTTTAAGCAGCCTTTGTACCCCCAGCCTGCCCTACAGTTTTTTTAAGAGCTATTATAGTGACATATCAAATGAAATGGAGTTTGAGAGAGATGTTGAGCCGTATTTTATACTAAATGGTGACATATCCATAATTATTCTATATAATAGGTGCTAGAATAATTTTATATACTTTGGTTCATAGAAACAACAAAAAATTACATAAATTCTTCCCATATAGCCTTACTATAGATAGTTATAAATGTCTATCCAAAAATTAACAAATATATATATATATATATATACATATATATTTTTAAAAGCAAAAATTTGAAAAGAGCCCCTGTTGAGACTTAATATATAACAAAAAAGAAAGTGCTTCCTACATAAATGTAAATGATTGGACTAATACATAAATATTTCAGGCAGGCAACAAGACAAGATTCTGAAAGTATTTTTTTAAACCCAAGAATTGTTCTTTATTTTCACATAGGATATCGGGGAGGGGGGGGAGTAAATATATATATATATATATTATATTTTATTCCATTCTGACAGAAAGGGAAGCAAAAATTTAGCCAATAAGCTACCCAGCCAGGGTAGAAGTGAGAATGAAGGAACAGTCTGGGGGGGGGGGTTTGTGGGGGAGGGAAGAAAATTTCCTATTTATGAGTATGGAATCTATTAATAACTCAGTGCCATTAAAAGCCTGAGTGTTTCCACATTTCATTCTTATTTCAACAAAGCTTGCACTTTTAAACTTTTTTTTATTTTTCCCAAATGCCCATTTTTGTTTGTGTGTTTGTTTTCAACATAGCCATAGATGAGCAAGGGGGAAAACAAACCTTGAGGTATCACAATGACACCAAATCATTTTGGTGCTTACTCTGACCTTTCCCTGACATATATTTCTTATTTCTGTGATGTTGCTACAAATCAACATTACTTGAGGAGTCTGAGATATATCTCTCTATATATATTTTCTTCAAGTCTTGCACAATATGAAACAAAATATATTTAAAAGAGTACACATTTGCATGGGGTGGGGGGTGGGGGTGAAATCCCAAGGTGGAACATATAAGAATGGCTGTTATCAGTGTCAAATGTTAATTAATGAGCATGTGTGAGGATATATGGTATGTGTGGATATGTGCTGTAAATATCTTTTCATGTGTGATATGTAGCAGCGGATTGAAAAAATATATAGACATATAGATATATTGTGTATGTGTATGGAACTGAACAATGACAAAAAAATTCAGATACTATTTTATCAGAAGATGCACTTTTTTCACCTTGATGAAAAGCCACTGTTCGCAACTATGCAATCTTTCCAGGAGTCTTTTTTTTCTCTAACTTAACTGTCCAAATAATTTTCTGTATTTTTTTTAAAAAAAAACATGTAGGGAGAAAAGGTTTTGTTTCCTTTTTTTTTTAAACAGGAAACACAAAAACAGTTCCAAACATTGGTTCAAGGTGAGAGTGCTACAGTGACTTTTCTCAAATTATAAGAGCTAACAAAAAACAGATATAACAAAAAGGGTTTAATTTCTGTTGGGTGTTTTAAGCAGAGGAAAAAAAAGAGATTTGATGTCTCAAATTTCTGTTGAGTGTGTTTAATATACATTATTTTGTATCATTCATTTTTATCCATTGGTTTCATTTTGATTTCTGGAAAATATATTTTTCAACTACTACAACAATCTGATTTTGCATTGTAGATATTGGGGATGCCAACACTGGGACAAAATCTGGCTTAAGTTTAAAATCTAAATAATGTGCATGTTTTTCAGTAGATAGTAAAATATTACATCCGTCAAGATGCACTTTATAGCTCACATTTTAAAAATGTTGATATAAAATATACCTCCCTATAGTTATGTTAATTGAACTTCATAGTTTTTTTTAAGTAAAAACTTTAGGTAATTGCTATCCACCTCAGGTACCTATGTATGTGATTATTTTAATTGATATTTTAGTCTAAAGCAACTCCCAGCATTCCCCAGCCAGGGATTAAGAAACTTTGATCTAAACCCCTTCTCTGTTCCTATACATGCTCTGGACTAACATAGAATAATAGAGTTGGAAGGGACCTTGGAGATCTTCTTAGTCCAACCCCTGTTCAAGCAGGAGACCCTATACCATTTCAGATAAATGTTTGTCCAGTCCCTTTTTGTAAGCCTCCAGTGATGGAGCCCCCACAACCACTGAAGGCAAGCTGTTCAATTGCTTGATTGCTCTCCCTGTTAGGAATTTTCTCTTTAGTTCTAGGTTGCTTCTCACCTTGGTTAATTTCCATTCACTGTTTCTTCTCTTGTCTTTTGGTGCTTTGAAAAATAGTTTGACCTCCTTGTCTTTGTAGGAGCCCCTCAAATATTGGAACACTGCTATCATGTCTTCCTTAGTATTTCATTAGACTAGACATATACAATTTATGTAACTGTTCCTCATATGTTTTAGCCTCCAGCCCCCTAATCATTTTTGTTGCTCTTCTCTGCACTCTTTCCAGAGTCATATGTGGAGATTCTAGAAATGGACTCATGTGCATTTAAAGTGCCACATTCACTCCATTGGAAGATGACAACTCTGTCGGCTCCATTGTAGCGAACAGATGTGTTTTTCCTGGAAAGAGAACTCCTTTTTCTCACTGGAACTCTAATAGCTACACAAAATCAGAACCAAGAAGATAGTACAGATAGTACATGCTATCTGATGCTGTATTTACAGTATCCATTTTGTCAAGTCCCTAGCAACCATAGAACTTTCAAACGCAAAGAAAGGAGTCATCTGAGTGCTTTCTCTTCTTTAAACAAACCTCTCAGTGGGGAATGATTTACCACTGCAGGTATGGAGCTGTCTCCATCCATGTACTTCAAATACCAATCTATCATAAGCATGCACTTTGATTAAATTCTAGTTATTTTTGCCATAACCTAGTATTAATATCAACATAATTATTGCCATCTTTATTTACTAGTGTGCTTTCCTGAGGGTTTCTTTTGTAGAACATGTAGGCTTGAATTTTGCTTTTCTTTGGATTTTCTTCAAATTTTCTGTTACCTTCCTTTAGCTACAAAGCTGGCTTCTATTGGTTTGTTCCTTGAGGCTCAATTTGGCTCCTAACCTAAAATGTCATGGTCAGTTAGCAACAAACATGGATACAGTATTTAGAGCAGAAGAAAGCAGCCTTTGTGCTACTGCATTTTCAGCAAAATAAATTGGTTCAGCAACCATACTTTCAACAAAGCACAAGACAGCAGAAACGGAATCTATGCTTTCTAGATCTTGACAGACTTGAACAACCTTGACAGACTCGAACACTGGGCACTATCTAACAAAATGAAATTCGATGGTGAAAAAAGTAAGGTTCTACATTTAGGCAAGAAAAACCAAATGCACAGGTATAGTATAGGTGGTACCTGGCTCAATAGTAATAATTATTGAGTGAGATGGATCTTGGAGTCCTAGTCGACAATCTCTTAAATATGAGCCAGCAGTGTGCTGCAGCTGCCAAAAAAGCCAACACAGTTCTAGGCTGCATTAACAGAGGGATAGAATCAAGATCACGTGAAGTGTTAATATGACTTTACTGTATAATGCCTTGATAAGACCACACTTGGAATACTGCATCTAATTTTTGTCACCATGATGTAAAAAAGATGTTGAAACTCTAGAAAGAGTGCAGAGAAGAGCAACAAAGATGATTGGGACTGGAGGCTAAAACATATAAAGAACAGTTGCTGGAATTGGGTATGTCTAGTTTAATGAAAAGAAGGACTAGAGGCGACATGATAGCAGTGTTCCAATATCGAAGGGGCTGCCACAAAGAGAGAGTCACACCATTCTCCAAAGCACCTAAAGGCAGGACAAGAAGCAATGGATGGAAAGTAATCAAAGAAAGAATCAACCTAGAACTAAGGTAAAATTTCCTGACAGTTAAAACAATCAGTGAAAGTTGTGAATGCTCCAACACTGGAAGTTTTTAGGAAGAGATTGGATCAAACTACAGCATGTCAGTTTTAAAGAAATAGGTACACTTAATGCAACTATTGGCTTCTTATTTGTAGTTAAAGAACATTTTGGAGTGTGATTTGGGGAATATGAGGCATATAAAGAGGGACCTGCCTGCAGCCATAGGCCATATGCTCTCAAACTCTACTGTAATTTAAGGAATCTTAAGTTATAGAAATAAATACAATCGCAAAAATCTGGGAATTCTACTTTCTGTCTTAAAAGACAATTTAAGTCATTTCAAATTTGTAACTGTCTTTCATTCCAAAGGGAGGCCCACCTTAACAAACTATAGTACAACACTTATTTAAAAAAACCTAGATTACAGACAATATAATAAATCCACAATAACACACATGCACACAAGCACACACACAATAGCAGTGGAAAGGGGGAAAGGAACCATACATCTAAAGCCTTAGCAGATAGTTCAATCTCTCCATGCCAAAAGCTGTCCAGAATATTAGGAAATAATAATAATAATAATAATAATAATAATAATAATAATAATAATAATAATGATGATGATGATGATGATGATGATGAAGAAGAAGAAGAAGAAGAAGAAGAAGAAGAAGAAGAAGAAGAAGAAGAAGAAGAAGAAGAAGAAGAAGAAGAAGAAGAAGTTGGAAGGGACTTTGGAGGTCATCTAGTCCAACCCCCTTGCTCAGGCAGGAAACCCTATACCATTTCAGACAAGTGGCTGTCCAGTCTCTTCTTAAAAACTTCCAGTGTTGGAGCATTCACCAGTTCTGGAAGCAGGTTGTTCCACTGGTTAATTGTTCTAACTGTCAGGAAGTTTTTCCTTAGTTCTAGGTTGCTTCTCTGCTTGACTAGTTTCCATCTGTTGCTTCTTGTCCTGCTTTCAGGTGCTTTGGAGAATAGCTTGACTCCCTCTTCTTTGTGGCAGCCCCTGAGATATTGGAACACTGCTATCATGTCACCCCTCACCCTTCTCTTCGTTAAACTACACATACCCAATTCCAGCAACCGTTCCCTATATGTTTTAGGCTCCAGTCCTTGTTCTAATTAGCTGTTCTAATTGCTTCGGCCACTTTACAGCTATCAAGACTAACCTCAGTTGATGTGGCTTGCACACTGCACTGTATCATATTTTATGAATTCCAGAGCAAACTAAGGCTTTGACTGGAAATACATAGCCTTAAAAGAATTACAAAGCTGCTTGTTCTTGGTTTGATATAAGTAAGTATAACTAGGATATCCTAATTATATGTTAATTAATTAATTATATGTTAATTTTTAACTTAAAGCTGTATTTTCATTGAGTCAAACCACTAGTACATACAGCATGTATTAATGGTGCTACAGAGCTACAGAGATGACCGCAGTAAAATAATATCCTGAGTAACTAGGCAGAGGATGGCACTATTGTTATAATTTTTATTATAAACTTTAAAAAATATTAATTGAAAAGATTATTAAGGAAAGGAAAGAAGTCCATGGTTGATGAGTTCATATGTTTATATCAGATATTTACAACTTGAAGTTACAGAACCATATACTACTCTCAAAGCCTCAGCACCAGACATACACATAATAAATTCACACACATCCTCCATTTTTCCCACCAAAAACTAATCAATGAAAATAATTATTAGGTTATTTTAGAGGAGAAAAATAACTTTTCTCAAATATTCTCAATTCTTTCTTGTCCCTAGCAGCTTGAACAGAAATATATGGAAATGTTCTTTTCCATAGAAATTCATATCCAAACCTAAAAGATTTTTCCTTCATTATTGAAGTCTGAAGTTTAAACTTTGGGTCTGCAGACTAATGGTAATTGCCTGATAAGATAAATAAATAGAGATAATAGAATTATAAGCTTTATCAATGGAGGGGAGATTTTTGTATCTGTACTTTGCATGTTTACAGTGCAATACTATGGAAGGGGCATTTTGCACATACATAACCACACAGCATCATAGAAGCCCTCCAAAACATTTTATGTAAATCAGATGACCCAGTAGCCCAAGAAAAAAAACAGGAGTCATCTATAGTAAGGACTGTAAGAGCCACTATATAGGACAGAAAGGCCGAAGATTAGGGCATTCATGAACAACAACTAAAGGTCAGAAAACATGATGAAAACTCCTTAATCTCACAACAGACTTAACTATAGTTTCAACTTGGAAACTGTAAGCATTTTAGACCAAACTAAATTCAAAACTGTTAAGGAATTCTTGGAAGGTTGGCATTCAGGCAAATCAGCCACCAATAAACACAAAGAGATAAGTCACATTTACAGACCATTCAAAAGACAATAGAAGAGCTAAGAAGGAAACAAAAAGACTAGAATACATTCTCTCCAGCAACCATAAGCAAGGATTTTGTTGTTGTTAGTTGCAAAGTCATGTCCAACCCATCGTGACCCCATGGACAACATTCCTCCAGGCAGGTGTCAACACTGCTAACATCAAATGTTATTGCTTGACAAGAGATGAAGAAGTAGCCGTTTCATATGTTAAACTTGTGTATTGCTAGAAGACATGTATTTTTTTAGTTTAAGGTTAGGAGGGGGAATGAGTAGGATTGCACTTTTCAAGGCCATTTTTCTCCCTAAAGAAGATAAGGCTTTGGCGGTCTTCTAACGGAAGGGAAACTGATTCTTTAAATTAAGTGGAGAATATGATTAATGACAAAATTAGAAAGGTGGAGAATTGTGTTTTAATATATTGTGCAAGGGGCGGAGATTTCAGATTCCAGCTTCTTTCGAGCAACCATTCTCCGTGTATTAGGCTAATAAAGGACTTTTAAGGTAAACAATGCCATTTCTTCTCCGGTGGATCACATTTTGTCAGAACTCTGTTATGATCTGTCCTTCTTGGGTGGCCCTGCATGGCATAGCTCATAGCTTCATTGAATTACACAAGCCCCTTCGTCACGACAAGGCAGTAATCAATGAAGGGGAAGCAAGGATTAACAGCAGACAAATGGGCAAACAGAAAGCATTACCCTAATCAAGAAACTACCAAGAAGAAAACCACACTCTTCCCAACATTGGCAGGTAAAGCTACTATATTTAAACAGAGAGCAAATTCCACGCTCACTAGTACTGATGAGGTTACCTAGTTGGGTAATGAAATGTCTGCAAGCAAACAACCAAACCCAAGAGAGAACCCAGGATTCCAATTTTGAACTATACGTATTTTCTTCTATTGGAATCATTTTTCTATTGAAAGGAACTGTGTGTGTAGTAAAGTAGTATATGAAAGGGCATAATAGGCACAGAGTGAATTCTTATGCATTCATAACATAAAGAATTGTATAACATAAAGAATTGTATGAACAAAGAGAGAGAAACAGAGCAAAAGCCACTTTTGTCCAAAGGAGTACAGTTCTCAATTCTTTAATTCAGTTTGCATGACATAATGATCAGTACTTAAATTAGCTAGACAACGATTTATTTTAAATTTCTAAGAAATTTTTCACATATCCTAAAAATGCCCTTTTGATAATAGAATGTTGCCAGGTAAATGAAATAATGTTAATCTGATCTATTTCTCTTTTGAGTGTTATACTGTAGTTGATCTTTGGTTTAAATTATGTTTAGCTGATTATTTCCAAACTGAGTTCAAGGGAATATTTCAGTTCCTTCCTGAAATATCCATTTCCTTACATTAATAGCAGCCAGCTATAAACCATTTTTCCTTGAAGTAAAACAAAGAAAATGCTGAGTATGTCCTGGAAGTTCAATTATAAGCATAAATTTACGAATCCTCCGTGTAAACAGTTAGCCTGTGAAGATATCCTACAATCCTTTAAAATCTTCAAACATTTTATCATTTCTTATTGATGCCCATCAAATAAACTACAAACAGCATCCTATCAAGATAGAGAGGGCGGGTGGTGGGGAGGAAGGAAGAAAGAGAGAAATTGGTATCCACACACGTATGTTGTAGTCACAAATTTTCTTCTTCTTAAATACATAAAATGCCACTTATGTTAAGCCAATTTTTGTGCCATAAAGTTCATTGGCATCCCAATCTTTTGTATCTACCTCAATATGATTTATTTTGTTTCCTTGTGATTTTATGTGGTGTAAAATGTTAGAGGTAACCTGTAGATGATATTATACACATAGAGAGATATATTTTTGTTTTGCAATAAAACGCAAAGCTATAACACAGAAATATTCATCAGATATCATAAATTTTAATGTCATGATGTCCTATTTCATTGTAAAAAGTTAACATTTTATACCTGTCAATATAACTCATTCCTCTGACAAAAGGATACTGGTTTAAAGATTTTAGCTAGGCACTATAATTTTAGCATTATGGGGAAGGGAGTTGGTGCAAGGTTGAAATTAATAGTTTTTCACAAGTTTTTCATTTTGTGCCATGAACAAAAGTTGTGAAATTGAAAAGGAATAATATTGCAGTCCTTAAAGCCTAGTAGCTATAGGAATCTAATAAACAGAGGGAGGAAGAAAGGAAGGAAGGCAGGAAGGAAGGAAGGAAGGAAGGAAGGAAGGAAGGAAGGAAGGAAGGAAGGAAGGAAGGAAATCTAATGTTATTTCCATTAAATTGTTAGACCATTTGCTAAATGCATTTTCCGGGCTGTTAATAGAGTGACTAATTTCCAGGGACAATTGTAACATGTTCAGAAGCTATATTCCAGCCTTCCCAAAGCTATATCAACAAAAGGGAGGGAGAACACCATGTTAGAGAAATATAATATAGAGGCTGTCCCATTTCCTAAAATGCTTATTGAATTCAGTTCTAAATTTTTTGGGAATATCCATTATTTTTATCTGGAAGCCATATAGCCCGTGAATGATTACTATCTGTAAATAGCCCTAATTTCCTTGGGATTAATAGTATTAACAACTAAAGTGGTGATATTAATGCTATGTATTCAGAGCATATGCACAGTTGAAAATGATCCAAGTAGCAATCCATTAATTACACTGAAGAGGGAAGATTTTTTTTGTCACCATAATCCCCCAAATAGCTACTCTGTCGTATGTTATAAATACCATGGACTTTCTGCTTGTAGAATAATGCAAGTTGAGGACTTATACAGCTGCTGGTTTAGAGTCAGGATCTTGAATGGCGTCTAAGATGATTAGTAGGATATCCAAAGTTTAACTCAATTTTCTTTGAAGAGGGCTATTTGTGTTGTTCCTGTTTTTATAGAAAAATAATAATTTTACAAGAAAATTGATTATTAGCTCAAAATCTTATCTTTCTTAAACTCTTGGCCATGTGTAGACTTAAACCATTGAAACTCCTTACTACTGATATCCATCTCTGAATTTGTAAAGGGCTTTACAAACTTCCATTGTCTTTGCCCTCATAACAAACTTGCAAAGATAATTGCTGCTATTAAGGCTAAAAATAGTGACTTGCATATGGTACATGGAAAATTAATGCTAGACCTCAACCCAATTTGTAATTGTTCACTTAAATAGAAAGGGAAAACATCCAACATGATGTTGGATAAGGATTTGGATAAGAGGACCACTACTATATTATCAATTATTCTATAATATGTACACCAGGACTGCATTATTTTAGACTCAATTTCACAGGGTTAATTAACTTGGCCCAATTAACATTCTTTTATTATATAGGTTTTAATCCCAGGCAGTTTTAAGGTTGTTTAATCTTATTATATCAGATTGGTTTAAGCAGCCTGACTGCAGGATTGTAACCATGGTGCCTAAAAGTATATTAAGCGCTTTACTAAATGTTAATGGGGAAAAATAACTGTTTTGTCCATAAAGTGGCATATACTATTCAAAAGGTTTTGTCAATCCACCAAGTTTTCTGAGGATACTCTTGTTTATTTGGGAGGTTCTTCAAATAACTAAAACAACCTTTTCTTTCATGAACTTCAATTTTATTAGGGTACTTAACTTTTTCAAAACATATCTTCACTACAAGTTGATACCAGTTCCAGCTCTATTTAACTATATTAGATCATACCAATTGAAATTCAGATCTGGAAAGCAGAAGACTCAGGCTCTAAAGATGATCATAAGGCACAATACTACTTTCTTTGTAACATTTCAGATTGCAGGTGAGGATCCAAATATTTGAAGGCTTCAACATATATAGGAAAAATAGCATAAATTGAAAACAAGATTGGTGGTATTTATTTTTTGTGCAGGGAAATTTTAAAATAATAGGATAATTTTTAAACAATTTATTTCCTACCTATAGTCTGAAATGACACAGACTAACAATAGATATGTTGGCAAGAGATCATGTAATAACAAATTTTAGAAGCATTCCAATAGATTCATTCCATATTTCAGAAAATCCATTTCATCACTTGGATATTATGAAAAGGAGAGATAAAACTGTTAACATTATTATGTTAACAATAATCTGGTTTACATATCTATACAACCACTCCCTGTTTCAAATATAATTATTTATATTTATATGAATATGAATATACATTTTAAAGGGCTTACATCTTACCTAAATTGACTTGAAATGTGCCTGTTGGGGACTTCCATGTTTTTTGTCCTGTAAGTTTGGGTCCTCAAGATTGGTTCAAACTTAAGAAGAATGGGACAGATGTCCTTTAAAAGGTTCAATTCATTCTGTGTTTAGGAATAACTGGAGGCATTGGTGCTAAGTCACTTTTTAATCATTACTGGATCAGTTTGGAAGAGGTGAGATGTATAGCTATTCTATAGGTTAGATGTAAGGGTTTAGACTTAAGTAAGAATTAAAGAGTGAGATATTCAGACTTAAGTCTCTGTCCTACCAACCTAATCCTTGCGTAACTATCAGAGATGACGATCATTGCTCATGCTAGATATGATTTGTATGCAGAAGATCCCAGATACAATCCCAGCATCTGGTAGGCCTGGGAAAGACTCAAAAATTACAGTAGTTCCTTGCTTGTCAGTTTAATCAATGTTGAGCTAGGAGGATCTGATGTAATAGGAATTTCTGTAATCTGAGTCAAATGCCAGAACCAAAAAACACAGAGAAATATACCAGAACTTGAAAAAACACTGTTGTTCATTCAAGGGCACAATGCATACAATACTTTTTAAAAATTCCTCTCCTTTAGGAAATCACAATTTCTATCTTCGTTGGGCTGAATCAGTTCAATTTGAAAATTTATAATTATCGGGTAACTTTTTTTTTACCAAGCTATAGGTCTAATGATTCACAGATCAGTTTCTCAGAGTGAAAAGTTCTCAATTTTTCATTTAGAACTCCTTAGCAGATCTTTGTATGACAATACATGAACCTGTTTCTGTTTCAGTTAAATCAATTCCAACATTATTTCTCTTAGATGCTTAGTGAGTTGATATGATGTTGATATAAATAAGGATTTGAACTAGCTGACCTAAAAGAAATCTTCTGAAATTCTACCATCTTTTATAGATAAGAGTATTGAATCAATTCATAGATCACTAGTACACCCAATGCATCATGATTCAAGCTGCCCATACAATTTAATTAATACTAAATACTGATGTCAACATTCTGTTTAGGGTGATTGAGGTATACTAGCCACAGATTTTAATTTGACTTTCTCTTGTCTCTCCTTTTGAAAGTTAACAATTTAAAGTTCTTTATCTTTCTACTTCTGAGAGTGGCCTGTTGAAGATAAACATGTCCTTATATGATAGAAATGTTCCTGATTTCTAAATGAGACAGTGTTTGTTTCCCTATGGAGGAGTTGTGGTAGCTCCATGCATAAAAACTAAATGTTAAGGGAGAAGTCTCAGCCAGAGTCCTTCCCTTCCCATTTCTTAAACATACATTATATTCAAGATGTCATTTTTTCCCCATGGGAACAAAGTTTTCAGCGGTGCATCTATCCTCTCTTTAGGCTAAAGCTGTCAATTTGTTTTTAGGCTATTTGCCTTTAAAATCCTACATAGCATTGTTCCAGAATGGCTTTTATTCCGTAATAATCTCTCTGATCATGGAAGTTTAGTCAAATATGTCTTTAACTACTTTTAGAAACTAGAAACATTTCCTCACCTGTAATTTAGAAATTACAATTTCTGGCATCCGACAGCCAGCATTGTATCAATATAATGCCTGTCTTCATTATTGTTATATCAGTCTAACCATGATCGGATGATGCTAAAAAACATTGCAAATCACAAATGCTGAAACAAACTAGTGTATCTCTGAAGGCTGGTATAACACATTTGCTATAGTCTGGGATTTGTGGAACATGTCTATAGTAGGTAGTATTGCTTATTTAAAGGGATAGTTTCCATTTTTAAGTACTTTTTTTACCCAATAAACATGAGAGTATTTGGGTTCATATTTTTTCCCAGTGTTGACACCATTCCTTGGTTTTAAAAGTATTTTTAAATAAATTATTTTGGCTCTGAAGTGTGTGTGTGTGTGTGTGTGTGTGTGTGTGTGTTTGTAGACATATGCATATACGTCCATCCCCACATACCTACATTTTTTTAAGGTAGTTTAAGAAGAATTTAACACAGGCAGTAGGCAGAGATTGTCGTCATATAACATTAAGTCATAAGGAGGGGCTCGGGGTGGGATTGGCTTATGTGAACCTAGGCAGCTGTGATTTATCCATTAAAGTATCACTAAAGAATCTGGGGCTTAGCATGCTGTTTTAACCAAGTAAAAATCTAAAGGTTCACTTTTGCATCTCTCTTCCTTAATTTAGTCCTGTTGAAGTTATTGCTTGCATTATTTCCACTGGAGCTGCTCATCACTCATTTCCTTCAACATTTTCAGCAAGCTCTTCTTGGATCTTCATCTTGTCACCTAACAGCAAATGTTTTCTTCCCAATCTTGTATGTAATTATTTTCCTCACATAAACTATCTTGTTCTTTCAACATTTCACTATATACTGTTGGAGCTTTAAAATATCCTTTGGTGAGAGCAGTATCAAGAATGAAGTAGTCTGAGTTACATCACATAATGAATACCTAAAAACCAACCATGTGGCCTTGGTATAAATTGATATTATTAATGGCATGGTAATAAAATTCAAACTGCAAAAGGTGATACTAATCTCAAAATCAAGAAAAATGTATATATCCCTTTCTTTAAGATGTTTATGTTTATATTCTTTTTTAAAAATAATTGTTCTCAAAAGAACTCACACTCAGTCATAAAACATAGATACCCAAAACAAATAAATAAAACTCTACTATTGAATTTATGGGGCCTAAATTCATCCTATGCATTGTTATTTGGTAATCAGATCCATTAATCCAATGGTAAAGCTTAATTCTGACTTTGAATTAAAAATGCCAATAAATTTCATGTTGTCATTTAAATTGTTAGTGGAATCACTTAATTCAGTTCTTAGAGCAAGGAGGGTCCATCAATTGCCTGGGTGCTCAGTAGAGGACATAATGGCTTCTGCTCTAAAAAGTCTTGGTGCTGTGCTCCTTCTTCGCTAGATGTTCCTATTAACAATTATGCTAAGCTCTAGAAGAATTTAGAGTTTGGCAGTGGAACATATATTGCATTTTGATTCCTAATCAATTGGTGCCTCATTCGAGCAAGTGCCCCATAAACATAAACATGCCGTATATTGCTTACAAAGTGGTGCTTAATAATTTTCAAGGAATCTGGTGGAATGGCAAAGCTCTTGAATCAAATTACATACAAGACCATATCCTCATATCCTTCCAACTTATTTCTTTCAGTGTTAAAATTTTAAAAACAAAAAAAGAAACATGCTTTTTATTAAGGCAAAACAATGTGCTTGTGAATTTGTGATATTGCTGTTATTTTGTAAATGTTTAAGAAAAAATGTAAAGTTGGATACCCATTCTGTGCTGGGTTTTTATCTCTGACTGGTGCATACACTCTAAACATCAGGGACCTACTGTACATAAAAAAACAAACAGCTACAATCTACAGTTACTGTAAACCTAGAATACACCTTTTACTGTAATAAAAAACCTTGCACTGTAATGGTTATTGTTTAAAAAACTTGTCAGAAATGATTTTGTATCTTTGATTATATCTGAAATTTTAACATATTTGTATACTTGCCATGATAAATGGGAGGGGGGAAAGCATTTGACACAATAGGTTTTCCTTTGTCCAATGTAATGCATGCATTATTTTCAGATATGGGTGGGTGGGAGATGGGCAAAGATACTCATTTAAAGTTACCTAACGTACCAGTTAAAAAGAAAATGAAAATAAAACTACAACACCCAAGCCACAGGCTGGTTCAAACAAACTACATCTGAAGAAAAAAAATCATCATAATAAAGATGTATTATATTTTCAGCTCCCTATCAGCGTGGTGATATCCAGCTACATTTCCCGATAGTCCATCATGGGTACATAGAACATGCAAGCCAATAAGAGATGTTTGAAATTATATATAACCACAAATCAATTTTCCTTGTCTTCCCAACCCAGTTTTGGTTTTTGAATAAAATGAACTTGGAATCATCATAAAGTCCCAGTTCTTCCTGATTTTCAAGGCCAATACACTCTACGTCCAAACATCTTATATTGTACAAAGAGAATTATTGACATGGAGCTAATTTTTTTTTAAAAAAACTATTATTAGTAGTAGTCCTATTATGATTTATGAATTATTTTCACATAGTCTTTCTTATTTGGTGGAAGATATTGGTTTTCCTCTCTCGGCCTGCTTCCCTCCTTCCTCATGTCATTCCATATTTTTTACAAAGAATATATATATATACATATATATATAAAACAAAGGAAAATACTCTTTTTTCTTTTCTCTCTGTCTCTCTCTCTCTCACTCTCTCACTCTCTTTCTCTCTCTCTTTCTCTCTTTCTAGGATGTGTAATGTTGTGTTGTCCAGATTCTGTATAAAAACAAAAAAATATGTATATGATGATGTATCTGATATTTGGCAGCTTCTGACTGCAACTTTAACCAATATAATTAACAAAGAAATGCATAATGTTGGTGTTTTAAAAAGTTTTAAAAACCTAGTTAAGATGTTTGTGTAAAATTGCATGGTTTAAAATGTACTTAGTGCATTGAGAAATGTTGTTCAGTTCCTCGGTGAAGGATGGTTTGCTTTTTGATTCTAATGGTGATTGGTTTGTTGACTAGAGTATCCCCTATAATGTACGTCTTGCTTTATTTTACATCTTTATTTAGTTTTGTTTCCCTCAAGACTAGCATAGTGTTATCTATTTTATATATATATGTAATACTGTTCCTTAAAACCAGGTTGTGGAAATGTTTCGTCTGGGAAAATAATGTTTCACGTCATGGTTTGCATTCAGTTTTTTTTCCCTGCTACAGAAATTAAGGTCTGAAGCATCTAGCTATTAAATCATTGTAGATGCCTAAGCTGAGTTTTTTTGAAGGTATATGTAGACTCATAATATAATTGCAAAATATTTTGAAGAATCTCTAGCCCAGGAACTGAGCAGCTACAGCTTTCTTATTAGATAGCTCTGCTTAAGTAACAATGGATGAATCTACCATTTCCTAAGAAAGTCTTGCCTTCTATCGTTAGAAATTCTACCCTCGATTTAATTGCAACCTGCTTCCTTGCAATTTACACTCATTCATTCTTGCCTTTCCCTCTGTTCTTCTTCTGAAGAGTAGCCTTTCCTGCATTCGAAAACAACTATCATGCTGCTACCTGTCTTTTTCATTTCTCCAGGCTAAATACACCCAGCTCTTTTTATGCTGCTCTTTTTCATGCAATCTGAATCTCTAAATATAGGCAGGAATGGCTGAAGGAAGTGACATCATCACAGATCATAAAGCAATCAATGCAGGACTTCTTGATTTTAAGAGAAACTCAAGCATGTACGTTTTGCACTTAAACAGCAGATATTAATAAATTCAGAGCAATGAATTCCAGGGCAGAAAAATGCATGAGAGGATCTAAAAAGGAAGATATTAAAGCATAATTTCAGAGAAAAAAATGGTTAGCAGAAGATGCTGATGTGACTACACAAAAACTTAAGTGCAGGCCTGGGAAAGCTAAAGGGAACTTAATGGGTAGATAAGAGTGACCAGAGAAGCTATGTACCATGAGGAAACTTATATGCACATACGACAGGTGAAAGATCATCAAAATAGCTGCTGATTGAAAGGAATGGGTCTGAAGGACTGCTGAATGCTATTGCAGGAGACCATTTCCTGCTGAAGAAACAATGAACATAAGGCAGTGTAACAACACAATAAGGACAGCTAATACGAGTTTGGTGGGAATTCAGCAGAGGAGTTTAAGAGGGCCTCCATATCAAATTTTCTCTCTAAGATAAGAGTTGAGTACAATCGACTTATAGCCACAAAAGCCCAAAATTTCCATTGCTAAACAAGACAGACAGTCATTAAGTGAGTTTTGTCCCATTTATGACCTTTCTTGCCATAGTTGTTAAGCGAATCACTGCAGTTGTTAAATTAGTAACAGTGCTGTTAAGTGAATCTGGCTTCCCCATTGACTTTGCATGTCAGAAAGTTGCAAAATGTGATCACATGACCCCAGGACACTGCAGCCATCCTAAATACATGCCAGTTGTCAAGCATCAGAATTTTGATCACATGACCATGGGAAAGTGTGAAAAATTGTGTGAAAAAAATGTCATAAGTCACTTTTTTCAGTGCTGTTGTAACTGAACCGTTACTAAACAAATGGTTGTAAGTTGTAAGGACCTGTATCTGCTAATGTGAGTGTCTGAGTAAGGAATAAGAAGAAGAAAATAAACCTTTTGATTGGTAGTACTCTAAGAAGAAAACATAATAATAGGAATCTGTGGCAATTTTTATACTACGGTTCTCTTCCTGCCTGAGGATAACCTGGATTACATATACAGCAAATGCAAATTAGGAGGAAGAAAAAGACAAAGGTTGGACCACTTCAGTTAATGCCAAAGGACAAAAATTTCTCAATTCTCAAATATCCATAAGGAAAACAATTAGAGGAACAACTGTAGTGGATGAGAGTAACAACCAAATCAATAATTGGAGAATGTATTCTGCACCACTAAAACTCAAAAGCAGATATTACACTCTCATTGATTAAGCATGCTTTAAGAGACACCATAGAATTGAAAACAGGATGATAAATGCCTAAAAGCAGAAAAAATGTTACGAGGAATGAAGCTGGGGAAATAGGAACAAATGACTTCCAGGCTTATGAAAAGCGTTATGTCAACAAATCTTAGTTGTTTTGTTTTCAAGGCTTTGAAAAGAGCAAGAAACTACTCATTGATGTGGAAAGGTAGTAGGAAAAAGCTTAGAATTTCAACCTTGTAAAGAAGACCTAAATAGAGGCTTCAATTTCTGTGAACTGTAGTAGACCGATCTTCCATTCTAGCTAGTGTCTTTCTAGTCTGTAATAAAATAACTAAACTAGTCAATTTGAGTTACATCCATGAGCCTTCCACAGAGTAAGCAACTTTTAAATAATACATTCAGAATCTGAAGGGCCTAGATGTATAACTAGGACAGGAGAAAAGTCTTATAAACACTACTGTATAGAAGACAAACAGAAGAGCCTTGGTAGCTGATGATTAATTTGTGAGGAACTGAAACAAAGGTATGTTGATTGGATCCATCAATTCATGAAATATGCTGTCCGCCAGATCAAGGACATTGCAGAATAAGTGCCAAGACTGATCAAGTCCAAAGATAATATATATCTTCCTGCCAATGATTCTGCAAAAAAAACCTACAACCATATCACCGTAGATTGAAGACCCTGGGGCTCAAGTAGTATTCTCATCCATCCTATCAGGCAGTGGGGAAGGAGGGGGGCAGAATGAAAAAAGCGATGTCTCAGCATTATGATTCAAGCCCCTCCTCTTTTGTATGTATATTATGATATGATATGCAAGTACAAAAGCAGTAAGATTAAAGCACAATGCTGCTTTCATAATTTTGATGAAAGCAGCAAGGTTCTATAGATACCCATTCCTCAAGTTCATGGAATTAGTGATTGCCTGCATAAATGATTTCCATAAATTTGGTTTCAAGAGTCATGCTTTGAGGTATCTAGGCAGTGTTTTTCAGGCTTGATGACTTTATAGTATGTGGACTTCAAATCCCAGAATTCCCCAGCCATACCTTAAAGTTGCCAGCATTGAAGAACACTGGTCTAGATGCTGGAGGGACTACAATTCACAAGGACTAGTAAATATGTATTAGCCAAAGCAAAAAAAGAATATCAAGAGGCATTCAAATTACCTATTGTGGGAGGTCATATCAAAAATACTAAACCAAATACCTCACTTAAAAACTTGTTCATTCTAAAAAGTGAAATGTTACTTAAATGGGGCCTTTTAAGCAAGTTAAATAAAAAGAAGAAGACCATTAGCTGATAAAGTCCATGGCCTCCACTATATATACTGACTGCTTGAAATTATGGATAATAATACAATGAGCTTCAGCAATTAGCACAAAACAAGACAATGAAAATATAGAACAGGGATCTGGTGACATGACTCTTATGAATGGAACAAAGCAGTTGAAGAATATAATTTGTTCAAAGGTAACAGAAGACATAGAAAAGATGTTCCAGTGTTAGTTAAAAACAACATAAAACTGCTCAGAAATTTAAAGAATTAACTTGGCAATGCTATAGAGAGCATCTGGATTAAAACAAAGGGAGGAATAAATAATAAATAAAAGCAGTATTTTTGCTTGTTTTCTACTATCATCCTCCCAATCAAAGATTGGATGTGGTGATTTGTCTTCTCCAAAATAAATTGTAGATTTTTTTTTAAAAAAAAGGCTTGAAGTTGTAGTTATGGGAGACTTCTGTTATTTCATCTCTTGAGAGACAAACTCTGCCAAACATGACCTTTCAGAAAATTCCTGATTTGTCTTGATGATAACTTTCTCCTGAATGTGGAAAACAGCACAAGAGGCTCAGCTGCCTTGACTTTAATTATTGAATAGGGAAGACAGTTGAGGAAGTGGAACATTGGGAAAAATGACCATATAATGTATGTTTTTATTATTTTAAGAGAAACTAAAACTAAGCATAAACAAACAGGTCCCTTGGAATTCAAAAAGTATATTTTAATAAACTCAAATGATAAGTAGGATACTATGGCAGGAGAAAATTAAAATGTGTAGGAGTTTCTGAATAACGACATAATAAAAGCACAGTCCCAACAAGGAGTTAAAATTGAAAATAACAAAAGAATTTACTCTTTGCTTAACTTTGTTTAAAAGAAATCCATATAACTACACAAAAATCTTAGTGAATGTGAAAAACAAAAAACACATTAAAAAAAGAGAAAAGATGGCTCAGTTAGCCAATATACACCAACTAGAGATAACCTAGAATTATAGATGGGGTGTCAGGAAAGTGAAGTTTAGCTTGTGTTGATTTTGGCAAAGGACGCTAAAATACAGAAAGGGCTGTGGAAATATTTAAAATAAAAATAAGAGAAAAGAATCAGTATATGACTGCTCAATGAAATTGGCAAAACCCTAACTGGTAACAAAAACAAATGTTGAAATGCTCAATTCTTGTATAGATTCACCCTTTTCCAACAAAAGAGTCTGTTTTACCAGAAAATTGTGAAGAGCAGGATGAAGGGGTAGGGTGTAAACTTGAAATTAATAGAAACATGATCAGGAAATTTCTATTTACCTTAAGCCTGTTTAAATTTCTGATCCAGAATTAGAAATCTGCATCAAATTTTCAAGGAAAAAAATCTTGCCAGACTAGCCTCATGCGATTCTTTTTGGCTGGGTAACTTCTATAACAGATTGATTTCAGCACAACATTTGATAAAGTACCTCATGGCATTTTGATAAGCAAACTAAAGTATTAAGTGGCTAGCATGAAATTCACTGGTTACTTAGCTGACTTGAAAATTAGACTCACAGTGCACTCATCAGAACTGGAGAAAGGTACTGAGCAGAGTCTATAAGATTTAATCCTGAGCCTTCTACTTTAAAAAGTTTAATTAATAATAAAGGTGTTGACCATTTAATTTTTTTCTAGGTGGCGTAAAATTGGGTGTCTCTTGATAAGGTAGAGCATGGGTGTCAAACTCGCCACATCACATAATGTGTCACGTTGTATCGTGACTTTTTTTTTTTTTTTTGCATTGCTGGAGCTGGGGTGGGCACAGCCTCCATATGATGCAACCGGCCCTCAGGCCAGCAGTTTGATACCCCTGAGCTAGAGAAATAAGCTAAAATAACAAATCAGATGTGGAGTTCTTAATTTAGGAAATAAATTAAAATGTTCAATAGGAAAGCAGATATAATATCAAGTCTTGGATTCCAATTTGGTCCAGGCTAGAAACCAGGAAACTGAATGCTAGTCTTATTTTAGGCATGAAAGCCGTCTGAGTGACTTTGGGCCAATCACTCAGCTCATGACATCAAGCTTGGGAGAGAAGCCATTTGGTCAATTATTATCACAACCAAATGGTCAACACTTGGTTGATCAAAAAAAAGTGAATCTTGCGCTTATAGGAAAACACTAGAAAGAAAAGAAAATGGTATCAAATTTAGCAATGGTACTTGAAATAAAGTTCTTAGAATAGTAGTTGATTACAAACTGATTGTGGGTCAGCAGTGTGATGTGTGTGCAAAGAAACCAATACCATTTAAGCTACATTAAGAGAAACACTATTTCCAAATCAGGTGAAATAATCTATATGTTTTATTCTTCCTTGATCAGGTACCACTTTGTGTCTAATTCTGGCCAATCGACTTTAAAATAAATTTTTAAATTTTTAAAGCAACTTAAACAAGGACAGCAAGGATGATTGGATAAGTAGAAACAAAAAACTATTTTAAAAAATGGGGCATTTTTGAGATGAGAATACTGAGGAAGAATATAATAGAATTCTTCAGAGAATTGAAAGAATATCATGCATAAAATGTCCAATGCTTGTTCTCTATTGTTCCAACACAAAATAACGAATTAAGCCAGGGGATTGCCTGAAAATGTTCCTTACAGTAAGAGCAGTTGGTAAGTGGCATCAATTGTCCCTATAAGTGATAGATTCTCCTTCGCTTGATATGTTGAAATAGAGGCTGTCCTGGAAGATTTACTTTAGATTCCTACGATGACCAAGGACTGTGGCTTAGATCAGGGGTCCCCAATCCCTGGACCAGGGACTAGGACCAGTCCATGGCCTGTCAGAAATGAGCTGTGCAAGTGGAGGGTGAGCAAGCAAAGCTTCATCTGCATCTGCAAGGGATCTAAGTTGCATTGCCCCCCCCCCGTCCGTGGAAAAATTGTCTTCCACAAAACCAGTCCCTGGTGCCAAAAAGGTCGGGGACCGCTAGCTTAGATGGCCTTTTCTAACTTTGTGATCCTAAAATTTTCCATGAGACTCTTACAGATTTTGAACAGCACTGGACCTGGTACAAATTTATTTTAAGTATACATCAGTGATCTGAAATGAGTCCCCAATCCAATCATTAAGTATTTTCAGAGTAACCCAGAAATTCTCTTTGGAACTTTACTGGGAAAAAAAATACATAAAGCTATAAGCAGCTTTTTTCTAAACTACAGATTTAAATGAGATAATGAGAAGTCATGATATTCTTTCTCTCACTAGAGAATCTATAACTATTAGAATTGTTTGATTAAAAGATTAAAAATAACATAGGAAAAATATACTTCTTGAATTTCCCTAGGATTTCTTGATTTTCAAAAGTGGCTTAGCTTGGCAGCTCAGGTATAAATTGATTTTATTATTGATTACAAAAATATTTGAACAAGAGTGATTAATTTTCTCATCTTCACTCATGTCTGCATGATTAAGTTGGACAGATTGTTCACTTGGAACAGAATTCTGTTTGCCAATGTGAATGATTTTCAAGTTATTTTACTGTTTAAAAGCATATAGGTGTCATGTTTAATAAAACATTACCAGAGCAGCATACCAATAAATAAAGGACACAATAATTGAAATATCTGGTAAAAACAGGATGACTATTGCAGATAAAATTACAGGCTTAAGGTCTGGAAAATAAAAATGTCTTTTTGGAAAAGATATTAGCGGAATTATCAGCCTAACCCCTAGAGAAAGCATTCCACAAATGCTTCTATCAGTATTAAACTTACATTAGTATTCATTCCAGAAATTTATCTCAGTGTTTACTGGAATCCAAAATCATTTCTTATTGCTACAGACCAAAAAAATGGGTTGGACCCATTTATTTAAGCAATCTTAGGAGAGCAAGCCATTTAACACATTTTAGATCCATTTTAAACCACAGGTTGCTCACCTATTAATAGTCTATGTATATTGAAAGAATTAGATGAAATTGAAAACTCCATGTATATAAGCTCAAAGAAAAGATTTCATAAATAGTTGTGAATCAGAGACTTGCACTATGCAATGATCTCTTCTCTCTGGACATAGAAGAAAATTTCTACAACTGGGAGGCCTCCTTTGCCCATGAAGAACCAAATCTCTGAATAATTAGTCTATGCCATTTACCAGAATCATGCAAATAGTTACACAAAATTTATCTACGTTTATCACTTTCATTCCTTATAAGCATCTACATAATTTATTTCTAAATTGATATTGAGTTCTTGTTCTTTGAGACACTATTAACCAAGAGGCGACCTGGATTTCAATAGCTTCATAAAACTTATAAAACCTATGAATTAACTTTCTAGAACAGAATGAAGGCTTTGTAAGACCATTATCCTGTATATAAAAATTCAGAGTTCCGTTTAGACATCATAATTATTGTGTTCACTTTGCTGTTCTTTCTCCTTTATTTCATATTCCTTTTGCAAGCTTTGCTAGTGCAAGATATTATCAAGAATATGGAAATTTTTGCTTTCTCCAGGCCCAGTGCTTTCTTTATTCTGTATTACCTTTTAATTTAATATTATTTGGGCAGGCAGTGGTTTTTGGAGATGTGTACATCTAATTGATACAAATAAAGAGCTATACAAATATAAATCAATACCTAAGTGTTTGCATAGATGACAGCAATCGTCCTCTTCGCAGAATTGCCAACTTCAGCAGTCAATGAGGTATTCCCATCTTCTGCTGCAAATAGAAAGGAATTAAATTATAGTGTCTGAACTGATTTCAAGCTTTCTCTCTCACTGAAATATGCAGGAATAGGACAAATCTTGTTGAGGGATATGTATTAAACAAGGATTCTTAGAAGAGAGAAAGAACTTGTTGGAACTCTGTGCTGAGTTTATACTCTGTAGCAAAACCAGTTTTGTTCAACAGTATTGTATGATCAAACCTACTGTAAATTCGCTCAGAGTAAAGCCATTTTCATGGTCTTGATGGAGATTATCATCAAAGTTCTCCTACCACATGTATAACTCTAATCCTCAATGGATTATTGCAAGTAAGAACATTGAATTGGCTCTAAAATTAATTAGTTGAACTAAGAGTAGTGAAATTTAAGAGTTGTGGTGATTATACAGTAGTTAAAGTGCAATGATTTCAATAAGAACTAAATACAGTTGTCTAAATATAGGTCCTACCTGTTTCCAGTAGTATATGCTTAAGATCAGAATCTCAATTCTACCTAGTGAAATTTCCTTCTATTCGGTTTTTGAAATATCCACTCCTTTATGTGGCAATAGCTTTTTGCTTCAGACCTAATTTTGCTGATAATTGCTCTTTCCCTATTTCATATGTAATCTTCTTGTTTTCTTTGTTCAATTTTTCTGCAGTGCTGAGGCTGATTTTTTTATTTAAAAAAGGATGCAGTGTTTCTGTCAAGTTGCATAATATTCCTTTATTGTCATTGTTTTCATCCACCAAGCTATTTGCAATGAAAGTCAGTGGCTGTCTTCCCTTGGACACTAATGAATGTATATATTGTTAAGCGCAGAAAACATAGAAGAGTGGCTGAGTTAAGGATAAGAGGGGGTTTTGTAAAGCCTGTTTATTTTTTTAAAATGAGTTGAAGTATTTAATATTTTTACCACCATTTACGTGGTTTTGGGGAACCCAAATTATGTCACAATCTCATGCCAAAACTAGCCAAATTTGTTTGAGTTGAGTGTCTTTCTTCCACAAACCATATTTTGTTGATACTTTAAATGTCATTTTAAATGTTTTACTGAAACATGTATTGATGAAAAGAAACAAAAAACCACAAAAACACAAAAACAAAATGTCATCTTGACAAAAGATTTATACATGACTCAGAAAGTATTTATTTCAATTTTGTACCTTTCCATTTTAATACATATACTGTATTGACTCAACTGAGATAATATAAACAGTCCATTTTAATAATAATGGTTGTGTGTTGTTGATTATTGTTCCCTGCCAGATTCTTTACACAACTTTATGAACTTTAGCAGTTTCAATTAGAAACAAGTCACATCAGGCAGTAATTATTTATCAGGCACATTTCATAAACATATGTATTAATTAATCATTTAATTAAGCCCATGCTTAATTAAACTGTTGGAGAACTTCATCTATAATTATATAGTACAACTGAATTTCAGTATGGAGTCTCTGCCATCATCTTCTGTTTCTCTGAAAGCCATTTTTCCAAGCTAAACCAAGGTTCAAATGGTTGTGGCAGAAGATAATAACAAGACTGCATGATGTTTCACTACAATTGCAAGATAAAATATATAGGTCAGCTAAGAAAACTAGATCACTCCCATTTATTTGAAAGGAAAGCACACTGCACTTCTATCTTCTGCTGTTATTTGTGATTACCCACAGTGTGATATTTTTCTTTAACTTCATTCATATAGGGTCCATTTTAATGATAATTTTCTGGGAAGGGACAACTCAGCTCATGTCCTTAAATAGGTTTCTCTAAAATGACATCTTTCTAGATATCTTCCATAATTCTTTGTAATTATTCTAATAGTCTTGTCAAATTTTTGGAAAAAAGTAAATTCAAGATAGTTAAAACCAAGGCCTCTCCCTCATGCATTCACTTGCTGCCCGGCTGGCCTTTTCACACAGCGCTCATCAGCTGGAGCTGTGAGCACTGATTCTGGGGTCCCTGCCAAGCCCCAGCAGCCCTGCAGCTCCAGCTGACTCTTCCCCAAAGACTCTGTGCGGCTGCCGGCCACCTGAGGCCGCAGGAAGCCCCGCTTCAGCTGGAGCTGCACGTGACAACCCCAGGCCCTCAGCAGAGCCTGAGCAACACTGCAGCTCCAGCTGACTTTCCCCCAGGCCTCTCTGTTGCTGCTGCCACTTCAGCTCACCGCCCCCCCCGCTACATACTCAATCACCTCCTCCTACTAGTCTGCTTGTGGGCCATTTCTAAACACATCACAGGCCGGATCTGGTCCACGGGCCTTGAGTTTGACATGTAAAACTCAAACTCAGGGTGTTGGACTAGAACAGACATGTCAAACTCACAACATCACATCATATTACTGAATTGTTATTGCAATTCACAGTAGTCTAATGAACAAAACAAACAAAATCCGCTAAGTAGAAAAAAAACCCAGAAACATTGTCCATCCCCAATTTGCAAGTTTTAGAATGAAGAGTACATGACATATTGACCCTAAGGCTAAACTCTGGTTGAGATGGAATAAAATTAGGTGGCTACTTGAGTGACGTAATTAGTGAACAATACAAAAGTCATGTCCTGGAGGGTGAAAAGCTATTGTCATTTGTTTATATTCAAAGCATAGGGCAGGGGGGCCAAACTCAATTTCATTGAGGGCTGCATCAGCATTATGGTTGTCCTCAAAGGGCCAGTTGCCTTCTATCCCTCAGGCTTGCCCCACAGAAGCCTGTCCTGTCTTATCCCCTTCTCTTCCTCAGACTTTCCTCACAGAAGCCTCTCTTATTCTATCCCCTTCTCTCCCTTAAGCTTGCCCCACCAACATGTCTCCTCCCTATCACATTCTCGCCCCCACTCCTCCTCCTTCCTGCTAAAACTCCTCCTTTTATATCCTCTCCTCCCCTCCCCCATGTGTTCACTCACTGCCTGGCTGGCCTTGTCACACAGCACTCAACAGCTGGAGCTGCATGCACTGATTCTGGGGTCCCCACCAAGCCTCTACAACTCCACAGCTCCTGCTGACTCTTTCCCTGAAAACTCCATGTGGCTGCCGGCCACCCCTTAGAGCCCCGGAAGCCCCAATCAGCTGGAGCCATGCATGCCGATCCCAGGGCCTCAGCAGAGCCCCAGCAACACAACAGTTCCATCTGACTTTCTGCCAGGCCTTTCTGGCGCTGCCGCCAGTTCAGCTCACACACACACACTATATACTAAATCACCTCCTCCTATTAGTCTGCTTGCTGGCCATTTCTAAACACATTTGGGGCTGGATCTGGCCCATGGGCCTTGAGTTTGACATATCTGGCATAGGGTAGCATGGTGGGTATGTAAGTGGTACTTTGGCCAAACAGTTTCCCATGGGAGTGGGACTGTTTCACAATTGGGCAACTTTTTTCCACTAGTGTTCTACATTGGTCACATTACACATATCCAACTAGGGAGTGTCAAGTAGCAACATGACAGGCAGTTAAACATTTTTTCTCCTTCATTCATTCATTTGTATCTACAATATTATGGTGGCAAATCACAGAATGTACAGTACATGTTGTAAGAAACCATGGAGTTCATCTGCTTCAATCCATTGTCCAGGGCAGGAATCATTTATTCTAGCATCTTCAAACATTATTAGGATTTCACAGGAAAGTTGTCAGTTGAAATTAAGGCACTATGTCCTTTGTATTTCCAAGGTCAATTTAAATGTACCATCAGAAAAAAAGAACAGGTTAACTAGGCATAACTTCTTTTTGATAAACCCATGCTGGCTTCTACTGAAGAATATATTCTTTTCTAGATGCTCATGAACTAGCTGCTTAATAAACTTGCTCAAATTTTGCCAAGTAGTGATGTCAAGCTGACCATTGTTATCTGTTTCTTTTCCTATCTTTTTGAAGATAGAAAAAATATTTGCTCTGGCACTACTGTCTATTCTCCATTTCTCTACAATACAAAGAGTTCCAATATGAGCTCTGCAATTTCCTTTATGTGTCATTGATATAACTGATTTGGTTTAGAAGACACAATCTTTTTCATGGTAGACAAGTGCTCCCTGACAATCTCTACTTAAGTTGCCTCTCCCTTCTTGTGTTAGTCATTGTGCTTATGTACAGCTGAACTGTGGAGGAGACCAAGGCAAAAGAAGGCAGTAAGATGGAAGACTTTTCCTATCACCATCCTACTGTCTTCTCCAAGCAACGAGGCTACACAATCCTTTTTCTTCTTACTCTTAATGTAATCCAAAAGCCCATTTGATGCTTTTAGCATTCCTTGAGTATAAATTCATTTCTGAATTTCTTTTTGAGATAATACTACTTGCTAATACATATCTTTGGTGACACATATCTACTATTTTCTATATATGCTTAAACTCTTAGTTCAGTCAAATGATCCCTATTGTAACCTAACAGTTTCCTAACATGCTATTTCTTCTTTTAATTTGGGGAATTTGCAGTGTTGGCTGAGTTGCTTTTTCAACAGATGTCCAGGTAATTAATAATAATCATAATAATAGTAAAGTTGGAAGGGACCTTAGAGGTCATCTAGTCCAACCCCCTGCTCAGGCAGGAAACCCTATAACATTTCAGACAAATGGCTGTCCAGTCTCTTCTTAAAAACTTCCAGTGTTGGAGCATTCACCGCTTCTGGAGGCAGTTTGTTCCACTGGTTAATTGTTCTAACTGTCAGGAAGTTTCTCCTTAGTTCTAGGTTGCTTCTCTCCTTGATTAGTTTCCATCCATTGCTTCTTGTCCTGCCTTCAGGCGCTTTGGAGAATAGTTTGACTCCCTCTTCTTTGTGGCAACCCCTGAGATATTGGAACACTGCTATCATGTAACCCCTAGTCCTTCTCTTCATTAAACTAGACCATGAGTTGGCAACCCGTGGCTCCGGAGCCACATGCAGCTCTTTCAGCCATCTCCTGCGGCTCCCAGTCCTCCTCCACCATGTGCAGTCCCCCAAAAAAACTGGGACTAAAAAAGTTCAACCAATCAATTCAAACTTCTCACAAAAAAGACCCTTGCGAAGTTTGAATTAATTGGTTGAACTTCTTTGGTTTGTGGGACTGCCCACAAGTTTCTTTTCTTCTTTGGACTGCACGTGGTGGCAGCGGAGGAAGAGACGGAGGACTGCTGGAAAGGTGACTGGACCCTTTTTCTACCTGCTGCGCCTTCCTCGGGCTCCCCTTCTCCAACCACGCCACTGCCGCCTGGCCCGACTCCCTCCCCCCTGTTTCGTCCAGCCCTTTTTCTACCTGCTGTGCATTCCTTTGGCTCCCCTCCTCCGACCACACCACCACCACCTTGGCCAATTTCCTCCCCCCCACTGTTTCACAGCAGAGTTATCTGGCCCTTTTTCTACCTGCTGCACCTTCCTCGGGCTCCCCTCCTCTGACCACGCCCCTGCCACCTCGCCTAACTTCCTCACCCCCCACTGTTTCACAGCAGGGCCATCCGGCCCTTTTTCTACCTCCTGCATGGTGCCTCTCTCTGCCCTGCGCTGGCACGAGGATGCTGTGGAGCCGCCGCTGGGAGCTGCCCCACTGCTGCTGCTGCCACTGCTGCCGGTTGCACTGGGTAAACCCAGAGAGGCGGCGGCAACTGGGCAGCCATGTCCCTTCACCATCCTCCAGAGGCAGTACCTGGCTCTGCTGGGCAGCATCTTGGGCCTCCTGCTGGTCGCCACTCTCCTGTTGGCCATGTGTGTGTATTGGCCGATCCACCACAGGTAGCCTAGGAAGCTCCCTCTGCCTACTCTGCCTGCCCCTCACGGCCTTCGCCTGGCCTGCCACTACTGCACTATCCCCGGTGGGCTGGATGAGATCGCTCCCCCCCGGCAACTTGCTCGACTGGACCATCTTAACCAAGCTAAGAACTGCATCCACCGCCCTGTTTTGATCTGATGCAAAGCATTGTAGAGCTACCCTGATGGCGAGATGGGAGGCCACCTGGGGCCCCCGCTCAATGCCAGTGCCCCCCAATGTGAAAGAGTGGCATTTTATGGGCCACCACAGAAAGCCCTGCTCTCTTCAGCTGTCCGACTACCACCAACCCCCCCCCCCTTTGCCAGGAATCTAATGGCATCTATCCCTCAAGTGGATTCCAGGGAAAGCACGCTCACCCCCTCATTTGCTCACGTTGCTGCATTTGATATTTTAGATGTCAAAAGGGTTTTGCAGCTCCCAGTGTTTTGCTTTCAGTGGGAAATGGGTCTAAGTGGCTCTTTGAGTGTTTTGGGTTGCCTACCCCTGAACTAGACATACCCAATTCCAGCAGCCGTTCCTTATATGTTTTAGTCTCAAGACCTCTAATCATCTTTGTTGCTCTTCTCTGTACTCTTTCCAGAGTCTCAACAACTTTTTTACATCGTGGTGACCAAAACTGGATGCAGTATTCCAAGTGTGGCCTTACCAAGGCATTGTAAAGTGGTATTAATACTTCACATGATCTTGATTCTATCCTGCTGTTAATGCAGCCTAGCACTATGTTGGCTTTTTTGGCAGCTGCAGCACACTGCTGGCTCATATTTAAGTGATTGTCCACTAGGACTCCGAGATCCCTCTCACAGTTACTACTATTGAAGTTACTACTACTAATTGAAGTTTCCCATTATTAGTACATCTCTCCTTTCTGAAACTTTGTAATTTGGCCCAGGAGCATTACTCAGATCTTTTGCCTAGCTTGGCAGTCTACAGCACATCTCTCACAATAATATCATTATTGCTTTTTCTTACTTGTATTACTTGTATTTTTATCTAAATGCTTTTGACTGAATTCTCATGCTCAACTTCTTGGTTCTGTTCACATATCTGCATTTCCTTCACCTTTTATACCACTCCATTTCTTTCATTTAGCCTGTACCTTTTGAATTAGTTGCATCCTTCAGTCTTTGCATTACATTCATGTGTTTTTCTTCTCTCCAGGTTTTTGTTATACTACATATCATATTAGCCTTCCTATATTTAGACCTCCAATTCTCCCCATTTGTTAGCAGTACTCATACAGAAACACACACAAAAAATTGGGTCATATAACATGACTGATTTCTTCCTGGTTTTTTTTAAATGTTTTATTGATTTGTAACAATTACAATCTTTAGTGCTTAGTAAACAACGTATTGTCTGGGTTCACATATTTAATATTAACTTCTTCAATATAAATCTGTTCAGTACTGCACAATCCAGTATTTTTTCCCTGATCCTCCTTTCTTCCCCATATTTTTCCATTTTCCCCTCATTACACAATTACAATTCTTTCTACCATTAATGCATACAAAATTAAATATAAGCATCCTCATATTTTGCTAATGCTATACAAATAACAATAATATCAATTAATAAATCAATATCCTGTTTTTCATGCTTTGTTAGTTTGATTTCCCATCAATTTTTGAAATATCTTTGTCAGTTATGATTTTCTCAATATTAACTACATTTATACAGCTAAGAATTTTATTCATACCAGCCATCCTCTTATTTCATATTTCCCATATCAAAAAAGAAAAAAAGTACTATTTTAATTCTAAATCATATCTTTCATTATAAAAGTCTAATTATATCTAAGGGTCATCTGTTCTTTTAATCATATTCAAATAGATATTTAATCATATAATGTCCCCTCTAATAGGTCAAATCTTTTGTTTTTTAAGTCTAACTCTTGCTTTCTTTCTTGCCAAATAGCTTGCCAGGCCAAGGTAATTAAGTTGCCCAGGAATTTTCTTTCTATTTTTGTAAAAGTTGCTTGGAATGAGAAAGACAAGGTAGGGTATTTTTTGGGGGGAAGTCCACCCATTTATATTCTCACTTTTCTTCTCCCTCATTTTCTCTTTTCATTTTTTGTCTCCCAAGTTGTGACATTCCACTGACAGCTCTATATTCCATTTTTTAAAATCTTATCATCAGATATATTTTGCAGACCTAAGTGGTAAAGCGCCTTTTCCATTTTCGTTATGACTAAATCTTGCAGTATTTTATTTGTATATGATAGTTTATATGTCCCTTCTTTTATCTCTTCTGCCTCTGAGTCAATTTCCTCTGCTTCATCGTCTGATTTCTAGTTTATTTGTTCATACTTTGTAGTCATTGTCTTGGAATTTTCTAATTGTAGATTTAATTTTAAGATTTGCTCATTTATATTAGCTAAATTGTTTTTAGTCTCATTATGGTTTCTTTTTGTGTCCTTTTTGTGTGCGACAATTGTTTGGTGAATTAGTTGTAGCATAGAGTGTATTTCCTTTTAAAATGTGTTTATTTTTTCTTGAGGCATCTTTCCTGGAGATCCTTGGTTAGCCTGGGTGGGGCCTTCAAATGGAGGTGCATGGTAAATTTTCTTACCACTTTTAGCTCGGCGTGAAACATCCATTTTGTCTCCCCCCCAGCTAATCTGTCAAAACTTTTATGTTCTCCAAATACAAGTCTTTTCTAGTATCACAAATCTTAATAAGAGTAGAACAAAGTTTCATCTAGTTTTCTAGTCTTAATATGTAGCCTTTATAGTCCAATAGATTCCAAAATATGAGTCCAGTCCTAAAAGCAATATTTTGTAGTGATCCTTTGTCTCAGGTGTCCAAGAACTGTCAGTCAGAGAAGGTTCAAAATGTTCAATCACCCTGAAAACAGTTCAAAAGACTCTCCCAGGCAGATGTAGTCAAAAATATTTTTTTCTTTCTCTCCCAATAGTTCTTGAGATTAAAAGTCCAAGCTCAGTGGGTGTTTATAGTCCAAGAAGGTCAGGGTGATTAGTATGCCAAAATATTTTCCTTTATTGCCAGATGTTCTCCATTGAGCTAGGAGTCACCAAGAAGCCAGGAAGCTAGTTCTAGTGCTATACTCAAATCCACCACTATTTTCCACTCTTAAGACAAAGGGTTAATTTCTCATATTTCACCTCAATGTTTTTTTTACCAAAGAGAAAATCTTAACAGTTATTTCAGTTCTTAAATTTATCAGAACTGTAGCTTTATCTTACTTCCACTTCATTATATATTTATATTCCCCATAAAAGAAATTAAAATGCCACTTCCGTTCCTCTGGAATGATGGGGCTACCACCCCCTTCCTTCTGACATTTGGAGGTTTTTAGCTTCTTGGGAGCCTTTCCCAAGAACTTCACTTGTAGAATAGTAAAGAAATGATCAATATTCTCACCTAGTTCCAAACATGCTGTTTACAATCTGCTAATTGGTGCTTTTCTTCTTTGGTTGTCAGTGGCTAATTGCTGGCCACAAGAATGTAGCCAGTCTTTCCCCTGCCATTTGGAAGGCTTTCCTTGGATCAAACGGAAAGACCACCGTCTCTCCATGATCAACAAGGCACCCTTCCTTCATTGCCTCTCCAGGATGACTTTAGGCCCTTTTAGGGCCCCCAGCAGGGCGAAATCGGGCATGGAAGGCAGACCCCTGCCTTCCTGCCTCCATCTCACCACAACGCAAAACGGAAGTCCCTGATTTCTTCCTGTTTTTATGAGGTCATTGTTGAGTGCCTCCACATCCTGTATATCAGTCCCAATCCCAGTCTCAATCCTTTGTATTTAAGTATTTTTGGGTCTCTTTTTTCTCTTCCCACGATTCAGTTTAAACTCTTCTGGATCAGATTTACAAGGTGCCTTTCAAATATATTCTTCTTAGTTCTTACACAACACACCCCGTATCTTTCAAGCGTATTCCTCCATCATGGAAACACATCCCATTATTGAAGATTACAAACCATCTACATCAAGAACATGAGCCCCAGGAAAGCAACATGACAGGTATGTGGCCAAAATTATCATGTGCTAAGTGCACAAGGAATGTTATTGGATAGTTGGAGTTATACAGAAAAATAATTGGTAAGAAAGATGAAATTGTCTACTCTTATGGTGAAAACCTGAACAAGAACACTGCACTATATTTTATATTTTACACTCTTGTGTAAAATGAAATTAAAACTATTATTGTCTTATAAGAAGGTCCACAACTTTGGGCAAAGATATATCTAACAATATGGGCCAAATGGGTGGGTGAAATACCACTCAAAATGTATGGCCCAATGATTCAGCATTTCTCTCCTTAATGGCTTTTTTTCTTCTGTTGTTATAAGATAAAAAGATGGAGAAAAAAGTGGGAAAATGGAAAACAATTTTGTCTGAAGAGCCCCATAAAGTTGTTCAAATGAAGCATGACAATTGTACAATAAAAAGCTTCATCTGGAAGCATTCATAGCTTGTTCCCCAAATAATGGCTCTTACTTGATACTTTCTTCCATATGGCTGAAAGGTACAAATTTAGTCTCAAAATATTTTATTCCAAAATCCATATTAGGTTAGAAACAGAGTGCTCTCTGCTGTTGCCCCCCCCCCACACACACACACCTTTAATGTGAAGAAATGGTTGCTCATGATGAAAATTTCTATTGCGAAGAAATTTAATTGCAGTTTTGACTGAATGGAAACTGCAAACATTCTGAGGCTGAGAATAAAGCACATGAAACATTTATATAGTTTATTTACTCAAATGCAAGCATGGAACTGTTACTGAGAGCTATGATACATTCCTATTAATTTTACTGGCTGAGGTACTCTTATTTTTCTTTTTATTCTTAATTTTGTGTCTTTCTTAGTCTCTTCCCATTGTATGTATTGGGAGAAGGATAAATAAGAAACGTTACTTATCTTAACCATTTGATATAAAAGCCAGAAATATAATGGTGATATCCTTTATTACTGTGTGCCTTATTAATGTATCTTAATTAACAATTGTCTAACTGATGAGGAAAAAGAGAAGCAAATCCTTACATGGAGCATTATTTCATTACATGAAATTCGCAAAGATTTCCCATCTCATCCTCTCCTTTCTTCCATATGTACGTAACAAAGACTTCCAAGAGATTCATAGGTGAAAGACACAGTACAAAAGCAATTCTTTTGGATTTTTATTTTATTTATTTAACAGTATCAGTTCATTTTATTTTTCTTAGACCAACTCTGCAAGCAGAATTTACATTAGCAAATGCCCATTGCTTTTTCTCTTCACCTCCTAAAATAACAGAGGCTTGGCTTAAGTGTTTTGTAGGTTTTTTTTCTCTCTTTCCTACTAAATATCATAACCAAAGATGTCTCTAACTGCACATATTTTTTGCCAGTTGAATTGTTGCTTCAACATGTATGTATGGTGATTTCTAATTAATCTAAAATCTATTTACATCCTATGTTAGGTAAAGGTAAAGGTTCCCCCGCACATGCGTGCTAGTCGTTTTCGACTCTAGGGGCCGGTGCTCATCTCCGTTTCAAAGCCGAAGAGCCAGCACTTGTCCGAGGACGTCTCCATGGTCATGTGGCCGGCATGACTAGATGCCAAAGGCACACGGAATGCTGTTACCTTCCCACCATACCTTCCCTATTTTTCTACTTGCATTTTTACGTGCTTTCGAACTGCTAGGTTGGCAGAAGCTGGGACGAGTAACAGGCGCTCACTCTGTTACGCGGCACTCGGGATTCGACCCGCCAAACTGCCGACCTTCTGATCGACAAGCTCAGTGTCCTAACCCACTGAGCCACCACGTCCCTTACATCCTATGTTAGAGATAAGGAAAAGGCTGGAGATGTACTAGTTCTCTTCTCTCTAGGAAACAAAAAACAAAAAAAACCCCAAACACAAAAAACAGAAGCAACCAATTTAATAAAAAGGATGTGAGGGGGATCTGGATAGCAGAAACGCTGTGAGCAAAAATTTATCAGTGATACAAAAGCTGGTTAAGACTTGGAATCCCATGTCTGAGGCTTTTTTCTAGGTAAACTGTGGTTTGGGGTTTCAGGTTGTTGTGGGTTTTTTTTAAAAAATATGCCATGTGTTAGTGGTTGAATGAACTTTCCCTTCACTCTGTCTTTTGGACAAATTGCATCAGCAGACTAGAGGCTCTTTGGTCTTTGACTTCTGACAGGGCACTGCATCTAAGCTGCAAATACAGTGCAAAAACTTTAGAGCAATTATTCCCTGGCTGAGAAAATTCAATTTATTTATTTATTTATTTATTTATTTATTTATTTATTTATTTATTTATTTATTTATATTTTTATACCGCCCTTCTCCCGAAGGACTCAGGGCGGTGTACAGGGCAATAAATATCAAAATACAAAATACAAAAGTTAAAAAACATTAAATAATTATGCCTGATGTAGTACATTGGTTGAAATCCATGTTAAAACCCCAGACCCCAAACCCATCAGACCAGGCCGTCTTGTTCAAATAAATAGGTTTTTAGATCACGTCGGAAGGAGTGAAGGTCAGGGGCCATCCGGAGCTCAACCGGTAAGCGGTTCCACAGGTCTGGCGCGCCCACAGAGAACGCCCTCCCCCTGGGGGTCACCAGTTGACATACTCTGACCGGTGGCACCCTGAGGAGGCCCTCTCTGTGGGAGCGCACTGGACGGAGGGAGGTTGACGCCGGCAGCAGGTGTTGCCGTAGGTAATCCAGACCCATGCCATGTAGGGCTTTATAGGTCATCACCAGCACCTTGAATCTCACCCAGAAGGCAACTGGAAGCCAATGCAGCTCACGGAGCAGATGTGTAACATGGGAGTATCAGGAGACCCCCAACACAACTCACGCGGCTGCATTTTGCACCAGCTGAAGCCTCCGAGTGTGAGTGACTGTACGCAAGGCATCCCGGTCCAAATGGGGCTGCATCTGGCGCACCAGGCGAACCTGGGCGAAGGCCCCCCTA
This sequence comes from Vipera ursinii, assembly GCF_947247035.1. Taxonomy (NCBI): domain Eukaryota; kingdom Metazoa; phylum Chordata; class Lepidosauria; order Squamata; family Viperidae; genus Vipera; species Vipera ursinii. The sequence continues at coordinate 330,859,084 of NC_139512.1, forward strand.
GTCACAGCTCTTATATGATCTTCTAAGGAGAGCTGTGAATCTAGGAGGACCCCCAAGTTGTGAGCCCTATCTATGGGGGGTAATAACTCACCCCCCATAGTAAGAGGTGGAATAATCTGAATTTCCCGAGATGCCGGCACGCACAGCCACTCAGTCTTGTCAGGGTTGAGCCGAAGCCTGTTCTTCCCCATCCAGACCCGGACCGCCTCCAGGCACTGGGACATCATGTCGAGGGCATCACTGGGGTGGTTTGGGGTTGAAATGAAAAGCTGGGTATCATCAGCATACTGATGATACCCAACTCCAAAACCATGAATGATCTCACCCAGAGGCTTCATATAGATGTTGAACAGGAGAGGCGAGAGGACCAACCCGAGGAACTCCACAAACGAGAGGCCTCAAGGTCGACCTCTGCCCCCTGCCAACACCGACTGCGAACGTCCCAGAAGGTAGGAGAACCACTGAAAAACAGTGCTTCCCACTCCCAACCCCCTGAGACGCCGCAGCAAGATACCATGGGCGTTGGTATCAAAAGCCGCTGAGAGGTCTAACAGGACTAGGACAGAGGAACAACCCCTGTCCCGAGCCCGCCATAGATCATTCATCAGCGCGACCAATGCCGTCTCCGTGCTGTACCCGGGCCTGAAACCTGATTGGTATGGGCCCAGATAATCAGCTTCCTCCAGGAACAAAGGGAGCTGATGCGCCACCACGCTCTCAACAACCTTCGAGAGAAAGCGAAGGTTGCAGACCGGACGAAAGTTGTTTAATACAGCTGGGTCCAGGGCAGGCTTCTTAAGGAGGGGTCTCACCACCGCCTCCTTCAAGGCGGCGGGAAAACTACCCTCACTCAAGGAAGCAGTTATCACTGCCTGGAGCCAGCCTCGTGTCCCACCCCGCGCCGCATAAACCAGTTGTTGCGAAGTTCACTCATCTTAAAGTTGCTGTAGTGCTTTGCTGCCATCTGGAGTTTTTTGGAGTTTTGCAACCAGTTATGGCTGCTAAAAACAACTCCTAATACATGTAGTCCTCAACTTATAACAGTTCATTTAGTAACCATTCAATTTTACAACATTGAACAAAGTGACATGACCATTTTTTACACTTACAACCATTGCAGCATCCCCATGGTCATGTGATCAAAATTCAGACACTTGGCAACTGATTCATAGTTATGACGGTTGCAATGTCCCAGGTCACGTGATTCCCTTTTGTGACCTTCTGACAAGCAAAATCAATGGGGAAGCCAGATTCACTTAAGATCTTTGTAACTAACTTAACAACTGCAGTGATTTTCTTAACTGCAACAAGAAAGGTTGTAAAATGGGGCACTTAACAAATGCCTCAGTTAGCAACAGAAATTTTGGGCTCGACTGTGGTCATAAGTCGAGGACTACCTGAAATCATCTGCAGACCCTGGCCTATCTTCTCAGCAGCCTGCCCAGAACATGAACGGCTCTCCTCTCTCTGTCCTTGCCTTCTGAAACCAATAGGGTCGACCCACCTATTGGATTCTTTCTCTGTGGGTGAATGTGACTTCCACTTTACCAGCTTTTTGGTAATGTTTTAAAGAAGTCCCAATATCATAATTATTAAGCTATAATTGTCATTAATAGAACCAGGTTGGTGTAGTGGTGAGACAAGGGAGAAACTATGAGTTCTAATCCGGCTTTGGGTACAAAATCAGTTGGGTGACTTTAAACTACCGTAGTCAACCTCTCTTAATGGCAATCTGCTTTTTGAAATCTTGCCCAAAAAATTGCAGCGGCAAGGCCAGGCAATCGCCAGGAGTCAACACTGACTGGAAATCATAAAAAAAAAGTCATGGCCAGCTTACTTGCTATTATTTATTTTATTAGTTTTCATTACACTTTTATGAAAGCATCGGTATTTTAAGGATTGCTGATGTACAAACGGTAGTGACCGAAAGCTTCTCTCGCTTGGGACTTCAAATGCACAAATAGCGGACTTGTCCTTATGTGGATTTCAACAACGGGAAGGAAGTTGCGCCTTTCGATATCAATTACAAGGCGAAATAAAAATTGCGGTGGATAAAAATGCGTTTTCGCGCTACTAAATAATTACTTTAAAACGCAAGACACTTACCCGCCCCCCAAATTAAAACATCGTTAGAAACTCATCTACAGAGAGAATTAGATAACTTAATGTAGCCTTGATTGAGATCATCTGTTCTGCGGCCTAATCAAAGAACGGGAAAAAAAATCACTTTTATTTTTTGGCCATTCCTTGGGATTTACCTAATCTATATAAGAAAAGTCCCGTCGCTTTTTCTTTTCTTCGCCTTCTTTTACTGGGCACTTAGGTTGGACGCCTATAAAGCGGCGGTCGCGGATGTCGTTCCGCGCCGGAAGTAGTGAAAGGTCCCCTCTTTTCCCGCAAGATGGCGATGTTGGCAGAACGTGAGTATGAAGCCGGTTAAAACGGAGTAGGTAAAAAGCAGCGCGAGGTATGGGGGTAACTGGCAATCTCTTCCTCCGCTTCATACGCCTGTGATCATTATGAGATGTCTCTGGTTTGTGTAGATCAGCTATGGTAAAGTGAGATTTAAATATATATCCAGCCGGGATCTTTCTTCCAGTATGGGACGATTAGATATGCCCATTAACAAAACATGGGAGCAGCAGCTGCTTCATTTTTTTTTCTTCCACTAGGTTTCAAATCTTTCAGTCTCCAAATCTTTGTTTGGTTCTAATTGAAGACTGTTCGAGCAGGGGGTTGGACTAGAAGTCCTCCAAGGTCGCTTTCAACCCTGTTCTATCTTCTGTGAATATCTAAAGCCCTGTTTCTCCCCGGATGATGACTAGGTGACAGCACCGAGTTATCTGCATCTTTGCTTCATTTAATGGTCGTCCAGATTTTCATAGCCACAGAACGTATATAGACTTCTGTGGTGTGCATTTAAGCAAATCATTTTTAAAGCTACTTCAAGTGCTTATGCTGCCCCCAGATGGTATCAAAGGAGTTAGAAACAATATTGAGATTGGGGCGAGGGAGGCTTTACCTTTGTAATTTGCTTTTTGCTTCTAAGTTACAAAGGCTGAGGCTAAGGCTGTGTTGGCGAAGCCATAGAAAATCCCTCAAGACAATTAAAGATTAGAGGAGACAGAAAAGCTCAGGTTGAATGCTGTTGTTAAATTTATCTGTAAACAAGTGGGCAGTACTGCAATATTAAGCTGTGCAATATCTGGAGTCAAACGGTATCTGAGGAGCCATCTCGCCCCAGTAGGATTGGCCATCACACTCTAGCGGAAGAGGCTTGCTATGGACCCCATCTGTCAATAAATTTTGGCTGGTGGCATCCAGGAAAAGAGGTTGTGGCCCCCACGCTTTGGAAATTTCTGCAGCCAGAGATAACATTCACGCCAACTTTTGGCCTTCCAGAAGGGTCTTAAAACTGGCACTTCCAGCTGGCCTGGGGCCCTAGAGTGGGAGTGGCTGATGAGGTACAAGGAACATCCCACCCCTATGCCACTCTCCTCTTGGTTTTTAGTTTATATTCAATCCTCGTTAATTGTTTTCAAATTTATCTTTTTATATTTTGTAAAGTGCCTAACATCATCTCAATAATGAGATAACCAGCATATAAATTGAATAAATAAATAAAAATGCTAAGTTAATACTGAATTAAATTTGAGTGTTTGAGATCAGAAGTATAATATACATTTCAATTATTACCAGAGCCTTTTTTGTCATAGAAAGCTCAGAACGGAGTTCCGGCACCTTTTTTGGATGGAATCTTGTAGGGTAGGCAAGGCGGGTTGTATGACATGTATGAGATCCGGCACCTTTTTTTCCCAAAAAAACCCACTGATTATTACTATTTATCAGAGGCAATTCCTATTTCCTGTCCCTTGTTCTTCATCAGTGTTTTTTCTTAGAACAGATTTAGGGAATTCTGTAAATCAATGTGTGTGCAAATAGAGATTCACAAAATTACTACAAAATGGCAGACCTGAATACAATATTAGTTGCATTAAACATTTGTCAGTAAAATGCTTAAAATTGCTTGTCAATCATCCTGCCTGGTATCTTAGAATATTGACTATTTCTTGGTAAGCTGTTTAGGAAAAGATTTATTGCCTACTTTCATTTTTTTTGTAAATAAATTTGCTTCTCTGGACGTAATTCAAACATAAAAATAAGTATTTTAAAAATAATTTATGGTGAAAAATGTAAGTCTACCTTTAGTCCTCCAATTTTTAATTATGGAATTTGAGAGTTACTTAACTTGTTGATCTCCCTTATAAGCGAATATAGAATATTCTGGGAAGAGATTATAATATCCTTTATATTAGGAAATATTATACTTATTGACTTGGTTAGTCTGTTTTCTCGCATCTTTTTGGAGCCTTTTCCTAATTTGTCTCTCTTCACAGAATTAAGTGCATCTTGTTGAGATTCCCAGTTCCTTGTGTATTCATTCCCTAAAATGTTCTTTAAAAATCTTTATAGAAAAAGTGCTTTGATTAGGAGAAGCACTACTTGTGAAGAGGAAAGTCTTCCTATTCCGATTTTGAAAATATAACTAGATTTTACTTCATTTTCTCTTCTAGCACGTCACAAACAGAAATGGTCTGTGGATCCCCGGAACAGTGCTTGGAGTAAAGATGAATCAAAATTTGGCCAGAAGATGTTGGAAAAAATGGGATGGTCAAAAGGCAAGGTAAATTTGTATGGTTGAAAATAGCTGCTTAAGTTTTCTTTAGTATTTTCAGGGTTAATTAGAGAATAACATGTTTATGAAATAAGTCTTATAAAAGTTGCCAGAATAAGAAATTAAATGGGGATCATTTGCCAGTTTGGCCTTCCTAACAAGGATCCTCTTACTTTCATCTGGAACAAATTACTTTTCAAATAAAATGTGAAGTTTACTGCAAACTGATTACTCTTGGCATAAGGACTGAGGATAAACTTCCTGAAGCCACTACCCTGAATCCAGTTGTTAAATCTTGAAGATGTGCCTCAACTTGAACTTTCATTATAGGAAAGTTGTCCCAGTTAAATTCTTAACATTTATACTGCCTTATCAGTGCAAAGCTGATGCAAGCAGAAGCACCTTCTAAACCCATTTGTTGCACAAGAATGAAGAGTCATTGAGAAATTACACCTCAAGAGTTTTCAGATTAGTAAGAGAAAGTTTCTGTCTCATACAGAAGGAGCAACCTTGGGGACTTGCTTCCCTTTCTCTGCAAGTATGGATGCTTGATTTCTGGTTGCTAGTTGTTTGAGTGTCTGTGGGTTTTGTTTTGTTTTCTAATTGTTTCAACCTGTTGAGAATTGGATTGAAAAAAAAGACAAGAAAATGAAAAATTGTCACCCTTCTGCACACTAAAAAAAACATGAGGTTTTCCAAGACATCTGTTTGTCATTTGTTTCCACTAGGGGCTTGGGGCTCAAGAACAAGGCAACACAGAGCACATTAAGGTTCAGGTGAAGAACAACACATTGGGATTGGGAGCTTCGGTGAGCAAGGAGGTAAGTGTAGGTAATAGAACTGAGGCTACACAGACTCATAGCTCAAGCGCTTACACACACACACACACACACACACACAAATCAGGTTTTTTATTAGGTTTTACAGAAATAGAATTAAATCTACATATTTAGCAGAAGTAAAATTAAGCTTAATTTGATTGGGAAAGAAAATAATTACAATGCATTTTGGTTTGGTTTGACATAAATATTTTCACATGGGACTGAATTAGTTGGCTGCTTATAATGATTTAGAATGTTGATAATTTTAATGCAAGATATTTGTTCAGTTCACACATTAACATTGAAATGGAAGTGCTAAAATTTGATGATGATAATAATATAATTAATAATAATAAAAGTTGGAAGGGACCTTGTAGGTCATCTAGTCCAACCCCCTGCTCAGGCAGGAAACCCTATACCATTACAGACAAATGGCTGTCTAGTCTCTTCTTAAAAACTTCCAGTGTTGGAGCATTCACTGCTTCTGGAGGCAGGTTGTTCCACTGGTTAATTGTTCTAATTGTCAGAAAGTTTCTCCTTGACAGAACAATTAACCAATGGAACAGCCTGCCTCCAGAAGTGATGAATGCTCCAACACTGGAAGTTTTTAAGAAGAGACTGGACAGCCATTTGTCTGAAATGGTAAAGGATTTCCTGCCTGAGCAAGGGGTTGGACTAGATGACCTACAAGGTCCCTTCCAACATTATTTTTATTATTATTATTATTAAATTTTTAACATACAAATTTTAGCACTCCATTTCACTGTTAATGTTTGAACTGAACAAACATCTTGCATTAAAATGATCAACATTCTAAATCATTATAAGCAGCCAACTAATTGTCCCATATGAAAATATGTCAAACCATATAGTTTACAGTTAGCCAGCAAATCAGCATTGCAAGCTTTAGTTCTAAGTGCTACTCTTAGCATCTATGAATTGCTAAACCCCAAAGCTTCTGGAGGCTACTATATCACATCAAGGACGTGTGGGATGTAATGAGTCACAAATCAAAGCAGATTTGAATCGTGGCTCTTCTGCTTGTGCATTTGAGAGTGCAGACCATGGTTTGTATATCATAGTCAGATTTATAATAACTGTGATTTGGTGGTCTGAATTTGAATCAATAGAACATGGAAGAGGCAATGATGGTCGTAATAATTTTATAGTTTTTAATTAATTATTGTCCTTTTTGTTATCTTTTTCTCACTCCTGATCATTTTAGATTGTAATCATTTGGTTTGTGTGTTGTGTACAGGACAACTGGATTGCTCACCAAGATGATTTCAACCAGCTTTTGGCAGAATTGAATAATTGTTATGCACAAGATGATCCAGGTAACAGGATTCAACTTTGAGAGCAACTGGTAATGATAATCTTAATATAAAATTACATCCAGTATGTTGACCACATGAGGTCACTATTGCTGTTTGAGTGCAAGCATGTGTAATAAAAGCCCACCTTCTACACTGTCAGACTTGCCAAACATTAGAATTTTGTGGGATTAGGTTATAATCTTTGGATGAGGTGACATTACTCTCACATCTAGCTGATAGTTTTGCCAAAATAGTGATGCTTGTAGTTGCTTGTAGTTTGGAGGAATGATCATTTTGAAATCCTCAACTTGATGCAGATCTTCTTTATCACCAAGATCACTTTGCATCTGAATTTGGCTTTTGACATCTGAACTGACACTTGCATCTTAGTGTCCATTAACACACATTCCTGAAGATGCCTGAAAGAACATCTCATATCATGACAGACACAGAAAAAGCTGCCATTCTTAAGCACATGTTCTTCCTGTTTATTGTGATCCAAAGCAAAAAAATGAATTGTCCATTCTCTGGCTAATTGGCAACAGGGCTGAGAAGAACACAAATCTTTTACACAAGTCATTCACCTATGGAACTTGAAGGCAAGACTTTTATAACTTGAGAAACTCAAGGAAGAACAACACTTTCAGTGTAGAAGCTGGGAGCAAGCTATTGTTGTAAGAATCAGTAAAGATGCACTGAGAAAGCAAGAAGTATTGAGAGGATATTCTACATTGGAATTTAGTATGTTAGAAGGACTGTAGATTTTAGCCTGTTGCTCGTCCCAGCTTCTGCTAACCTAGCAGTTCGAAAGCACGTAAAAATGCAAGTAGAAAAATAGGGACCACTACGGTGGGAAGGTAACAGCGTTCCGTGCGCCTTTGGCGTCTAGTCATGCCGGCCACATGACCACGGAGACGTCCTCAGACAAATGCTGGCTCTTTGGCTTTGAAACGGAGATGAGCACTGGCCCCTAGAGTCAGAAACGACTAGCACGCACGTGCGGGAGAACCTTTACCTTTACCTTAATGGCATTTTCTGTTTGTATTCTAGAATCTACTTGCAAAGATAAAAAGAAAACTTTTAACCTTGAGGAAAAATCCAAGACCTCTAAAAAACGAGTTCACTATGTGAAATTTGCCAAAGGTAAATTCAAATGAAACTAAATGAAACCTGTTATGTGAAAAAAAAAACATTAAAATGTTTCTACTGTGATCAGTACAATAACCACACTGAAAAAAATCTATTTAAATATATAATAATATTGTTGAGAGAGTATTTGATGGAGAATCTGTAGCATGGAAAGTATTAAATTTGAAGCTGAGGCATGTGTGTTGGTGCCTGTAGAATATTGAATGCAGTTGGTTTTGATGCACATTGCAACTTTTACTTAAAGGAAGCAAGTTTCGAGAGAATTTTTTTTCTGGTTTAAGCATCATTGAAATGAATGAAATGTTTTTAAAATGTGTATGGAGAAAACTTAAATTTTCTTCCTCAGGAGCATTGACCTAACCTTTATTCTAGAAGAAAGCAATACATTGTTTTGTTGTTTTTCCTGCAATTCTTTCCAGGAAAAGATCTCTCTTCACGAAGTGAAGATGACCTATCCTGTATTTTTGGGAAACGCAAAATCAAAAAAATGCAAGTATGTGATTTTAACGTGACATTGTAGATATGCATTGGGCTATTTGATTTATTCTAATCATTAAAAAAATACTTCTGCTATAAATCATTTGAGACTTACCGGTATATACATTTCTGTGGCCTATCCAAGGCAGCTCCAGTTCACACAAAGCCTTTAGTCTTGAAGTGGTCTCAGAGAATGCTCTTCCACGGCCTTTGCAGGGTTTTTTCTTTTTGGGGGGGGGGAGAGAAACCTTTGAAAAGCAAAAGCACACCCACTTTTCTGTGATTTTTAGTGGGTCTGGAGGCTGCACGAGAACATGGCCCTCTCACACAATCCCATGCAGCCTCCACGAGCTCTGAAAATCACACAAGAAGAAGGTGTGCTTTTGAGAACAGTTGTTGGATGTTGGGAAATGCTGATATGTCACCTAAAATATTATGCCATGTCATAGGTTCACCATCACTGAGCTACTTGCAAGTAGATTATTAGTGCTCATTTATAAAACATAATAAAAGGCTAGGCTCAACACTCCATATTTTGTGTCATAAAAAAACCTTAGGAAGCATAGGTCTCAGTTAAACTCTATTATCTATTCCTGTAAACCACCCTTGTACAACATAGTATGTTTCACCATAAATACCATAATTAATAATCAATTGATTGGAAATTATGGGAATATTTGCCTATCCAGTTTGGGAATAATGTAAATTCTCTGGAAATGATATTTTCTGGAGGGTGGAATTTGGAAACAGAATAACTTGCTGAGGAACTAGTATGAATTAATACTTAGGATAAGTTGATTAAATTCAGCTGTGAAAAAGTGTCGATGAAATTAGGCAATTTGTAAAGTTTTGTTTCTTTTTAGAAAAATTCTCATATTTTATCTATCTATTTGTTGAGTATTTGTTCCAGAATGAATGCCTTTGGGAAAAATATAAAATCCTGGAAAATATATGGAAATTGCAGCCTTCCAGATAGTGAGCACCCATAATTCCCATTCAGCTTAAGCCAGGAGTGATGGGGAATGAAGTCTAGAAATATGTGGAAGAGCATTATTTTCTTTTGCCTCTTGTTTAATATGAAAGTTCTAAGGAGCCTCAAATTTTAAGGCCTCCACGTTGCCTTCTGGTGGGTATAAACAGTTGGAAAGGATGGCTATCTTCAGAATCTTCTTTTAAAATGGTCAGAAATAAATGTTTGGCCTCTGCTAGAAATTGAATGTCAAACTAAATATTCCTTTGGTTTTAGCTGTTCTAGCTCTTTTTCTGCTTGTAAGACAGCTGCTTCAGAATAACTGAGGGAAGTAAATGTCTTTTTTAAAAATACTATTGTTTGATCATTGCAACCATCACATAAATTGCTAACTGCCTACTACCAGACTGCTTTCCTGGTTCCTGTTTTATGTCTTGGAAGCTGAGATTGTATAGTGATAGGGAAGCTTATTTCATTCAAAAACTGTATTTCAGATTAAGTTTATTATGGAGACACACAAGTTCTTCCTTTTATCTAGTCTGGTATGTGGGATTGATTAGAAGTAGTAAAACATGGTACTAGACAGTACCCATGAGCTCTTGGTATGTCCTTAGGATGTGGTTGAAGGTTTGTATTCTTTGGAAGATTGGAATTAAACACACACCCTTGATTTCAAAATTTTGGCATATATGAGTGTCAAGATTAAAAGAACAGGAAATGGTGGATGAGAACATCCTTGTATCTCTTCCTGGCTAGATAGGAAGAGTCCTGGTGTCCATCAAGGCTTAGAGTTCTGTTGTCAATCAAAGATTAGCACAGCCAACATTTTCAATTTTAGTATCTAAGCCAGGTGAATCAGGAATGTTCCTTTGCTAATATAGTTTTCAGCCCATGTTTCTTGCTATCTTATTTCAAAAGAACTCACTTCTGTTTTGCTGGAAGTTTTATGTTCTCAAGAAGCTCCACTGTACCTTTTCTCTTCTTTGCGTATGCATCAGCTCTTTCATCGATTACAAAACACCAAAAACTCCTGTGATTGCTTTTCAGTTCTCTCAAACATGCACTTTAAGTGAATTCTTTAAAAAAAGAAATGCCAGCAACTGAGAACAGGCTTTCTCTGATTTCCTGAAAGAGGTGCCTATGTCAAGCATGATCCTTTCTACCCTTTGCCCTCTAGCTACATTGGATTAGCATAGCTTCCCTTAAAATATGAGATAAGCTTGCCAATAACAATGATATTTTTTATATCTTAACCTTATTGACTTCCTGCATTGCAGATCCTCTAAAACTAAACCTCTGAGCCTGACTTATATTTTTTCCCCTTGGAGGCAAATATTCATGTTCTTCTGTCAACCTCCAATTAAATCTTCAAGTGGTAGAATAATGTCCATTTCTTCCCTTATGTGAGATAAACTCTCCTATTTTTTTGACTTAGCTGCAAACAAACATTTGGCCTCCTTATGAGTTGACAGCTTATTTCCTATACAACAAATTATAAGGCTAAGCAACAGTGTGTTTTGTAACTAGTTAAGGGAAATTTCTGTCATCCTTGATGTCCTTGTTATATAAAAACCACAACAAAAAGTTGCCTACCTAAATATTTTTACATTCAGATTGTTTGCATTTTTTCTCAGGCAGATGGTGAAGTAATTGCAGTTACTGATTAGACTTCCATCAAGGAACCTTTTCAGCAGAAGGAGAATTGCTCAGATGTTTATTTATTTTTTATTGAGCAAAAGTTCTCAACTAAATTATTCAAATTATGGAGAACTACTGAGAGCCCAGTGATTAGAGAAAAATATAATCTGGAAACACCTTAAAAATAGCATTTCCACATAATTGTTTGGATTTGTCAAGAACAAATCTTGCAAAATTAATTTATTCTCATTTTTCATGTGTTAACTTTCTTAAAAATGTGGAATGCATTAGATGTGTCTTGGCTATAATAAAAAATAGCCTGTGTTGTATAAATGTATGGTTTTCATCAAACAGGGGAAAAAAAGTTTTGGGTGTGTTTCCACAATGATCAGTTCTCAATATTCTACTTTTAAATATTTTTATTAATTGTTTTGATAAAAGAGATAGAAGAAATTTATATCAAATGATACAAAATTGGATTGAATATCCTAATATGCTAGAACAGGAGTCCCTAACCTGTGGGCCGTGATGCACTAGTGGGCCATGAAGGGATTGCAACCGGGCTGCAGAAACGGCCAGCCAGTATGTGCACACGCATCTTCATTTGCACAAGCAGTGGTAGAGCACATACAAGTGCATTCCATTTGCGTGAGTGGCAGGCATGTGTGCACGCCACTCGGGCAAATGGAGCTGCATGTGTGCGTGCTTTCTGATAGCTCACGGGGAACCATCTGCTCTCTTTTCCCCTCCACCCCATTGGTCCGCAAAGTTGGAAACATTGGGGAATTCAATCCAAGAAGACAAAACTAAAAATAAATTAGCATAGAAAAAGGCCAAAAATAAAAAACAAATTTTAATAGATAAATACAGAGTTCATCATGAAAGAAAAAAAATGAAATATCGAAGTACTGAAAAGGAAGTACATGGCTTGGTAGGGGGAAAGAAATTGCCTGCAAACAATATTAAGCCAGCAGCATGGGGCAAGTGCAAAAAGGACAAATACCATTTTTGGCTGCATCAGTTGAAGTATAGGTTTGGGAAGAAATCATTCCACTTCATTGTGCTTTAGTCAAATGCTATGTATGGTTTGATTTAAGAATTCAGAAAAATTGAATCATAAAAGGGCAATAAGGATGACGGGAGGATCATAAAAGGGCAATAAGGATGACGGGAGGACTAAAAACTAAATTCTGTGAAGAAAAATAGAATTGAATATGTTTAAGCTTGAGAAATTACAATAAAGGCTTGGATATTAAGTATTTTTTCAGATATAACAAAGAGGATGTCACACAGAAAACCACAGCATATTCTCTCTTGTACTAGTGAGCAGGGCACAGATTTATGTTACAAGAAGGCAGATTCCAACTGAACGTTAGAAAAAACATCCCTAGCGTTAGATGTTAGGCTCCCTTTCATCGGATGTATTCAAACAGAGACTAAACAACCATCTGCTGGAATGCTTTAATATGGGTTCTTACACTGATATAAAGAATACACTAAAACAAAGAATACAAAAAACTAAAATTAATATTACAATAAAAGCCAATTAAAAAGGATACATCTTTCTAGACTTTTTGAAGGAACTTCCTCAGGATGTATGTATTCTAGCCTGGGAGTAGTACAAGAGAAAGTCATCTCCCAGGTAAGCAAACATTGGACAGTGGAAGCATGTTTAGAAAGGGCTCTTCTATAGATCTTGGTGAGGCAAATTCATAATGGAAGAGGTGGTTCCTCGGAAGCTGAAACCCTAAGTTAAACTTCAATATCGATGCCTTAAACTGCACCCAATAATCGGTTGGCAATTAATGCAGGGTTTTATTTTTTCCATTTTTATTTTTGTTTTGTTTAACTTATTACTTATGAAATGGCGTTTTATCGGCAGCAAACTATAACAATTACCTGTAAGGAAAAAATGATTCTCCATAATTTATCGTCATTATTGTAATGACACTTATTTCATCATTAGAAAATTATTTTATGTGCATGGTATTAAAAATTGCAGTAGCTTAAGAACAGGAAAGTTGTGATCATGTCAAGTGTACATAAACTACAGCTTGAAGAATAAAAGTAATATTTTAAAAAGTCCCATTTAATGTAGTTTTTCAGGAACCCTTCGCTTGGCCATGCCTGGAATATATCCTCAGAGCTGCCCAGGAACCTTGAACCCTCCTGTGGCCATGCCTGGAATATATTTCAGGGCTGCCCAGGATCACAAGATGAAAGGTGACTAAGCTACCTTGGAAGCCAGAAGGTCAGTTTTCAACAGCCACTAGTGCAGAATGGAAAAAAGAGATAATTTCCAATCAGTAAGTCAACCTCAGAACAACTTTGTTAGCATGAAAAGATTACTTCAGGACTTTCTTCAGCAGATGGAAGGTCCTATTTCTCTGTAGGGCAGAAGAACCACCTGCAGCAGCCTAGTTAGGGTCATTTAAAGAGACAGATGAAAATAAAGGCTTACTTTGGTTTTTTGTAGATCTGTCAGGCTTGAATAGTGCTTTCTCTCTTGCTTTAAGCTGTTTTGCTGTTTCAGCTGCATCTTACGTAACAGGTTTGAGGTTGATGCAGTTTTCCACTTGGAATTCCAGCAGTGGATTTTTTTTAGTAGAGAATATGTATGTGTGTGTGCACACACAAACACTCCCCCCCAAATACACATAGTCCTTGTAATTTGCATGAGTTAGCAAACAGAATGCTGCATTTTTAACAGTTACTGCTTCTGGACTACAAGCACGTACATAAATACAGAATGTTGTCAAAGCATGAATAACTGTCACACACCCTGACCAGTTAAGGAAAGGTCACAGTTGGCAGCGTAGGCATGATTATGTGAAATTATTCCGCATCATGCCATCTGCAAATCTGCAATGACTGTAGAGATAAAGAAGTATTCACAGACTGTGAACCTGTACTTTCAGAGTGAGTACAACTCTGTGCAGAACATATTGCTTATTTCGTAGTGACCAACAGCATTTATAATTTTCTGGATCTAATTTTATGTTTCCCCCTTTATTTAGTTCATTTTTAATTCAGTCAGCGTTCAAGGTATAATAATGGCTTTTCTGGGACGAGAACAACTCACACGTTGAAGCTGGACGTTATTAGCATATTGATGGCACCTCTTTATAAAATTCTAAGTAACATCCTTAGCAGTCTCCTGTAAAATGCTGTTTAGCTCAAGAGGCAAAATCTGATCTCTTTCTGGTACCATAAGTGTTCTGGGGCAAAACAGTAATCTTTAAGCGCAAGCTTCTGGAACTATTGCAAAAGACTGCCTGAATATCTAGTTTCACAGAACAGTATGGAATGATGTTATAGTCAGTTATATGAAAAGTGGCCCTGAGCTTTATTTATTTATTAAACTTGCATGCAAGCCCATCTTGCCTAAAGGTGACTAGGCAGTTTAAACTCAATAAAAGCTATAATATGAAACACAAAAACAATGACTAATAACACTAAAATTAATTTAAAATTAAGAAAGATGGGAAGGAAGGGAGCAAGATGCAACAGGGAGGATATGGAGTCTTGTCCATTAACCACCTTCAGATTTAGGAAAACTAGTAGGCTGCATCTATTCTACCCATTTTCTAGCATAGCACCAGACAAAGCAAGCTCATTACTTTATTCGAGCTGTATCTGGCCACCATCTTCTTGGTCACTTTTCCAAGACACTAAATTTTTGGGATTGACCTATAATTAGATAGATCTCCTTGGTCAAAGAAGTTTCTTTTTTTTCTTTTTTTCAGTAGAGGTCTTATAATTTGATCTTTTAGGCAATAGAATGTTTGTCTCCTACAATCAGTCACTTAATCATCCCTTTTAACCAGAGCGCAAATCAGTTATTTGATGTAGATGATGTAGAGGTAAAGCAAATCTTCACTGATATACAGTAGGCAAAGAATCCTGAAGTTCTTTATTCAGTATTTAAACTGAATACTTTCTGGCCAATATTTTTAAGACATGGTTTGCCATTGCCTTATCCTAGGGCTGAGAGAAAGTGTCTAGCCCAAAGTCACCTAGTTGGATTCATGCGTCAAACAAAATTACAATTCACTATCTTCTAATTTCTAGCCCAGTTCTTTTAACTACTACACCAAGCTGGCTGGCTGTAATCCATATCTCTTCTGATTTCCTTCACTTACATTTCAATTCTCTTCCTCTCTGTTTCATTGTACTCAGGTCGGTAATAATCAGAGGAGCTGCTTAGATCTGCCAGGGTGAAGAGAGCATTTAGGAATGATTGTATCAATCGCCTGCACTGCTTCTATTCCACAGATCAGCCAGTACTTTATTTCTTTTACCAGTAGAAAAGATTGGAAACTCTCCTAGCACATTCAGAAAAACATCTACATATATTGGTGCCTACATCAAACTAATTTAATCATTTTTTTTCACTCCTGTATATGTTTTACCTTTTAGTTTCAGAACACAAAATGAGTTAAATAGTTGCTTCTTATGCCTGTCTCTTTTTAAACCTCTTTGCAGTAATATGCAAAAATAATATTCTATCAGTTCCTATCCGATTAAACTCCCTGGATAACACACACATGCACACTCTCCTCTGCATTTCCTTCTTCCATCCAGCTGTGTTTCCCATCAAAACTTTATCACTAGGGAATGTGCTCCTGAAAGTAACATACAGTTCAATTTCATTTTAATGGGTATGGGAACATGCAATCAGAAGAATGATGGA
Source organism: Vipera ursinii (assembly GCF_947247035.1). Classification (NCBI taxonomy): domain Eukaryota; kingdom Metazoa; phylum Chordata; class Lepidosauria; order Squamata; family Viperidae; genus Vipera; species Vipera ursinii. The sequence continues at coordinate 330,874,823 of NC_139512.1, forward strand.
AAAAATCATGGTGTCCCAACATGGACACAGAAAACTATTTTGCACATCTACGGTACATACTATTATGAGCTGTTTTGATTAGTAAAAGCCTTCCTTTTAGACATGTAGTTTCAACATATTAGAGGTTGGAAAAGTGACACCTCCATCTTCCGATCCCTTCCCTTATTTGGTCATGGCAGATTACAATCCTTGTGGGTGATGCTACTCTCTTAAGACAGTTTCCTGATTACTAACACATTTTTCTGCCTAAAGTTTCCCTTTCCTGATGTACACATTTCCTGATGTTCAGATAAATTGAATGAAGGGGTGAGCTGCTTGTTTAAGACTTGAAACAGAGTTGGCAGCCTTAAAATTTTCCAGTCTTTAAAATTATGCTGAAAACAATTCTTCAAGATAAGAATTTGCTCAAAGATATTCTTTTTCTTGATTTTTCTAAGTTTATGCCTGGCTCTCATCCATTTTTTGCACCTGGTATTTTTAATGGCTCCAAAGCCACTTGTTAAAGACTGAAACAAATTCCACCAGACCAAACTCTACCCATACCTAGTCTACAATGACTTTGCAAGGAGAGGGTTCTCCATTAAAAGCCTGGTATATCCAATTAAAAAAAATAGAAATAATCAAATTCTGTATTCAAGATGCTAGAAATCAAGGTTGACTCAGCCTTCCATCCTTCTGAGGTAGGTAAAATGAGGACCCAGATTGTTGGGGGCAATTAAGCTGACTTTGTAATAATGCCGCTTGGGGTGTGTGTGAAAGCCCTAATAAGCAGACATATATATAGAATGAAGGCTACTGCTAAGCTTGTAAGCCGCCCTGAGTCTTCGGAGAAGGGCGGGATATAAATGGAATTAAAATAAATTAAAAAGAAAATATAAGTCAAAATAGATAGTGGCTGAAATCTGAACTATTTAAGGGGGACATTTGTCCATCAACTAATCAGCTACAGTTCAGCTTCCCCATTCTGGAGAGCATGGTGTATGCCACAGCAAAGTATTTATGAAAATTATTTAAAGACCTTGAAGTGAGCACTTACAGGTTGTGAATGGGAGATGGGACATCTGTTTGCAGCATGTTTGATCATAGTTGGTCCTGGAAGCTCTTTACATATTTAGTTTTGGATTTATATTACTGTCTTTCAAAAAAGTTAAATGATGGGTAAAAACAGCTTTTTAAGATGATTTTCTAAGCAAATGAAACAATGAAAATAATATAATTTATAAAGTACATATCAACAACCACAAAATAAATTAGATAACACAGGGGTAAAATGTTCAGTTGAAAGGATTACATGTACAATATTTGCAATGATGGCTACAAATTTAAACTCATATAAAAGGGTGTGAAGTTATTGGAATTTATCCATTATGATAAGTATACATGTTACTTGCAGTAGTGAAAGCAGTGTAGCTCAACAGCTCCTGGATGTTGGTTTCTCAAAGGCATCTGTCTGGTCTCTGTGACAACAGACTCTTAAGCTAGGTACGCTGACCCAGCGTTTTGTTACATTCAGTGAATAATATTCATGGCATCTATATGGAATTTCAAGGTCAGTAAGAAAAGGCTATTTCATGTCTGATTTTGCAGGGAGGGAGGTCTCAAGCCTTCTTTCACAGAATAGCACTGGGGAAGAGAAAGATTGAATGAGATGGCCCTTTAAAAGTTAACCACAAGAACATTTCTTGTTGAGTTCTGTACCTGCAGTCAAACACCGTACATGCATTCCTCACATAATGCAAGTCAGTGTTCTTCAACTTGAGGACCCTCTCCGTGTATGGATTCAATCTCAAGAGTTCCTAGCCAGGTGGGCCATTGTTGGAAATTCTAGAAATTGATGTTCACTCATTTGGATGGCCCTAAGTTGGGGAAGGCTAATATACATGGTATTTGCTAGTATTTGCCTTACTTTGGTATTATGCAAACTTTTCCATCAATTTTTAAATGCCAACGATCCAACAATATACTGTTTTGAGGATCTGTTTAGGATATACACTTTTTGGTATATCTCAATAAACAGATGATACTGTATATGGCAAATGTTGCTGAATTGCCTCCTATATGGGTGCACTTGTGACCAAATTTGTTGGGGTTGTGAGTATAAAAATAATAAAATAAAAACCAGAGATAAGGTAGCCACACAGAATCAAGCATAGCGCTATGATAGAATTTACAGTTTCACCCTTCCCCTGCCAATTTCTTCATTGGTGAAGAATCTCTTCTCTAGCTATTGATTCCTTAGGGGATTTGTTGGGGCCCAGTGCAATACCAAGAGAGGGGAGGAAATTGGGTTTTGATTTATTATCTGGCCTTCTCATTTGGTCACTTCGATAGGCTAAAAGAGCCGAGTTAGCTTTAATGTGTCGCCATTAGAGACCAAACATTAGCTGGGATAACCCATCATGCTTCACAGTGAAAAATGTCCCCTGATTGGCTAATTAATCAGTCAAAGGGGAATGACACGACTCTTCGGCTTGAGGGACTCTGCTGTGGAGGTAAACAGCCATGTTGATAAATGGTCTCTCTGCAAATTCATATATCAGGAAAACTTAAGTCATTTTTTAAACTGTACTTTGGCTGAAAGCAGGATTACTTGTTTTCTACAATTTTCTCCATTCCTTTTCTTTTCTTTTCTCTTTTAAAATTCTGCTGGCTTTGCTTTTTATAGTATTTGGGGGTACAGTGAAAAGTATGGAGAAAAGCAAACCCCTCCATGGTGAAGATGACTAGAGGGTTGCTGTCAGGTTCTTAATGGGACCTGATCCCCTAAACTGTCTCCAGGGCTCCTTCCCATATCATAGCCCAGCTGGGCACAAGGAAAACTTTCCAAAAGTGTTGCCTCACTCCTGAGCAGCTTGCTAAGCAATGAGAATAAGCAAAACTTAAATAAGAATTAACTTTGTTGGTTTTGGAAGTTTTAAATTTATGAATGGTGGAACCAAACTATAGAGGCCTGTGTTACTGAATACCAGTGGCTATCTATACAGTCTTTCTGTATTTTAGCTTTTCCAATCCCTTTATTTATGAGGGAGAAACACTTCCCAAAAATAAGCCCTACTTATTTGCTAAGACACAAGGTGGGGGGAGGGGGAGCTGCCCCATGTGCCCCACACCTGCTTACCTTGCTGCAGGGCTCCTGCTGCTGCTACTGCAACAAGGCATACCGCATCGCTGTTGTTGTTGCCGCTGGCATGAGACATGTCTCACTGCTATTGACGCCGCTGCAACGTGTGTTTTGTTGCTGCCGCCACCAGGTGCATTGTGTTGCTGTTGCTGCCACGAGGTGCATCCCTCTGTGCTGTGAAGCATGTCATGCCATTGCTGCCACCTTCATGAGGCACCTCGCGGGATATGCCTCACGGTGGTAACAACAGCAGGATGCGCCTCGCAGCAGCAATGGCTACAACACAACAGGCCTCGCAGCGATAGCAATAGCAGCAGGATGTGCCTTGCAGTGGTGGGTGCAGCGTGACAGGCCTCACGGTGGCGATGGCAGCAGTAGCCCTGTGGCACGGTAAGTGGGTGCAGGGCATGTGGGGCAGCTGCTGAAAAAAAATAAGACACCCCCCAAAAAAATTAAGAACTAATGCCTCTTTTGGAGACAAAAAAATATAAGACTGGGTCTTGGACTTCCGGGTGGCAAGGCTCCGTCAATGGTGGTCATTTCTGACCGTCAGCCCCACTGTTCCGTTTAAACCGCGAAAACAGCGACGATCAGCTGTTTCACGGTTTGGGAATCCCCCCTTTGAGAGAAGAGGGGGGGTGAGCATTCAGGTAGAGGTAGAGCTCCCCTAGACCCCCAGGACTTAATCTGGGGGTTGAAGGGTGAGAGCTCCCTTGGAGCCTGAATTAACTCCGGACTCTTCTGTTTCAAGGCTTTGAAACAGAACAGGATGCTGCAACCATCCCTGCTTTCAACATTGTACTTTGGATTACTTGGACGCAGGCAGAGCTGAGCAGGAGAATACAGAAACAGCAAGTATATGATCTTTAACTCCGGTTTAACTTAAAAGTAGAGGAGGAAGATGGCGCCGGAATAACTTCTGAGAGAAAGCGTGAAGTACAAAAGAATAAGGAAAATAAAATAAAAGCAAGGGGGAAGACAGAAAGTGGATTTTTAAAAGTTGTAAAAGACTTTGTTTAAAACATTTGAAGTTGGCTTAAAAGTGATTTAAAAGACTTGGCTATTTGACAGTGAAGCAACAAACTTGCAATTAGTGCGGAAAAGTGAAAGTGAGAAACGAAAGTTAATTGGGTGTTAAAATGGCTTCCAAACCACCTAGATTTTCCGTCTCTAAAAGTACAGGGGCATCACCAGTTCAACAATATGGACTTCAATCACTGATACCACCCCCTGCAGCATCTGCACCCACATTAACATTGAAAGATTTACAAGATGCTCTAAAACTTCAATCTGAGCAAATATCTGAGCAAGTGGCAGAGCTTATTAATGAGAAAAATAAAGAAATAGGAGAGGATATTTTGCCGGCATTTCAGGGACTGACAGTCTGTATTGAGAATCTGGATGATCGTGTGGAAGAAGTTAATCAAAACAATTTGATATTGGAAGCTAAAGTCAGTGAAGCTGAGAATAAAATGGAAAAAATCGATGACGAGATGGTTATGATACAATATAGGGACATGGCGTTTGCTTTGAGGATTAGAGGTCTGAAAGAAAATCCACAAGAAAATTTGGAAGAAATAGTGGCAAAAGCTGTGGCGCCTATTTTGGGTTGGCGAGTTGAAGATGTTATATTGGAAATAGATAAAATATTTCGCGTCAACTCTTGGATTGCTAGGCAAAGAAAATTGCCAAGGGATGTGGTTGTTTATTTTACAAAGAGAACGATCAGAAATGTGATTATTCAAGCTTTTTATAACAACAGATTTAAAGTGGCTGATCAAGAGGTTTTAATTCTGAAAGAAATCCCACCAAAAATTCTAAGAAGAAGGAAAGAATTTGTTTTTCTGGCAGATGAATTAAAAAAATGACAGATTCAGTTTAGATGGGAGATACCAACCGGGATAGTGGTGAATTATGTTGGTACAAGGTATCGTCTTAATACAGTTCTCAAGGCACGAGACTTTTATCGTAATATACTGAAATCAGGCTCACCGCCATCCCCAGAAATTAAAAGGAGAGAGGAAAAAGAAGTGTGTCAGACACAATTGGAAGGTACACAGCGAGATGAAGAAATCATCTCGCTGATTTCAAAAGAAGTACAGCAAACTTTGGAAATTGTGCAGCCCTTGGTCCCATTAGAAGACCCAAGGGCTCAAAGAGTGACACGAGCTGCGACTAGACGCAAGGAACAACAACAACAACAACAGAAAAAATATTCTACAATTACAACTCAAGAATCTACTAATACAGAAGCAGTGGGAGGAGCGAGACCAAAGAAGCAGATGTTTGTGAATCTGCAAGACATGCTCCGAAAGCTTCAAGTCGCAAAAGATGGCGACAAAGTTTCTGACATGGAATGTTAATGGTTTAAATTCACCGCAAAAGAGAAAGAAAATATTTCAGTGCCTGAAACAATTTAAAAATGATATTATATGCTTGCAGGAAACGCATATTCGTGTAGCTGATCAAAAATATTTGATAAATCTAGATTGGGTATACAGTTTATTGCATCTGCTCCAGAAAAGAAAAATGGTGTAGTCATTTATGTGAAGAAGAATCTGACAGCCAACCTAATTGAAGCAGTAAATTGATGTTGAATTTAATAACGGCAGCAAGACTTTTGGTTTCGCAATATTTGAAGAAGGAGGAACTGCCTCCTATAGAAGAGTGGACTTTAAAAGTTTCAAACTTGGCAGAAATGGTAAAAATTTCAGCATACCTGAAAGAACAATCGCAACAGAGATATATTTCGGAATGGAGAAGATGGATTGAATATATTCAGAATAAATATGGGACTAAAAAATTTCACCTAGCATATGAATGAATATTAGAATTATAAGATGTACTATTATTTACCTATGTATAAGGGGAGTGCGATAGGGTTTAAAGTGTATTCACAGTTGGTTAGCATATTTTAGTTTAAGCTTGTTAGAGGCAATACCCTGCTTTCAGCTCTGGGAAGTCAGGGGGGAGGGGGGATGTGGGGGGGGAGGGGGAGGGATGGAGTATAGTTAAAATGTACTGTAAAACTTTTCAATAAGAAAAAGACTGGGTCTTATTTTCGGGAAAACATGGAACGTAAAAGAATCACCAGTAAGACAATGAAAAATAAAGCTTTAAAATCAGTTCCTGTCCAACTCTGACCATTAGAAGACATAGCCATCTTATTCTATTTCTTGTGAAAATTGTGCAGAGATAAGCTTCTGTTAATGGAAGGGGCCTAGGTGCTTTTGAGGTGTCTCAGGACAAAGTTTGATTAATATCTGCATGTACTCCTAACATAAGAAAAAGCATGCTGATCTTGGAGTTCCATTATATAATTTTCTACCTCTTGTTTCTAATGGCAGTTCATGTATCAAAAAACAAAACACAAATAAAAGGTAAGGCAAGAAGAGGGAAAAGCTGTTTCATTCTTTTTTAATAAAGCTGTTCCTCTATCATGAATTGCGGCATCCCAACTACAAGGGAGGTACCTTAATAACTGTGTTAAGTAACTGAGAGGCATCTATGGGAGTTTATTCCTTCTCTGTAGAATAGAAATCCCCCTTCCACCTTGAAAACAGGTGAAGCAAAATTGCAGGTGAGGCAAGAGAGGGCATAAGCATATTCAGTACACCCTTAATGAGTTCGTTAGGAAAGCTGCAGTCAACTACCGCCTACTGCTAAAAGATTTTATCCAGCTAATGCTGCAGTACAATAGATTTGATCCCTTTCAACAAAGAATTGATCTCCATTTCATGCTGTGGTTTAAACAAAGTTGCATTATATCTAAGCTGGAAAGGCTGGCAGTAAACTGAGGTCATCTTCCCCAATCTGATGAACTGGAATTATGACTTTGGAAATAAATTAAATAATCAGCCCAAGTCAATGCATACAAAAAGACCAGGTCAAAGGCAGCCAATTAGAATTACTATTTATTACTATTTTGAGGGCAATAGAAGAAGGGGACGACAGAGAATGAGGTGGCTGGATGGAGTCACTGAAGCAGTAGGCGTGAGCTTAAATGGACTCCAGAAGATGGTGGAGGACAGGAAAGCCTGGAGGAACATTGTCCATAGGGTCGCGATGGGTCGGACACGACTTCGCAACTAACAACAACAACAACACAACAACAACTATTTTGGCAAAGAGAGAAGCAATTATCTCCACAGCCTGCATATAACCCTTTCTTGCCTCATCTATGGATCCCAAAGCCCCCAGGGACTGTGTGCTGAAACTGAATGGTAAACCAGGAAATTTTGTGGCACAGACAATATACCACAAAATAAAATGAGCTCTCTTTCCACCTATTGATCTCCCTCCATCTCTTTGGTTGTCCAGTTTTCATGGCTTTGATCAAACTATTAAAAGCTGTGCCATGCCACAAGCTCTACCCCTTTTGGTTGTGCATGCCACATCATAGTACATGTACAAAGGGGGCAGGGCTACTTTTACCAGACTGGCTGAGTTTGATTTCCCCCTGCCCATTTCCATTGTTCTCTTGTACCAGATAGATTGAGTTAATGTGAATTAAGTGACCTCTCTGGTTTGCCTGTCAGAAATAAACAGACAATGTACCACAAAGTCAGTGGCAAACCTGCTGATTGTTGGCTGCATATTTTTTTATGTAAATAATTTCAAACTAGAGCTGGAAATTAGTGCATAAGGTGTCTCTGAAACAAACTCATTCCTGATCACTTTTAAAAAGCTTTGGAATTCTCAAAAACTGTCTTTATGATTCTCTCTCCTCCTGTAATGCTACCATATCCGGGAGAGGTTCCTATAACCTACCAGCAGATCAAACTGAAAAGGACCACTCAATCCCAAATTTGCACAATGCCTATAAAGTTCTTTTAAAAAATACCTTGTTGTTTCAAAACCTTGAGAATCAGATTATTTTGAAGCCTCATATCTCACCCAGAAGATCTGCCATTAGTTCCTGATCATCTGCTTTGGAGGTCACTTTTCCAATTCTTGTGATATAGGGAGGAGGCCCCACAAATTAATGTCTCAGAATTTTTTGTGACATGAAGCACTTCACCGATAGATACTGCATGTTTCCTTCAGAGAAAAATGGATGTGGGACTCCCCCTAAAAGTCAGAAGTGTAAGGGACAAGAAAGATACAATTATTTTAGAAAATCATTGTTGGGGGAAGCTTGTTCTATTTGAAGAGTGCTAAGCTGGGTATGTCAGAGTGTGAGAAGAATTTCAAAGTGGATTTTTGTGTCTCAGGAAGCTGAGGTCAGAGAGCAGGGGAAGGAGTGGAATTTGCCTGTGCAAATCAGTTGCTGCTTGTAAAGTGAAGTAGTAGCTCCAGTTCTGACAATTTGTACTTAATGCATCATTTGAGCTGTTGACTCTATGACATGTATTCATTGCATCTGAGGCTCCTCTAATCAACCCTTGCAGGCAGCAAAGTAATTTTTCCTTCCCCTCTTTTCATAGTATGATGAAAGGAGGAGTTTAAAAAAAAATACTATGCGTAGGTAACTTAAATTCAGGTGTAAAAATAATTGGCATCTCCCAATGAAATACTTTGTTATTTTCTTTGTTCAAGCCTAAATCTAAATCAAGAAATGTACAATAGACTTATGTGCTGAATTTTTAATTCTGAGCGTACATGACCACATTATCTGAAAGTTTTAGAGGTCTTATTCAGCATATCTAAATGGTACTGGGGGAAGATTGTAGTAAAAAGCTCTATGATGTATAGAAAAGCAATGTTGTGGAATAATGAATATCTGGACCAGAAAGGGCCTGGATTGAAATATTTGTTCAATGGTCAAAGTTGGTTGGTAGCATTTGGTGAGATGTGTGCTGCATCAGCATCCTAAGCAACTTGCAGAAGAAAGGCCCAGTACAAGCCATCTAACTTCCAAAGCAGGAGCGGCGGATGGTAGTCTTCAAAATACCTTGAAAATGTAGCAACTGTATTTATTTATTAACTACTTCACTTCACTTCACTTTATGCAGAGGGTTTCTACAACACATCAGTGCATGTGGTTAAGCTTGGCTTTGGTCAATATTGGTTTTGGCCATACCAGAAGACCAAGGGTAATGAAAGAACCAAACTATTAAATGTCAAAGGTAAAATTCAACTTATGCCAAGTGAGTTACGCAAATCTTGGAAGTGCCAGGTGGATTGTCACTTTTCATGCGTCAAGAGATCCGGGTGGCAGTAGGGTGTTAATGCTTTATAATTTATGGGCCTGGTCAAGCGTTCTTTTTTCCCCCTTTTTGCTATCGTCGCATTGCCCAGAAGTTAGGTGTTTTTTTTAAAGGAAGCCACATTACTCTGTCTTTTGACTAAGTATTAGGAAAACAAAATTCACATTAATCATTGGTGGTGGGAGGGAAAAAAAATCACCTTCCAACACTTTTCTTTGCCAATTATTTATTGGCACAGTTCTCTCCTTGCTTCCCCTCCCCCCCCCCCCCCCGAAATGGGCATGAAGAAGAAAACTTGCTTTGGATAAATTGGGTTTCTGTTCCTTCAGGAGATGTTTTAGACACCTTTCTTCCAGATTAGCTACCAGGCACAGGAATTGGTATGACGCTAGACATTTCTTTTTTTAAAAAAATCTCCCTAGGTTGTCAGCCTAAGATTTATATTGTCACATTTCGAAAGGGGGAGATAATAATTAGGGAGGACTTTGATGTTTGTAGCTGTTAGTTTGGGGTTGTTGTTTTTTTTAACTTTTGGGTATGCAAAAAGCTGAAACTTAGAAAAGAAATGATACGAAGAATGAAACTAGGCTGGCCACTGTGGCAGAAATAAAGGACGAACCTTTACTTGAAGGTCAAGTAAAGTGGTCAGTGCTGGAGACAGCTTGCAGTTGAAGTTAAGAGAGGAATTGGACTTGAGCAAAAAATAAAGCCCCTCCTCTAAACTTTGTTTTCCTAATTTCACATAGGAGGAAAACTACATTGGGGGAAGGCGAGGTCCAGTGGACACCATAGCTGATTTCATATGCCATGGACAAAAAAAAAAGTTTAAAACAAATCAAAAAGCTAAACTTGGTTAAAATCGTCAAAATCTTCTGATGCAAGACCTTCAATCTTATGATATTTTATCCATTGTTTACTTGTTTCTTTGTCACATCATAATGAGGATGATAATAGTATTTTTCATCAGACAGCATGCCAATCTATGTTTTGTTAAAGAATTACATGACTAGATGAGTGTAATGGTCCCTATAATACAATAACATGTTTTCAACAGTGACCAAGAAAAAAGAGAAAGTTCATTTCTGACTTAATTGTAATAAACAGATAAAGGTAAAAGCTCTGAAAGTGGTAGAGGTTTTGCACTTGCTGTCCTCCTTTACCACAGCATTTATAAATCCATCTCGGGTATAAAGGAACAAATTGGAAAGCCAAATATCTTTTAACACTGGCAGTGACTATATTCAGTATATAGGGAAATGTACCTGCTTATTTAATAAGCAGTTACATTTTTCATACCCCAACTGTATTCTCATGTTGCCTTGAGCCATTGACTGGATCTTGATAGTTGGGAATTTGGTAGCATTTTTTCCTCTTATAAAAGAAGATCTTTGGACAAATGGGCCCATCTGATTCAGTATTTTCTGCCCCCTTTCCATAATCTCAGAGTCAAATCAAAAACCCTGAAGGTTAAGCCTGAGGCTTTTTGCCTAGGGAGTAGTATTTCCAACACACATCTGCTCACTGAAGGATGTTTGTGGGGGACAAGGAAGAGGGCGTTTTTCTTTGTGGCCTCTGTTTTAAAAATAGATCAACATTTTGCACAGTCTCATTATGAAGCTCATTCAGAGCTTGATTTCATCTTTACCCGATACTCAAAAGCCTTTTGGGGTTTTTTACCACCGCATTTTTCCGTGTATAAGACGCTATTTTTTCCTGCAAACACCCTGTTCAAAAATCAGGTGCATCTTATACAAGTGCAGCATCTTATACACGTAAAAATAATGATAACCTCCGCAGCCCAGGGCATGCCTGTGTGGGTTCTTTACATGCCGCTGCCGTGCGCCTGGTGCAGGTGTCAAGCCCCTGTGGGCTTGCCACTGACGGAAGGGGAGAGGGGACAAGTTCATTAGATGGCGGCGTCCGGAGGCAGCGGATGGGACCAGCAGCATGGATGACAGTAGCAGCCCTTTCCCTTACTCGTGCCTGTATGCTGGCTGGGGACCCTGTGGAACGCAGCTGCGAGGCTGTCCTGCTCGATAATAGCGGCCAGCTGAACTTCCAGATTTGCCGGCTCAGCTGTTCGGTGCTGCGCCGAATAGCTGATTGGCGCGGAGAAACGGGGAGTTTAAAACCTGCCTTCGCTTCCCTTGCCTTGCTGTCATGCCGGTGCTCACGCCAGTTTGTTTACCAGGGTCAGAAGGCAGCTGCTGTGAACCGACTATGCATGCTCATCGTGTCTGATGCTGGTTAGGTGGGTGGGGCTGGCCGGGAGGCATCTATTTAGAGCGCTAGGACTGACTTTGTTTGGTGTAAGCTTGGAACTCGCATGCCAGAGCGTCTTATACAAGGGTGTGTCTTATAAACAGAAAAATACAGTAATTCCCAATAAATGAGCTAGGGATGGGGTAACTTTTTCCCCCCTTTCTCCCATTTTTTGGTAGGGCCTAATGTCAAAAATATTCTTCATCAATTAAGGGAATAACTATGACATACGTATGTTCACTTTCCCGCATATGCACATAGACACTTGTTTGGCCACCACAGGCTAATTGCACCCTCTTGTGTTTATTTTATTGTTCCCCAGAGACAAATGCTTTGCTAACTCCTGCTGCTATTGCTTACAAAGAATGTCTTTAAAAATTGGCTGGCTTCTTTTTGGAACTCTTTCTTGGCTGATGTTCCAAACTTTTCCTGTCCTGGTCTCTTAATATCTAGAAGTAAACATATTAGATTCATAGCAGGGGGGAAAAATCACAGTCTTGCATTTTTTATTTCTCTTCATAGGCAGAGAAAATATATTATTCTCATTTCTTTTAAATTTTGATGCACCTCTTTGTTCCTATGAAGTAATGGCTGTATGGGGTGCAAAGAAATTATTCATATCTTAAGTTAGGCATGATCCCTGTTAAATCCAGAGGACTTTATTTCTAAAACAGTATATTATATAGGAACAGCTAGTTAAATTTCACACATTACATATGTAATTGATGGATATTCAGTGATAACACATCACTGCAGGTCATGAATGGACAAACAAAAATAGAAAATTGGCCATATTAAATGATTTATAAGTCAGCTCGTGGCCCTTTGTGTATGAGTTTTTCCAGCCATTGTTTTAATGCTGGGATAGATATTCCATATTTAGGGATCAAGCAATTTGTAACCACAAAGTTGCTGTCAGGTTCAATAAAACAATAGTTCTGTCTAGTCCAATATTACCTATTATTGCAATATATCTTGTACAACAGGGATCCTCAGGCCGTGGATTGGCACTGGTCTGCGGCCCACTAGGAACAAGGTCACAGAAGCAAGTAAAGCCTCCTCCACGCATGTGCAGGATCCATGTAGCACATGAAACCATGCCCCCCCAGTCCACAGAAAAACTGCCTTCCACAATACCAGTCCCTGGTGCCCAAAAGGTTGGGGGGGCCGCTGTTGTACAGTCTCTCCCTCCCTCCCATTCTTTTTTTTACAGTTAAAGATACATGTAATTGGATGTGGTATATATTCATTTTTAGCCTGATTATGTGACATCCCAGCCAATACAGTTTGGTTCCCTTTGCCTTTCCCAATTTTTAAAAGTAAAATGAAAACTAGTACAGATGGGTGCAGAAAGTTGTTTTGGTTCAGAAAAAAAAGGTGCAGGCAAGGTTTGCTGATTGTCAGGCCTTCCGTACAAAATAGTGTAGTTGAAAAGCTGCTATGGTAGCAAAGATCAGGAAAGGAGACGATTCACATACAGCCCAAAGGAAGAGGGTAGCTGTTGATGAGAAAGGCAGAGAGGAAAAGAAAGCTCATTTGCAATGCATCCATTCGAAAAGATCATCTCAAAGGTTAGTGTGTGGCTTGTATCTAAAAATATATGCTGATAGATGTGGGGGACAGCTGGGTGTGTCTGTGTTTTAATTTTAGACAAGTTTTCTTTTTTTCTCCTTTGCATGTTAATGCAGAATTGCTGTTGTGAGGCCAAACATTTGCCCTTTGCTTTGGTGTGTGTATTGTTTTGAGCATTTGAATTTGGGAGGAAGCTTTACTGAAATAAATCATTCCAGGAATTAGAGACCTAAATCAAGGGGCAGTAGCAAAAGATAATTGCAGTCATGAATAATGATCGATAAATAGATTTTTATTAGAACTTCCTTATGCTCTTAACAGCAGGTTTGGACCATGAAGAGATAAATTATCTGATCTGAAGAGGCACATACTTTGTCAGGTGGTATATTGGCAGCCATACATGTGAATGCACACATACAAAGACAAAATACCTTGCCAAATACACATTCTCTTCTGTTTCTTGGATGATGCAAGTGATAACAGATCAGGAAGAAAGCGACATGGCTGGTTGGGTTAAATAAGACAACAGCTTGACTGTGGAGAATTGAAGTTTCAAGAAGGACTTGTTGCTTGCTCATAAGCATGCCAGGTACTTATTGGCTGTAGCTACACATGAGAAACAGCCAGATGAATCCTCAAAGACTAGTTAACACTGGCTATGTCCTCCACATTACTCTGCAGCAACTCAAATGCAGACAAAGTATGAGTGTGCGCGCACATTCATATGTACACGCATCCGTATATGCTAGCTTTTGATTGGTGAGATTTCTTTGCACCTCTCTCCCTCCTCAGTGTATATGAGGAAAAACTTGGTTTGCCAGTTTTGGTGTGATGTCTGTGTTGCAGAGTAGCCGGAAAAGCCGATAAGGCTCCGGGACAGAAAGCTCTGTGCTTATCTCAGTGGAGCACATGGGCTGCTGAGAGTGCATCCTTTTCCTGTACTAGTATCAGGAGACGTAAACTGACCATCTCCCAACAGCTAGGACTTCAAACAGGGGGCCATACCGTCTACAGGGCAAGAGCCTTCTCCTGCACAACTTCAGAGGCTGGGGAGGTGAAAGTGGGGCACTCCTTATTCAGGAAATGAGGGGGGAATGTTTTGTGTTTTGTTTTGGATTTTGTGCATGAAAATTTCTGATAACAACTGGGGAGGGCAGCTAAAAACCTGCAGTTATATTTTATTTTAAACCAGTGTAATTTCAGCATGCCAATTTCTTAGTTTAAAAAGAAGTTAAGCAGGGAAAGGCACGCTCTTCTCCCTCTCCCTCCCTCTCTCTACAGTACAGGTAGTTCTCGACTTACAACAGTTCATTTAGTGATCAAAGTTACAACGGCAATGAAAACGTGACTTACAACCGTTTTTCATAGTTATGACCTTTGTGGCATCCCCATGATCATGTGATCAAGATTTAGATGCTTGGCAACTGGTTCATATTTATGACAGAACTGAAGAGGCTTCTTGGATAAGAAGTGAAACATCTTCAAGGAAAAACAAAGTCTAATTGCTTTTTGAAAAAGCACCTTCGGGACCCAACCGGACAATCATTTCTTTGTTCACACTCAGTGTGGATTGATAAAATGGGAAACAACTGTTACCTGAGTGCTGAGTTTTAAGAGTTTTGTTTTAATTTGGGGTTTTTTTGTGCGTGTGTGTGTGTGCACGCGCGTGCGCCTTTGAGTCAGTATTGACTCCTGGCAACTGCTTGGACAAGTCCCTGCAGTTTTCTTGGCAAGGTTTTTCAGAAATGTTTGCCCTTGCCTTCTTCCTCAGGCTGAGAGATAGTGGCTGGCCCAAGATTACCCAGCTGATTTTGTGACAGCAAAACATCTGAAGCCATGTTATCGTGAGGCAGTATTGTTTACATCCATAGCAGGTGCTCTCCAAGGTCATAGGAAGAGGTAGATTTTCATTTTAGTTCTGCTGAGAATTCTGGGACTCATTGCCCTAATATACCTAGAAGTGCCAGATCAGGTGAAACTGCTTTAGAATGATTTGTAGCTGTTGGATTTAGCTCATCTTTCAGAATATTTGATTATTTCTGCTATTCCGTTACTTTGGGACGGCAGAAAAAAGCATAGAAAAGGCAGCAGTTTTCAAACCAATACTTGCTTAGAAGCTGAATGGTTTCAGAGTTGGGAAAAGACTCTAGTTACTTGCTATGGATAGAGAACTGCCAAAGTTTGTTTTCAGGCATCTTTAGACAGCACACCTTTCCTCACCTTTGCCAACATTGCAGTGTTGTAATGGAAGGAGAAACCTATATTTTGCCTAACTAGCACATTCAGAGTTGCTGGTCTTTTATTGTATGAACAGAGATTAGTATTTAGGATTGCAAATTGCTGCTGAATTCTTAATTGCTCTCTTTTTGCAAGCAGTCCTAGAAACCAGGAGACTGAATTCTAGTCCCACCTGAGCCATGAAAGATGGCTGGATGACTTTGGGCCCATCACTCTTTCTTAGTCCAACCCACCTCACAGGGCTGTTATGGGGAAAATCTTTGCACTACTTATAAAATAATAAAGATGGGATTTTTAAAAAAAACAAACCAAAAATCTAACAAATCCTATAATCTAAGAGTGGCAAGTCAGCAAATGTTAACATAGTATAAAACAGGATTGTTTAGGTTGGTTATTTATTTATTTATTTATTTATCAAACTTATTAGCTGCCATCTCTTACAGAGGGGCTCTGATGGTGTACAATTTAATCGATACAATGAAACATTTTAGAATTATTTAAGATTAAAAATGTAAAACATTATAAAATTGAAAGTAGGGGAGACTAAGAGTTGCTAATCCAGGTGGTGGTGGTTCTCATGAGACTAGCCATCCCCATGGCTGTGTCCGCCCATGTCTTCCACGCAAGGCTACACAACAGGACTAGCCATCCCCATGGCTGTCTCCGCCCATGTCTTCCACGCAAGGCTACACAACAGGTTTTGACCCCTTTGCAGAAAGCCAAGAGATTGGGGGCTTTCCTCACCTCTGGGGGCAAGATGTTCCTCAAAGCAGGAGCAGCAGCAGGAAAGGCCCTCTTCCTTGACTCTGCCAGTCAGAATTGTCTGACGGACGGAGTCTATAGCATGCCTTCCCTGCCTGAATGAGTGAGATGGGCTGATGTGGTATTATGGCATTTGGAAGTCTATCCAAATTTGCCAGTAGTTGCTTTGTGTCACCTACAGTTTAATACGATGAGCCTCCCTTCTCTTCCATCTTGTGACGGAACATCCTCTTCCACTGAGCAAATTTTAGCCTGTTTTCTAAGTAAGCCTCTTCCAGTGATCCCTACTTGATTGAGACAATTGCATCATACCTCATAATCCTTCATCCTACAAAAAGAACTACTAGAGCAGGTTCTGAAGTAATCCTCTGTTACTATGTGCTGTCTTATTATTCAGCCACCCCGCACCTGATTGCCTTCCAGATGTATGGCCCCATCATCACATTTCTCAGGAATTTCATTAATTGAAATTCACACACTGGAAGATGCCCAAATGAAACAATTTAGTTAATTTTTCTAAAACTTGTATAATTTACTTAACAAATTGCTGGATTCCAGTCAGATTATTTATGCATTAAACCCAGTATACTCTGATTTGCAATGGCACTCCAGGGTCGTCATCTTATAAATGGGAGATTCTCAGGATTGAACCTTAGACTGCCTACATGGCTGTCAACTGTGGATTTATATCTCCCATTCAAATTTCTCTAATAAGAAGCTGATCAGACCAAAAGAGCCAATTAGTAAAATATGGGATAGCTCTCCCAGTATAGCAAGAAGAAGGCATAGTCTTTCCCTATTTCTGTCCACAAATTAGTAAAATTTGTGGTGTTTTTCTCTCCTTATTTATCTTTGTGTCACCTGTTGATTCAAGTTAATCCTGCAGGACAGAGTCCTAAACTTTTATGGAAATGACACCAGCCTTCCAGAGATGAATATCCCAAAGGAATTGCGTGTCCCAGGATGATCTTTGCATTGAACAAACAGAATCTGCTTGACTTGGGTTTACATCTGACTCCATTCCCAAGCCATGCCTTTGGGCATGTACTACCAGAAGATGCAATTTCCTTTTGCCAAGGCATGCCTGTAATATTTTATAATGGAGCAAACAGGAGGGCTTGCTTCCTCCCTCCCTTTGGAGCTATCATTTGTGAGCAGAATGTTGTCGCTTAAAGTTGTAGCATGCATATGTCTCTAGATCATGTAGCAAAATTGATTGGAGATTCAGAGGAGATGCAAACCTTGGGTCTTTTCTATACACAAAGTACATCAAGCCTTTTTTGCATCCCAGTTTTCCTTTTGTAGGAACAGTTTGTACATGGAGCAATCTGAAAACTTTATAAGTTTTGTAAGTTGCCATATTTGAGCACCACGAGTTGTTTTTAAGACTTCTTGTTTTAAATCATACATGTGAATGCACAACTCCTGCTCAAAGAGTAGAGTTGTGGCTAAGAGGATCTTTCTGCAACTTCGTATTGTGCACCAGTTGTGCCATTATCTGGATCATGAGGCCCAGTGCATGAGGCCCACTCATGCCCTAGTCCAGGAGTCAGCAACCTGAAACAGTGAAAGAGCCACTCGGAACCGGTTCCCTCACAAAAGGAAAAACTGGGAGCCGCAAAAAATGTGTGCGCATGTGCGTACATGCGCGCATGCGCAGAACAGGGTTTGACTGAAGAGTGGAGCCAAGGAGAGATATGCACCTACCCTTTATATTTGAATTGATTGAACAAACTTTTTTAGTCCCACTTTTTTTTTTGGACTACACACAGCAGAAGACTGGGAGCCGCAAAAAATGTGTGCGCATGCGCGTACATGCGCGCATGCGCAGAACAGGGTTTGACTGAAGAGTGGAGCCAAGGCAAGATATGCACCTACCCTTTATATTTGAATTGATTGAACAAACTTTTTTAGTCCCACTTTTTTTTTTGGACTACACACAGCAGAAGACTGGGAGCCGCAAAAAATGTGTGCGCATGCGCGTACATGCGCGCATGCGCAGAACAGGGTTTGACTGAAGAGTGGAGCCAAGGCGAGATATGCACCTACCCTTTATATTTGAATTGATTGAACAAACTTTTTTAGTCCCACTTTTTTTTTGGACTACACACAGCAGAAGACTGGGAGCCGCAGGAGACGGCTGAAAGAGCCGCATGTGGCTCCGGAGCCGCGGGTTGCAGACCTGTGCCCTAGTCCTATCTCGAGTGGATTACTGCAACATGTTCTACATAGAGCTACCCTTGAAAAGTATTCAGAAGCTGCAGCTGATGCAGAATGCAGTGACGCACACAATCCTGGGAACCCCTAAGACTGCACATATAACACTGTTACTGCGCAAGCTGCATTGGTTGCCAGTTTCAGTTAGCCAGTTCAAGGACTTGGTTGTTAACTTTAAAGCCCTACAGTACATGGCCTGGGTCCAGGGTATCTGAGGAGCCATCTCTTTCTAATGGGACAAACCCACCCCACTCATGCCAGCAGAACAGGCCTGCTATGGATCCCATCTGCTAAGGAATTGAAACAGGTGGGAGAGCCTTGGTGGAGCAGTGGGCTAATGCCTCCTTAAGTAACACCAGCTGCCTGCAATTAGTGCAGGTTCGCATCCCACCAGGCTCAAGGTTGACTCAGCCTTCCATCCTTCCCAGGTTGGTAAAATGAGGACCCAGATTGTTGGGGGCAATTAAGCTGACTTTGTAATAATGCCGCTTGCGGGGTGTGTGAAAGCCCTAATAAGCAGGCATATACATAGAATGAAGGCTACTGCTAAGCTTGTAAGCCGCCCTGAGTCTTCGGAGAAGGGCGGGATATAAATGGAATTAAAATAAAAAAATAAAATAAATCAAGGAGAAGAGCTTTTACTATCATGGCCCCATCCCTGTGTAACAGTCTACCACGGAGGTGAGAGCTACTCTCTCCCCTTCGGCATTCCGGAAGAGCATTAAATCCTGGCTTTGTCAGTTTGGCTGGGACCCCGAGGGGCTGGCTGACCGGGTAAGAAGACCTCATCCCCATCCCATCCAACTCTTGATCCTTTTAATACAGTTTTTAATATAGGTAGTCCTCGACTTACAACAGTTCCATTTAGTGACCGTTCAGAGTTACAGCAGCACTGTAAAAAGTGGCTTATGACCAATTTTCACTCTTACATCTGTTACACAGCATCCACGGTCAAGTGATTAAAATTCAACTGGTTGACAACTGGTCATATTTATGACGGTTGCAGTATCCCAGGGTCAAGTGATCACCTTTTGCGACTTTCTGACAAGCAAAGTCAATGGGGAAGTCTGATTCACTTAATAACGAGTGCACTAATTCACTTAACAACTGTGGCAAGAAAGGTCGTAAAATGGGACAAAACTCACTTAGCAACTGTCTTGCTTAGCAACAGAAATTTTCGTCTTTAATTGTGGTCATGTCGAGGACTACCTGTAATATTTTAATGTCTATCATTTTAATCTGTTAATATTTTAATTATTTTTCACTTGTTTTTATAACTTATAAGCTGTCTGGAGTCACCTTGTGGGGAGATGGGTGATATATAATTTTTAATAATAACGATAATAATAGTAATAAGCCAAATCCAGTCTGAACATCTGGCTGACTGTGCAACAAATCAGAAAAATAAATGAGCATATTTACATACACATGCATTCACACAATTTAGCATCTTGTATTTCCCGTTACTCTGGGCTTTGTTAATTATTTTATTTATTAAATTTTTATGCCAAATAATTGATTTGTTAATCACCTTCAACTCCTGGCAGTCTGTTGGGCAGGTCTTCTGCTTATTTTGGACTTCAACGTGTTGGCCATGTTGCCTCTGTATTTTAGATTTGCTAAAAAGATGTATGTGATGGTGCTCTCTAAGCCTTCTGCAGTCAAAACAAAATGTTCTGCATGTTGAGGTCTCCTTTGAAACAACCCAGGGAGCTTAACTTTTTCCATTACGCTGTGCTTCATTGAATTGTCTTGGTTGCCGTGATTGGTTGCCAAAAGGGAAACAGAGTAACAAATCACGTAATTATGATGTCACATCTCAGGATAGGCGGTCAAGGGAATGACATAAAGGAGAGATCTATCAAATATATGGAGATTATTTTCTTCTTCTTTTGCCTTTAATGTTAGAATCTGAAGTTGTCCATTGAATCTGTTGGCAGGAGATTCAGGACAGAGAAAAAGAAGGGATATCTTCACACAGTACATATGTAATTTAAGAAAATTTTTTGATGCAGGATGCTTTTCAATTAGAAGCAAAGGGGCTTAGGGAAAAAAACACATGGTGGAGATAAAGGCTACTCCTATCCATTAGTCTGATGAATGGATGTGATTTCTAGGTTGAGAGACCATTATTGCAGGAAAGAACTCTACCTTCCCATCCTGCTTTTGCACTTCCTTTTATCAATTGGTCAGTCACATTAGAAAGCAGAGATGGGTGTTTTTATAAGGAGGCAAAATAAGCTTTTCCAGAATTTCCATTGAGGGGCAGTTACTACTATAAATTGTAGCTCCACATTTTTCTCTTCAATAAATAGAGAGAAAAATTGCAGATCTGGGTGCATTGACTTTCATTTTAGCTATTTGGGACTGGTTTGTAGTTCCCAACTTACTCTTGAACAAATAGGGACTATTTCTGCATTTATAGGTAAGCTATTGGTTACCTGAGATTTCTCATAAGCTTGGCCTCTTTTCCTTCATTGTCTGCAAAGCAGGAACTACCTGTTTCTGTTGCTAACCTGGAGTCAGATTGATTGGACTGTGTGACACTAATTACACTCTTTCCCAGCTACAAACTGTGATGTTAATTCTGCAGTGAACATTTTTTTTAGAAAAAGCTTATTCGACATACAAGTTGGGGAAAAAAAGTATTATTCCCCCATCACTAAATTATATTATTATTTCCCTATCCCAACTCTTGAACATTACAAATGAAAATTCCTGAAAGTGCCAGTTATTCCCAATTTCAAAAGCAGCATCGTTTCCTCATCCCTGAGAAGCCCGGCCCTTTCACTTGTTGACACAGCTTCCTCCTATAATCTGTGCTGGAATTCTTTTCCGTCTTCAGGGTTTTTCCAAGCTCGGACTGACATCATTTTTTCCAAGCCATTTTATCTTGACAATCTACTTTTCTACTCTACTCTCATCCCACAAGCCATGGCTATCTTAACACAGATTATTATTAGGGCATTTTCCCCCTTATTTTATTCTCTTCACCTTATTTTAATAGGGTTTTGTTCTTTTCCCCCATCTATTATTTTCACCAACATTTTTTAATTAAATTAGTCTTTGGTATAGAGTATTGGGAAGTACCATATCTTGCTTATTTTGAAGTCAAGTCCTATCAGATGCATTTCTTATTTGCTTCTCTCAGCTGACATCTTTTTGCAAAGGATGAGTGGAGGCTTCTGGGGCAATTTAGCTATTGTTGCATTGCAGTTTCCACCACTTCTGACCATGGGGAATTGGAATCTAACTTCTAGATCAGGGGTGTCAAACTGCCGGCCCGTGGGCTGGAGCGTCACGGAGAAACAGCGCCCATCCCATTTTCGGCATTGGGAAAAAGTTCCGATACGTCGCGCGACGTCACATGACGTCGCGAGTTTGACATGCCTGTTCTAGATTATAGGTAACAAGTCCCTATTTCTACTGTAAAGCATAACATCTTGCTTTTACTTTTTTTCTGGTTGGACCTCTTTTAAATACAGTTCCCAAAAAACCTGAATATTTTATAAATTTATATTGTGGGATATCACACTTATAGCTGGATATGAATAAAAAAAATCTTAAGTTTTGAAATCTGTTCTGCCACCTACTCCATCACATGGAATAGATGAAGTATCTACATATTATTAATGATTGTTTAAAGATGCTTTAGACATCTTTAATTCCTCTTAATGTCGGTAATGTTCAACTTACAACAATTCATTTAGTGACTGTTTGAAGTTATAACAAGTCACTGAAAGAAGTGATTTATGACTGTTTTTCACACTTACGACAGTTGCAACATCCCCATGGTCATGTGAACAAAATTCAGACACTTGGCAACTGACTCATATTTATGATCACTGTAGTGTCTCACGGTCGTGTGATCTCTTTTTGCAACCTGACAAGCAAAGTCAATGGGGAAGCCAGATTCACTTAACTGTGGCAAGAAATGTCATAAAATGGGGGGAAAAAATCACTTAACAACTGTCTTGCTTAGCATCATAAATGTTGGGCTCAATTGTGGTCGTAAATCAAGGACTACCTTTATAGGGGATGTACAATTCAAATTTTCATCTAATATAGGGGCTGAATAAATGCTTCATTTTCATAGGATTGTGTTCATTATAGTCCGCTATTTGTATTGAGGAAAGTTTAGTTTTTATGGTACATATATGTTCAGAGAAATATTTGAAACTGAAAAAAACATGCAATCCCTTCCAAAAATGTTATAATAATCGGTTCAAGAATCACAGTGAGTCCATTTTCCTATTACTTAAATGAAAGGGAAACCAGTATATATATATATATATATTTATTTTTATTACATTTATATACCGCCCTTTCCCGAAGGACTCAGGGCGGTTTACAGGGTAATTAAAAACCAAAATACAAAAGTTAAAAACAAGTTTAAAAAAAATTAAATTTGTCCCTGTATAAATAAAACCCCAGTTAAAATAAGATTAATCCTCAGCCAGGTCCCGGCGGAATGAACTGTCGGGGGCAGTCCTCAGCTCCACTGGCAGCTGGTTCCAAAGGGCAGGCGCCCCCACTGAGAAGGCCCTATCCCTGGGTGTCGTCCACCGGCAATCTCTTACCAGTGGCACCCTGAGGAGACCCTCCCTGTGGGAGCGCACTGGACGAAGGGAACTTGATGCCGGCAGCAGGTGTTCCCTCAGATATCCCCCAAGCCATAAAACTCATGAAGTTCTGTTCAGTTTTAATACCATAGTTTATCATAGTGAATCATTATCATAGGGTAGCTCTGTTTTTTATATAATGGCTAATTGAATTACTGTTTAAAAGCATTTCAACTAATTGCACATTTTATATTTCAAACTAAATTATTTGACAATATCAAGGAATAGCTTTACAAGTTAATGAAGTTATGTACCCAGTTAGTAGGCTTACTACAGGGCTATCCTACCAATTTTGTCTATACCGTATATTATTCTTTGATGGTTTTAAATATTTGATTTATAGACTTTTTGAATCTTTCTACAAAGCTGATACTAAAAACTTACAAGGACATTCTTTAGCATCCACATAAAAGGAAGCTGTTTCTTATCTAAGAAGGGATTACTATTTTTCATCAGGAACCTGAGTCTCCTCATCCTTTCACATCTTCTCTGAAACAGTTCTCCATACCTCTATGCAAATCTATCATTTCATTATCAGCTATAACTTTTATGAACCCACTTGGTCATTTCAGATTCAACAGATGCTCCCTGCTTCTTGTAGTTGCCTGCTCTTTAGAATCTACCATATTGCATGTCTTAAGAAAGCACATAGGACTTCTTCTTGCTCTTTGGGCACCAAAAAAAAAGGATTGGAGATAACATTTCTGAGCTGCTGCCTCTGGGTAGCAACCGGGCAAAAAAGGCCCCAGATTTTAATGATTTGGTGTCAAGAATGAACACCGAAGACATAGCAAGGTTTGAGGATAGACAAGGAACATCTCAATGGATAAGGGGCCACTCCTCCTTTTCACTCACCTCTTGGTGGCAGACTCCAATTAGTACATTTTTTCCTGATGTAAATAGCAGCCGATTTAATCTGACAACACTGTTCAGATCACCATCATTGTTTTTCCCTGGTTTCTAGGGTTCCAAAGAGAAAGTTGGTCATGCGAAGCAGTTGGGAGTGTTCCTGGCACCTAGCTTTTCCAAATGATTAACGGTTCTCCATCAGTGTCCCCGAAATGCGGTGTGTGAGTTTGCTTTGGGGCTGACACTGCCTTTACCTGTCTCCATGCCCTGCTAACTTTGTGTTCAGTGGCCCGTGGTTATTAAAATTCCTGTCAGTACAGGAGTGGTTTAGCCTGCGTTCTTGTCTGTAGGCATCATGGGTTTCTCTGAACTTCTCCATTTTAGGCAACAGTGCATGTGTCTGGTTACTGACTTAGAACTGATTTAATATTCTGTGCTTCTAGCTTAATATTCTTGTCTTTGTACCTTTCACCTTATGCTCAATTATGATTTAACTCACAATGCTATTTTTTTTTGGGGGGGGAAACATTTTAATATATAAAATACTAAAGGTTCTTTTACTCAGGTGAAGCAAACTTTGGTGACAGCCATTGATGATTTTTTTCTGTAGTCAGAATATAATGAAAAAAGAAAGGGAGAATCAAAATATTTTTGCGCCTGCTTGCACACCTATGCTTTATCCAAAAGATACACTCCAAATTGATGTTTCTTCTTTGCATAAATATATTAGAGAAAGGTAGAAATCAAGGAGGCTTACTTCCACAAATATCACTCATGCTTTTATTAAAATGTTATTTTTTTTTATTTCAAGAAAAACCCAAACGAATAATTCTTTCCTGCTGAAACTAGGTAGTACTTAATTTTGGTTGTGTCATAATAATATTAATAATAATAATAATAATAATAATAATAATAATAATAATAATAATAAGAAGAAGAAGAAGAAGAAGAAGAAGAAGAAGAAGAAGAAGAAGAAGAAGAAGAAGAAGAAGAAGAAGAAGAAGAAGAAGAAGAAGAAGTTGTACGGGACCTTGGAGGTCATCTAGTCCAACCCCCTGCTCAGGCAGGAAACCCTATACCATTTCGGACAAATGGCTGTCCAGTCTCTTCTTAAAAACTTCCAGTGTTGGAGCATTCACAGCTTCTAGAGGCAGGTTGTTCCACTGATTAATTGTTCTAACTGTCAGGAAGTTTCTCCTTAGTTCTAAGTTGCTTCTCTCCTTGGTTAGTTTCCATCCATTGCTTCTTGTCCTGCCTTCAGGCGCTTTGGAGAATAGCTTGAGTCCCTCCTCTTTGTGGCAACCCCTGAGATATTGGAAGACTGCTATCATGTCCACCCTCGTCCTTCTCTTCATTAAACTAGACATACCCAATTCCAGCAGCCGTTCCTTATATGTTTTAGCCTCCAGACCTCTAATCATCTTTGTTGCTCTTCTCTGTACTCTTTCTAGAGTCTCAACATCTTTTCATGGTTCACAACTTTTAAATGGCACGTTGTTTAAGTTCACAAGATGAAAACTAAGATTTTTGTTTGTTTTGTTTAAAAAAGTTTTTGTTTGTCACAGGAGAAAGAATGAGGAAGTGGCTAGACAAAACTTTGTAAGGCACAAGTTCTTTTCTGAAGGAGCTTGCTTGCTCTGTTAGTAGCCAATGTCTTCTCTGAGAAGATTGAGATTTTTCCTTTCTGTTCCATCATGAATGGGGATGTAGAAAGTGACAAAAATGAGCTTCTGGTATAATTAGGCCTGCCATAGAAAAGAGATGTAGAAAAGGACAATTGTCTCTTCACACATATGTACATATTGTTTTGATTTGATTTTTAGGGAAAAGGTGATGTTATATAGTATTTATGACAGTGCAGTAGGAATTCACAGCATCCCAACCTGAAACCAGCTGGAACTTAAGACTGAACAAGACATCATAAGATGAGATCTTTGAACTGTATAAAAGGAATATTCATATTACCTCAGTGATCAGTCTCCAGTTGCATTTTCTCAATCGTTGTAAATTAGAATATGTAATTCTAGTATGAATTAATACATCAGGGCAATTGTAGGATGTTAGGGGAAATTGTGATTCCATTTGCCAGTGAAATGAGAACACATGATACCAAGTGCAGAGAAAACGTCTTCCTGCAGTATACCCAGAATGATCTCTCATATTGTGAGAGATGTGAGAAAGAGATCCTTCATTCTGGATAATGGCTAAAGAGGCACATCCTCATTCATACGTACATACCTATCACTCTCCTCAGGGTAATATGAGACAATAATACAGGATATCCAACTATTTGAAGTAAAATGTTTTCAAGCCCATATCATACTGGGAACTCCATGTAGTGTTTATGAAATCAATTACTTCTTCTGTTGGATGTGATTTATACTGTCGCATTCTGAAGTTCATTAAAATGTTGAATTATTTAAAATTCACATCTTATGGCTCATTATAATCTGCCCTTCAGGTACACCACTGGCTGCTTTCAAGTGTATGTAATTGAGATTCAGTTAAGGGAGACTGTGGACATCTGCCTGATCAGTAGTTGCGTGAAAAGGCAACTTCCTAATGAATATGCACTCCAAGGACCAAGTCCAGTGGAACAAAAATAATGTTGCTCTTCAAATTCCATTAGTGATTCTTGGGGTACTTAAAAGTAAATTCTCCTTAGGAATTTTTTTAAGTGATTTGCAGTGTTGAGTATTCCAGCTCTTGAGTCGGTCTGTCTTTACAGGATTACTATGTTTATTTTTACCGAGTTTGCTCTGTGAAATAAAAGGCTATCCCATTCTTATTGGGTGTATAACTTGTTGCTTAAAAAGACATTCGTCTGCCAACTGAGTCTTCAACAAACCCCTTAGATTTGGCCTTCCCAAATAAGCAGCAAAAGTAGAACATTTGACAAGTCCTTTCTGTACATCATGTATGGATATTGGGTTTCATCTGATCTGACATGTGCTGAGCTCAGCTAAGCAGGACTGACTTGTTTCAGGAAATAAAGCAGGTTTGGACTGAGGTACATGCACTTACTCAGTTTACTCCCCTGATTTCTACCCCCTCTTCTTTCATTCTCAGGTTGATGCTGCTGGCACAGGCTCTCCAGCGGAAGATTCAAAAGAAGTGATTGTGCCACCTGACCAAGTAGATAGGAGCAATACTGTAACCAGCACTCTTACCGTGCAGGAATATTTTGCCATGTGCATGACAAAACTGAAGAAAACTCAACATTGCATCACACCAGAGTCAGCTAATTCTCCTCTAGTGATGGCTGAGAAGTTGGAGAGTCTGGAATCCCAGACAAAGAAGAAAAAAAGACACAAACATGCACAGGATGAGGCTGGAGAACCAAAAATTATCTGCACTGGGATACTAGGTTCAAGCAAAGATGAAGTGGACACCCAAAAGAAGAAAAAGAAAAAGAAATCTAAGCATCGGGAAACTAGCAGTGGTCTTATTTATAATGAATCTCAAAGTGGTTCTCAAAAGGCAGGACAATGTTCCTTTGAAATATCTAAGGATGATAATGATTTAGGAGAGCAAAAATCAAAGAGAAGGAAAAAGAGCAAAAAAAAAGTAGACTGGGATGTAACTGAAGATGTTGAATGAATAAAGCTGAAGAAGAAATATTCCAGCTAATATAAATCTGCATGTTTAACTTCAGTGAAATATACTTAGATTTCCACATTTACCCAAATAAACATACAATATTTTATAAATCAGACATGGTCCTTATTTGTTTAGTTATTTCAGCTCCATAAGCATACAACATTAAAAAAAACAGTAAAGGTAATAGAAAAATTATGTGTATCAAGAAGAGGAAATGTTCAAATTAATTTTAAAAACCCACCCCATAAAAGAATTGCCATCCACCTTAACCAAGAAGTGGGGGAAAAGACTAGTTTTCCACAATCATAGTGGGGACCATATGAATATTTGTTGTCTTTGTTTCCCCCCCCCATACTATTCCCTCCTTTTGGAAGATTCATTGCAATTCATTGAGAGGTGTTGGTTGGAAATTCTTTCAGGAAATCCTGAATCTTCTCATGATCTGCTCTAGTTGCTGTATTTCTATGGACATTCATGTTCATAAATCCTATGGCAGAGATTTTTGGGGGGAAATGGAGAAGATGTAGTAGTTAATTCATGGCTTGTAATATCCATATATCATGTTTTCTTGACACACTTCAAAAGAACATGGTATAGTTTGTTTATTTAAATAATTTATATGATTTCTCAACTCTGTGTAACACTGGGTGGTATATAAAGGGAAATTAAATCAGCAATATATGACAAGCATTTATGATTTTTTTCCAGAATAAATAGTGGATCATTGCCTGTTAATCCTTTTTGACCTGAATTACTAACTCATTGTTGGCTATGTTATTGCCTGTGGATTTCTTTTTTCTTTATAGTATTCCAAAGGAAAAAATAAGGGATAAAAAGTGTTATTAAATGAAATTGATAAGTATACACAAATGTAGATACGCTATTTTTTCCTGCTCTTTTTCTGCTTCAGTTGGTCTCTTTTTAGATCACCAACATAAACAAATACAAAGTATAATAATTTTAACAAAGAGAGGTCCAATCCTAAGTAGAAAATAAAGTACCAGGCCAACAAAATAAACAAATTCAGTATGAATAGGAGGGTTATAAACTTGCTGCTTCTTTTGGAAAAGATTGGGAGATCATCTTTTGTATGTCAGGTACAGTATGCTTTATTCTGCTCTGATTTATAATAACTTCAGATCTTTTCTTTCCCCCAATTTAGTCCCAAGCTTATTTGATGTAGCTTTCTTTCAAAAATGTAAATTAGATATCCAGTCTTGCATAACAGAAGATCTTCCATATTTCTTAGAACAAAACAACTTTTACAAGGGGAGAACTTACATAGCAGCCAATAAAGTTCAAGCTCCCCAGCCCAAAGAGTTTACGGAGGTACATACCTTAGTTTCTTATTTTGCTTCTAGATTCTCCCTCTCTGACTGCTACATCAGGTTATGAGCAAAGGCCATATAGTAATAACAACCTAATATGAACCAAGAGCTGTGATTCCTAAAAGATTAGCAGATCCGGCCTTTCTCAATGAGATAACCTAAAACTGGCTTAGACTACATTTTCTGCTTTTTTGTACCTTACCTATGTGGCCAGGTGCCAGAAGCTTTTTTATACTTCATTACAATTATTTCTGTATCCAAACTAACAGTTTATTTCTCTGAAAGGAGATTAATATGAGTGAGCAGAGGTCTGAGGCTCTAAGTGAATAAATCTTAATCTATTTAATAGGCAGCTGAGAAAAATCTATGGAAATTATTTTCATCTAATGTACCTCATACTCTACTGCAGGGGTCTTCAAACTTGGCTGGCTGGCTGAAGAATTCTGGGAGTTGAAGTCCACAGGTCATAAAAGGGCCAAGGTTGAAGACCCCTGCTCTACTGGCACAATCTTTGAACAGAACTCGTTCCTGAGGCCTTCCTGACAATTAGAAGTGGAATCAGTGGAACAACTTTCCTCCAGAAGTTGTGGATGCTCCAACACTGGAAGTTTTTAAGAAGAGATTGGACAACAGTTTGAAATGATATAGGGTTTCCTGCTTGAACAGGGAGATTGAACTACTAGAAGACCTCTAAAGTCTCTTCCAAGTCTAGTATTCTGTTATTCATTTGCCTCAGCAGGTGGCAAAATCTCGCTAAACTTGATTCTTCTAGTGCAGGGGTGGGGCACCTTGGCTCTTTTATAACTTGTTGGACTTCAGGAATTCTGGGAGTTGAAGTCCATAAGTCATAAAAGACCCAAGGTTCCCCACCTATTCTAGTGTTTCTTAAAGATACATGGTATAACTTAAAGATACATGGATTCAGCTCCCAGAATTATTCAGCCAGCATGAGGAATGAAGTCCACATATCTTCCACACAGTTTCCAAGGTTGAGAAGGTCTGGATAGTTCTTGGATGGAACATTCCTTTGAAAGACTAGTGCTATGGGGTAGACCAGGGAGGGTCAACAACCACTTGTATAATATTCCAAGACATAGGCCGATGTTTCTGTGTAAGTCACTGGCACTCAAGCTGAAATTCAGGGTAACTATTTTACTTTTCTTTCCAATTTTTTTTTTTTAAAATAAATTACTGCACTTCATTTCTTGAACTTCATGGCTGAAACTCTCTCTCTCCTCCTTCCTGTCTGTGCGTCTATACAGTGCACTCCTAGTAAACAGTATAAAATCCTATGAACATTTAACATTACTCTACCACCCCCACCCCCATTCAATGTAATGTCCGAGTAAGGAAATATAAGACCTGTAAACATTGCAGCTTTTGTACTTATTGGTCACAGCAGAGTCATCAACAAGGAAGAAGGGGGAAGCACCTGGCCTTACATTTAAGTTTAGCATAATTAAGCCTTTTAGGCTAAAAATCAGAGCTGGCCACTGGTCAAAGGAGTTTTAATTGATGGAAACAAACACTAATTTTAGTACCAAGCTCTCAACCTTTAATGGTCTTCAAAGAAGTTGAGAGAGCTGTTTATGTGACTAAATCATCCAAAAGTTATTTCTAATTAAAGGAAATAGTTGTTTTTTAGATTTGAATTTCTTGGTTATAACAGAGGCTTGAAGTTGCCAAAGTAAACAGTTAATGCCCTCCTCAATCTCAGCATGCCCTATCAACCAGTTGGAGATTGCAGCCCTAACCATCATAAGCAGCAGCAAACATAAATGTCCAGTTTGGGGGCAAATGTAAATATCTTAAGATCTACACTGGACTTCTGTGGTTGGCAACCAACTTCCAGTGAAGAGCAGGACACGAATACACCAGCATTCTCCTGACCTGTGCCAGTTTCTCTCCCAAAGAAATCTAAACTTAGAAGAGGGGAATGGAGAGGGAAGGTTTACTGAACTTTCTGATTTGAAAGAGAACATTAGTGAATCAAATACTGTACTTATCATCATAACCTATGACAATTTGATCCTACACGTTAAATGAGAACGATAGGAAAAGCTTCTGCCAAGACAGTAGCAGTCAACAGAAACCACTCTACATTCTTTGCATGTTATCTGTCAATGACGCCAGAACTAAAAAGGACTGAACAAATAATATGAGCTGCATTCACCCAATATGTTTAACCTATTATAAAATTTATCCATTTTGAGGGTTTGCAAGAAGTATGGAACTACCTCTCCTTAGAGCGGCCCAAATGATTTATATATTTATATGTGTATATATATTTATATATTTATTTTTATTTAATTATTAAATATTGCTAAGCACATTGATTTGTGCTCAATTTGTCCAATAAAGCCAAATCATTTTAAGATAGATTTTAACATCTCTCACTAATAGCAATAGCCCACACCAACAAGGTTTAGGTTTAGGTTTTATTAAATTTTTATACCGCCCTTCTCCCGAAGGACTCAGGGCGGTGAACAGGGCATATCATAAAACTACAAAAATACAAAAGTTAAAAAAGAATTAAATTATTGCCCAAAGTAAAAACAATAAAATATATATATATAAATATTAAAACCCTAAGTAACTCCCCATCAGGCCAGGCCAGCTTGTTCAAATAAATGGGTCTTTAACCCGCGCCGGAAGGAGCGGAGATCCGGTGCCATCCGGAGCTCAACCGGCAGTTGATTCCACAGAGCCGGGGCGCCCACAGAGAAGGCCCTCCCCCTGGGGGCCACCAGCCAACATTCTCTGTGTGCATCTTGAATTATATTGTGTTATTACAATAATTTGCTTCAGTTTGGAAAGAATATTTGACATGTAAAACATACAGAGTTTTATGTTTAAACTTGATACTTAAACTGTATTTGGGAAAGAATCATGTCTCGGGGTCATTCCTTGCAATTGTCTGGAAGGACTTCAAAAGATTTCTATGGCGCTATGTCAGAAGGTCGCAAAAGGTAATCACGTGACCCTGTGACACTGGAGCCGCCATAAATATGAATCACTTGCCAAGCATTGAATTTTGAACATGTGACCATGGGGATGCTGCACCAGTTGTATGTGTGAAAAAAGGTCATAAGTCACTTGAAGTGAGCAAGTTACAGGTAGTCCTCGACTTGCAACAGTTCATTTAGTGACCGTTCAAAGTTACAACAGCACTGAAAAAAGTGACTTATGACCTTTTTTCACACATACAACTGGTGCAGCATCCCCATGGTCACATGTTCAAAATTCAATGCTTGGCAAGTGATTCATATTTATGGCGGCTCCAGTGTCACAGGGTCACGTGATTACCTTTTGCGACCTTCTGACAAGCAAAGTCAATAGGGAAGCCAGATTCATTTAACAACGGTGTTACTAACTTAACAAATACAACGATCCACTTAACAACTATGGCAAGAAAAGTCGTAACATGGGACAAACCCACTTAACAAATGTTTCACTTAGCAACATAAATTTTGGGCTCAATTGTGGTTGTGACTTGAGAACTACCTGTGTTTAGCTTCATGTATTCCTAAAGGGAGAGTCTTGTAGATGGATACATTTATATCAATGTGACATTCTATTGACAGGAATATTGATTGATTGATTGATTGATTGAACTTATATACCGCCCTTCTCCCGTAGGACCCAGGGCGGTTCACAAGGCAATTAAAACAATATTACAATACAAAAGTTAATAACAATTAAAATAGATTAAATTATCCTTGATTGAAAATCTAAAACCCCTATAACTCTGATTAAAAAAAATATACAATCCAAAGAAATAACAGGGAGGAAGGGGAGGACTGTATTTCCCATCTCCTATTTTTATTTTGTTTTCATAAATAAACTCAACATTTTTGCAACATGCGTAACTAGATAACTACCTAATGCTTTTTTTCATACAGTATGCTATATTTGGGTGGTGTTGGACTTAGTTCAATTTCTTGTGGCTTGCATGTTGTGTAAATCCACTCGGGTTAATTTAAGGAACAGCTTACCAGCTCTGAGCTGCAGAAATCTGGATGGCAACAGGATGACAGCAAAGAGAGTTTTCGAACCCTAACCCAGCCCTATTTTATTTGTCAATGTATTCTGTAAACCCAGAAAATGGATTCAGTTAGCAATCTAGGTGAGTAGGTGCACAGTCATATGGGCAAGCTCACCTGGAATAAGAATGAATAAGCTAAGAGAAAGTGACAGATTTTTTTTTTTTTTGTATATATGCCTTTCTCAGATCTGGGAGCTGAGACATGTTGCCGAACCGGAGAAATTTAGTGATTCTGGTGTAGGTGGAAACAGAGCAAACACCAGGATTTTGCGGTATTTCCTTCAGGGTTTGGGTTCTGTAGTTCCTTCTGCCCATCCTTCCTGGTTGGCTACATCACCATTATCAACCCTGTGTCAGGGGTCTTCAAACTTGGCCCTTTTATGACTTGTGGACTTCAACTCCCAGAATTCCTCAGCCAGCAAAGCTGGCTGAGGAATTCTGGGAGTTGAAGTCCACAAGTCATAAAAGGGCCAAGTTTGAAGACCCCCTGATCAACACCTTAAGACAAGAGCATGTGTGGTTCTTTCTAATGAAGGGATGCGGTAGGTGTGAGTATCTGGGGATGGGTAACAGCCCCCTGGGATTCACTTCTATTAAAAGAGAGGCCTCGCTCTTTATAGGAGCCTTGGTGGAGCAGTGGGCTAATGCCTCCTTAAGTAACACCAGCTGCCTATAATTAGTGCAGGTTCGCATCCCACCAGGCTCAAGGTTGACTCAGCCTTCCATCCTTCCGAGGTAGGTAAAATGAGGACCCAGATTGTTGGGGGCAATAAGCTGACTTTGTAATAATGCCACTGGGGGTGTGTGTGTGAAAGCCCTAATAATAATAATAATAATAATAATAATAATAATAATAATAATAATAATAATAATAATAATAATAATAATAATAATAATAATAATAATAATAATAATAATAATAATAATAATATAGAATGAAGGCTATATAATAGAATGAAGGCTACTGCTAAGCTTGTAAGCCGCCCTGAGTCTTCGCAGAAGGGCGGGATATAAATGGAATTAAAATAAAATAAAAATAAAAATAGCTGGAGGGCGCCAAGCTGCAAGGTGGGGGAGTGGGAAGGAAGGTTGCTACCGGGCGTGCCAACTGCCCGGGGACGGTGTCGCCCGGCGTCTATCGCGGCTCGTAAGACGAGCCTTAGCCTTCGAAAGCAGGCAGCACTCGGCGCTCGCTCAGAGGCACCGTTTTCCCGCTTACACCCGTACTCGGGAGCGAAGGGAAGGCTGCCCGCTCGCTCTGCCCGCGTCTCTCTTTCGCCTTCCCGCGACCTGCGCCTCACCCTCCGGCAAAGAGGCGAGGGAGGGAGGGACGGACGGACGGAGGGCGCGCTCGAGGCGGGGCCGGCCGCTTCCCAGACGGCCCCGGAGGAAGCTCATCGGAGCTCATAAATAGAGCGAGGCCTCGGGAAAGGCGCTCGCTGGGGCCGGCGGGGCGGGTCGGCGCGTGGTCGGCGAGAGGGGCGCCGCCGGCTGGAGTCCCGCGTGCCTCGACGGCATGGCTTCGCTGCTGGGTTCCTTCGCGTGGGCGGAGAGGCTGGACTGCTCGGCTCTGGAGTTGCCCGACGGGGGCAGCGGCACCTCAGCCACCGCGGTGTCCCGGACCGAGAAGGGCAACCCCGAAAGCCGCATCCGACGCCCCATGAACGCTTTCATGGTGTGGGCCAAGGACGAGAGGAAGCGCCTGGCCGTCCAGAACCCGGACCTGCACAACGCCGAGCTGAGCAAGATGCTGGGTGAGCTGAGCCCGCCGGAGGGAGCGGAGCGGGACTTCGGCGCCTTTCGCGCCCCTCCTGCTTTCGAAGTCGCTCGCTGTTGCCGAGCCCCGAATGACCTCGGCCGGGATGTTTCGGTTTGCCTGTTGGCCAGTGAAAAAAAAAACCAAATTACGGCTAGAGCCAAACCCTTCTACCTCCTCCGTACATTTGGGGAGCGGTGCGGCGCCTACAATTCTTCTCCTGCAAGTTACTGGGTGAAATCTGCTGCATTTCGCTCTGGTGTTGGGAAGAGATTTAAGAGGGAAGAAATGTCATGTCTAAAGAAAGCGTAACCTTAGAATTATTCGTCTCTAGTTGGGTTGCAACCCAACAGGTTTCCCACCCACCCCCGTCGGTTCTCTTCTCGGAGAATTGGATCTAGGCTATTTAAACTTAAAGCGCCCTTAGCTGAAATTCTCTTAGGTAATTATTTGCAGCCGAAAAAAATCTGAAGCAGTGACTCTTGTAAAAAAAAGTGCCTTTGAAAATTAGGTTTTTCTGTTCATTGCTTCTTGAGGATGTATTTGGGTAGCTAAATTTAAAAGGTGCTAACTTTTCTAAACTAATGTCATGGTTCATATTATTGCTGCCATTGGTATTAAGTATTTGAATTACCACAAAGCAAATCAGTTCGAAAACGTATTGCAAATCTGATGAATTACTGAAGTGCAAATTTAAAAAATATTTCCTCCGTATGTTCAAGATCACTTGGGATAGTGCTAAGAATTTTGAAAAGTTTTCTAATGTGGTAGTAAAGAAAGTAAGGATCATATAAGTTTTGCAGGCAAATACAGAGAAATGTATTTTCTTTTATCTATTTTTAAATCCTACATTGCAGCTATTTTTTTCCAGAAGTTTTAAGATATAATTTGATTATATGTATTTTTAAAATCAAATATTATCAAATCAAATCAAATTATATTTTAACCTTTTGATTTGGATGCCTTATTTGTTATACTAATAACACTCCGCTAATCTGTAAAAAAATAATGAAAATAAATAATGGGAATCTTTATATTCTTTTAAATCTTTGTGGAGTGCATCTCAAAATATTTGTTATTGAGTTAGGCAGCACTTTTTAATTTTTAATCTTGCAAGCAGCGTCAAAGGCATCAAAATTGAAAGTGCAAAAATATTCTGGTAAAAAAAAATCAGTAAGGATAAAATTATTTTTCCAAACCAACACAAAGTTACCAAATATAATTTGTTAATCCCAAAGCAATTCAGTAACATCCTGGAACTGATTTAAATTTAGGGAGCAGGGATTTCTATCATTACGTGAATACTCTTATTTCAACACCCATTTATAATGCTTTCTAAACTACAATGTCATGCCCATTTGCCAAGGAATACACCTCACTAAATTCAGTAAGTCAACTTGCTGATCAGACTTTCAGTAATGGCATTCTCTGGGATGCTACATATTGTAGGAATAACCTCTCTGAATTCACTAAGACTTTCTCTGCAATAGGAATGTAGCAATAGAGCGCTGCATCTCCTGGCATTTCTAAAAGCTGTATGGCTCATTCAAAATCCCTTCATCCTTTTAAATGGTGATTTTACAGCAATTTCTAAAGGGGTATCACCATCTTATGTATGTGCTACCTGAACTTAACCATCTTCACTTGGAAAGAAACCTAATTAATACTGACAGGATTGATTTTCAAGTTAATATGAGTATGTACAGTGTGACATGGTGGCGGTGCTGAGTGCTTGGGGGACTTCTAAATTTTAAAATATTTTTGTATTGCAAAATATTGCAAAGGTTATTTCTCCATGTTAAGTGAGACACATATTTTCCCCAGTGTTGGAAGGTTAATTTTAATCAGATGTCTATCTTGTATGTCATTTTTCTCTCTGTGTGAAAAAGTCTTTCCTCTGGATAGGTGTTCAATTCCTGTACAGCTTTAGTTGTGTAGTTTTGCCTTTTCTTGTTGACATATTTTTTTCAAGGCAATAACCTGGAAATATAAACAGCACAGCATTGCAAAAGTGGGCACAATAGACATCTACAAAAAGGATCACTCTGGGTTGGAGATTTCAGTGCCATTCTGAAAGCCGCCCAGAGTCTCCTCGTGGTGAGATGGGTAGCAAATAAATTTAATAAATAAATAATAAATTCCTAATATTTCCCAAAGTAAAATTTTTTGTTTTATTCCCCACAGCTGCTGAATATCATAAACATTCATATAATTCTCCAAAGTGACCCCAATATTTTTTCTTTGTAATCATCGACTTTTCCATTTGTATTAATCTATAATACAGCATTATGAAGCTTTGCTTTGATTTGATATGCAACATTTTATAATTAATACCATTGAATCATATTTCCACAGTCCGCCTATTTCCTACTGGAGTTCTTGAAATTTGCTGCGGGTCCTATCCTAAAGAAATTGGACATGGATTGTAAATTTGTGTTCCACATATGATGAAGTTCATATGTAGTAGTATATAACAAAGTCTACATCTAAAGAAAATAACTTTAATAAGAATATCATAGAATGTTGAGTTTTTTCTCAGCTAAAATAAATAAGTTATAGCCAGAGAAACTGCACTGAGGATAATTGATACATACCAGTCTTATCTTCATAAATTACCTAATTTGCATCCTTGAGTAGCAGATTCAAGATGAGTTAAATGTGTTAATATGTAACAGCAAAGAAGAGATAAAGTGCTGGGTTTTTACTTTTTTTCCTGATTTTTTTTCCTCTCCCCAGGATCCGAGCAATTGTGAATAGTTGCTTTTGCCACATGAATGGCTAAGACTATTATATTTGGAACTGGTCAACAAAATGTAAAACTTAATTTTGCAATGAGTGCTCTCCAAACACTTATATTATATTTGAAATATAATCTCATGAGATGTTAGCAATCTCACATATAATGGACGTTAATTTTTCCAAGTTGAAAGTGTACACCACCTCTATCTTAAAAGAACCATTTGAGAATATGGATGACTTAAGCAACAAAAACTATCATTCAGTGTTAAGAGAGGAAAAAGTCTCTTTGTGGTTTTACATGCCACAAGTACTTTAACAATACCATGTTATAAATTCCCATTCAGAATCAAACCCTGTTTTATTCAGCTGGGCATTTTCCCAAATGAGCATTAATAAAACTTCAGTCTAACAAACTAGAAGCAAAATAGCTTTAGTTTCCAAAGCAGGGTGCACTTTTTTTTCCTTGCAAATTAAATTGGCTTTTATTGGCAAATTAACATGTATTTTGTTGGTGTTCCATGTTGACTTGTGGGGACAGGGAACAATTCAGATTCAGACTGATTGACAACTCCTTTACATTTTTGTTATTGCAAAATATTTATATTACTATTTTAACCTTCAGTTTCACGAAAGTATCGAAGGGAAGCCTTGGAAATGAAACTCCCAATTAATTTTTGATAATGTATCTACTTTGTCACCACAGTTTTTTGATACAACTTTTATATCATACTACAATTTTTTCATTTTAAAGTTTCATTGCCTATATTTAGCTCATAATTCCTTTGCTTTGAAGGGCTTTGCTCAATGCGCTAAACACTTTGGTTGCTAGGAATATCTGGTGTTAAATGTGAACTATACTTTCAAAGTTAAATTTCGTTTTGGTAAACAAAAACATATGAAAATGTCCAAAATATATATTGGAATTTGGTGGTACTTTTTAACATTCTGGAAACAAAAAATTCCTCATATTTCTTGAGATTCTTACATGCCAGTAGGACACCAGTGTTTATTTTCTATATTTTATTTTTCATACAATTATTCTGTCCTCAAGTGAAGATAAAGAATTATATTAGAAACATGCTACTTCTCTCATAAAAGATTTAAACTTTTTATCAAAAAATTGTATTGTCTTACTTTATTTTTCAAAGTTTGCAAGGAATGTCTCATCCTCTTTTTCCCAAGCTTGAAGCCCTCCAGATGTGTAGGGACGCCCCATAACTCTTAGTTAAGGCAGTGGAGTCTGGATAATTCTTTGTGCTGAAGTTCACACATCAGGGAAGATGTCTAGATTTGGGAAAGCTGGCCCAATGCAGTCGACGAACAGGCAGCTTCCATGCATAGAAGAGAAAAGACATCTAGAGTGTCATTGACTAAAGAAATTCCTTAGCCTTAAATTTGGTGATGGCCAGTAGTTTTGGTAACTTTTTGAAAAAAGGGATAGATAGTTATGGTGGGATAGGTTTTTTTAGGGTTATTGCTGTTAATAGCAAAATAGAGCATCCATCTTTAGAAGCAAGACATGTGCATATTCTGAGCGGTGAGGGTATCCTGCACAGTGACCTTTTATTTTGTGTTCTGATTTCCCTGAAGCATTAGATTAGCCTCTGCGGAATGTAAGTCTGCTGAGATGATTTTGCAGTCCAATAGGGTTTTCATATGGTTTCAGGGTCCCATGAGCTGGTATTTTTTATTATTTACGACACAAATTCCATATGCAGAATGTACAGTTTTTGCTTTTATTTCTGCAACAGTCCTATGAAATTGGGTTTCTGCAGGAAGTAAAACCTGGTCATGGCTAATACTTGATTTTTTAAATAAGAAGTGACAATCTGTAACCTGCTGGGTTCCATACAGTCCTTTCTGATCATAACTTCAGAAAACAAAGTGCACTTTACTTCCCCACACTTGAGCTAGAAAACAGAGTAAAACTATCATACCTAAAATAAGTTTTTCATGGTTGTGATCCACAAATAACTTAACTATGCTATAATGTCTAAAAAAATGAATTGGATACAAAAATCAATCAGGACAGTAAAAATTGAGCAGAATAACTACAAATGAATAAATCCAACAAGTAATGTTTGTAAAATTTAAAAGTCTAGGTTTTAAAGAACAAGCCAGTGCCAGACAAGGTAACTCTGTCTCGTGCTAAGTGCATTCATTGTCTTGAACATTTCTCATTTAAGAGCTGCTGTTCAGAAGGCCCCTCTCTGTAAACTGCTCATTTATTTTGGAGAGGAGAAAAAGACCTCTGGCAGTGATTTTATTCTTTGGGCAATCTTATATAAAATGAATCTGGACTCTTAGATCAAGGAAGACCATGCCTACCATTCTGTTTATGGGAAAAAAATGGCTGTCTCACCAAGAAACATTGGAAGAGTTTCTCACTTGACCCAACACTTTCCATGGGTCTTGCAAGACAAATGTCAAATGCAAAGTCACATGCATCACTTTTGCCATCTCAAGGGGGAAGAAGGTGGGCCTGTATGAAACACATGAGGAAATAAGAGCAAGCCTCAATTTGATATGGTGCAGTGGAGAGTACTTTTATGCAATCCTTATTTCCTGTTTGTTTGTTTATTTTTAAAAATTAAATCTATTAGCCACCCAACTCCAAAGGAGCCTGCATGAATTTGCACAGGGAACAATTCTTCTACCATTTCCCAAGAGTCAAAATATTAGGATTTGCTATATGTACGGCACTTTGCAGAACAACAAAAGATGTTGTTTTTGTTATTGAATACATGTTCCTGTGTGTGAATTGAAATAATATGAAGAGCAGCAAATAGATGTCAGTTTAATTCACCAACGGATGGGAAGGGCCTTAATTCATCCTTCACAATATAAAAAGGGAAATTTCTCTTTTTCCTTACAGGCAAGTCCTGGAAGTCTTTAACCCCATCTCAGAAAAGGCCTTATGTTGAAGAGGCAGAAAGGCTGAGGGTTCAACACATGCAAGACTACCCCAACTACAAATATCGGCCCAGAAGAAAGAAGCAGGTCAAGCGGATCTGCAAGCGGGTGGAGCCAGGCTTCCTGCTGGGTAGCCTCTCCAGGGACCAGGACCACATGCCTGAGAAAAGAGTGTGCAGCCGACCAGTGTGTGAGAAGGATGAATACTCAGCTGCCTCAGTAATGCCAAACATTA
Organism: Vipera ursinii; assembly: GCF_947247035.1. Taxonomy (NCBI): domain Eukaryota; kingdom Metazoa; phylum Chordata; class Lepidosauria; order Squamata; family Viperidae; genus Vipera; species Vipera ursinii. The sequence continues at coordinate 330,915,231 of NC_139512.1, forward strand.
GAAGATACCAGGAGGTCCAAAGCACTAACACAGGTACTCCGATGGACACTTATCCATATGGGCTGCCTACTCCTCCTGAGATGTCACCCTTGGATGTGATAGATCCTGAGCAGAGTTTCTTCTCCTCCCCTTGTCCTGAAGACCCACGCCATCCCCATATGTCTGGAGACACCTACTCATTAGAATATGCCACCAGCCCTCTCCAGTGCAATCACTCTCTGGGTCAGATGCCAGTCTCTCAGTCAGCCTCCTCTATGCACTCTGCTTCTTCCAGTTGCCCAGCACCTCCCACAGGAAATTATTATTCCCCAGCTTTCCCTCCTAATCTCCAAGTCCCCAGCCTCCACAACCATCTTGGCCAGCTCTCACCTCCTCCGGAGCATCAGAACTTTGATAGCCTGGATCAACTGAGCCAAGCCGACCTTCTAGAGGAGATGGACCGCAATGAGTTTGATCAGTATCTCAGTGCCCCTGGACATCCAGAGCCTAGTGGGCTCACCATCAATGGACATGTCCAGGTCTCTCAGACAGCAAGCAGCTCACATTCCTCAGAGACCAGCCTAATTTCTGTCCTTGCAGATGCAACAGCTACTTATTACAACAATTACAGCATTTCTTAGGTCAGAGAAGTGAGATTTGTGCTATGGACCAGTTTGCTGGACAGAGGGTTTCCATTTCTCAGGGTTTCCTGCTCTGAACTGAAATAACTTTGGGGTTCTCTTTTTAGATAATTACTCCAGTTTGCCAACATTTTTTGTACCCAGTCTAACTACTGAGCATCTGTCTTCAGAAGTGTCTTTGTATCCCAGTTAAAAGGATACATCTTCAGTGATGCATCAAGGCACCTTAATATGTTGACTTAAGATTAAAGAATCCTTGTTCTTTCATCAAACTGATGGGCCCAGCTGGTATTAGCATAATAATTTCAAATCTGGTCTACTTCCAGAGGAATGACATCAGGAAGAATACATGAACACTTATGGAGTCTTTCAACCAAAGATGCCCTTGAATGCATTTCCTAGAGAAACCACTGCTAAGCAAACTCGGATGTTTAACGGCTTCTCAAGTGTTTTTGCTCTTTGCACAATTCCCATTTGTTCCCATGGGCTTGCACAGGATTTTTTTCCTTGCCAAAGCTGAAACAGCATATGTAACAATGTGAAAAGTGCTCCCATAGAAGCATCATTATCCTTGGTGATTGGGCCAAACAAATATCTTTGGCCAAACAAATTTTTATCTTAAAATTAGTAAACTAGGTCTAAATAATCAAATGAATATATAGCTCTTTAAAACTGTTGTCCCTCCCCTATCAACTCTTACAGCTTCCAAATTCTACAAGGGCCTCATGCTGCAAACCACCTAGGTCATATCATCTCTTTTCAGTTTGGCACATTTTGACAAACTGAGCATTGGCTATAGCAGTAAGGCAAAATGGGTCAAAACAAGGTGGGATTTCATCATAATCAGTGGTAAATGTGGCTATGTAATCTCATCACAAATTATAGGTCAGAAGAATTGCATGTAGCTTTGAACAGTTTGCTAAGTCTCATTGTAGCAGCCACAATTCAGCTGTTGCCCTTTGCTTCTTTCAGGATCTTCTCTTTTCTCCTTGTCTGTGGAAGAGGTTGGTACAGTGTTGTATGTTTGGGCACAACCAAGATAGAAGCATCAGGTGCAAATATGAGCATTTGAGAATGCATTTCAAGTGTCAAAATAAGTGAAGTTTATCTTAATAATTTTAGCAATAGGTATGCAAATCATTTCAAGATCAGAACTGAACATTTCAGGGTGAGGATGGCTCACTTGTTTTATATACCTTTAATTCTAATCTAAATAGATCAGGGAATTTGGAGTGGGGGAAAATAGGAGTCAAACATCTTCCATAACAAGTTGCTTTCCAGATGGAAGCATCTTCCATAACAAGTAGCTGACAGCCATCATCACCCAAGCTGGTTACCTATGAGGGCTAATAGTCTTAACATATTTGTAATTGTGCTTTAGACTCCCTATGATTTAAACTGTCAACAAAGAATGTCAAGATGGGTAACTTAGATTAAGATAATTATTAAAAACTCATTTCTTGATAACCCTGCCCACATCTACTTCATCCCCTCCAAGAAGCTACTTTTGAGTTTAAAAATCTGTCAGCCAGCTTCATCTATACTGCTGGCAAAAGATTGGGGAGAGTTTTGTAGAAAAGGATTTGTATTAGTAATGCTCCATTTTTATCAAAACATCCTTGAAAAAAATATACCTTTGTGTTTAAAAGTAAACATTATCCTCCTTTCTGTGTCTTATTTTGCCTGGAATAGCATTGTATATGTGTATGTTTTACAGATTATTCCCTTCCTCACCATTCATTTTTATTGTTAGAACTTCCTTATATTGATGGAAATCAACTGTTTCTTTGTTAATCAGTTATTTAACAGTTTAATGTTAATGTAATGATTAATTAGCTAGTTTATATCATTCTGCATTTCTAATTTTGTTCCTCAAATGTGTGGTTTAATCTACAAATAATGTTTTTATATATATCAAAGAATAAATGAATTAAACATGAATTGTTAAAATAATTATTTTGTGTGTTACTCTGTGTGCTTGAGAATTTCAGCTGAATATTGTATTTAAATATTTTATGCAAGGATGGTCAATCTGTTTAGATACATGGAGGCAATAGTATAAGGGAGGAACTATTTTCACCCAGATTTCAATATCTTTTATTAAAGTTAATTTGTCTGATAACTTTATATCTAGTTCACTGGATTTATAGTCTGCAATTTACTTTGTAAACTTTACAAAGTACAACTCAAATGAATCTGGTGTCAGGTATAAGATATACAACACCTGGAATTTCAGTATACTTGAAGCATGATGCATAGAACAAGGCAGATTTTTTTTGTTTTCATAAAGGGATAGATTTGGAAAATGGCTGCTTGGGGATTGGGGTTTAGTTTGGTCATACTCTTTAAGTGATCCTAAATAAACATCAGGGATGTTTTCCCCTAAATTCAGCATTTCAATCTTAAGACTAGAGGCAGCTCTTCATTTAAAAAATTAATGCTTCAGAGAATTCAATGTCTCCAAGTTCTCACCCAAATGCTAGAAAAACAGAGAGTTACTGTCAGCCCTATAAGAAGGCTCAGACTAAGAAACCAGCACCATGTGGGTCTAAAGCTACTTGTATTAGAACAGCTATATTAATAGAATCTTGCAGATCTAAATGTGTTTCCCTCCTCCATTACTTTTTGTGGATTAGCAATTGTCTCAGGGGTTTTCTTAAGTGTCTTTCTTGCAATGGGATCGAGCCTTACTTGTCTGATCATTGCCTTGGTAACAGATCTTCCCACTCTCTTTCAAGACCATCTTTTTGCCTTCTACAGCATCTTGCCAGAATTTTAGAATTCTAATACTGGAGAAAACTATTCTTTTTTGGAATGGTGGAGTTTGAAAATATCCCCAGAGCACATGTTCAGCTTTTGAAGCATCCTGAGGTTGCTCAGAGAGAGAAGGTTAAAAAAGTAAAGGCCATGGCTGTGTAATAGAAATAGAAACAGAAATAGAAATAGAATAACAGAGTTGGAAGGGACCTTGGAGGTCTTCTAGTCCAACCCTTTGCTCAGGCAGGAAACCCTATATATCATTTCAGAGAAACGGCTGTCCAATCTCTTCTTAAAGACTTCCAGGGTTGGAGCATTCACAACTTCTGGAGGCAGGTTGTTCCACTGATTAATTGTTCTAAGTGTTCTTGATTAGTTTCCATCCATTACTAAGAGTCTGAAGAAGAACAACAAAAATTATAGTAATTAATAGAATAACAAGTTGGAAGGGACCTTGGGGGTCTTCTAGTCCAACCCACTGCTCAAGCAGAAAACCCTATTCAATTTCAGACAAATGGTTCTCCAATCTCTTCTTAAAAACTTGTGGAGGCAGGTTGTTCTGCTGATTGTTTTAACTGTCAGGAAGTTTCTCCTTAGTTCTAGGTTGCTTCTTTCCTTGACTAGTTTCCATCCATTGCTTCTTGTCCTGCTTTCAGGTGCTTTGGAGAATAGCTTGACTCCCTCTTCTTTGTGGCAGCCCCTGAGATATTGGAACACTGCTATCATGTCACCCCTCACCCTTCTCTTCATTAAACTACACATACCCAGTTCCAGCAACTGTTCTTTATATGTTTTAGCCTCCAGTCCCCTAATCATCTTTGTTGCTCTTCTCTGTACTCTTTCTAGAGTCTCAACATTATTTTTATATCGTGGTGAACAAAACTGGATGCAGTATTCCAAGTGTGGCCTTACCAAAGCATTATAAAGTGGTATTAATACTTCACGTGATCTTGATTCTATCCCTCTGTTAATGCAGCCTAGCACTGTGTTGGCATTTTTGGCAGCTGCAGCACACTGCTGGCTCATATTTAAGTGATTGTCCACTAGGACTCTGAGATCCCTCTCACAGTCACTACTATTGAGTGAGGTACCACCTATACAGTACTGTGCATTTGGGTTGTTTTTTTTGCATAATTGTAGAACCTTACTTTTTTCACTATTGAATTTTATTTTGTTAGATAGCGCCCAATATTCAAGTCTGTCAAGATCCTATCACATAGTAAATTGTATCTCTTTTTATCATATACATGCAATGGCCATAACAAAGAGGTGGAGCCTTGCATCTTGACTTTTTTGATCTCCCAGTCTGGTAGATGGTGTAAAACTGTACCACTGATTTTAGCAGTATGGTTTTCAGGCAGGGCTTTTTTTCTTATAGAATGCTCAGAACGGAGTTCCGGCACCTTTTTTGGATGGAACTTTGTAGGATAGGCAAGGCGGGTTGTATGACATGTGTGAGTTCCGGCACCTTTTTCTTATACAAAAAAAGCACTGTTTTCAGGTAAAAGAAAAGAAAATAAGAATGGAAATGGGAACACAAGACCTTGGTGAGAAGAAATTCTTCCATTCCCCCCCCCACCTTTAAATCTCCCTCTCTGCAAGTTCCTTAAAGATATTAGACAGGTTTGGTCTCCTTTCTTCAACTGAAGTATCTGCATCCTTAGAAGATCTCCCACAGCCTCCCAGCTGATCAGGAGAATGAATTGAAGCTGCTGTAATGAAAAAGGCTACTCCGCTCTGCAGTATTATTACAGCCTTCCTGATAGGTAACTACCCTAAGTATCTTTTCTAAAAAAAAAAAGCACAAACTCCAAGGAGCAGGCATGCTACCATTTTGTGGACAATATTGAACAGTGAGTATTAGTCTCCTTTTTGCACAATGGAAAGACACATGATATGGCCATATGAAATGGAAAACATGGAGCTCCTAGCCCCACATTTGCAATTCCCAAAGAAAGAGCTACAGTTGATATACTTGATATCAGTTCTGTCCATGTGATGTCTCGTGTAATCCATGGGTAAGTAAAACAGGAAAGCTAATGCAGCTTGGATTTGTATGGTGTATTAATACAAGAGGGCTTTTCAAACTGTTCCATAGAACCCTGGCGTCTGAAAGAACTTAACTTCCACTTAAACAAAGCCAAGTGTCTATCAGTGAGCCCCCCCCTCCGACTAAATAGCAGCTGATCCCTCTTACCTAAGTAATAACCAGTTCTCATTTCTCATAGCCTTTTTGAGATCAGCCAGTAAATAAATACTGTAAAAGTATTTATTAACTTTAATAAAAATTATAAAGGTGATTAAACTTGGTGGAGCAGTGGGCTAATGCCTCAAGTAACACCAGCTGCCTGCAATTAGTGCAGGTTCGAGTCCCACCAGGCTCAAGGTTGACTCAGCCTTCCATCCTTCCGAGGTAGGTAAAATGAGGACCCAGATTGTTGGGGGCAATTAAGCTGACTTTGTAATAATGCCGCTTGGGGGGGGGTGAAAGCCCTAATAAGCAGGCATATACATAGAATGAAGGCTACTGCTAAGCTTGTAAGCCACCCTGAGTCTTCGGAGAAGGGCGGGATATAAATGGAATTAAAATAAAATAAAAAATAAAATAAACTTAGGAAATGAATAAAAACAACCCTCCTGAAAATTGAAATCTGTTTTCAGTACCACATTTAAAAACAAAATGAGAAAATGGATCCTGTCCAGAAATAACTGACCAGACTGGTGAAAAAAACTGGAAACTAATCTGGGAAGACATTACAGCAATTATGAAATGCATGCAGCATAGCCATTCAACATAAAAGACAGGCTTTTTATCATTCTGGGGGTTAACATTAGCATAAGTGATTGAAAATGACAAAAAAAATCAATCTTTGGTGAAACATTAATAAAATATTACTGATGTGTGACAGTGATATAACCACTTGTAAGTCAGAACTAATGATGGGAGAATTCATTACCAATTTCCCATATTTGATTGGTTCTTAGGCTTAAGAATCTTCTAGACCAGTGTTTCTCAACTTTGGCAACTTTAAATGTGTGGGCTTCAACTCCTGAGTTGGGTTGCCAAAATTGCCAAAATTGAGGAACACTGGTCTAGATGTAGTGGATGAGCTAGATAGTACTGTGACTATTCCAACACTGAGCTTGAGAAATTTGAAAACAGATAGCACAATTTTAAAAAGGCCAAATTTGCAGTCTAGTCAGAAACCATGACCATGTTTCTTTTTAACTTGATATTGCTGTTTATGGTGAAAGGAGATCTGTATGAGTGCATGCATGCACCTTTCACATTCACAATTAGAAAAGAGAAGGAAAAATTATTTGGCACATTTTATAGACGTGCCTTGTGATATCATGAAGCAAGTAGGGCAGCATGGTAACAAATACTATTTCAGTAAACGTCTGAAAATATGTATTTTTTAATATATGCACATATACGTACATCAGGCATAACATAAATTAGGCATCATCACTTCACCTTGGGGGAAAGCTTGGTGTGACAGAGAAGGAAAGAGAAAGGGGTGTTAGAATGTATTTCTGAACCAATTAATTCTGAAGGAAAATGAATGCAGCTCTTGACAGACCAAGAGGTCTCTCTGAGTGGGGTTACCCATTTCTTTGCTGCAATAGCAGAAAATAGATGATTAGGTTCTTTCTCCTGTTGCTCCCAAAATTCAAGAGAGGGATCAAGCAATACTTAAGGATCGGGATCATAATATTGGACTAAGATAAAACCTTTTTTTGTAATAAAATACTTCATCCTTTAATTTGTCTCTTCCTTCAGAGAAAGTGAAAACTTTATTTTAACTTGGAAAACAACATTAGGAAAAAGAGTCACACATAACACACTCCATGACACAGTCCACTAATGGCTGCTCTATTATACTCTAGGAAATTCTAAACTCCTTTCGCTTTGTCTGACCCACTCAATTTAACTTTGGCAGCTGCTAAAACAAAAATAGTTACTGCCTTCAATGGGCTTGTCTTAAATGACAAATGTTTGGAAATCCTGAGTGGAAATTGATGATAAAGAGGAGGAGGAGGAGGAGGAGGAGGAGGAGGAGGAGGAGGAGGAGGAGGAGGAGGAGGAGGAGGAGGAGGAGGAGGAAGGTGGTTTTTATATTGAGCCATTCAGAGACTTTTTTCTTAGTACCCAGTATATCACCTTACATTCCAATATTACAAATTCTGCTGCTTTCTCAGGCAGAAAAAAATGTTCTCCCACTCTGATCTGTTAGAGGAGGAAAAGGATTCATTTTCCCAGAGCCGTAGAGGGAGGCTCCTGCTGTGTGCAAAGGAGAAGGAGTAAGACACGCAACTCTGTCTTTTCCTGCCAAATCATGCCACTGGAGGTGGCTTTAGGCTGCTGAGACTTAGGAGAGGATGTGTCCAGCTCTGTTTCCTGACTGATAACAGTAGCCGGCCCCTCCAACCGGATGTTATGCGTCCTGGGGCTACCTTTATATTTAAGAAAAGGGATGAGGAAAAATCACGACTTGTTTATACTTCAAGAAAAATAACGTTGCTGTCTTGCTCTCTGTGAGACCATATAGATGGCTTCCCTGAAAGAATAACATGACAAAAATACAATGTCCCATATCCCATAGTAGACCTCATACTTGAGTGGTGGGGGTCTAGAATACTCAACCTAGATTGCAGCCTTTAAAAAAAATCAGTCACCCATGCCTCATTTCCTTTTGCTTGCTTCTTCACTCGATGGAAGGGTATCTAAGACAGAAGTCATCCCTGAAATAACTTTCTATCAGATCAAATTTTATCTGTATAGACAACATCTTACTGTATAAACCTGCCTTTTATCAGAAAAGAAGCTGAGGGCAATGACAATATATATAAAGCAAGGCTATAAAAATCAGCTTGTAAGAAATATTATTATTACCACCACTAGTATAAAAAGGTAATCTTCAGGTGCGTATTCCTTAAAGGTAATTTACTGAGACTGAAAATAGAGCTCTCAAACATGGCAAAAGGCATTTTGCTGCTTGAGATGGACAAAACCACAGTTCTCTTTATTTCACAAACACATGCTGACTGGACAGGTGGTTGAACTTCACTTTAGTTTCTGGAGCAGGACAATACTCTTTGCTATATTATATTAACTTTATTTTTACTTCAAAGTTATATGCAAATAACAATATTCATACTTTCTATTAAGTGATAAAATATAAGTAGATAAAATCTAATTTAATTTAATCCAATTAAAAGTATGCTAATTATATTAATTAAGCTGAGTTAATAAGATTGCTCTTTACAGGCTGAATAACATCTATTACATTGAGGATTACAGTTTGGTGACAAGTTTTAGAACATTCTGGGGGCCCATTTATGCCACTTACAGTGGCCTTATAGCCTTCCACTTTTGAAAGACCATGTTAGGTACTGCCCTAAGGATTTCTTTACATAAGGTGCTAACAGATCCCAGCTCTGCAGTCTCATTTTGTACATCTAGAATACAGGAATTAGAATGGAAATAAGCTAGGGAAGACTGAATGAAGCATGCCATTGTAAATAACTGTCCTCTTGTAGAATAAGCAGTTAATTTCCTAGAGGAAAATGCTTCCTTTTGAATATGTCCCATGTCTATGACAACACTCTCTAAATCAGAGAGGGTACTATTAATTGGCAGCACAAGCATAGAGTAGTTTTGACAAAGCCATTTTGTTTTCATGTGGTCTCATAAGACTAGGTTGTCTTTCATCTCAGATATCTTCACATTTTGTCCTCTTCCCACCCATGCTTTTTCCTTTAATTTACAGTAATTTTTAGACGCTTATCATTGCTGCAACAAGTCGTGGAGAGCACTGAAGCAATGAGGACATTAGTCCTGTTATTATAGCCTCTTTCAGGAAGGAAATTCCATTATCTGCTTAGGTGATGCATATGACCCCAAATAATGCTTGATCTTCCCTTATGTTCCTAGAGCATCTGTGTATTAGCCTAAACTGAAGGCAACCGAGAAACCTAAAAGCTATTGGAGGGTGGAACCCTGAAACTGCATTTCTGTTTAATTTGTTGATGAAAGATCAAAACCAAGAGATCCCCAAAGAGGAAGTATCTGGCAAGAGAATGGGGCAAATGGTATCTTGATAGCCATTGCTTTGACTTAAAATATCCAAATTTAAAAATAAATAAAAATTATCCCTCTCCCACCTATTGTATATTTATTTGAACTTTAAAATGATGCTTGCATATTCAGGATTACAATGTGTACAAAACCCATTGACCTAATGTAGGCAATTAAACGTGCATGCATATGCTGCTGGCAATAAGAATGTGGCTTTAAGAATTTTGGCATATGGCATAACTTCAATAGATTTCCCCAGCCAACGTGTGGCACTATTCATGCAAAAGCTGAAAGAAAAACTTCAGAAGCACAGAGCAGATTATTGGATTCCATTGCTAAGTAATGCTTGCCGATTCTCAGATTCTAACATGAATGTTAGAGTTTATTTGTTTAATTCTATACTCTGTAGGTAAAAATACTCAAGTTTTGTTCTCCTAAGATGGCAATCTGTTTTAAAATTATGTTATTTAAACTAAGCGATGTAGAAGTTTCACATAATGGGTATATGATGTGTCTCAATCTATTCACAGTACCTTGCATAGCAAATTGAATATGTCAGTGCAAGGCTATTTCTTTTAAAATGCAAACATCTGAACTGTACCTCCAGTCTGAAGTAGTATCACTCTGGAGAATCAGAGGCAAAGTACTTAGAATGCCTGGGATAAAAAGGTACAATTATAAGGAGATGCATGGATTGCTTCCTCATTGAAGGATGCACAATAAGAGAACCCCAAAGCAATCTTCATTTCTTTTTCTTCTTTTGGTCCTTCTCCATTTTGTCTTCATTTTCTAAAGGGTTGTCCTGTGTCTTCTTTTGAGGTTTGCTTGATTTTTTTCCTCGCAAGTCAGGACAGAATGGAGGTGGGTATGGAACAGGTGAACTGAGCATCAAGGCCTTTTTCTCAAGCTTTAATTCCAAGATTTCAAAGGTAGTCTGGATCTCATGTTGAATAATATGGTGCAGGTTCTGGATCTGAATTTTAATTGCTTCATTGACTAAAGATATCAGTGTCTGGAAGACAACATTAATATATTTGAAGTTTCTGATATATTAAACAATTAATATGGTTGGCTATTGATTGATTGGTTAACAAGATGATAACTTGCTTCAATCTGAATAGATGTGAATGTGTTGAATTTACCTGTGCTGGGTGATCATCTAAAGAATCACTTGAGGGTTTCTACTGAGTGGTGAATAACAAATAGAAAAATACAGTGCAAGAATAATATAAAAATAATGTAAAAACAAAAACCACTAATACAATCAGTATTACCTCTGAGGAAATTTATAGTCCATTGGGGCACATTGGAATGGTATTTTTAACCATTTGGTCGTGTCTGACCCTTGGTGAATTTATAGGCAAATGCTCTCCATGCTACCCTGTCAAGCACAGCTCCTTTCAATTGTATTAATTTTATTTGATTGCAGAAAACAAAGACACTTAATCCAATATTGATCTCCATGAGGAGAGCAGTCCAGGGAGTATAGACTACCCCAGAATGCCTAACATTTCTTCCACACTCTATGTGTAGTGCCCATTATGAGGAATGGGGACTCTCAACAGATTCTCTTTAGATGATCAAACTGGTCAGGCAAATTCAATTCTGGCAAAATATTGTCCAATAAAAGCTGGTGCTATGCCATATAAGGCATTTTTGAAGAGACTTGAATATGAAAACATTTGAGAATATTTGCAATTTATAATGCCTTGTTAAATCATTAGAATCTTATTGGACCTTTGATTAGATAAAAAAAACCCTCCTCATTGCATAGAAGAATGGACTTCTCTACCAGTTACTTGCATACCCTAATAATTCATTAACTGGTAAATAGTTACATGATTCTCTGAAGCCCTGTGAAAAGATAACAAAAAAATATGGCCAAAGAAGCAGTCATACTATTGTATATTGACAGCAATTCCTTTTGCTGGATGTTGTCTGCCTTGACATTCTTAAATCCATTGCTTATAGCAGGGATATAGCCCACTCCATTGCCGGCAATGGGGGAAAAAAGTCACGATACATTGTGATACATCACGTGACGTTGCAAGTTTGACACCCCTGGCTTATAGCCTTTTAATGAGGTGAAAGTAAAAATGACTAAAGCCATTTCCTCATTAGTGAGTATATAATATTTTTTATAACATTGATTAATTATCTTTGAGGTTTACACAGCATATGCTTCTTTTCATATATTGGCACACCAATGATTGAAGAATACTATAACTTAAAAAAAGGTAAAGGTAAAGGTTCCCCCCACACATGCGTGCTAGTCGTTTCCGACTCTAGGGGCCAGTGCTCATCTCCATTTCAAAGCTGAAGAGCCAGCATTTGTCCGAGGACATCTCTGTGGTCATGTGGCCGGCATGACTAGACGCCAAAGGTGCACGGAACGCTGTTACCTTCCCACCGTAGTGGTCCCTATTTTTCTACTTGCATTTTTACATGCTTTTGAACTGCTAGGTTGGCAGAAGCTGGGACGAGTAACAGGCACTCACTCTGTTACGCAGCACTCGCCAAACTGCCGACCTTCTGATCGACAAGCTCAGCGTCCTAACCCACTGAGCCACTGCGTCCCTATAACTTACTAGTTAAAAAAACATGGATACGCTTCCTGTCTACTTAACTTTATTTTATTTGTTCAATAACTTTGTTAATACTTTGTTAATGCCAGCTGAAAACCAAATGACCAACCTCCCATGTTATCTTTATTTGTAAGAATGAGTCTGGGCCCCAGTTAATCTTTCTATAATTACACAACAAGAATAATAGGAAGCTGTGAATTTTCTTTAAAATGTATGCATCTTCCTGGGGAAATATTAAAGTATGCTAAAGCAACAGGAACAGTAATATGGATAGGTAAACAGAGAGGTGGTAAATGCATGTTTGGCAATGGAACACACACAAACATGAGATCCAAGGAGGACTAAGAGTTAGATTTCTCGGTTTCCACATGGCAGAGGTATTCAATAACAGCAGGGTGCTATAATAATTGATTGCAATGATATACATTGCAATGGAATGAGAAGAGGTCCATATGCCAGCTGAAATCTAGTCACATCCTCAGTGACTATATAGGTGTGCACATGCATACACACACACACCTGCTGAAGGGTGGGGCTTGGGAACATAATTTTAATCTGACTATAAAACTGGGAAGGAGCCAACAAAACAGCGTGGGGACCTAAGGATATCATTTAGTTCTAGGTGGCAGCTGGCAAAATGTATGAATGATACTGGTCAAAAGAATTCCTTTAATCAATTTCCAAAAGCTGTTGAGTTTGGAGGACATCCATCAGACTTTGAAGGCCTCAGTGATAGGCTGAATTTAGGAACTGGGAATAACAAAATTAGCAAAGAATTGGGAATAGCAAAATTTGGATTTTTTTTCTTTAAATACAGAACAGTATTGAACAACAACAAAAATGATTAGCAAATTATATCCCAGCAATCATTGCTTGAGTTCAAAAGGTGATATTCTTTCTGTTCATTTGAATGTACTTGCCTTTGCTGGCAGCTCAATGAAACACAAATGCATAAGCATTAATGGCCCATTCATTTCACTCCACAGATGGGCTGACAAGTGAAAAACATTGCCTCTGACTTCCCTAAACAATATGCTACAGGGCAGAGAAGAACCAGAAAAGCAAGCCCAGGCAGGTGGGAATTTTCAATCTGGAACGTGATAAAATCATCAGAGGTTGATTACGCAAATCAAAGATAGAGAGAGAAGAAACAATGTTTTGGAGGAGGCAACCTAAGTCATAACCCTGATGTGCTGTCAATTTACAGTGTGAACTTCACTTTCTGAAATCTTCAGGGCAAAATAAACAATGCAAACTTTAATCAATAAGCAAACAGCAAGTTTAAGAGCCATAGTGAAATAAACCATATTGCTCTCCCTCAACACATACAGGCGTGTTGGATTTCAACTTGCATTATTTCCTTCAACCGCTTCAGCATTTTCTAGATCATAGGAATGATATGATGTCCTCCTATGGGTAGCTAATCAGCTCTTCTTGACTTGAGAAGTGGTCTTGTGGGTCAGTTGGTTGTTCAGATGAATAAAATAGTTGGATTCATACAACATGTGCTTTATCTGGTTGGTTGCTTAATGTTCTGTCTTTGCACAACAGCATAAAGCATATTCAATAATATGTTTGAAAATAGAACTTTTAAAAAACTCTAGTATTATAGCAAGCATTAACTAACCAAACTGGGTTTGCTTGATATGCTATACTGTTAGGATTTTTACAAGTCAGATATAGTAACTCTCAGTTTTTCCCCTCCATCCAAACAATATTCAACAGCAAAAGGGTATTGACACTGAATGTTCTATCTATCACATCCTCTAAATCTGTATAAGTCTCTTTTAAGAGCATCCATTGGCCATTGCCATATATAGCAGAAATAAATCTAGAGATGAATCAAGAGCTGCGCTAAGAAGTGCATTCTTTGATCTATGTTCTCATTGCAAGGGGTAGAATTACATTGTATAAATCAAACATATTATAAACCTCTATTGGATCATTTGTTTCCCATGACCAAGTGTTCCCAAAATATTTGCACTTTTCCTTATGGGAATGATGTCCCTCAGCCTCTCTGATATTAATTATCCATTTATTTATTTTGGTTTGTTCTAATGTTTTATATGCTGCTTTTTAGAGTTATTTTACAGCATGTCACAAACATATTTAAAATGTGCCACAAGGAACATAATAGATCAACAGCATAAAGCATATTCAATAATATGTTTGAAAATAGAACTTTTAAAAAACTCTAGTATTATAGCAAATACAGTAAAGATTTTCTTTAAAAAAAAGATTGATAGGAATGCCTACACCAAGATAGGTTCAATATTGAAAAGGGCTTAATTCTGATTAAACCTGATAATTCAGGATGAAGATACCTATTATAAGGCATTTAAAGCCCTCCGCTCCCAAATCACATGGATTCAAGCAATCCTTTAAAATCCTCACCCCAAGAATTTGTGATTTAAAAATCATCCCAGAACTTTAAATTTAGGTAGGTAAATTTGGAAGAACCAACCCTGATTCAGAAGCATTATCCTTTTAGCACATTGGGGTACCTGTGGGTATGGTATAGTATGGCTAGGCTGACTTCATCTTTGATACTAGAAGAGATGCCAAGAGCAAAGAAACAATGGCTTCTATTTTGTGGCAAGCATTTGACGTGTTCTTGGGGGTCAGTCTAAAAACCAAACACAGGATCTTCTCTTTAAGCATGACTTGTTTAGTTTTTGAAACTGTAAATGGGACCTCATGCATGCTCCTTTATAGGATGCCCCATTCTTCCCCAGCAAATAAATACCTAGCATTTTGTGACTATGATTGAGCATCTGATGCACCTTGGACTCTTCTGGACCATCTTTCTTTCTTTCTTTCTTTCTTTCTTTCTTTCTTTCTTTCTTTCTTTCTTTCTTTCTTTCTTCCTTCCTTTCCTTTCCTTTCCTTTCCTTTCCTTTCCTTTCCTTTCCTTTCCTTTCCTTTCCTTTCCTTTCCTTTCCTTTCCTTTCCTTTCCTTTTTTTGGGGTCTTGCCCAGCATGCTCAAACTCCCCATGCTCAACAGCAATAATTGATTTACAATCAATTAAATTAGCTGTTGTCACCAGCTAATTTCATTAATGGAGTTAGTGAACATCTCTACTCTGAGGCACTCTATTCCTTATAGCTTGGAAGAAGTCTAGATCATCCAAGATAAAGAATTTTCAGCTATGATACGCACTAAGGAGCCTCTGGATATCCTTTCTATTTTGAGAATCTATAGTCTCCATGCCAGAGTTCCCTTTGTGAATGGGCAATTCCTGACCCCCCCATTTCATGGCAGCCTGAGTACTCATCACATGTTTTCAACATTTGAAATGTAGCTGCTGGTTAAAATTTGAGAAACCTTAATGGCTAGGCCTAATCAAGGTTCCTTAGAAGAGATTAAATGAATTCCAGTAGTAGTCAACTACCTATTACTTATGTGTAGCAATAATAATTTAACAATACATGGTGTTAAATTAACAATATCCTAGAGAGGGGTGGGGAGAAAATGGCCCTTTTATGACAATGTGGACTTCAACTCCCAGAATTCCTGAGCCACCATGCTGGCTCAGAAATTCTGGGAGTTGAAGTCCACAAGTCATAAAAGGGCCATCGTTTCCCACTTCTTTAGAGGATACTACATTCTTCATTTACCTCTGTGTTAAGAGTCTGTGTTTCTCTTCTGACCCTTTGGTACACTTCTCGGAGCAGACTTTCCCGCTCTGCATGCAAAGTTTCTCGGATATGCATTATACTGGCCTGTTTTTCTTCTTCAGCTGCACAGAGGACGGCTAATTGTTGTTGGTGGTTCCACATTTCAATATCTATGCCTTCACTCAAAGGAGGGGGACTGGGGGGAGCACAGACCTCAAGAATGGCAAATGTCTGATTGCGGTCTCTCTCCCGAGTCATCACAAACTGGTACAGCCAATAATGCTTAAGAAATGTGTTTAAAAAGTAATCATACACAGCAGACCTCTGTAAAGAGGAGAGCTGAACCGGAAAGCCAGTCAGTTTCTCTTGAAGGATTTTAATGGCTTGCAACAGGGGAAAACCTGAAAGAAAGAAAAAAGAGCAATGATACATATACATTTGACAAATATGAATAAAAAAATAAACATAATAACTTCTGGGATATCTCCCTGCTGTTTACTCAACCTACAGAGGAAGAGATAAGAATTTCCAAATGCTGAAAAGACAGACCATGTGAATGGCTATCCTTAACTCTGACAATTTTCTCTACTGCTCAGGCCCAATTTTTCTTTTGCCAGCTTCTCCTGCACTCCTAAAATTTGGTCCCATTCTATTCACTATATGGAAAGATATTTGATTAACCAATGAATCCAGAGCCCTTAAAAATAATAAAAAGTAATGATGGGCTATAGTTAAAAATTGATTTAAATTCATGTAGTTTGGATATTGGAATAACCCGATAACTTACCAAATTATTGTATTACATCCAAAAAATAGAACACTGACCCTTATCAATACAACATAAAGTATTACTAGCATATAATAACAAATTGTGTTCCGTTTCAGCCACCTGAACATCTAAAGCAATATTCCAAAATTTAACAAAACAGATTGAATTCTGTATGAAAAAATAGACATCCTTGACAATAACTGATGAATCAGAAAACAAGATTTTAATCCAAAACAAGTTAAAAGCTTGCTTTATAGGAAAAAGATTTTGGTTAAACTGAGAGAAGAATCCTGCGATATTTATAAGATAATTTTGCTAATGGACTCAATTCATTGGAAAAAAGAATACATTTTTCCTTGCAACAAGTTTTACAGAATACTAGAATTGGAAGGGACCTTGCAAGTCTTCTAGTCCAACTCCCTGTTCAAGCAGGAGACCCATTCCAGACAAGATAGACACCAGGGAAATATTCTAACTGTAGGAAATGTTGTTGTTTGGATTTGACAGAGGAACGGACCAGAATTTTGAACTGATTACTTCTAGTATCTATTTATTTTATTTATTTATTTTATTACATTTATATACCGCCCTTTCCCGAAGGACTCAGGGCGGTTTACAGGGAGTTAAAAAACCAGCAATACAAAAGTTAAAACCAATTTAAAAAAGATTAAACTAACCCTGTGCAATTAAAACCCCGATTAAAGTAAATTACTCCTCAGCCTGGGCCCGAGAGCTTGAAGAGCCAGGTCTTCAGGCCCCGGCGGAATGACCGGAGGTCGGGGGCAGTCCTCAGCTCCACTGGCAGCTGGTTCCAGAGGGCAGGCGCCCCCACTGAGAAGGCCCTATCCCTGGGTGTTACCCGCCAGCAATCTCTTACCGGTGGGACCCTGAGCAGACCCTCCCTGTGGGAGCGCACTGGACGAAGGGCATTTGATGCCGGCAGCAGGTGTTCCCTCAGATATCCCGGACCCAGGCCATGTAGGGCTTTATAGGTGATAACCAGCACCTTGAATTTCACCCGGAGGGCAACCGGAAGCCAATGCAGCTCGCGGAGTAGAGGTGTTACATGGGAGTATCGGGAGACCCCCATTACAACTCGCGCGGCCGCATTCTGCACCAGTTGAAGCCTCCGAGTGGTCTTCAAGGGCAGCCCCATGTAGAGAGCGTTACAGTAGTCCAAACGGGAGGTCACGAGCGCACGAGTAACTGTGCGTAGGGCGTCTCGGTCCAGATAGGGACGCAACTGGCACACCAGGCGAACCTGTGCAAAAGCCCCCCTGGTCACGGCTCCTATATGGTCTTCAAAATTGAGTCGTGAATCCAGGAGGATGCCCAAGTTGCGAGCCCTATCAACGGGGGGTAACACCTCACCCCCCATCGTTAGAGGTGGAATAGTCTGGTTAGCCCGAGATGCCGATATGCACAGCCACTCAGTCTTGGTGGGATTGAGACAAAGCCTGTTTCTCCCCATCCAGACCTGAACCGCCTCCAGGCACCGGGACATCACGGCGAGGGCATCACTGGGTTGGTTCGGGGTGGAAAGAAAAAGTTGGGTATCATCAGCGTACTGATGATACCCCACCCCGAAACCATGAATGATCTCGCCCAGCGGCTTCATATAGATGTTGAACAGGAGAGGCGAGAGAACCGACCCCTGAGGGACTCCACAAATGAGAGGCCTCGGGGCAGATCTCTGCCCTCCCGTCAACACCGACTGCGAGCGGCCCTGGAGGTAGGAGGAGAACCACCGTAAAACGGTGCCTCCCACTCCCAACCCCCTGAGACGCCGCAGCAGGATACCATGGTCGATGGTATCGAAAGCCGCTGAGAGATCTAATAGGACCAGGACAGAGGAGCAACCCCTGTCCCTTGCCCTCTATATGGTAGGATTGATTTATTTGTGTTTGTTTATGGACAATCTATATGGCTACCCATCTTGAGCAAGCAACTGGGCAATTGGGCAATAAATACTGTATATAAAACATGTTATAAGAAATTAATTTTAAACAGTGCAAAATAGAATTAAAAATAATCATCAGACTAAAACTCAAGATGCCTCAAAGCAATTTAAATACTAACAGGTAAATCAGACTCCACAAATGTCCAGGTCCTAACACTTGAGAAAAGAGCCAGATTTTCATAGCCTTCTAGACAGCTAGTAGGGTCAGGGCTATTCAGAGGGCAAGGCTTTTTCAAAGGGCAGACATTATTACAGAAAAGATGTGTCTCCTAGAACATGCATAATGTCATCATTTCAGAGAGGTAAGTACCTGGAGGATTCCCATTCTGCTAGACTGAGTAGTATGCATTGAAAGCATTGGATATCCCTGCTTGCCCTTTACTCCCTCACCCTGGACCATGCCTTCCTTTCCACAGTCAAAGAGCCCCATCCCAACTGCACTAACAGAGTCCATTAACAGGTGGGATACAGCTGGTGCACATACAAACGCATAAGCAATCTGAGAGCGTTTTCATAGCATTCTGCACCCATAAGCTTGGGATACCTGCCAACTTCTTACTCCACACTCAAACATCCTCCCCCACACACCATCTCCAGGTGCTGAATGCTATGCTTAACAATTAAGTAAAAGCCACAGATTAACTACTCCTGTATTAGACAAAGTTTTTTTTTTTCCCTCATTCAAATCTCCTGAAACAATTTTGAGCTGCAGGTGCGCCTGATTGAACTTTTTGCATGTAAAGTTATAGACACAAGCTTTCTACACAATACATTGTGGTATCCTGAGATGCACTTCAGCATTGCTTGTGACAGGAAACGTAGGCCATGCCTGGAAAGGAGCCCCTGAGTCAGATATAATCAGATTAGTGTACAAAGAAAAATAAAATGATATGATGAAGCACCACTTCATCTGCATGTATAAGATATTGCCTTGAATGTTTCAAAGAAAACGTATTGCAAGCTAAAAGCTAGAAAACGAAGGAGAAAGGCTCTAATACTTATGTGCTGCTTTCCTATTTACAGAGAACATTTAAATTGGGAATGATTCAACATTTTGAACTCCTTTATCTCGAGTGTACATTTGTACATTCTGTTTCTTATTCCATTCATTCTTATCTATTAACAGGTACATGTCACATCTCTCTGGAATAAAGTCAGTTCTTTTGAGCTACAAGATCAAATACTTTTTGAAATAGCACAAGGCCTGCATTCAAGACACAAGGCATCAGACAAGTTTTGGGCACTGCAGCAGTGCCTCTTTAAATGGGAGAGCAGTCTTTCCTATTTACCTTGCATTTCCTTGATTTTAGATTGGTTGCTTACAGCTTCAGGGAACTGTCCATGCCACAGAAGCTGGTCGCTTTGCTGGGCTCTTTCCTACCCAGGGGGAAAAAAGTATGGACCCCAATGCATTGCAATAGCTCAACTGACCAATGGGTCCCCTAACTGAATAGCTGTCAGTATGGTCACTCCTTTGGTTTGTTATTTATATGCCCATCTTAATCATTAAGACATCAATTGTTTCATTTGTATATCCTGTGCAGCATTTTTTTTCATATAATTCTTGTGGTCTGATGCTTTTTAAACCAAATCAGGCTTAGTCTTGACCAGTAAAACTTGCTCTTCTTCCATATAAGCTTGTAAACACAGGCTAGCTATAATAGATTTTCTCTCTGGCAATCTATCCCTAATTAGTTCTTTCAAGTCTCTCAATGGAGCACTTACCATCACTGTAACGGAGTCCATCCACTTTGTTGCTAGCTATCCTCTTCTTTCCTTTCACTTTTTCTAGCACTAGAGTCTTTTTCCAAAAGCTGTGCCTTCACATAATGTGTCTGAAGTAGGATAATTTGAGCCTAGACATTTGTACCTCTGAGTTGATTTGTTCAATGATCCATGGGTTCGTTTTCTTGGCTGTCCATGATATTCTCAGAAGTCACTTCTAACACCAAAGTTTAAAGGTGTCAATATTCTTCCTACAGTTTCTTTGAAGTCCAAGTACTAGTATTAAGTTAATTTTTTTTCTATTATTCTTATATTGTCCAGGGTTAACCTCAAAAAAAGTGGAAAATTTGTTACACTTTGTTACCTATTACTTTGGATGAAATCAGATGACTAGAGTGACCAGAAGCAGGCAATGGATGCAGGACAGGGGACTGAAAAAGAAACAGCAAATTTCAAAAGGCAGAGCTTTCTCCTGACTCAGTGATGAGCAGAAAGCATTTCAACTCAGTGCTTCAAGGCACCCTTCTTCCTGCTTGCCTTGGCTTCAATAGAACAAGGTTTTTTTATGTAGCCTAAGAGGAATTCTCTCACAGGGACAAAGGGATTGACTGACAGAACTGACTCCTATGTGCTGGGTTTGTATTTTACTGTACACATAATTTTCTTTTCTAATCAACCCCCTTACAATTTTCCTCAAATTAATATTTACCAGATGTTTAGGACTTGGGTTGTTGGGAGTCCAAAACATCCGGAGGACAGAGGTAAAAGAGAAAAATATTTTAGCCTACACTGCTCTCTGCTTATCTTTCAATTTGTAAGTTTTCACTCAAACAAAAAAGGATGGCACTATTGTAGCTCAAGATGATTACTGCCTTTTTTGCCACTTCAGGATTCTATCAACTCATTATCTCCTTAGATCCTCAGCTTTCAGTAGGGCAAAAGGCAAGTAAGGGCAGTGCATCGGTAGAAGGTACTACTTGGAGCACTTGAAGGACACCCAAGTGTGATTTTGCAACACACTCTGTGGCAGGGCGATGCCCCTTATTTCACCTCTCCCTTGTACACATTTATTTGCAAGTGTAGTTCTGAGACTCTACAGATCAATGCAAACAAACAAGCCTTCACATTTCCCATCTTAGAGACAAGATTCTACTAATGGGTGTTTGGCTGGAGCTTAAAATTAAGAAAGTAGCTCTTATTATTCCTGCCCCCTGCTCCTTAGGCATCACCCTATCTTGAAAAAGGACCATCAAACCTATCATGGAAAAAATAATAATGAAACATGTTATTTTCATGAATGTTCTGGTTAATGAGTGCAGGTAGAGTGCAGGTAGAGTTGGCTTTAAGCTAAGGCTAAATAGGTACTAACCTAGGGCACCAAAGCTTAGGAGTGCCAGCACTATGTCTCCTGGAGTAAGCCCCCATTCCTCATGTCAAACCAGTTTTGATTTGAAAGGAAAGACTGCTGAGGACTACTACACACAATTGTGTGTAACATCTTATTTGGCCCTAAGCCAATTAAGCCTGTCTTTGGGTGGTGGATCACCACACAGCTGTGCATCAAAACCCCCATCAATGTGTTTTTTAATCCCTGCAAAATGTTGTCTTACATTTGTAAAGTTTTCATGATTAAGCCAAAATGGATTTTTGTTTTGTTTTTTCCCCTTGCCAAGTTCTATTTGTGGAGATTAACTGCTGGCGCATTCTGCGTCTTCAGTCTTCTCATCCATTGTAAATTGTAAAAGAAGGCAGAAGAACAAAAGACTATAATGTTTTGGCAATGTTAGGAAAGAAGTACTTTTTTTTTCCTACTGCTTCAGCTTGCCTTGTGACCAAATAAATAAGATCATCATAAAATAGATAAGCGGTCAGGTAGGTAATACATGCAGCACTCATAGCCTCCCAAACCCATTTTACACTCAGAACAAAGCAGTAAGGGGTGGGATGAGGGGGGTTCATTTTATAAGAGGAAAAGATGCTAAATAGGTGCATTATGACTTGATGAGGCTTTACCTATTTTGCACGGGGAGACAACACCAATCCCCAGGGGGGAGCAGCACTATATCAACAAATGTATCATAAATACTAATATACAGCTTTGTACTTCAGGAGTCCTGCTTGTATGGAAAAACATACTCACACATGTACTGCCTCAGTAATAGGCAGCTATTGAGGTTTACGCAAAAAAGCATGCCAATATCACAAGGTACAAATAATTGGTATGATCCTGTCTCTCTCAACTATTTGCTGAATGTGTGGAAGCAGCAGGATTGTGCTTTCCATGATAAATGAGGGAGTAAGGAGAATGAGAGTGGACCATAGCAGATAATCTAAAACAATTTCTCTTCAGTAAAATTCAAAATATGCATTTTCTTACTGCACAGAAATTGGAACAGAAGAAAAAGACTCAAATATTGGCATATAAAGGGCCACAGTACTTTACTGGTTTCACAATAGGTTGCAGTATTAATTATATTTAAATATCTTAAATAAGTAACCTACAAGAATACATATTTAATTTTTCTGAGATGAGTGTTATGTGGCAACTGAATTTTTTTGACATCAGGCAACCCCATCCCTTAACCTGCACTGATTTTGTCAGCTATAACTTAATGGCTAAACAAGAAAGGAGCCTGGCCTTCTCAGAGTCGTGCTTGTTTCTAGGTGCAGTGAATTGGCTTATTTATTTTTCTGTCTAGACAAACTTTCAGTTCAACATCTTCACAAATCATCTACACCTTGGAGCCAATGTGTATGATTTTTTCTAAATGAAATTATTTTTTAACAAAGACAAATTTTTGTCTCCAAATTTCTCCAAATTTTTCTAAAGTCACAACAACAGCTTGGTTGAGGGGTGCAAGATCTCTCTAAGAGGTATAGAATACAGATTGCTGGATTAGTTGAGTCCTTGCTTTAACCCAACTAGACTTCATATTTAAGTTTTCTTCATATGAAGGAATGGATTTGTTTAAATCCACAAAATAAAAATTTGTTCAGAATATCTGAAATCTGTATTAGACAGGCTATATTTTGATCTCTCAAAAACCGATACAGTAAATGGCTTATGGCTCATAAGCCCCCCAGAGTCACCTTATAGGGGAGATGGGTGGCAGAGAAATTTAATAAATAAAAAAAAATAAAAAACAGCTAAAGTAGATTGAATTCAGCACACTGTCCTTCAATTAATTTCTGGTTGCAGCAAGGGGTCTTGGAACCTCCTTCCCCTCCATTGCCCAAACAATAAAAAAACTAACTTCTCATGGGGACACTGTAGCTGTGCCAATTTGCCTCTATAAAGCTGTCACTCTCATGTAGCAATTGCCCAGAATTATTTAATGGTGCAAATATCAAAGTATTGGGCTTGCTTGTGTGTAGGTGTGTGCATGCATGTATACAGAGAGGTGGGGCAGATAAGAGAGAAGTGCAATGTGGCAATGGCAAGCTCTAACTTCTCCACCTAGACACCATCACAGTAATATGGGGATAACCTAACATTGAGAGCAGGCTAATCTGTTTCATCAGAGATTCCTATGTGGGTAGATTCTTATCACGTTATTTGGAGTTTAAATGAATTGGAACACAAGAAGAATCTCACATAGTGGCCTTCCCCAGACTCCTGCCATCCTCCTACTGGTAGCTAGTATGGCTAAAGTGTCAACACACTTGCAAGACATTGATTTGAAGAGGGCTGATAGAAGTTTTCCCCAAACAGGAGTTCAGTTGTACTTTGGACATCAAGGTCCAAAAATCAGAGTTGACAGTCTTCAGTGATATGATTCACCACAAGACACAGCTGAGAAGTCCATCACTTCTTAAAACCTAGGCTGAGTAAACATATGCCACACCTTGATGGCGTGAATTGAAGAAGGTATTATCTCATAAGCAAACAAAGGTGGCTTGATTAGCTCTAATTTGCTTCTTGGCAGCAACACGGGCAAAACCAATGGAAGTGAGGGAGGGGGGAAGAAGATACAAGAAATACACAATCCTTTTAGGATTTGGAGGTTAGGAAAAATTGTATGTTTATCAAAAGGTACAGTACACAGCCTAAGGCAACTTGGAAAAAATGCATGCATCTGCATGTTAAATGCCAAACTATTAATGGGACTGAATAAATAGATATCAAAACTGAGCCAGAAATGGGATAGGGGTTAGCAATTCAAATATCTTGTAAGAACTAGTCTGAGAAAATAGTGGGAAAGAACAGATTTAGCTGGATTAACTCTCCTCTGGCATCCCTCACCAATGAAAGGGAAAGATATGTGAAACAAATAGTAGAACAACTAAGAAGATGACTTCTTCAAAACCCTAACCTGGTTGTTTTAATGGGGAAAAAATCTTAATTTAGATTCTGATTGGAAACTGTTTCCAATATTTTAAAATTATATTCAGTTTTACTTAATTGGTGTTTATCTATGGAGTTTCTCAGTTATCAAGGTCATGGGTTGGTTTGGGGTTTTTTTTTTGAAAAAAAACACCTTTGGGATATTAATCAGTGTTACTTACTCTTAGCAAGTTTAACTAATGTGTGGACTTCAATTTCCAGAATTCCCCAACCAGAAGAATTCTGGGAGTTGAAGTCCACACATCATATAGTTGTTACCAAATACAACGGAATAAATAAAGTTGTATAGGTTGAGAACCACTGACTTACTATAAATCAAACAATGGAGAAAGAGAGTCTTCCAGTCACATTTTTTTAGACCATTACTGGCCAGATATGTGGTGAACTTCTCTTTTATATGCATGCTATTGATATCCCCAGGAACTGACTCAAACAATATGTTACATTAACTAGTTGACATGGCAACTCCCTTTCTGTTTTTATTTTTTGTTCAAAGGGCAACTTCTACATCAATGGTATTTTCATCTTCTCTCTCATTCTCAGAAGCAATTTCAGAAAACCTTGCAATGATTCCCATGCTGCCTTTCTATGAACTCAGGCTAAGGTGACCTGTGTCTTCTCCTGACCTATTACTAATCAATACAATGTACTTATCCCCATTCTTTTTTCATCTCACAGTTGTTCTGGGAATGAATAGCCAATCAAAAATCTGCTTACCCAAAGTCACATGGAGGTCAAGTGAAGTGCTATGATTTGAGAACCGAATTGGTTCAACAACCCAAGGACTTTGCTGACAAAGTCAGGAGCAAATGATTTGAAATCAGACAGATACGTATGTAACAAAAATCTTTTTTTCCCCAAATTCAACAACCTACTTTCCAACTTTAAAGAATATTTGAAAAATGTGCACTAGATAAAAAAGTATCTTCAAACTGCACTGAGGAGAGAAAGTGTGCATAAAAATACATATTAATATTGGGGAAATGCATGCATTAGGAAGTTATACAAAATGCATAATTACCTATTTTTTGAACTTGAATAAAATGAATTTTACAGATTTTCCCATTGCTACCTGTCAGTATTTCCCTTCGCCAAGTATGCTGCTGCTTCCAACAAACTGATTATGGGATCCATAGACATAAAATTGGATTTGAACCACTCACTTAAGAAAAAATGCCTTACTGCATTAATACTCCCCACTCATCCTTTACAATGTTAAATTGAAAAGGAGTCAAAGAATTCCCAAGTGTCAATACTTTTTTTTAGGCCAATCTTTTTTAATATTTGCAGGCTTTCAGATTTATTAAATCCTTCATCAGGTTATACAGTTACAGTAAAATCAGATTAAAAGAAATGATTATGGTAATTGTGTCTGATGTGACACAATTTGTACTCCAGAGTGGAGTGAGACCCTTTCCTCAATTTACACTTAAGTACAACATAAACATCCCCTAACAACCTCTTGTTTCTGCTCATCTCTCATGACATTGGCTCATCTGACATCCAACCCATACCTGGGAGAACCTTGAGCCGTTCATACAGGCATTCTCGACTTACAACCACAATTGATCCCAAAATTTCTATAGCTAAGTGAGACAGTTGTTAAGTGTATTTTGACCCAATTGACTACCTTTCTTCCTTTGCTACGAGAATCACTGCAGTTGTTCAGTTAATAACACAGTTGTAAAGTGAATCTAGCTTCCCCATTGACTTTGCTTGTCAGAAGGTTGCAAAAGGTGATCCCGTGATCCTGGGATACTATAACTGCCATAAATATGAACCAGATGTTAAGCGTGAGAATTTTGATCATGTGACCATGGGGATGCTGTAATGGTTGCATTTGTGAAAAATGTTCATAAATCATTTTTTTCAGTGCCGTTGCAACTTTGAAGGGTCACTAAATGAATGGTTGTAAGTTAAGAATTACCTGTACTGTTTTTAAAGTAGCGTTGTTTCCCCTTATCAGTTCTTAGTTTCCGCCATGAATACACTTCTTGAAGAATTCTATTAGTGATGATCACTTGGTATTACAATCAGCTTGGTACCTACTGACTGATTTAGGCTTGTATATCTTTTGCCTATTTGGCCTCTGGACACTGATTTGAGGGTTATTTTGCTTTGGGCAGTAGTAGAATCCAATTATTTTTCAGTCTCGCTTGTCTTGCTATGGTTACCAGGTCGCTGAGCTACTTGGCATTGAATTAGCCCCAAAAGCAACCAAATAATAATGCTGGAAGGAGTGGGGCAAGAGGGTGGGCTTCACTGTGAAGTGGCTTATTTATTTATTTTATTTTTATTTTTATTACATTTATATCCCGCCCTTCTCCGAAGACTCAGGGCGGCTTACAAGCTTAGCAGTAGCCTTCATTCTATGTATATGCCTGCTTATTAGGGCTTTCACACACACCCCAAGCGGCATTATTACAAAGTCAGCTTATTGCCCCCAACAATCTGGGTCCTCATTTTACCTACCTCGGAAGGATGGAAGGCTGAATCAACCTTGAGCCTGGTGGGATGCGAACCTGCACTAATTGCAGGCAGCTGGTGTTACTTAAGGAGGCATCAGCCCACTGCTCCACCAAGGCTTCTTTTCTTCTGGTTCAGCTTCTCTCAAGCATGAATTTAGTGCTCTTCTGAAGTAGCTGATGTCAACTAATCACTGGATTCTTGTTACATGAGAGAACAAAGCTCAACAGATTTTATAGACTTTGAGGCTATCTTGGATAGTGTCAGAATAAGAATGAAAACATTACTTTAGCATCAGTACTGCTAAGGATGACCTAAGCTGTCTCAAGTTGGGGAGAAAATGAAAGCAAGATCTTGGTGACCTGGGGAAAAAATATTGCCAGGAGATGTTTATACAAGGGTGAGTACAAGTGGGGACATAGCCTGTGTCAGGGCTGTGCTATTACAGGTTGTAGGTGGGTGTGATTATAATTCAATAGTCTGAAGTTCAAAAAAATACAAATCCCTGTATACTGAAGGCAAGCATATTGAGGCAAAGCTGGGCTTCAGGTGAGCATGTTTACTATACGTGCTAAATTTCTGTATAGATACTCATTATGGATATTTGCATAAAGGAGAATTCAGCCAAACAGACCTGACCTACTTTTCAAACATATAATATAGATTCAGATTTAACTTTTCAGTAGGAAGTAGTCACGTCATTTAATATCTCTTCTTCGCAAAACAAAAAGCTCAGACAAGAAGTCACTAATAAATCTACCTTGTTCTAATAAACAGAGTACATTGCTGACAATTCTGATCCCCTACAAGCTACTTGGTCAATGCAACCATTCAAACTGTCCAATTGATTTCCCTTATTAATTGTCTTCTTCTCTAAGTCCAAAGATTGGCTGGGGTGGGATGTTTGTCTTTCTGTGTGTGTTTGTGTGTGTGTGTGTGTGTGTGTGTGTGTGTGTGTGTGTGTGTGTGTGTGTGCAGTAATCCCTGTTCTAATACTGATCATTCCGGTTGCAGATAATGGTTGGAGGATGTCTTGCATGCACATAGGACCCACACACATGTATATTACCACATATGCGTTTCTAAAATTAGGCCTTCTCCTGAAATAATGTTGTTATTGTTTGTACTGTTATAAAGAAGCTTCAATAAAGATGATACCTCACAGAATATAAGAGGACAGGTTTCCACCCTTACAATCTAAAATAATTGCTATAAGTAGGTGAGGAGAGGAGGGGAGGGGAGGGAAAGAAAGGGGAAAGGAGAGGAGAGGAGAGGTCAACAAACTTTGAGTCTATGTCCACTATATTCATGCATAGTAATGATATTATAGGTCTGGCTAGATACAGATTGAGTTGGTATATAACGTGTCCATTGGCTACATTTTAGTAGTTTATAATTAAAACTGTTGTGGGATCCTAGCTATTATCACTGTTTGTTATATAAGCAGGATATCACTTTAAACTACAATACAAGCTGTGTGTTGTTGTTTTTTGTATACTGCAGTGATCACAGCAACTATCTTTTTTTCTAAACCTGTTTAAAAAGTTGTGTGAGTTGGTACACAAAATCCCTTCATCTTCATGCAAATAATTTCTGGGGAATGAATAAGCTATCAGTACTGATTATTTTAAAAAGTACTTTTTTCTTTTCAGTTTTTAAAGTAAAATCCTGCTCTATCCCAGCCACAAGAGGGAGTTGTGACACAGATTTATGCACAAATTAGCTACTTATCCAGTCTGTTCTGAAAATTAAGCAGGAAAAGATCAACAAAGCAGTTGGCCAAACTTAGAAGACATTATTATTATTATTATTATTATTATTATTATTATTATTATTATTATTATTATTATTATTATTATTATTATCTATACACAACAATGTGAAGTCATAGCTGTCAGTTCTTTAGCTGGTGTTACCCTTCATAGGCATCAAGTTCTTCCTAAGAGCCTAGGATGTCATAATATATCAGTGTAGTACAGTATACTGTATGTGCAGATCCAAGCAGTGTGTCCTTTGCAATAGACAGATGGAAATTTTATCAATGCACAGATTTTCTAAGGACCAGCCAATTTTTTTTCGTATTATTATTATCAGACTGTTGTTTCTAGAAAGATGACTTGATTAATTAGTTACAGTAATATTAATCAGTCATCTCCTTAAAGACAAGCAGCTTATTATGGCATAAACTTTTGTAAGCAAATCCTTGAAAGCTGATACATCATAAATTGTTAGGCTTCTAAAGTACTAGTTTCTTGGTTATAT
This sequence comes from Vipera ursinii, assembly GCF_947247035.1. NCBI lineage: Eukaryota > Metazoa > Chordata > Lepidosauria > Squamata > Viperidae > Vipera > Vipera ursinii. Next base: position 330,944,421 of record NC_139512.1, read on the forward strand.
TATTATTATTATTATTATTATTATTATTATTATTATTATTATTATTATTATTATTATTATTATTATCATCATCTATTAAAACCCATGTAAAGCTGATTTAAAAAGTTAATATCTGAATAACTAGTTGTGCACATACATACACACACACTTAGATATGGAAAGAGTGGGGGGGCACTGGAAGGATTTTTTTTTGCCTTTATTACAAATGTACAATACATGCAATACAAAATACATAGAAAACAGGAGTAATCTCAGAAGATGTTTAAAAACAGGAGCCAGGTTTTAAAGCTGGAAAAAACCCCACAGTTCAGTAGTATCTATCAGCCAGTACACATGATGACATAAAACAAATAATCCAAAGACACCAGTGGCAATATTTTAATGGCTTTAGTTGTCATGCTTTCATTGTTTCAATTTGTCTTTACTTCTTTCACTCTTTATAAGGGCATGGAATGAACCATACTAAACTGTGACAACACAAAAAAGATCCTTATGTTCTTATCTGCGTACTATTAAAACTCTTGTTGTCGTGATCTTTAACTGGGTGGCAATTTTTGAATGAAGGTACCTGAAATGGGCTAATGTATGAGTCCAAAATCCAGGACCCATGACTCTCGAGAAAATGAAATTTGGGAAAGTTATGGCTGTTTCAGACTGCTGTCGTGGTTACATGATCTTCATTTTCAACATGTCATAACAGTTTCCCAGCCAGTCTGATAATTCCTCACTCTATCCTCATCCAGCAGCCAGAAATTGGCTCATCAAGTAGCCATTAATAGAAGCAATAACTTTAAGGTACATGAAGAAAGGCTTGGATATTTTTATTGCTTTATGAGCCCCTTCTCTGGCACACACACATAAATGTATCTTCCATCTTTGTTCAGGAACTTAAGGCACATACATATTGCTCTATCTTCCTATTTTTTCCCCACAACTCTGTGAGATAGGTTGGGCTGAAAGTCATCAAGTGAGCTGCTGTGGCTGCAGATGGAGTCCAAACAAGAAACATCTCAAATGAGAAAGGTACAAAGGGATTTGGCACAAACTGAAGGGACAATAAAGACATCTTGAACTAAATGACTCACATATATAAGCTAGGTCACCCGATACAAAATGCCACACTAAAAATGTCTGCATAGACAAATTTGGTATTTCTTTCTTTCAAAAATTGACAAGCACAATGACTCTGCCTCCTAAAATAAGGTCACTGGAAGTCAAGATACTATGCAAATTACAAATCTGACCGATAGGGAGTTTGGGCTAGTGTAAGATTGACTCACATGCCAATTGAGATATCATCATGGGATAGGTTGGAGCCAGGATTGCCTAACTATGACCCAGATCACTACATGGCTTCGACCTACTTTGTAAATGGGGGGTCCTGTGTCTCTTCTTTTAAGATTGCTGCCTTTATAGTGCCAAGGTAGATAGCATTTTTATTTGGCATATATTTATACTTAATACTATTGCACCAGGTCAGATAGGGTGGGCATGCTCCCTATCCCTTCCTTTATGTTGCTATCTAGTTAGGCCTAGGCAGCATGTCTTGGTAGCTTCCACTGCTCTGCAGAACACTCTTCTCCCTTATCCTCAAAGCCTTGAAAAACTGGCTTCTGGCTCTTCCCATAAGCATTGTGTCAGGGCATGGTTGGACTCCAGTAAAGCTGTTGCTTTTGGGGAGAAGAGGTGGGGGGTGAGACAGCATACAGGGCGGAGGTACAAAATCTATCCGTATGGTGTTTCAACAACAACTTGCACCTGAACATCGGCAAGACGAAAGAGATGGTGCTAGGCTTCCGGAGGGAAAAGGAGGAACCTGCCCCACTTTACATCGGGGAGGACTGTGTGGAGAGGGTTTCCTCCTTTGAATTTCTGGGAGTCTACCTCTGCAAAGATCTGACCTACAACCCAGGTGGCTAGAAAGGCCCAACAGAGGCTTCACTTTCTCAGGGTCTTGCGGAAGAACAGGGTAGAACAACGGCTTATCACCCTCTTTTACCGGTCTACTATAGAGAGCGTCCTCTCGTATGGTATTGTGGTTTGGTATGCTGGTCTGACAGCCGCGGATAGGAAAGTATTACAGAGGGTGGTGAGCACAGCACAAGACACTGTGGGCTGTCCCCTGACACCACTGGATGACATCGCCAGGGCTCGCTGCCTTGGAAGAGTGAGGAAGATTCTCAGGGATGACTCACACCCTGGACGGTATCTTTTTACTCTCCTACCATCGGGTAGGAGATATAGGAGTATAGCCAGCCATACCAACTGGCTGAAGAACAGTTTTTATCCATGGGCTGTTAGGCTTTTGAATGGGAAATAATTTTATAAACTTTATGCATAATTGACTTGCGAGGCTGGTACGTTGTGCAATTAGCTCACATGGTGTAATAAGATGGAGGGTTTGTGTCACTGTAAGTTGGGGGTGGGGGCACGAAAGGAGGCTCAGCCAATCTGTATATGTGGTTGTACTTTGACAATAAAGGTTCATTCAAGAGTACTGAGAGTTTGGAAATTAACTCTTTTTTTGCTGGTAATATTTATTTACTTACTTACTTACTTACTTATTGCTGTTTATAAGCTATCCAGAATTGCAGTGCTTAATGGGTACATTATACTACCCTAACTGAATAAAAAGACTCTATATGTTTTTAAAATAGATACGCTAAATACTGTAAATAACAGTAAAAATCACAACGTAGTGTACAACTGCACTACTATAATTTAAACTGATGTCAAAAATCATTCTAACTTCATAAAGATTGTGAATGAAGAAGAATTTTAAAGACCTTTCCAAATCTTGGGAAATGAGCATTCCAAATGTACCTTGAAAACATGAGGCAACCATTCTGACATGGGGAAATCCTGATTACAGAGTAGAACTAAGCAGACAGGAACCTAATTTACAAATGTGCAGTTCAAGTAAGTGATCTTTCTGTATGCCCAATTCAGAAAGCTGGCATCAGCAAACAGTAAGTCTTGGCAAGACTTCCAAAGACCCAGCCAATGCAAAGATTGGCAGACGGAAGAAAGATAAATAAATTGGGAAAGGTGAAAGGCCACACAAATTGCTCTAGTCTGGATCACAAGGAAAGGGCAGAGAGCACAGTCAGGAAGGACTGCTAACAAACTACTAAGAGTCCAAACAAGATACAGGAGACAGGAATTAACTACTCGACTGTGCCAGTGATAAGAAATGGTTGAATTCTTTATATACTCAGTATATTGAAGTGGCAAATTTCTCATGGCTTTACAGTGTCTCTCATTAATAAAAACTCCCAAATTTCACACTGGCAGCAGACATTCTTGAGAAATAAAAGAAATGGGACAAGAAAAAAAGGTGATGAAGATGAAATACAATGCTAGAGGCTAATCCAGCAGCACCAGTGACTAATAGTTTGCCTTAACTACCAGCAAATCACGACCAACCTGACACAGTGCCAAATCAGTAGAATGACTCACCCGCCCCCAAAAAATGACTCAAATGGGCCAATGAGATTATTTACTGGCAAATTAAAAAAAATTGAAAGGGATCAACCTTGCTCAATAATTTTATACAAAAACAAAAGAGAAGACAATGGACAAAAACTAGAACAAACTGAGACATACAAAGATTTTTTTGAAAAAGTGAAATTACATAAATCTCAGAAATTCTGCAAAAATACCACCCCCCAACAACCACTGATTTGTCTAGTGAAGAACAGCAGAAAAAAATAACAAAAAAGAAGTAAATAGCATGTAATATAGGGAACTTTTGAAGCTACTTGGTTACCATTAATTTCATACTTGGAGAAGGCTTGATGAAGAACAATTTAGCAATAAAAACAATATATAGGTCCTGAACAGAAGTAAATGCCTGGAGCATTTCAATTTTTGACACCATATATATATCTTCCAAAGTCCTAAGATCTAATAATGGGAAGAGATAGAGTGAAACAAATAGCTGTCTAGAATTTAAATTTTGCTAAGAACATCGTTTGGCTTGAAAATAAGTGGTTAAGAGCTATATGAAAAAAATCCTTACTATCTGTGTCCTTTTTATATTTCCATTCTAATGTCCAAATGTTTGAATGTCAGCAGTTTAAACATTTCATATGTCCAGATACAGTCATTGATGGGGGATTCTTTTTAAGACTTTGCAAAGACTGGAGTCAAAAAGCCAACTGCAGTGGCCATTGTCAGGAGTTTCTAAATCAAATGAAGGCCAGTGAGAATAAAAGACAGCCAATACAGTATCACAAGCAATCTAGATAGGTCTAATCAAAACACGTTGATAAGTTAAAGAACAAAGAGGCATACCTTGAAAAGGAAAACGTACAATGAAGTTGTCACGTTTGGTTTCTTTGAATGAATCATGAAATATGGGCTAATAAACATGTAGCCCAAGTTAAGAATGCTGTCCTGAGAACATATGAGAAGAGTCCCTAATGATCTTAGGTCAAAAGAAATTTACACTGAAGGAACATCCTTATCACAGCTAAGTGAAATACATAAATATTAAAAACCCCAAGCAGAAATAATAGAATATCTAGCTCTAGCAAACATAAAATATATAAGGAAAGTTGTTCAACAAATAAATTAAAGTGGAAAATATATAATTGGAATTAAGCCGTGTACTGAGAATTTCATTTCAATAGATAATAATTCAAAGAAATTATTCATAGCTACAGAAAATATAGACAGAAATTTGCAAGCCTGGATAAATAATAAAGCCTGGCCACCATTCATCCTGAGTATCTACGAGTATCTTCTAACAGTAATTTACCTTGGGAAAGAGCTACGACAAATGCAGTATCATCAATGTTTAACCAAATTTCACTGATAGCAGCAAATAAAACACATTGATCGGTTTCATAATTGGATGAAATGTAAACCTTCCTAATAATTAAGCAGGAATTCTAACAAATAATTTAAAGCAACTTAGTAGCGTAGCCATGAAATTATTGGAAGCAATATTTAGATGCTGAGTAATTTCTATAGCTACAAGCATTAGAATCATACAGGCAATAGTTTCTCCTGTGACACTCTGCTGAAGTGACAGTTGGACTTTTGAGGGAAACTGAAAAAAAATGAGAAGAGGAAGAGAAACAGAAGCAGAATTAGAAACAGATGCAGAAACAGAAGCAAGGTTGATGGACTAATGGCAGTGGGTATACATTGGGGGACTTGTGGCACCAAATTGGGAACAAATTAATTCTGGAGAAGGTCTATCTTTGTGGTCACTATCATCATTTAACACTGACCTGATGGTACATAATCAGTCAGTCAGCCAGTCAGTCAGTGTCATTCATTCAATCAATCAATCAATCAATCAATTCAATTCTGTTTAATATATTTTATATAATATTTATGGTATTGCCTTGCTTTAGGTTTCACCACAATTGCAATAGAAATTAGTAATTATAGGATAATTATCAGTTTTCTGCATGTTAACTGTTCTCAATGGCTCAAAAGTAGAACAAAGTGGCAATCCTTTTTGTCTTTACACTAAGCCTCATGAGCAAACAAAATCCACAAGCAGTGAGTAGTGTGAGGTCATCTGGATCTTCTCCCTATTTAAAGGTAAAGGTAAAGTTTCCCCCGCACATGCGTGCTAGTCATTTCCAACTCTAGGGGCCGGTGCTCATCTCTGTTTCAAAGCCAAAGAGCCAGTACTTGTCCGAGGACGTCTCCGTGGTCATATGGCCGGCATGACTTTCACTCCTTCCGACGCGATCTAAAAACATATCTATTTAAGCAATCCGGTCTGGTCTGACGGGTTTAATTTTAATTGTGGTTTTAACTTATCTTCTACATTTGGGCAGTAGGGCTTAATTTATTTTCAATTTTCTGTATTTGTGCATTTTGACATTTATGTCACTGTTCACTGCCCTGAGTCCTTAGGGAGAAGGGCGGTATACAAATCAAATAATAAATAAATAAATAAATAAATAAATAAATAAATAAATAAATAAATAAATAAATAAATAAATAAATGACTAGATGCCAAAGGCACACGGAATGCTGTTACCTTCCCACCATAGTGGTCCCTATTTTTCTACTTGCATTTTTACGTGCTTTTGAATTGCTAGGTTGGCAGAAGCTGGGACAGGTAACAGGCGCTCACTCTGCTATGTGGCACTCAGGATACGACCCGCCAAACTTCTGATCGACAACAAGCTCAGCATCCTAACCCACTGAGCCACCACGTCCCTTCTCCCTGTTTACAATAGTCAAATTGCCCTTAATCACTCTGATGGGCAATTGGGAGCTCAAATGCTGTATCAGCCACCTCTAAGAACTTTTGTGCTCTCTCCTGTCCCAGCCTCAGCTGTTGTTAATTTTCAAAATACAAATAATAGGACTTCTGCCATATTCTATTTAGGAATTATTTCTATTGAAACAAACTTTGTTGATTGTTATTTTGTTGTTTTAATGTATACTGCCAACAGTCTCAATATGGGGCAAAAGATGGTCAATTTCTAAATACTGTTAAATCAATCATGTAAGAATCAAAAATGGTATTAAGGCCAGTAAGAAGTTATTATAGAATTATTATTATATACACAAAAATTTGAAACATCAGTTCTTAGTATTGGCCTTCAAACACATCAAGTTCTTCTCAAGAACCTAGGATGTTGTAATGTATCAGCTTGTATATGTTCAGAGCCAAGCAGTGTGGCCTTTTGCAAAATTTTGTCAATACGCAGGTCTTCTAAATTGCCAAGAAATTTTGATAATGTACCAATAGCCACTGGGACCATAATAATTCAATTTTTTTCTCCAATAAAAAATATTTCATTTTAAAAAAAAATAATAATTCAATTTTGATTTTCAGATCTCAATACTTTATAAGTTTTTTCAATTATTGGTGTTCTACTATCTTCTGGTATTGCCATATCAATTATCCACACTTTTCAGCCACATTTAAATCTGATGTGTTATGACCCAAGACTTTATCAATTAGTATTTAGAAATCACACAATATTTTAACCTGCTCATTTTGATGACTTTTTTCAGTTCTCTGTTTCCATCAGTTTTTCAGTACTGGCACATGATGATTGTTATAGATGTTCTAGTGTTTTGGCAAGTATGATAAATTGTTGTGCATAATTACTGTAGTTTCTTGGTTGTATTAGTTTGAATAGCTTGCTCTTGAGCAACCAAAATCAAGCCTTCCATTTATTTAATGTTCCAGTTTCAAGCCATTGTCAGATTTTATCTCTCATCTCTCTCTATCTCTCCATCTATCTATCTCCTTTATAATTTTCATAAATAACTCAAGGCAAACATACCTAATACTCCTTCCTCCTCCAATTTTTCCCACAACCACCACCCTGTGAGATTGTTGGGCTGGGAGAGAGTGACTGGCCCAAAATAACTTGTCTGGTTTTTGTGACTAAGATGGGACTAGAACACAGTTTTCTGATTTCTAGGCCAGTACTTTAACCACTACACCAAATCCCTCGATCTTTTGTAGAAACTGACTGTAATGGGTTTTCTTGCAAATTTTAAGTTACAGCAATGCTTGTCTTAGCTGTCTTTTACATAATCAGTCTATGCATGATTTTCTTTGAAGGTTTGTTTGACTTGAAGTAAACCTTTGCCTCATTTCTATGGACTACTGTAGGTATAATCTATCAATATGCCCTATGGAAATTACATCAAGTCTGGATGAAGATCACTACAAATACATGGACATTCTTGAAGCTGAGCATATTAAGTACACTGAAGTCAAGAAGAAGTTTAGAAAAGAATACATCATGACAGTGAAGATCTCAAAACGCAAACTCAGTAGAGAAAATGCCATCAGGACATTAACACACCCAGGCATTTCTAGTCACTGAATACACAGCTGGAATAGTGAACTGGACTCAAGTAGAATTAAAAATCCTGGATTGGATGATGAGAAAAATAATGACAATGAATGATGTCTTTCGCCCATCCAGAGATGTTGACAAATTCTATTTGCCAAGGATCATAGGAGGGCATGGAATGTTGCAAGTACACTGGACAGTTGAAGAAGGAAAAGGGGTATTGGAGCTAATACACTATAAAGGTTTACTGATTATCAGACAGAACAAAGTGATCTACAAGAAAGACCAAATGAAGCATAGGAAAGAGACATCGCAAGGCAAAATATTACGTGACAAATAAATAAAAAAACTATCAAATAATGTAGATGGCTGGCAATGGCTAAGAGCTGGAGGAAAAATAAACAGAGGGACTAATTCTGGCTGCACAAGACCAAGCCCTAAGAACAAGTGTGTACAAAGCCAGAATTGAGAAGATAGCAACAGTCAGCAAAGAAGCTGAAGAAACAGTGGACCACTTAGCTGCTGCAAGAAGATCACACAAACTGACTACAAACAACAGCATGACAAGCAGAAACAATGGTAAATTGGAAGAAACAATGGTGAAGTGGAGCATCTGCGACAAATACTATTTGCCTGCTAGCGAGAATTGGCAAAGAATAGACAAATAGACAAAATAATAGAAAATGAAGATGCTAAAGTGCTCTGGGACTTAATAAGTAGACCTCAGACTTAATTAGAATTCAGACTTAATAACTGCCGATAAGAAAGATAAAAAGTCTGGATAGTGGATGTTGCCATACCTGGAGACAGCAGAATACAAGAGACAGAACTGGAGAAAATCACACACTACAATGACTTGCAAATAGAAGTAGAATGACTGTGGCAAAAGAAAGCAAAGATAGTATCAATAGTAATAGGTGCTGACAGTTGAATCCCAAAACATCTAAAGCATCACTTGAACACCCTCAGCACTGACAATATCACCTTCCGTTAATTGCAAAAGGCAGCTTTACTTAGAACAGCTTACATCCTATGATGAACTTTTAATATTATTAAACAAGAAGATATAGCTATGCCAGGTCCTTGGGAAGGATTTGATAGGTGGACAAAAATGCCAAATTTAGTCTGAACATCTGATTGTGTGACTAACCAATGATAATGATAATATAAGGTAAAAGGAAGGAAGGTCACTAAAATTGTTCTCCCTCATCTCTTCCACATCAGATACTGATATATTCCACAAACAGTACTTAGGCTATAAAGACTACACATTGGTTGCCTATAAAAGAAGGTGCAAAGTTGATTCAGGTCAGCCCAAATGTTTCCTTTACAGCTGAAAGTATTGCAGTGGTACTTCTTTTTGTAACAAATGCAATCTTGGCTTACCTTGGGTTTCCTCCAATAGCTGCCCTGTCAATTTTCCCACTTCAGCTACAGCTTGCCAGCATAAACCTTTGTTAGCAGCAAACACCAAGCTATAGTAATGGGTATCAAGTTTGATACTCTGACGTACTTCCTGAATTTCATCAAACTCCTTCCACCCCAGCAAATCTCTTAGATACAGGCGACCAGGCCTCTGCTGAAAAAACCACCAAACAAGAAAAGCTGTTAGTATGTGGCACTGCTTCATATCATGGAAGAATTTAAAAAAAATCATAGACCAATAAGCAGAATCAAATTTGCCCAGCGTTCTGTCCCCAAAAGAAGCCAACTACTTTGCTCTGAGGAGCTTACAAATGCAACAGCTCCTATGTGGCTATTTCCACTCTGATTACTTACAGCATCTTCCATTTCAATCAGTCCTTGTTGTACCAATATATTAGCAATGAAAACAGCTTTTATATCATCAAACCAATGATGTGATAAAATGTGAAAAATCTGTATATGGGAATGTCCTATAGCTATCATGAGTAATAGCTACTGATGCTGCATTGTTCTAACTTATTTTTTTTACAGCTATGGTTTGTTTGTGAAGAGACAATATTGTAATAGGGTCCTTCATCCAGCACAAAACTAAGCATGCTTAAATCTAGTTGAGTTCAAATATTGCATTAAACCAATCATTGTTTGCTAACTAACCCATATAACCTTAGCTCAGGGACTAGAGATGCCATTGAAATGTAAGAACATAAATTTCAGGTTTCAAAATGGTATTAGGAAAAGTATTCTTAAAACTCAACTTTCCTGTGACTCTGCTGAACTTTTTTTTAAAAAAAAATAATTTTATTTTTTTAAAACCTTGGAGAAGTGCTTGTTATGGTGGCATGAATGGGAGTGATATGTGCTTGGGTTCCTTTAGTCAGTGGGTGATGAGTTTTATTAAAGTAGATGTATGGAATCTTGAAGATGGTTTTGAAATTGAAACGTACTCTGTTTAGGAGCTCATGTTTGATGCAGGGCCAATGTAAGATAATGTACTGTGACAAGACATAGAATAGGAGACTTACAGGTCAGCTTATAGTAAAGAGACAGATCTTTGTCTTGAAAAATATCCCATGATGGATGCACTCACTTTGGCACAGCATGAGAAAAGATCTGTTTGAAAGTCCCCATTTTGAAGATTGGAGTGAAATGGCTGCAGTTATTGCAGCAGGACAACTGGTGACTTTAAAGCACCAAAGCTTCATCAAGACAAGACGTATGGTAGTGCTGCAATGAAAATGAGGTCTGGTGGAAGAGTGAGTGTTTGCCCCTTATAGTTTGAGCACTTGACTTCTGCATTTACAGTCAAGGTCCTACCTGGTCAGTTTATTTTGGAAGATTATCTATTGACCAGCTACCAGGTATGGCTATAGGGCTATCTACTGGACTACTTGCTGGACTTTCTGCTGGTCTGCCTGCTGGGTTTTCAGTGTTGACAGGGAAGGGAAGTCAAGCCTAAGCCAATGACTTGTGAGGTGCCAAAGGGTCAATGATCTCATCCCTCCTATTTAATATTTACATAAAGCCACTAGGTGAGATCATCCATCAACATAGGGTCAGGTATCATTGATTGCATATCTCAGTTCTACTTCAACCAATCGACACTGTCAAGACTTTGTCTAAGGGCTGGAGGCTATTGTGGTCTTCAAGAAGAGGAATAGGTTTATATTCAATTTGACGTAACTGAGTGATTTGTAGAAGAATTCAGCCTGAAAAAGGTTTAAGAGATGTGGAAGTGCATTCTGAATTGTAGATCCTGCATAAATCAGAGGAGCGAACTAGATTAACTTTTAAGATTTAAGATTTCATAGCTATAAAATTCAACCATAATGACCTTGCTCACACATTATAATCCACCATAAATATTGCTTTGCAAAACACAATTGCTGGGATCACACAACACAGTATTTAACAAAAATACTATGGATTAATGCAATTTATAAATAAATAATCAAATTTGGAAATACTGCCAAAATCTTAATTCATTATGTGTGTGTGTGTGTGTGTGTGTGTGTGATATGTTAACTATTAGATTACCTTGCTAGGCCCCAAACATGGGGCAAATCTTTATTTCCTATTCACCATCAAAGTCATAATCAAACTAGATCTGCCTAAAAGCAATTTGTCATTTCCCTCCTAGTGATGTTGTTGCAGTATAATTATATTTTTTATCATTGTGATTTTTTGAAGAAGAAAAAAAAACTAAACCAAAGCAAAATACAAATGGAAACGTTAGTAAACAAAACACAGGTTTAAATCTCCACTTTGCCACTGAATATGTGAACTTCCTTTAGGCCAGTCACATTCTTTGTCTCATGCTTTTGCCCAAACATTCTCAAACATTGCCCATACATGCCTTTGGGCAATGTTTGAGGCTGCACAAGAATGGGGTGTGCTCTCACACAGCCTTTGGACCTGGAAAGTGTACAAGTGGACCGTGCTCTTATGTGACTTTTAGAGTCTCCAAAAGACACATAAGAATGGAGATGTGCTTTTGTGTGGTTTTGGGAGGCCGCTTCAAGAACGAAGGCCTTGTACAACCTGGAGCAGCCTCATGGCCTTTCAACAGAAAGAAACCGCCTGAAGGTAAGTGCTACATGGCAGAGCCTAGACAGGGGTAGGCAACCTCGGCTCTTTTATGACTCATGGACTTCAACTCCTAGAATTCCTGAGCCAGCTGGCTCCTGAGCCAGCTGGCTCAGGAATTCTGGGAGTTGAAGTCCATGAGTCATAAAAGAGCCGAGGTTGCCTACCCCTGGCCTAGGAAGTAGTGGGCCTTGAGGCCCTTGCTCTCTCTACCTCAGTACTGCCACTGAGTATCACTGCGCAGGGTGGCCTAAAGGGTGGGGGGTGGGGGTGGGGGCTAGAGAATTGTTTCGCTTTTGTTCACATGTGTGTGTGGGGGGGGGTAGAGAAGCCAAGTCAGAATTTTTCTGAATTTCTGGCATGCCAAGCCCAAAAGGTTTGTCATCACTGGGTTAGAAAATCAAATGTCAAAACAATCCAAGAATACAGTAATTAATTTCATTGTTCTTAAAGAAAAACATCTGCCATCAAGTTCATCCACTCCCTTTCTCATATACAATAAGCACATAAAATCCAGTGTGAAAAGCCCCTCTCTGGATTGAAAATGTCAGTATCAGAGCACATTGTAACAGTCAACTGCACAGTCAGAATCTGGCTGAGGCGTCTTAGGCTACTTTAATCGACGCATCTCCTAGTACTTTTAAAATCAAAAGACACTGTGAAACCGCATTTTTTTAAAACAACGTTTGCTCGGTCAGAATAAAGTAAAAAAAAAAACAGTGAAGAAAAATGAAAAGTTTACAAATGCAAGCCTTCAAGATTTCTCCAGGAAGAAGGCAGGAAGGCATCTGAAGCCTTATTTAAAGGTCCTCCTGGTTTCCATGGGAATGGAACTTGGCAAACTACGATATATTTCACCAAGATTTTCTGGGGCTCTCCCCTCCCCTCTACCACGATCACCTTAAACTTTTACCTCTCATTTTTACCTGCAACTGAAGAACAGCTTTAACACCCTCCGCAGTCAAATTGGCCATCCTTCCTGGATTGGTTGCTAGGAGACACTGGCTTACGATGCAAAACCCTGGAAGAAAAGGTTCTGTTACAAGGACATACTTACATACTCCCTTCCAGAGCACAGCTCTTATGGCAGCCCAGTCTCAACTTTTGTATCTTATGTTAATCTGCCCATCAAAGGGCCCAGCAGAGATAAAAAGGCCACTTTTTTCAGTTACACATTTATGAAATACTTAGATACAAATATATGGGAGAGATTTACAGTTTTAGTGTCCCATGGGCATGATTTATGAGCCCCTCTGTGATACATATGCCACTAGTCACAACTGATAGCTTCAGATAGGGTTTGAATGCCTGGGCAGATTGCACAGGATTTGAGAAACATGCACAGAAGTTGATTTTGTACATAAATGCCACTTCTGTCTTCAACCTTAATATTTCCATTTTGAAGATTAACTGCAGCTATTGAGCATTGTAAGAACACTATTCAATGGCTCTGGTTAACTGTTTTTGCAGGATTTAGACATCATTCCTACTGAATTAAAAAGAAAATTCTGAGATCCAATGGAAGACTGGGGAGGTCTTGTGCCTGTTATTGGAATGGCTGATCTGGTTTGATAGGACCTGAGATTGCACAGAAATGTAGACAGCTGAATGCTCTCGTACATTTTAAAAAATCCTCTCACTAAATAACAAGCAAAACACAACAACAGATTAGAAAACAATGACGTAATCTAGGGTTTGTGGCCAGAGATTTTATGTTTGTTTTTTTTTTTATTGAAAAGTTTTACAATACAATTTTCCATTAAAAACCCCCATCCCCCTCCACCCTTACATTTGTTATATGTAATGGAATATTCCACAATATTCCAAAATGCAACAATGTGGGCAGCTATGGTGCCTACTATTCGGAGTGTGTGATGTCCCTGCTCTGCAGGTCAGATTGGTGTTTGCTATTATGCTTCTGGGTTTAATTCAATATGCTGGTTGTCACCTTTATAGCCCTTCATGATTTGGAGCTAGGCAGTGGTGGGATTCAAATATGTGAACAACTGGTTCTCTGTGTGGATGTTGCTTCCGGAAGCCCATTCTGGGCCTGGGCAACAAAAAATTAGCTACGGTTCTGCCAAAGTGGTGCAGACTGGCTGAATCCTGCCACTGGAGCTAGGTTACTTGCAGCACTCACTCCTCGGTTGTATTTACCTGCCCTGAGCCAAGAGGAAAGGAATGCTCTGGGTCCTGCCCATGAGGGAGTATCATCTGGTGGGACCCAGAAGGAGAGCCATTTCTACTGAGATATTTGATGTGTACTGGGTTCGTCGCGCAGGAATGAAGACGAGGCGAGTGAGTTCAGCAAAGAGCATGGTTTATTTCTTGCAGGATCTGAACTAGAGAACAGGGCTGCAGCTGCAGCAATTTATACCTTGGCCCCTAGGCGGTGGCCAATAGGTTTGAAGCAACCTATTGCCGCCTAGGGGCAACCAATAGCAGTGCTGGAGACAGGTTGTCTGAGATGCTGGGAGCCGTTAGCTAGCTCCCTGCTCTCGCAACCTACCAGCCGTTACCACATGGTGTTAACAAGCAAGCCCAATATATAACACCCCTTCCCCCTTAGAACGAACAACAGTATAGCAACAATAGTAATTACAGCAATACACTTTACAAAGACTTAACACTGGTGTGAATAGGTTCCACTTAGCAGCACAATAAAATATTTACAACATTATAGCTCCATTGTCCCTTACAATCTTGTAGGTCAGTATTAAATACAAGGTACATACAACATTATAGCTTTATTATTACAGAACAAAATCTTTCAGATAAGCAGGAGGTTTGCATGGCCTTGTGGAATGCCTGGGGGACCCAGGCATGTCCTGGCCTACCAGCTTGCCCGCCTACCACTGTCTCTTAGTTCAAGTGATTCTGAGTGGCTTGGTGCTCTCTGGCTGGACTTTCCAGGTTGGACCACCCCAGAGTCAGTTTGTTCAGCAGAGTTAGCACAGTGGCTGTAGCCATCAGGTTGGCTTTCTCCGTCAGGGGACCCATGTTGCACTTTTGGGCTCCCCTCCTCTACGGCCAACTCCTCGTTGTTTGGGCTGTGTGAGCCTTCAGGGTCTATGCATGGGCCGGCTTGGCTGACAGTTTGTGGACCTGAGTAAGGACTTATGACGAAGTCCTCACTTTGTGGCCGTTTAGGAAAACGCTTCCTAAGCTGATCTATGTGGTGCTGTACAACTCGCCTGCCTTCCAGCCCCACTTTGTAAGAGAGGGGGCCTGAAGCTTTAGTAATTTTTCCAGGCACCCACAAATTCCCATGTCCATAGTTCCTGGCCCACACCCCGTCGCTCACTTGCAGCCCCCTCGGGGATTTTGGGCGCGAAGCTTCTGCTGCCACCCTATCTGGATGCAACCTGTCCAGTTTCATGATCAGTCGCCTCCCCCAGTGCAGCTCTGCTTGGCTTTTCCCTGTAGCCATGCAGGGTGTGGAATGCTGGCAAAGTAAAAAATCTGCCAATCTGTGATGCCAGTCCCCAGCCACTATATGCTTCAGTGACTCCTTTTTGGTCCGGACCATCTGTTTGGCTTGACCATTAGAAGAAGGGTGAAATGGGGCTGACGTTGCATGCCTGATGAGGTTTGCTCTCAGGAATGCCTGAAATTCTGCCGTTGTAAATTGGGCTCCATTGTCAGATACTATGACGTCTGGCAGCCCATGTGTGGCAAAGAGTTTCCTAAGCACCTGGATGGTCCTAGCAGTAGTCATGTTAGCAACTGGAATTACTTCAAGCCATTTAGAGTGGCTGTCAACCACTATAAGGAAGAGCTGTCCCTGAAAGGGCCCAACTAAGTCTATGTGAATTCTAGACCAGGGAGTGTGAGTCTCCTCCTACCTGTGAATTGGAGTGTGCAGCATTTCAGGCCTTGATTGCTGGCATGTGTAACATCCATGCACCTGGGCTTCAATGGCCTTGTCTAAACCTGGCCACCATAAATAGCTTCTAGCTAAAGCTTTCATACGGACAATACCTGGATGACCTTCATGTAGTGATTGTAAGACTCTGTCTCTTAGTGACGTGGGGACTATGACCCTGTTCCCCCATAGGATACAACCCTTGTGAGCTGATAGCTCGTGTCTTCTAGTAAAATAACTCTGGAATTCAGGCCCTGGGCTTTTATCCAGCCATCCTGTATGTACCCAAGAAAGTACTCTACTTAGTGTTTTATCAGCTGCTGTTTCTGCAGCTATGTCCCCTGCGTGGAGAGGAAATTCTGGCAAGTCCTGGATGGACAATACACAGGCCGCTGGGGCTGGGTCTGGTTCAATTTGTGGCAGTGGAAGCCTGCTCAGGCCGTCTGCATGGCCCATTTCTTTGCCGGGTTTATGAATCAGGTTAAACGTGTAAGCTAATAAAAAATAGACCATCTCAGCATTCTGCGGGATAATATGTTGGGTGTCTGTTTGTCTGTGGTGAATAACCCCAATAATGGTTTGTGGTCTGTGAAGACCGTGAAATCCCTGCCATATAAGTAGTCATGGAATTTTTTAATTCCAGCTACAATGGCCAATGCCTCTTTGTCAATTTGAGCGTAGTTGTGTTCAGCAGAGGACAGCGTCCTTGAATAAAATGAAATGGGAATCTGGGTTCCATCTTTCTCTAAGTGACTCAAAACTGCCCCCACTCCGTATGGGGATGCGTCACATGCTAAACAAACTGGTTTAGACTCTCTGAAATGAGTGATAGTGGAACTGACCAACAGAAGTGCCTTCAGGTCCTGAAAACTTTTTTTGTGAATGCTGGTCCATTTCTAAGAAGCTTTTTTATCTAAGAGCCTGTGAAGTGGCTCTGCCACTGCAGCCTTGTTAGGAAGGAACGCGTGATAGAAGTTGAGGAGGCCCAAGAATGCTTGTAGCTCTCCTTTTGTTTTAGGGCTAGGCGCCATCTGAATGGCCTTTACTTTGGACTCAGCTGGGTGGATGCCATTGGCATCAATGCAAAAACCCAAAAATTCAGTCAAGGAAACCCCAATTCTGCATTTGCTCTTTTTTTAGTTTGAGGCCTGCTTCACGCAGCCTCTGCAGGATGGCTCTGAGCCTCCTTGCTAGCACTTCTGTGGATTCCCCAGCAATAAGCACATTGTCAAAATAGGGGCAAACCCCTGGGATGCCTTTGAGTGTGCGTTTCATGATTCCCTGAAAAATACCCGGGGCTACACTGACCCCAATTTGCAAGCGCTTTACTCTGAAAGTCCCCCTGTGGGTCACAATTGTCTGTGCTGCGGCCATGGCCTCATCAACCGGTAGTTGATGATAGGCCTGCGCCAAATCTAATTTTGCAAAAGTGGTGCCACCCTGCAAAGATGCCAGGATGTGGCTCACCACTGGGACTGGGTATGCATGCTGTTTAAGGGCCCTGTTAATTGTACATTTGTAGTCTGTGCATATTCTGACTTCCCTGTTGGCTTTAAGTGGTGTTATAATAGGAGTTTCCCACTCCCCATCATCTACTGGTTACAACACACCCTGTTCCACAAGCTTGTCTAGTTCCGTGTCAATTTTGTGCTTGAGGGCAAAGGGGACCTTGTGAGGCTTAATCCCAATGGGAACCACATTTGGGTCTAATTTAAATGCTATTGGCGGGCTGGTGTAAGTTCCTAGGGCTGAATCAAATACGTCTGCAAAGTCCTCGCAAACTGATGCTAGACTCACAACTTGTGTCCAGTTGATATTGGTTACTAGGATGCCTAGTGCATCAAACCAATCAAGTCCAATTAGGCTCGTTCTCTGGCCCCCTACTACCACAACATCCAGGTGCCCTGAAAACCCTTTAAATTTAACGGCCAAGGTGGCTTCACCCTTGACTATAACTTTTGCGTTCTGGAAATCTGTTAAAAGTATGTCAGAGGGGCTCAGCTTGGCCCATCTGCTACTGCAACGGCACAAAGAATTAAATGTGGCCAGAGAAATAATGGAAATGGTGGAGCCTATGTCCAGCTCCATCTTACAAGGGACCCCTTGCAGCTCCACCTGGAGTCTATACTTGGGTTTAAGGGGGCGTCAGGCCCCAGTGCAACATACACTTCAGCGGCTTGAGCAAAAACCCATGCTGAACGGCCCCAGGGCCCCAGTACCTCTCCTGGTCGGATCGTCCAACTGGCGATGCGATGGCCGGTCCCTCTGGCGACCTCTGCAAACTGCTGCGATGTGGCCGGTTTTCCCGCAGGCCTAGCACGTGGCTGTCCAGAACCTGCAGTCCGAATGTTGGTGGCGGCCACCACAACCTGAACATCTATGCAAGGGATCTGCCTTTAGTCTCTTGCTGCTTGCTGTTGCAGTGCTGTGGGTCAGGCTGTCTGTGCAGCATGTCGACTTCGGCATCTTCTTCTGACTCCTCAGTGAGTTTGGTGTCCTCGTGGTGGGCGGCTTCTTCACATTGCGTCATTTTGGCGGGCCGAATTGTTTGGACGGCTCCACCAGCAGCTTCGTCTGCCATGACCTTGTTCTGGGCATCTGCGAACGACAAGATGAGGCGAGTGCAGCAAAGAGCATGGTTTATTTCTTGCAGGATCTGAACTAGAGAACAGGGCTGCAGCTGCAGCAATTTATACCTTGGCCCTCAGGCAGCGACCAATAGGTTTGAAGCAACCTATTGCCGCCTAGGGGCAACCAATAGTAGCACTGGAGACGGGTTGTCTGAGATGCTGGGAGCTAGCTCCCTGCTCTTGCAACCTACCAGCCATTACCACGTGGTGTTAACAAGCAAGCCCAATATATAACAATATTCACACTCTGAAATATCACTCTCCTAGAGTTTAGACTTGCCCCAATCCTGCTGTCTTTCTGCAAAGCTTTGAAGACCTGGTTTTTGGGGGTTTTTTTACTCGAAGCCTAGGGCTCTGGGAATGTAATTCCAATCCCATCACTGGAAAATCTTTTGTGATTACTTTGTAATTCTAAAAGATGGCAGGAAAGGGGCATCTGTGAGGGAGAATCAGCAAGAGGCTGCTTAACTTTTCCCTAACGTAAACATTTCCTTTCCTATTATTTAACTCATTCCCCACCCCCATATTAGGGAAGATTGAGCAGAGGAGGCAAAATGTGATGACCTGAGGAAGGAGGAAAAGCAGGCTCAGGAAAGGTTACATTAGGTCACGTGTGATATGACATTGCCACACAAACAACATGATGTAAAGGTGTCATGACATATGGCATCATTGTGCCTTATATCTGACACTTATGTTCTTATCCATGCTTTCTTTGCCAATCCTTATGCTCTTTCAAGAATCACAAACTATGAATTAACACTTTAAAAAGTAACTTCATCCTAACTGTGAAATTCAAGGCAGCCTTATAACATCTCTTGGCCCAAACCTTTGTCTGCAATAATGAGATACAATGCTGACCAAATAGCCAGGTGTACACAAATTATTTCAAGAAGTAGCACCTTATATTATTAAGTTAATTATACAGGTAAAGATATCTTTCTTTTTCTTATATAACTATTTTTTTTCTAGAACCAGAGCTGATATCATTTGGCATCAACACATCATCAGCATTATTTTGCCACCCGCAGTACTACTACTGCTACTTTCCTATGCTAACATCAACAGACATCTTCTTCTGGCCCTGTAAACTGCAGCTTTTCCCATTAAGCAGACAGGTCTAAAATCTCTTGGCTAAGCATGTTTTCAGATTAAGCAAACTGATTTTCCTCAGTCAAGAGAAATTGGGATCTTGAGCAATGCTGAAGCACCTATAAAAGATATGACCAGCAGCATTTCCTAGCTTAGACTTCATGGACAAATCCAAAGCCCTGAAGCCAAAATTGTCCCATGATAATCACCCAGATTCTACTCTATTATATATGATAAGGTCCCAAATATGCTTTTCACGAAGCAGCTGGACTTTCTTGGTTTTTTTTCTTTGAAGACATTTTGCTTCTCATTCAAGAAGCTTCTTCAACTCTGACTGGATGGTGGGAATGGAAAGATTTATACTCCTGCGGACAGCTGTTCATTTGCATTCTTTTAGCGATTCTTGGAACTTGTCCTTCTTGAAAGGACTGTGTTGTAGACTGGAGATAGATGATGTCGGATCTTTCCCCCTCTGTTGAGAGAGGGCTGTTCAGTTTTGAACAGAGGAGGAGGGATAAGACATCATCTATCTCCAGTCTACAACGCAGTTCTTTCAACAGTTCCAAGAAGGCTCCACACCCATTTGCACTACTCAGGTGACCCTGAAGTCACAGATAAGCCTCCAGGTAGCTTTAACAACTTGCTAAAAGAATGTAAATGAACAGGAGTATAAATCTTTCCATTCCCCACCACCCAGTCAGAGCTGAAGAAGTTTCTTGGATGAGAAGTGAAATGCTTTCAAAGAAAAAACAAGAAAGTCCAGTTGCCTCATGAAAAATCATCTTTGGCATAACTATGACCTGGATGACTGAGAATCTCCATAGACGTATACAATAAGAGTTGCAGGAAAACAAACTTGGCATTAATGCTTGATGTGACCACAAAATACTGATTCCCACCATAATGCATTCTTTCTTATTTTTATTTGCTTTCTGAATTATTTAATCTATCCAATTGTCAGACATTTATTATTTTTTAAAATATACAGCAGTGACCAATCATAGGCAGCTGGACATAATTATTCTGCTTTATAAGATTTTCTTTTCAATAACTTATGGTACTTGTGCTACATAAGCTATACTGTATGTCTATCCATCTTCCCATGCCCTAAAGGACTGTCTTCATACAAGTTCCACCAAATGACAGTGGCGTAGTGTGGGTTGTCAGCACCCAGGGCAATTTGCACCCCCTAACCCGGTGACGTCATGGCACCGCCGAAAAGACGCGCCCCACAGCGGCGTAGACTTTCCAAGAAGAGTCGCATGCATGCGGGATGCTTCCGGGTCCCTCTCGAGGGCGGCTGGGCAGGGCTCTGACCTGCAAGAGCCGCTGCATTCAAGCTTGCACGTGAGCCCCGCTAAATAAAGCCACGCATGCGCACGAAGCTAGGCCAGCCGGCCGGTGGGTCCGTCTTCACTCGGCCAAGCCTGCCGGGGCGCCTGCGGGGCACTTGCGGTTGGCCTGAGCCTGGGCGGAGAGTTGGGCGCTTCTATTTATTTTATTCAGTTTATGTGGCCGCCCATCTCACCTGCCAGACTCGTTTCGCTTTGCAAGAAAGAGCAGCTCGAGAGCGGAGCCAAGCCGACTCTGTGCAGCCCTTGGAGCTCCCTGAGCAGCTCAGTGCAAGCGCGCCCCCCCAGATGTTGCACCCGGTGTGGCCGGCCCCCCCTGCACCCCCCACGCTACGCCACTGCCAAACGATATTTCCCAGTCAAGATTTATTTATAATTATGTACTTCATTATGTTGACATGGTGATACAGAACCTTTGATAGCACAGGTATGGGAAAGAATTTCTGGACTGTATTTCAATTTGGATGTGGCTTAGGTTGAGAAGGATACAATCCCCTGCAATACTTTCAAAAGTAGGACATTGTCTGAATTCCCCTTTTCTGTTTGACTATTCAGTTCTACGTAAGGACATCACGCTGCCACTCTATATTTTAATTCAAAAGTGATTCTCCTGATTAGTGAGTTATATCCAGGATGGTGTGTGTGTGTGTGTGTGTGTGTGTGTGTGTGTGTGTTTGTATTTGTGTATTTCTTCCATGGATTACCTTTCCTTGTCAAAGTCAAAAACTTGAGTAACTGAGGTTAAGTGAACCATGGGTTAATATATTCTGCAATTGCACTTAATGTCATTCAAGGGAGCAAAATGCTGAAGCTGAAAATCCAATCAGCAGTACTGGCTGCCTCTTGCTATTCCTGGAATCTAAATATCTCTGATTATGAAAGACTTATCCTTTCCCTCCTGCCAGGTATATCTCCTTCGTTCTTCCTAGTGTATCTGTGCAAGTGAAATACAAGCAGGAACCAAGGAAATCTTAGACACAAGGGAAAGTATCAGTTAAGGAAGCCCATACCAATTAAATAAAAATGTTTCTACTCCTTTTTAGCATTAAATATTGATGGTAGTAAGCAGGGCTTTTTTTCTCATAGAACGCCCAGAATGGAGTTCCGGCACCTTTTTTGGATGGAACCTTGTAGGGTAGGCAAGGTGGGTTGTATGACATGTGTGAGTTCTGGCACCTTTTTCTTTTACAAAAAAAAGCACTGGTAGTAATACTTATAATTTTAAAATACAATATTAATTAAATAGTCTTCAGATCAGATCAACTGCAAGAAAGAGAGGGAGAGAGACAAAGCTACAACACTGAAGAAATGCACAAAGACTCACATGTATGAGTTAGTGCTGGAAACATATTTGGTGTCAAGTAAATTTCCCTAAGAAGACATTCAAAGAGTGAGTATCAGGCCTGGAAAGGTTTTTTTCTAGCCAGCTAATTTGCTAGACAATAAAGAACATAGGTTGCTGTTTTTGCACCCTGCTGTTTAATATTTGGAAAAGGCATTACACTCATAAAAATAGGTGGGTATAATAAAAAAAAGGTAGGACTATCTTCTGGAGAGGAGGGAAATTAACAGTAATCCCTGGTATCTGAGCATTTCACATATATAATCGGTAAGCCTTGCAACACCTTGTAAAATGGGTCATATTTTTGCTCCAAAGTGGAGCTAAGCCTTAAAATTACATACCCAAAGCCATCAAATCATGTAACTGCTAAGCAGGAAGAGGGATTAAGAGATTCATTACTGAATTCATTCTTTCAGTTACAGTCTTGGAATGCTGTATTCAGATATCTGAAAGATAATGGAGATGACACAAACTTATTTCCTATCGATGAAGGGCCAGGAATAGAAACAGTGAACGAAAATTTTAGCTAAACAAACAAACAAAAAGATTGTAATCAATAGTTAAAGTATTCAGCAGCAAAAAACTAGTATTTCAGGTTTGTTAATGTTACATCAATATTTATTTATCTATTTATTTGCCACGATCTTATCACAATTCAGGGGCTGCTGCAGGCTTTTATAAGTATAACACCAAATAGAAATACCATTGTAAATAAAAGAACCCTCACAACCTCATCCAAATAAAATTACAAATGTAGAGAATATAAATGGCTTAAAAAAATCAGGAGAAGGCTGTGCAGAACAACTCAGTCTTTAGACTCTTTAAAAATGTTAGCAAAGAAGGGGCTAGCCTGATGTCAATCAGAAAGCTATCCCACAGCATCAGTGCTGCCGTAGAAATGCAAATCTTCCTCACTCCAGCTCTCCTAGACCTTCCAAATGTGTGGAATCAATAGCTGTGCCTATTTGCTGAGTTGAATTAATTGGGTTAGTACTGGTAGGACTATCAATTTTTGTACATCTCCAAATGCCATCAAGGACTTTTAGATTTAAACTAGCACCTTAAGTTTTACCCCAAAGCCAATGCAGGGTCCACAAAACTGGTCTCAACAATTAGAAACAGATAGCACACAAGCTACTGCATTTTAGATTCACCATAGTTTTTATGTAGTTTTTAAGAGTACTGTAGAGAGTGTTACAATAGACCAACAGGATGCTAATAAGAGCATGAATTAATGTGGCCAGGTCCTCCTGCCCCAGACAGAATTACAACTGATGCTTCATCCAATCCTGTCACCACCCCAAACCAGAGCCTGGGCTCTGATTGAAAAGGATCTACAGGTTTCCTGTCGGGTAGATCTGCCACAAGCAACTCAACTATCTTCCTAACGAATGGAAGATTGGAAGCTAGTCAATAATGGCATGATGATCATGGATCTGGAACTTGGCAATAGCATTCTGAAATGAAGAATCTGAATTAAGTAACTCAGGAAGTGAGGGGTTGGATTAGATGACTTCCAAGCTCCTTCCAACTGTATGGCTGAACCATGTAACAGAAAGAAAATTCAGGAAGGCATGGTCAAAGTGAAACATGACTAGTTTTTTATACCTTTCTGCAAGTTCCTTGACATGTTATTTTAACTTGTGAATAACATTTCAAGGTGGAACATTCTATTTCATAACCATTTACAGAAATTACAAATGCAAAATAGGAACAGCTGCAAATAATAGCCATTGCAGAAGAGTACAATTATGGTTGCACCCCTCTTGTTCCTAGCCATAGGACAGAACATGCCCTGACATCCTTTTCTCCATTGTTTCACAAAGTTGCCTTCATCTTATTCTTAATCCATGAGATAGGAAGCCTTAATCTTCCTTAGCTATACTAGGGTTAAATAATGTTTTTACCCCTGTCCTTACACCAACCAATGGCAGCCTTAATGTGTCTAAAATCTGTTTGGCTTTTCACTCCATATCTTGAAGGGTAGCATAGAGAGTGAGGAAGATGAAATTGATGGAAATATGTAGGGATCATTAGAAGCAGCTGTAGCATTTTTAAAGCCCAGAACTATGGCATAACATTCAGAAATTACTTATCAGACACCTCTCTAATTCACTGGGAGGAGATACAACACTGAGGTCTTCAAGATTTTATTATTATAGGCAATATCAATTTTTAAAATCCTTTAGCCTTCCTGTAAAGTTGATTTCCTTCTCCGGTCTATCTAGCAGGGCTGGCAAGACAAACTGCTGAGAATATAGGCAGGAGAAAGATCAGCAATGGAAACAGCAGTTCACACTGTGTAGTTTTCTGCTGACTCAAGAATGAGCAGATAAAACTATAACATACCCCAAAGGATGCAGTCCTATAATCTTGTTTCTAGGAGTAATTGCAGTGTGATTTACCTATGAGGCTTATGTCTTCCTTATCAAGGAAGGGACCATAACAGAGAATTCTTCTGAAGCTGCTGGGGCTCTATCTTTAGCAATAAGGACCCTCCCATCATCGGTTGTGCCTCATTGGTCTGTGCAGATGCACTTGCCACCTAAGTAGCTTTTCTACCCATCATAATCCTATTTGGATTAGCCATTAAATAAGAACAACAGCATACCACTTTCTTTTTATATTGCAAGAAAAAGGGGTCTTCTTTTACACAGGTTGATACGGTGGAAGTTAAGTTTCCAAAGGGGAGAAGTTGACTAATTTTGAAGTCTTCAAGAGATTACCTTCTATCAGGCTGCAACTGCATGGGTAGACTGCAACTGAGTGATCATACAGAAATTACAGCTATCTTTTGAATTTGAATACTGTCTTCTCTAAGAGGTTTCTAAATTTCCTATATAGTTGCCCAGAAGAGGAAAGAGACCCTGCTTTGAGCTGGGGAGTAGAACGTGATGTCTTTAGTCTGTCTTCACTCTGGTAAGTCTTATTTTACATTGGAAGTCAATTGAAGTCAATTAAATAAATGCAATTTGTCATTATGTTGCAAGTCAATTTGTGGGTTGCTTTCCCCAAAAAACTTGGTTTTAGATCCTGATCTATTGATATTGATGGGATTAGAGTTCTAACTATTAGGTCATTGACTAGAAAAGCCCTATTAAATTTAAAATGTAAGATAAGCATGTAGGGGCTTAAAGCTTCCACTGGTTTAGATCTTACCTGGCACTTAATTGAGTTACTGGTTAATCTTCCAATGGAAAGAAAAGAAATATTATCTATTTGGATATGCAGGAGAGAAACTCACTATTCATTTTGCCAGAGCTCATGGTTGTATCAAACTCTTTGAAAACACCTTCCATATAAATCCTCCT
The DNA here is from genome assembly GCF_947247035.1 of Vipera ursinii. NCBI lineage: Eukaryota > Metazoa > Chordata > Lepidosauria > Squamata > Viperidae > Vipera > Vipera ursinii. The sequence continues at coordinate 330,969,814 of NC_139512.1, forward strand.
GCTATGTCATTCCCAATTTTGTTAAATTTCAGAAATGCATTTGAGAAAAGATCTTGAGTCATGAAAAGGTAGTAATCAAACAAATTATATTGTAATTTGATTGACTTTAGTGTCATCATTTGGGTTTTTAAGACACATGGACTAATGTCAAAAACTGTTTGTGAGTGAGGAAACAGCAATGTGCAAAAGGAATAAATCCTGGGAATCTCACAAGAAGATTAAGTATATTGAAATATTAAATGTGAGAGCAGATTCTTGGACATGTTTGGGTGTGAGTTCATTTTTAGCTGCTTCCTGTGCTAAGATAATCATTTATTAGTTTTCTCACATGCTGAATATTACAACATACTTAGCACATTACAGCTCAACCGTAGAGAGGATATTTTGAGATTCCTGATATTTCAAAATGTATCCAAATTAATATAGTTACAATTAATTTGGTAATGTTAATATTCTGTACTTTCCATTGGCTGGAATATTGCTCATCTTGGTGCATATGGAATCAGAACTGCAAATACCCTAATTTAATCCACCAGTATGAGGCAAGTCATTTTATAGTTTGTGTTGGTCAGGCTATATCTGGAATAACGTTCTAAATTCTAAGTATCACATACAAAAAAGATACAGGCAAAGGAAAGTACATTCAGCAAAGTGACCCAATTCCTAAGAGGTCTAGGAATTCCTATAAGAATGGTTAAAATAATTTTATATTTTTTAAAAATAAAATGAAAATGAAAATATGTTTTGTGATTATCATATTTATTTTTTGAATGTTTAGCATACATACAATATGAATCTGTTGTGTTGGCTATTTCAAATGCATTTATACGCATTATATTATGCATTTTTGAGACAAGACATCTTGCACAGAATGCAGAAGAACAGAAAGAAATAATGCCTGAGAAATTGAAGGCATGAGAATAAAAAGAAAAAGAAACACAACTAAAATTAGTTTTTAACCATACTTGATTAGGTTTCTAACTTTATAAAATCATCCTGGTTTCCACCACATCTATCCACCATTTCTAACAGTACACTTTAAACTTCTCACTCCTCTTTTTTTTAGGATTTCATCCAAACACATATTTCTCCTCTTTTTCCTCTTCACCCATTTATTTTTCTTTCATTTATTTGCCTTTGTGATTTGATCCTCTTTCACTCTCTCTTTAACCACACTGCTCAAACATACTTCTTTCTCTCTGTTTACTCTCCTTTGTGCTAATCCTGCAAGCCACATGTTCAGGCACTTCCAGGGCAGTTTGACTAGTTGCACAGAAGATAATTACTGATTTCCACACTGCTGTCCATTTGTGCTCAAGCAGTTTTGGCCACTGAGATGAGTCCTGTCCTGTGCCCCTGCCTGAAAAGAAAGAGTTTATTGGGGGCCAGATTTTGAAAAGTGCTACCAAAGGCCAGCTGTGAGCATTTCATTTTATTTATGTCAAGGGGCAACGGTTAAACGTTTTACAAGAACAGATCTTTTCATTCTATTTTAGTACTGTGCTTAATCTCTCTGGCAAGTTTGGTCAGCACTGGAGTCTTCAGTTCTAAAGAGGATTCTTAGAGTAACTGAGGAATTGATGAGCAGAATGCAATATTCTGAATAAATCCACAAAGAGATGTGAAGGGAATGACAACATTTGCAAATAAATACAACTCTATTCCACCAGAAGAATGGAGAGAAGCTACAGCAATCAAGGAAACAATTAGTCCATTAATGAGAGAAAAAATGGCAAGAAGGTAAGGAACAGCAGGGAGAAAACAGAACTGCTTAATGCATTTTTTTGCATCTGTCTTTACACAAAATAGGGACACGGTGGCGCAGTGGGTTAGGAGGCTGAGCTTGTCGATCAGAAGGTCGTCAGTTTGGCGGGTCGAATCCCGAGTGCCACTTAGCAGAGTGAGCGCCTGTTACTTGTCCCAGCTTCTGCCAACCTAGCAGTTCAAAAGCACGTAAAAATGCAAGTAGAAAAATAGGAACCACTATGGTTGGAAGGTAACAGCATTCCGTGCACCTTTGGCGTCTAGTCATGCCGGCCACATGACCACGGAGTCATCCTCGGACAAGCGCTGGCTCTTCGGCTTTGAAACGGAGATGAGCACCGACCCCTAGAGTTGGAAACGACTAGCACGCATGTGCGGGGGAACCTTTACCTTTACCTTACACAAAAGGAAAAACAGTCTACCCTATCATCTGTGGAGATTCTCAGTCGTCCAGGTCAAGGTTGTCCCAGAGATGCTTACTTTCAAAAGGCAACTGCACTTTCTTCAATCTCAAGAAAGTCCAATTGCCTTTTGAAAGAAAACACCTTTGGGACAATCCATCCTATAAAAAAAAAACAAAAAAACAAAAAAAAACAGTAAAATGCAGATTAGGAATGCAAGTCAAAATAAACAAGAAAATGATAAGAGAGTACCTGTCCACCCAATGAGTTCAAATCACCAGGACCAGATGGATTATACCCCAAGGTTCTGAAGGAACTGGCAGACGTGATCTCAGAACCACTGAACCATATCTTTCAAAGATCCTGGAGCACCAAGGAAGTACCAGAGGACTGCAGAAAGGGCTGATGTAGATCCCATCTTCAAAAAAAAGTATGTGTGTGGGGGCGGGGGGAATGGATCCAGAAAACTACAGACCTATCAGCCTGATATATAAACCTGGAAAGATTACGGGGGAAAAAAGATGGGAGCTGCCCTGAAAATCCTCTTGATTCAATTTATTAACCATTAAAAATATAATTTGAAGCTATGCATCTCATACAGTCCCATCTCTGTAAAAATAGATCCATGCTTCCTAACGCACCTCCCCATGTGGCTTTAATGAGATGGAAACAATCACCCATGAATTGTCACACAACAAATTTTACAGCACCTTTTGGACCAATCTTATTTTATTGGAAATCATATATGCTGGAAATCATACAGTACAAGCACTTTCTGAAATTTCTTTAGAAAATCTGAAACCTTCCATCACTTTCTCTGTAACTACCAGTGTACTGTATGTTGCTAGAATGGAAATAAGACAAAAGCTGGTATAGGGATAATTTTGTTTGACTTTCTTCAGTGCCATTGAGCTATATAGGTTATAGCTAAAGTGTTAAAATATGATCTTTTTAATTATAGAAAGTATCGTTTTAGTTTTAGTTTTATAGTACTTTGGTCTTATAGGTTATAATTTTGATGCTAAAATACTATATTCGTGCACATTACTCTGTTCCTAGAATGTATTATTCCCTTCTGCTTGAGATGTGCTTTGTATTTGTTTATTTTGTGCTGGTCATTGACCAAATAAAGATTACTGTATATATATAACATGGGCCATCTACACTCATGGAAAGGCAGGATCAGATGATATTGTCCTTCGCCTGCCTCTAGCCTGCTGGGAAGGTGACCTCCTCCTGAGTTTTCTTACTCCACAATAGAAAGTTTTTTCCCCCCTTCAGCTCCCCTGCTGTACTTCATTCCACCTTGCACAAATGCCTCTGTTCTGGTTCACTGTTGTGGGATTTGGGACAAGCTTCCTCAATCCTTGCTCTCTGTTCTTTCAACAGTCATTTCATGCTGAGTTGCTTGCCATGAAAGTCTGGACCTTTAGTTGTGGAGTTGTCCGAGTGTTAGTTTGTTGTTCTGTTTTTATAACAACAACAGTAGAGCAAGGAATTGCTGGCAAATCTTTTGTTTTTATTTGTCTTGAACAGCTTTAGCACAGGAAAGGTGAAGAGCTACTCTTTTCTTCTTTCTTTGTTCATTTTCTTTTCTTTCTTTTTTTCTTTGACAAGAATTGTGCCAGTTTTTTTCTTTTAGTCTAAGTGAGAAGGAGAATCTCCCAAACAGAGGCAGTGTTAACCATAGTCTGCCATTACTGTGACCAAAGTTAAGGAAGGTAGCAAAATTTAGAAAGGAATTTCTTGATTTCATTTCCAGGCAGTTTATGCACAAGAGTCAAGCAGCTGAAGGTTGTACTGCAGAAAGGTTCTGAGTCAGCTTTAACAAGTTTTGATCTAAGCCAACAGCAGATCTATAATGTGTGAAACCAAAATAATCTCTCCCCAGGAGATATGGTATACAGCTATGTTCTCCTGAAGTGTGCCATGGAAAGTGGGACATCTGTTATGCAAATTGAAGCAACCCATTTGCTTTAGTGGGGCACAAGATTATGTATATGAGTTAAATGTGTGTGTGTGTGTTTGTGTGTGTGTGTGTGTGTGTGCGCGCGCCTCTTGCATACATGCATGTAGCTAGAGACAATTTTTAAAGCCTCAGACATTAGATTTGGATTCTGCAAACAGGAAACTCTAAGGAAGGTAAATCTGGCATAAATGGAGGCAAAGCTGGTACCTGAGTGTGTCCAAGTAATTGTGGAAAAATGCACTCTTAAGATTGTGGAACAATGATCAGGTAGGCATTGCACAAAGTGTTTCATTAAATCTGCTACCTAATTCTACTAATAAAGCAGTGGTAGGATGCGATATAAAATATATGGACTAACCAGATGAATTTCCAGCTAGGTTATTTGTTTGCTAGACTTCTGGTTATTGGACTATATATGTGGTGTTTCATGTGTTGGTAGTTATAATTATACTCCTTTTTTCTTGCATTGCAGTTACCTCTAAACCTTCCGTAGGATGAGCCTACCACCTCTTGATTGTCAGTTCACCAGTTCTTATAGCAATGAGCAGCCACTTCCTCCAACAGTTCGTACAAATGCTGTCACCCAAGTGCCTCCAGCCAAGAAAATAACATTCTACAAAAGTGGGGACCCACAGTTTGCAGGAATCAAGATGGCCATCAATCAACGCAGTTTCAAAAGTTTCAATGCTCTCATGGATGATCTCTCCCACAGGATCCCCCTGCCTTTTGGGGTGCGGGCCATCACAACCCCACGAGGGATACACTTCATCAGCACACTGGATCAGCTGGAGGATGGAGGACGTTATCTTTGTTCAGATAAGAAATATGTCACACCTCTTAACGCTGGTGTTGCCAACCGGAAGTTGGGTCCCCAAAAGGTTAGACAGCCAGCCAGTGTTCTCAAGAGAGTAGCTCAAGATGTCAAACAAGAAGATTACTCAATGGCTTTCACCCAACAGAGTCCAAGGATACCCAAGAAAATCACTCTGATCAAAAATGGAGATATTACAACACAGTTGCCAATTATTTTGAACCGTCGAAATGCACAAAGCTTCAAAGTTCTCTTGGGTGAAATTTCAGAAATTATGCAGTTCACTGTGAGGAAGCTCTACACAATAGATGGGAAAAGGGTGAGTCTTGAGTCCTGATGCTGGCACAGCACTAAATGAAAATGCAAAAGCAAAATTGGACTGTTTATTTAATAAGTTTAATCTGAATTTATAAATTTGTGTGTGATCACAATGCATGACAATTATATTTACACAAGAACCAGCTTTTCTAAAGATAGTCCTCGATCTAAAGACAAGTATCAGTATGCTTATTTTAGAAAGTTCTGGTTAATAGAGCCTTGGCGGAGCAGTGGGCTAATGCCTCCTTAAGTAACACCAGCTGCCTGCAATTAGTGCAGGTTCGCATCCCACCAGGCTCAAGGTTAACTCAGCCTTCCATCCTTCCGAGGTAGGTAAAATGAGGACCCAGATTGTTGGAGGCAATTAAGCTGACTTTGTAATAATGCCACTTGGGGGGGGGGTTGAAAGCCCTAATAAGCAGGCATATACATAGAATGAAGGCTACTGCTAAGCTTGTAAGCCGCCCTGAGTCTTCGGAGAAGGGCGGGATATAAATGGAATTAAAATAAAATAAAAATAAAAAATAATAGGTATACATAACTGCAAATGTTTTAAAAACATAAATAAAACAAGGAGGTAAAACAGCCCATCAAAATAACTGAGGACCAAGCTGTCAACTATAAGTCAAAAAAGGGAAACTGGAGAGAAGAGAAAATTAAATGTGTGGCTTGCTGAAATCTTCATAAGGAAAAGAGAAAACAGCATGCCAGCATTTATTAGCATAGCACCCCTGACGACAAAGTTTTGGTTAGCAATCCAGAAAGGAAGCACAAACCAGGCAACACAGCTGGATGAATCATTAAACATCTACAGATAGTCCTCAACTTATGACTGTTATGAACCTTCCCATTATAGTTGCATGTTGTGATGGTCATCGAATGAGATAGCCTTGTTTAATGGCCCCAAATCTTGCTCTCCTTGAAATGATCGTTAAATGGAGTATAGGGTGCCTCAGAGGTGAGGAAGGACCTTGGAGGCCTAATGCAGGCACAGGCCCACCTACCCCAGGCCTCCCGAGGTCTCACCATCCCCAAGATATCCCATGCTCCACTTTCTGCCCCTTGGGATCCCAACAGACCTTGGGCCTACTTCCCCCCCACAGGTCCCTGCAGGCCTTGGGCCTCCCCCCACATCATCCTGTCACCCTTTTGAAGATCTCTGGAGATCCAGATTTCACATTGTGAAAGGAGGGCAGGCCATGCTGTCCCTCAGCATTCCTGGGCCATATCACAGATGTAGCTACCACTTTAGCAGGGCCACAAGGAATTATGATCACTTGGAAAATGGTGGCTGCTTCCAGGTTTGTGCCACATGGCTGCAAAAAGTTACTGCAAAAAGCTCCAAATTGGTTTACTATGCTTCCCTAACCCAAACTCTGGAGCTCCAGAGATCTTAGGAGGAGAGTGTGGGGCCTAGTGAGGTGAGAAGCAGGCCCAAATCTGTCGGGATCTAACGGGGGAATGGGGGAGAGATAGGCACAGGTGCGCTGTAGCATCCCTATGATTAGTTATAAAGGGAAAGGCTGTGGGGATGCTGCAGCAGCCATAACTTTGGAACTGGGCTTTTGGATGGTCAACCTTAAGTTTGAACAGTGACTAAGCCACCAGTTGTAAGTTGAGGACTACCTGTAGTGAGTGTGCTATACCTCTACACTCTCTTCTATACATTAATGCGTTACCTTTTTGTCAGTACTTCTGATCCATTCACCCCATATTCACAGTGACCCAATGAGGAGGCAAAGGAGAGCCATCAGACTTATGCTAATATGTAAGACATGAGTCTTCATAGAGACAACTAATGTACTTGCCAATCCTGCAAATGCTTTTTCTGCAATCAGTTGTGTTTGCTTGCTTGATCTGATTTATTATATAAATAAAACCCAAAAGAGTCATTTCTGCCTATTATCTTGCTTTGGCTGGTAATCTTAGTGTCTGCTATTCAATCCTCTGCCCAGAGGCTGATGGGGATTTTCATGACTTTTGCTCTATGTTTTCTTAGAATGTTTAATCTTTAAAGATGATGTAGACTGGACCACTCTTCAAATAGGAGAGTGTAGGCAACATGCAGCTTTAGAGCATCATATGCCTCTTGTTTTCTTTGTGCTCCTCAGTTTCCTGTGAACTGTGCCACCAAATAGTGTGGTTTTCTGCTCTTTTGAGACAGGGAAACCCCATCAAACTGTTAAGGAATTTGTTGTTCAGAGGTCTCCTTGTGCTACCAAAGAGTTGTACAGACAAGGAAGGGTACTGAGAGCAGCAAGAGTCACACAGTAAACACAAGAGTACACTGAGTTGTAAAAGCAAAAGGTAGTTTACTTTTGAGGTGGTGTAAAAACAAAAATGTACAGTCAAAAACAAACAGTCCAGGTCATACACAATAGCAACAGTCCAAGGAGTAATCCAAAATACAAAGTCTTCTTACCGGTCCAGAGGTCAATACACAGTTCAGGTTTATCACAGTAACAGAGCAAAAACAGTAATAGTAGAGAGCAGTGAATTCAGAGAGAGAAAGAAGCTATGTTACTAGCTCCCTCTTATGGCCATGAGAACACTTACACACCCATTGGCCAATTAACATCTTAAAGACATAACATCATGGTTAATATATTTTCAACCCAACATTGTAGGCTAACACCATATGCCTAACACAAACAAAACAAAATCTTCATTCCACCCATATGTGTGATGCAACTCTGACCACTATGCATCATTACCACCCTTGCTACAGTCTTCAGTTTGACAGAAACGTAGACTGGAAGACATGGACATAAACATGCTGTAACAACAATGATGTGACCATTCCAGATTTGGACTGAGGTGTAAGTCCACCTCAGTCAACAGTGGCACCTGCAATGTATTAGTCGCTGCTTTCTCCCCATTGACTACTATTGTGTTTGCCTCCTCTCCAGATTGACAGTATGCAAGGTCTGCTGCTTTGCCCAAATGTGCTCATCTGTGTTGGCCAAGAACCCTTCAAACCAATCATAATGCAAAATCCAAAGAAGCCCTCTTCGGAGAAATTACCTGGTCTAGCTTCTCACTCCAACAGTAACACCTTAGGCAAAAAGAATGAAAGTAAGAACATGTGACTGGTGCACTTTATTTCTAGATTTTGGGGAGGGAGTGGAAAGGAATGAAGCCTTCTTGAAAGTATCAGTTAGCTAATAAGATGAACACGGGAAAATGACCTTCTATAGTAGGTTAGAGCAAGAGTTCCTGCTCTCCTGCAATCTAACTTCAGCCTTCTAATTTTTTCCCCTTTCTTTTTATTTAATTAATTCAGCTGTTTGAATCAAAAGCTGTTACCCCTCCATCCATTAAAACCAGCATTTTTTTTAAAAAAAAGACTAGAAATAGGCATCCATAATGTTTATTGTGAACAGCTTAATTTCCTGAGTTTGGGGTAAGAGTATACAACAACAGGAGAAAGTACTAATAAATTGCTTTAGACTATTATCTTCTCATCTGGTCACCTGAAATCCAAACCTGAGTGATGATGGAGCCAGGCTTGAGTAGTTCCCTGGTTTTAGCTTCTCCCTAGTAATAACAACTTCATTTGGTGATTAGAATACTGGTATTTTAAAAAGCTCTGGACGATTTGGAATAGAACTTAGCACACTTCATTTGCAATTACCTATTTTGGGAAAGGGGATGGATGCATCCTGCAATATATTTTCCTTGCCTCTTGGCATAACTTGAAACCTTCAGAGACATCACACACACACACACACACACACACACACACACACACACACACACACACAAAACCCCAAGGTGCAGTATTTAGTCCCCTTGAAAACAGATTTGTGACAGATATGCTTACAATTGTGGAGATTCTAAAAACTGAATCAGATTCTTTGTGTGATTAAAGCAACTGCTACAATTTATTATTATCTGTTCAAGATATTAGGTATGCATTTTTTTCTCATTTTTGTCCTTTGTTTTCTCATTACCTTCCCCCTCCCCCCCCCCACTGCTGCAAACTGCAGTGAATTTTGGACTGAAAGCCAAAAAAAGTGTAATTCACCCAAGATCGTGTTTGAGCAATCGGTCCATGAGGTTTTCGCTATCATCTGAAAAATCTTACATGAATTGTCCAGCAACATCACCAGAAAATGGAATCTCCTCTTCAAACAATTGTCCTAAAGAAGATGGTTTGGTCCCTTCGTTAGTCAATGATGACATAGAAAAGAAAGTGTATATCAATAAAGATGGCAGCCTATCAGTTGAAATGAAAGTCTGCTTTCATCTGCTCTCTAATGAGACTCTTCAATGGTCTACACATATCAAGAAGTCCAGCTTGATGAATGAGACACTCTGTGAAGAATCAGATGTCATGGTAGATAATCAAAGTGAGCCAAGAGAGAAAATTAACCAAGATACTAGTTTTGAAATGGAAGACTCTTTATATCCTTGTGATGCTGACTCTTACAATTCAAATCTTGATGAATCTGAAAATGAGGTGACTTATTGCCATTGTTGCAGTAAGTCACACAGCAGCTATGATATTTGGAAGAACCCTGTGCATGCTTCTCAAAAAGAAGAGCCAGGAGCAACAAATACTTGGTACACACACTCTTCTTGCTCAAGCACTTCATCCCACCAGAGAATTGTCCATAAAAACAGAGCCTCCATTGACAGTATCCACACTTCATCAAATGAAAGAAAACATTCTGAACACATCATACAGGAGACTTCAGATTTCTCAGAGATTTCAGGGGATAAAATAGAGGATGGTAGAATTAAAAAATGCTGCTGTCAAGATAACTATATCCAAACAAACACAAGCCAAAAAGAGGTGCCAGACAAAATGGATGGTGTAGCTAGCTTGACCAGTTCAGAAAGTGAACATGGTTCCATAGTGAGGAGAGAAAGAGATGAAAATAAAAGAAGTAGAGTTAGGAGTAACAAAACAAACTGTCAATATTCTATAGAAAGCCAGATAAAAGTGTTAGAGGAAACAAGTAGTGTGATAAGGACAATTTCATCCTGTAGCGTTAAGGAAAGAGAAGACACTATCGATTGTTCTTCAAATAGTGCCTGTAGCAAATCCAGTAAATGTAGTACATTTGGAACAAAAGACAAGGTAGAAAAGATTTCGTATAATGATCACATACCATCACATAATAAAATATCATCTTTTTCAAGTGATGATTGCCCCCATAAAATTGCCACAGAAGTAGAGATTGAAAAAGAAGATGAGGATAATGAAATAAATTCAGTTTCAGAAAAGACAATGTCCAATAGTCTTATCAAGAATAAAATCAATAAATGTAGCAAAAAGTCCAAGAACAGAGTTCCTCAGTCCAAAATTTGTAATGAAGAGGATAAGAGGAGTGATAGCAGTGAAATAGATATATATAATGTTGCTTTATCTGCCTCCAGAATCTTCAACAGAAGCAAATGCAACCAAAATGACTTTAAAGGAGATTCCAAAGTATCTATTGGATCAAGTAGAGGATCCACTAACAAGAGAAAGCAAACCAAAGGACCTTTACATGTAGAGGATGGAAGATCAAGCAGCAGGACAACTTATTCTTCAGAAAAATCAAATGAAGTAGGAAAAAGAGACAAAGAGGATCAAATGTCTCATAATTCTTCTCATTCAAATGTGTCATCTTTAAGTGAAGCAGCTACCAACAGTGAGGAAAATTCCAGCAGGATATCTAAATGCTATAGTATGTCTTCCAGAAGTAGTCATAAAAGGACCCAGAGAGAAGATACTGAGGTATCATCCCCTGTTTCCAATATTTTAGAATCTGATGGGAAAAATGGGGCTGATACTGCCAAAATTAGTACTCAGGAAAACATTTCCAGGCAAGGAAGTAGCTCAAAATCTATGTGCTCCAAATGTGGCCACATAGCAGAAACCAGAAACAGTTATCTTCTGTGTACTAGTTCAAAGAACTTGTTACATTCTGATGCCAAGAGCACGTGTTCAGAGATGCAAGCCTCAGAGAATAATGACGTCAGCTCGCAATCAAGCATAGCACAATCTTCCAAACCAAGACAAAAGAAGAGAAGCAGTGCTAGCCTGAAATATTGTAACCAAGTTTCAGAAAAAGCATCTACAACCCAGTTCAATTTCCACTCCCCTGTCCCCCCAAGAGGGAGACCCAGCAGCAAGAGCAGTCGGTCTCTGCTGATGAACATCAACAGTACCCCTGCGAGCAATGAATTGGGGCCAACTGCAAATGAACTGCAGAAAGAAATGGGTGGTTCACAGTTGACTGAAATGGACACAGCCAATGAGGCAGAGGAAAAGGAAGACTCTGGGCATGAGAAAAAGCAAATAGAGGAAGAGACAATAGTCCAAACAGAAGCTGCTTCAGGAACTTATGACCAAATCATCCCATCTTCACTTCCCAATGCCTCTCCAGAAGAAGTTGTGCATGAGTGGCTGAGAAAGATTCCTTCAGAATCTCTGCTGGTGAAATGTGATATGGAGAAAGATGAGGAGACAATTGAATTACATGCTGAAGTTCCAAGCTGTTCAAACAAACAGGATTCATTGCAAGAGGAGTGTAGTGAGAAAGAAGACACATTGCAAGAGGAGTGTAGTGAGAAGGAAGACACCGAAGGTAGTGAACAGCTAGCAGGAAAGGAGCATCCCCAGGAGGAGAAGGCTTCTGAAATTATATCAGAAGAAGCTGAAACTAACCAGGGAGAGTGCCAGTATTCTGACATCCACAGCCAAAAGAACCACAAAAAAGACTTGCCCAACACTGTTCAAATCTCTGCGCAGATTATGAAAGCACTGCTGGCTTCCAAACATGAAACAAAATTGGATCGTTCCTATAGTTTGCCTGAAGTGTCTCCTACGTTAGGAAAAAACCTCAGCAACTCAGCCAATATTTTGATACAATGCCTTGCTACCCTACAGCTCCTTGATGAAGAATTGGATCCATCCAATAAACAAAATGAATGCCTGAATTGGTTCAGATACAAAGAACTCTTAAACATTTTCCAGGCTGTATGGTTTGGAAACATATTTGAAAATGGGGATGCGAATTTGGGGCTGCCAGGAAAAGGCCAAACAAAAACATCCTTGAGTTTCAAGGCCCCTAATTCGAAAGATGGTGACTTTGCAACAATGACCTCTTCAGGGATTGATCTAAGTAGTGGCGATGGAGGTTCAGGAGAAGAAAGTGGTGTTGGTGCCCATGATTGTGCCTTGTTAAAAGACAAAAGAGATAAAGCCAAATTCCCTGAAGAAGGAAAGCCGGAGTGGGAAGATGGTAATAAGGAAGAGCCAGAGGAACATTCTCAGCCACTTTGTTCAAAATTGGAAAATGAAAGTGAAGCAGAACTTGCTGGAGTTCAGGAGGTAATAGAAACAAAGGAAGACCAAGATCATGAGAACAATAATGAATTGGACAAAAATAGTATACATGTTGATCAGAATGTGAATGATGCAGAGAATGACTCTAATGCAGATAATATCCTGATGGAGGCTCACACAGACATTATGGCCAAAGAAGTAGAGAAAAAAAACAGTGAAGAGGCAGACAACAATGAGACAGAATGTGACTCAAGTGTAAATGAGGCTGTTGATGAAAAAGAGCCCAATATCAATTCAGAAAACCAGTCTGTGACTAAAGATGATACAGAATCTAGTAAAATATCTCATCAAACTTCAGTGAAAAATTCTCCAATGATCCAACAAAGATCCAGCAGCCAGGACCCAGTATGGGTGCTAAAACTTCTGAAGAAGATTGAGAAGGAATTCATGACACATTATGTCAGTGCCATGAATGAGTTCAAAGTGAAATGGAACCTGACAAACAGTGAAGAGCTGGATTTGATGATTGCAGAACTGAAAGAAGACGTGAGCAGAAGGATACAAAAGAGTGTAGAGGAAGAACTAAATAAAATCAAAAGCAGAACAGGCAAGAAGATTCCAAAACCTCCGGAAAATGAATTAAAACATGAATCTACTCCAGAACTAGAAAACCGGAGGCGCCGTTTGACAAGTATGTTATCACTCAATAATATCAGTGGCCAGAGCACAAGTTCAAATAAGCAATTGGAGTCAGGTGACTTATCTTATGAGATTGACAAAGATGACTTCTTTCATAGTACAATTCAAGAAGATGAAAGATATGATGAGCAGCTAAAAGATGAAGAGTATTGCCCCTGCGATGTGTGTATGAGGAAAAAAATGGTGGCCAAGACTGCACAACATACAGTGGTGATGGCTAAGCTTCCAAACCCAGTTTTGAAGGCTTTTGATCTACAAGAAATCCTGATGATGAAGAACACTGGTGTTGCTCGTAGGAAGACAGAATATGACATTAGTGAAGCAGAGCGGGAAGAAGAAGCCCAGCAAGAAGCAAAGGAAACTGTGGAAAGAGATGGGGAGGAAGAAGCAAAATGTGAGGAGGAGCAGGAGGAGGAACAGGAAAAGGGGCAGGAAGAGGAGCAGGAGGAGCAAGAGCAGGAAGATGAGCAGGAAGAGGGGCAGGAAGAACAGGAGGAGCAACAGGAAGAGGGGCAGGAAGAGGGGCAGGAGGACCAGGAGGAGGAGCAGGAAGAGGAGCAGGAGGGGCAGAAGCAAGATCAGGAGGAAGAGGGGCAAGACGAGGGGCAGGAGGAGGAACAGAAAGAGGAGGAAGAGCAGGAGGAGCAGGAAGAGGAAGAGGGGCAGGAAGAGGGACAGGAGGAAGGACAGGTGGAGCAGGAAGAGAAGCAAGAGGAGGGTCAGGAGGTGAAACAGAAAGAGGAGCAGGAGGAGGAAGAGCAGGAGCAGGGAGAGTGGCAGGAAGAACAGGAGCAAGAGGAGCAAGAGCAGGAGCAGGAACAGGAAGAGGGGCAGGAAGAGGGACAGGAGGAAGGACAGGTGGAGCAGGAAGAGAAGCAAGAGGAGGGTCAGGAGGTGAAACAGAAAGAGGAGCAGGAGGAGGGGCAGGAGGAGGAAGAGCAGGAGCAGGAAGAGCGGCAGGAAGAACAGGAGCAAGAGGAGGAAGGGCAGGAGCAGGAAGAGGGGCAGCAGGAGGAGCAGGAGTCTGTGAAAGAAGAAGGGGAAGAGAACAAAGAGAAAGAAAAACCCAACATAGAAGAGGAAGAAGAGGAAGAGGGGTCTATGAAAGAGGATGAAAAAGAGGAAGCAGAAAAACAAGAAGATGAAGAAAAAAGTGAGAAGGAATCTGTGAAAGAAAAAGAAGAAGAGGAGGAAGAGAAAGAAACAGAAGAGAACATAATATCAGGGGAATCTAAGGAAGGAGAAGAGGATGGAGAACAGGAAAAGGAAGTGAAAGAAGAACCAGGTGGAGGACAGGGAGAAAAGGATGTAATATATGAAGAAAATAATCAGGAAATGGAAGCCAGAAGTGAAGGAGACAAAGAACTGAATGAAGAGCAGATGAATGAAGAACAAAAAGAAACCCCAAAAGATGATCAAGAAGCTGAAGGTGAACCTGGTGTGACAGATAACAGTGCAGTAGAAATGGATGAAAATGAAAGCCAAGGAGATGAGCCTGCAGAAATTGTTGGTGAATCTCAGGCTGTCACCGAGGAAGAGATTTCTGATAGTGGTGAACAGAAATTTGAGGACAATGCCAGTTTGGAGGGCATGAGTGAGGCATGTTCAGAAACAGCAGAAGTTGAAGAAGAGGTTGAAAACAAGGAAGCAGAAGAAGAAGATAGCAATGACTCTGTACAGAACCCAGACGATGACAGAGGAGCAGAAGGGAACGGGGCCACTGAAGCGCCAGAGAGAGGATCTGAAGGGACTTTTTCGCAGCCGTCTCAGGAAGGATCTGAATTTGGAAGTGATGAAGAAGATGAGTCTAAGAAAAAGGAGAATATAAGCAATAAGGATGGTGATTGTGGAAGTGATGGGGAAACTAAATTGGCTACAGAGAGTAAGCCTGCAAAGATGTATCCTGACAGTAATGAAGAGGAGGAAGAAGACCAATCATCTCAGGGAAGCTTTGTGATGGGAGAAGATCCCCCAAATGAAGACAATGAGGACAGTCATCAAATCTCTAAAAAAAAGAAGCAGAAATCAAACGTTATCGATCAAGATGATCTGGACTTTTAAAATGAATTGACTCGAGCCTGTCTGACATACTTGGATTTTCTTTCAACTATTAAATCAGACTTTAAGGGAAAACATCACTTGATATATTCCAGTATGACTTCTGTGAAAACAAAATGTGTTCCTTCTCATTTGTCTGAGGCCTGTAGAATAGACATTCCCTATAGCAAAATTTTTGTGTTATATATCACTGCTATTTCTTGAGCAAACGTTCACACTTCTAGTCACGGGCGTGATAATAAACAGTGCAGGTTTTCTCTTAAGTCTATTCCCTGAAATCTAATGCCTTCTAATTCATATTTCAAGATTAATATCAATGTACAATGGATGATGTATCCCAAGTTATTGTTTAAATGTTAAGAAAAAAGATAGCTGAACAGGGGAAAAGTAACCTCCCATAATCCTTTATGAATAGACTTTCTAGGTAAAGATAATGGGAGCCTGTAATAGAAAGTGCCATTTTTTCCCTAATAAGTATAAATGTATTTTCCCTTAATGAATTTACCAGTATGTATCTGTTGGGTAAGGGACGCGGTGGCTCAGTGGGTTATGACACTGAGCTTGTCGATCAGAAGGTTGGCAGTTTAGCGGGTCGAATCCCGAGTGCCGCGTAACAGAGTGAGCGCCTGTTACTCGTCCCAGCTTCTGCCAACCTAGCAGTTCGAAAGCACGTAAAAATGCAAGTAGAAAAATAGGGACCACTATGGTGGGAAGGTAACAGCGTTCCATGCGCCTTTGGTGTCTAGTCATGCCGGCCACATGACCACGGAGACGTCCTCGGACAAGCGCTGGCTCTTCGGCTTTGAAACGGAGATGAGCACCGGCCCCTAGAGTCGGAAACGACTAGCACGCATGTGCGGGGGAACATTTACCTTTACCTTATATAATAATAATAATAATAATAATAATAATAATAATAATAATAATAATAATAATAATAATAATAATAATAATAATAATAATAATAATATAAGTTGGAAGGGACCTTGGAGGTCATCTAGTCCAACCCCCTGCTCAGGCAGGAAACCCTATACCATTTCAGGCAAATCTGTTGGGTATGCTGAATGGTGAATGGCAGCTTTGATAAACCTAAACTTAATCTGAAATAAATGATCAGGTAGGGGATGATGAAAAAGATCTCTCTTGAACTCCTAATTCCACTGTTACTCAAAACGGATGGTGCTAATTGAGGTGGACAGATACTTCAGTTTGGTACTGTGATAGGTTGCCAGCCTTATAAAATCTGAAGGTAATAGCAGCCATCTGTGAAAAATAAGATTAAGTAAGACTACAATTCTAAACACTCTTTAGGGAGCAATCTCATTAGGTTCAATAGGGTTAATGAGTCTTCAGAATAACAGTGCTCGGTATTTTATATATTAATTTGGTAGCTTTCTTCACAGTTACTTTTTAAAATAAAAATGCAAAGACAAAGGGGTTTTTGAGAGTTTTTTTTCTGGGGTGTGTGTTAAATAATGTGATTCATAGACATATTTTGTAAGATTCTTGACAATACAGTTTAAGAAATCTGTTGAGAAAAATGAATTATCCAGTGACAAAAATGGTAGGGATCCTGGGATAATGCCTTGCAAGGAAACAAAGAAAAAGTTGATCTTGCTTAGCTCAGGTGAAAAAGAGGAAATCTGATGACAATGAATGGGAGAGAACTGGACTCAGTGATTTCCTATGTGGTCTACTTATTACTAAAGGGTTAAACCTATGAAACTCCAATCACGTAAGATTATGCATCTAAAAAGTTATAAGCCTGCAACATAACTTTACTTCTAATGGTATGCTGGTCAATTCCTGTCAAGATGAGGACCCAGATTGTTGGGGGCAATTAAGCTGACTTTGTAATAATGCCGCTTGGGGTGTGTGTGAAAGCCCTAATAAGCAGGCATATACATAGAATGAAGGCTACTGCTAAGCTTGTAAGCCGCCCTGAGTCTTCGGAGAAGGGCGGGATATAAATGTAATAAAAATAAATAAATAAAAATAAAATAAATAAGATATCTACATTAGAAATGGAACAATCTGAGTGATGATAATAAAAGGGGTTTTCCAGAACAAGAAATCTAGGCTAGTTCACAGATTATTCACAAGTCTCCTATTTCTCCTTCCAAACCTTTTTCTATATTCCTGTTAATAGGATTGTTTCTGAACACAGATATAAGTCCTTTTCTGAAAGAACATTAAGTCTGTATTCAAAAATAGTTTGAGTAAGAGACTTGCAGGGAGTACAGGATAAAGAAAGAGAGAAAAGGAAGGTATCCAACAGGATTAATACAGGTAGTCCTCAATTTACAATAGTTCACTTAGTGACTGCTCAAAATTACAACAGCACTGAAAAGAGTGGCTTATGACTGCTTTTCACACTTACAACCATTGCAGTATCCCCATGGTCATGCAATCAAAATTCAGACACTTGGCAACTGACTCATATTTATGACGGCTGCAGTGTCCTGGAGTCACGTAATCCCCTCTTGCAACTCTCTGACAAGCAAAGACAATGGGGAAGCTAGATTCACTTAACAGCCGTGTTACTAACTTAACACCTGCAGTTATTCACTTAACAACTATGGCAAGAAAAGTTGTAAAATGGAGCAAAACTCACTTAACAAATGTTTCACTTAGCAAGATCAACTTTGGGCTCAATTGTGGTCATAAATCAAGGACTGTGTTGAGTTCAAATCTCAATTCAAGCTGCAAGGGAATGTTAGTGCTGGCAGAGATGACAGAGTCCTGTAGGTCTGATGACAAAATTAGCAATACCAGAAGTAGTCTGATAATGACTGGGGAGAACAATGTGCACAACATTAGGCTTCCTTAATCATGGCACTGTAATTGTGCCTTTCATAATAACAAGAATTAACACCATATCACCCTGGACATGGAGTAGATATGGAATGGACAAGGTGGACACAACTAACTGTAATGATGCTCATTTTGGCAGCATGCATACTAACATTGGAACTAACTGTAATGCATTGCAAAAGAGCTTTGGAACTGCAGGTGCATGATATTGGTCCAGAAAATAGGTGGACAGATTAATGTTCTTGCGTGAAACCACAGACAAATAAAAGCAATAAAAAGAAGAAAAAATGTAGCCATGCAAAATCCTACACTGGCAAGAACAGTGGAAAAGTTGCAATGAACCACGTAGTGACAGTATTAGCAAAGCCCATCTAGCACAGGGCTTTTCAACCTTTTCACCCATTGTACCACTTTTAGGATATGGCAACATCCGAGTACTACCAGTCGCCTAGCAAGGTGTCAAAACTTGATGACCCCCCAAAAAAAGGAAAAAAGTGATGAACTACAGATAGTCCTCGACTTACAACAGTTTGCTTAGTGACAGCTGCAGGGCTGTCAGGGCTCAGCAGAAGCGCCAGGATCAGCGCTTCTTCGGGGCTGTCAGGCTCAGTGGAAGCGCCAGGATCAGCTGTGGCTTGGGGGGCACTTTTTTCAGTGCCATTGTAACTTCGAACAGTCACTAAGGGAGCTGTTGTAAGTCGAGGACTATCTGTACTTCATCACTTTTTTCCTTTTTTTTTTTTGGTCATCAAGTTTTGACACCTTGCTAGGCGAGTGGTGCTACTCGGATGTTGCCATATCCTAAAAGTGGTACAATGGGTGAAAAGGTTGAAAAGCCCTGTTCTAACAGACACAATTTCACCAAGATTGCTGCCAGAAACTGCTTGTTAAAATTCTCTTAAGATAATTCTTGTGCAATCAGCGATACTTTTCTGGGCACTTGTCATTTGTTGCCCTCTTTTTTGATTGATTTGATTTGATTCTTCAATTCTTCCAAGCATCAGGTCTTTTCCAAAGACTCTTGCCTTTTCTTTATGTGTCTAAAATATTTTTGCTCCATTATTAGGGCTTCCAGTAAGATTTTATTTCTTCTAATTTTAAATTGCTGTTCCTCTGTTGCTCTGCTGCTGAATATTTTTAAAAAAACTAAGGTTGTTTCAACAATCCAGTGCAAATAGAAGAGAAGTAACTTAGTAACATATCTTATCTCCCTAAGCTCAAAAATATACAAGGATGGAGGCTATAGCCATGAAATAAATATATTTCTGTAGTTTGATAACTGTATTGATAGTTTTAGACAAAACACTGAAGTCCTGACAATACTTTGTAGCATGCGATTATGAAAGTTTTCCATCCAAAAGACTGATGAAATAAAATAAATGCCTTTGAATTGTGATCCTGGAGAAATTTGATGAAAATCCCTTGGACCAGAAGAAGAACAAATAATTCAATTTTAGGTGAAGTAAAACCAGACTGGTCCCTGGAAGTGCTCCACTGTCTAATAAATCTTATCCTCCATAATGAGTAAGTTAGTTATTTAACTTACTGGCCATAGCATTTTAAATGAAAGAGAAGAGGTTGTATAATATCAGTTTATGATGTTGAATATCATCTCAAGCATTTACACATCAAATTGCAACACTATATTTTGTAATCCATATTTAGCCAAGCTCAAATCAAATCTCAGATTATTTTAATGGTTTATTCATGCTCAAATGACTGATGATTGAATGAATGAAATTAAGAGATCAAATTCACTAACAAATGGACTTGGCAACATGTGGCAATGCAAAGTATTTCCATTTACTGTTTTAGTTAGTTACTCGAGGCTGCCTCTACAAAATGCCATGACACATTTTCTCATTTTTCAGGTTTTTCCCCAGTACTCAATCATCATTTGTTATGTTCAGTCTTCATTGGGCTGTTTGCTTTTTATGTTTCATTTTAAGTTTTTTTTTTCCTCCCCTGCCCAAATTCTTCTCCAAAGCTTCAGAAGTTCTGGAAGTCACCGTTTATGTGTAGGTGGGGTGGTTCTTTTTCACTCTATAATATCAGCCCTCTCTACTAAACAATCACAACAGAAAGGTCGTGTAGGGAAATCAAAGGATGGGACGTGAATATGCAAAACTATCTTCCAATACAAAACAGTTCAGAAAGCATTTCAAGAATTTACCAGCCGGTCTATTATGGACCATCTGCTCTTATTTTTTTCCACATGTTGTTCAAAACCACAAAGATTGCACCATTTCCAAACTTAAGCTGGAGACCCATATTACAAAAATATTTTTAAAAATCCTCTCTGAGTATTAATTTTCCCCCCTAAAAATCTCACTTTAGTTAGAAGTTTTAAAGGAGAGGCTAGATGTCTCCATATCATGGAACCTTGTGCAGCTTCTATCCTTTCTTAGCAGAGAATGGGCTAAATGTCCTTTGATCTCTCTTTCAGTCGTGTGATTTTATGATATTTTATGACACTTGAGCACATTGGTAGCCTAGAAAAATGAGGAAACATCATGAAACCAAATCTGGATTTTTTTTTTCCTTCTATATACATACATTATGGTGAGTTCACCCATGCTCCTTTGGACAAACTGTTTTGTCAGCATTTGCCACAGAGTCCTGTGAAACGATACCAATTAGATTTGTCAGGCCTTCTTTGGAAGCCTGAAGATGTATGAAATCGAGCTGAGGAAATGATCCATCAAGCCCCAAAAAGGGTCCAAGCCTTGTCACAATGGCTCAGTATTGAGTGAACCTGCAGTCTCTCTGGACCGTCCGGTTATAGAGAACATTATATCATCCCAAGTCGATCCTGAAGCTGAAGGGAGTGAAAAATGAGACTGAGGAGTTGTTGATTTGGGATATTGACCAGGAAGAGTCTGCACTGAGATGCAGCATATTGTATATAAACTCGTAGGGACATCACTGGGGCTGCAGAATCAGGTTAGCAATGATTAATGAGCATTAAGGAAGATAGCTTTCAAAGACAGAAATAGCCCTTCTGAATTAACCAGAAACTCATATTTCCAGCATTTTCCCTCCTGAATCAGCTAATCCAAAGGGTTTGGGAAATTCACAGAGATGATTTTCATCTGAGAGAGAACCTGTAGCTTAGCAAATGCCATGTTTTTTTTTATTTTTTTATTTTAATCCCATTTATATCCCGCCCTTCTCCAAAGACTCAGGGCGGCTTACAATTTAAGCACAAATCAATGTGCTTAGCAATAGCCTTCATTCTATGTATATGCCTGCTTATTAGGGCTTTCGCCGCCCCCCCCAAGCGGCATTATTACAAAGTCAGCTTATTGCCCCCAACAATCTGGGTCCTCATTTTACCTACCTCGGAAGGATGGAAGGCTGAGTCAACCTTGAGCCTGGTGGGATGCGAACCTGCACTAACCTGCACTAATTACAGGCAGCTGGTGTTACTTAAGGAGGCATTAGCCCACTGCTCCACCAAGGCTCCTTGCTTTGCCTCTCCTGCTAGGGTTGGAAATACTCATATCTGAAACCCAAGAGAACTAGAGGTCCTCAGTATAGACAGCGTTAAAGTAGGTGGACCTGTAGCTCATCTTCCTTCCTAGGTTCCCCTTCGGTATACATAGAACATAGCATAATATAGTTGGAAGGGACCCTGAAGGTCTTCTAGTCCAACCCCCTGCTTGAGCAGGAAACCCTGTACCATTTCAGATAAATGATTGTCTAGTCTCTTTTTGAAAGCCTTCAATGACTGAGCACCCACAACTTCTGAAGGCAAGTTGCTCCATTAGTTGATTGCTCTCACTATTAGAAAATTTCTCCTTAGTTCTCTTGGTACTTAGAGATACATTACCTTTGGACACAGAAGTTCCATATGGATAATTGCCAATATCCATATGTGTCTCTCCCCCCCCACCCCCGCCATGACTCTTATTATGTTTAACATCACTCCTCTATAGCCTGAATGAGAATAACCTCCCAGATGCACAGAGGGTACTTGTCAACTTTAGAATGAGCTTGTTTGAAGCCATCTTTTTCCTTCTCATTCCTTTTTTTTTAATGAAAGTTTTTATTGATTTTTTCCCCATACATTCAGTAATAATTTTTCAACAAATGTGCTGTCTGAGTTCACATTCGCTAATACATATTTATTTCCTAATCCTTTATTCTTTGCTCTAGCCATCGATAAAATAAGTCCCAAGTTTGATAATATTCCGTTTCTTCTTTTTCTTTCAGTCTCATAGTCAGTGTATCCATCTCTACACATTTTAGAATTTTTTTTAATTATTTCTTCATCTGATGGTATTCCTTCATTTTTCCAGTATTGCGCAAATATAATTCTTGCCGCTGTTGTGACATGCAAAATCAAATGGATACTTTGTTTGTTAGTCTTTTCTGGCATTATACCTAATTAAAAAAAGTTCAGGTTTAAAATCTACATGTTTTCCCAATATCTTTTCTAGCCAGGCATGTTTCTTTTTCCAATAACTCTTTACTTTGTCACAAGTCCACTAAACATGATAATAAGTGCCTGACTTATGTCTACATTTCCAACATCTATCTGACATGTTTTTAAACATTTTTGCTAGTCTTGCTGGTGGCAAGTGCCATCTATAAAACATTTTATATAAATTTTCTTTGTAGGAAGTTGACATTGTGTCAGAATCCATTTATATCATATACATAAATGGAATGTTTCAAACTTTATTCCATGGATTCTGCCATCTCCCGAAGAGAAGAGAATAGATGTGTATTGAACCGGTATTAGGCATTTCAAAGGAAAGGAGAAGCCTTTTGAACTGGGGAAACAAAAGGGGGGGCTAGCATCTGGCTTTTGTCACGGAACACAACAATAAACATGAAGGGTCCTAAGTTCCTTTTTCCCACGAGAGGGATGATACGAGAGAAAGGATGGGGGACTGACCAAATGGGGTTAAGGGGGGTTAAACCGGGAGCTCTTTATAAGGGTTTACTTCGTGGGATAATATTAAGTCCTGTCTTGTTTCCTACAACCAAGCATGTCGTAGTAAAGATTCTTTTTGGAATAGATTTGACTCCAATAATTTTGTCTTCCTAAGACATGGTTTGGGGTAGGTCCTGACACATTGTCAGTTTGTAATTTCTTTCCCATAAATTTTGCCACTTTTCTAATTCTATATTCTATCCAAAAAATTTCGCCCATCTTATCATTGTTTCTTTAAATGGTTTGCTTTCCATTTTCAAAGTTAATAGAAAATTATACATTTTCTTAGTTTCTCATCAGAAGTTAACAATGTTTTATCAAACACAGTTTGTTGCTTATGAAATCCATATAGTTTAACATCTTTATCATATCTAGCTTGCATTTGTAAATGTGCCCACCATGATAAATTGATACCCTGATTTTCCATTTCTTGTTTAGATTTTAAATTCCCTTCAGAGTTTAGAATATCTCTATATGTCCAGATTTTTTCAAAGTTCATTAAATTTGGGTGTACAAATGCTTCTATTGTTGACAACCACCCTGGAATTTTCAAATATATTTTCCATTTTATTTTTCCCCATGTTGTTAATAATGCATTTCTTATATAGTGATTTTGGAAATATTTATGAACTTTGTTTTTCCCGTACCATAAAAAAGCATGCCACCCCAATTGTAAATCATGCCCCTCCCAGATATAACAGCCTTTTATTTCTAAGAGTTATCCATTCTTTTACCCATGTTAATGCAGATGCTTGATAATATAAAACCCACTCTGGTAAACCAAGACCTCCATTTTCCTTGGCATCTTGTAACATTTTCATTTGGCAAGGAAAGAAAGCTAGAATTAAGATGAAAAAGTTTTCTTCTCATTCCTAGTTGCCACATAGCACGGAGGGAGTGGGGTTTGCCAGGTGTTGTGCGGCTAGACAAAACAGACTTTCTCTCTTGGACTTTCTCTCATGGGAACCAAGGTCATTGGCTGCTCCCTAGACTGCAGGCTGGGCATTTCATGAAAAGCCCACCAACAAGCTGAGTGGGGAAACATAGTTGTTTGCATAGTTTTGGGGGTGGGATTTCTTAACTTTGTATTGGGGAATTGTTATGCATCTGTTTAGACTTGGTTTCATCAAACATGTTCTAGCCATCAGACCAGTCTGTCAAGTTCTTTGGGGTCTAAGATAAATTCCAGGGGAAACCCCAAGATTACTCCAATCTAATAAAGCTTTTAAAACACTCTTACCTTTTTATTAGAGCTACATTTCCATGCATTTTGGATAAGGCTGGTAATACAATCCTGAATCCTTTGGTTCAAAAGGATTTATAGGAAACCAGCAAAAGACTGTGAGTAAATGCACGTGCAAATATGGATTAAAGAGTTAATTAAAGGCTCAAGATCTAGCCATAACCCATCTGCTGCAGAAATTCTGAGCAAATATTCTTAACTCAGCTATAGATCATAGACCCAAAGCAGTGACATAATAAATAATCCACTCTAAATTTTTAAAGGTAAGCCTTCAAATACCATTAATAACAGCTCTGGTGCTATATATCAAAGTGAAGTCTTCCCATTATAGTTGATATCTGCTCTCCAGTCCCCTCCTGCTCCTGTTCATAGTTTGGTTTGAGGATTCAAACTATACAGCTGAACATTTCTGTTTTCTGAAAGCCCATGTTATCTTTTCATGGAATTTCATGCCAACTAGCCCCAACTATTTTATCCAGCAACTGTACTGCAAAATGAGAGACAAACAAAAACTTGACAATATCCAAAGTAGAAATGAGATAACACAGGAAATCACATAGAAGAGCCAGCATAGTGGGGTAACTAATAGGTGAACTAAGATTGAGAAGACCATATTCCAGCCCACTTGCTTCTAAAGAGGCTATCATTGATTAACTGCACCAATCTCTGTATCTCTCTCTCTACCCAAGTGCCACACAGAAAGTTGTTGTGGGGCAACATTGAATGAGAAAGTGCTGATTAACATATCTGTTTAATGAATAAATAAAATGCAAAATAATAGTTATGTGGTAACCAGCCTGAGCTGGTTCTGTTTCAGCACCATAATTTATCTTAACCAAATCCAATTCTTGATCAATTTTAAGCTTGAGTTTAAACAACAGAAACAGTGAAATTAACATCAGGATAAATTGGTCCATTGAACAAAGACTATCTACTTATTTATTATTTTTCTTATTTCTTGATTTATTACAGTTTTACCCCCATCCTTTCTACAGGAGCCCAGGGTGACATTTATCCCATTCTCTCTTAGAGTTTTTCACAGAGCAAAAATCCTACGAGCCAGGTTGGGCTGAGAGTGTTTTGAAAAGAATTATCACATTTAAAATGACAAATTTTAATAGCTGGAACATTTAATTTGTGCCAAATGATACTAGATTTGGAAGTTCCCAGTAGTAATTGATTATCAAATTAAACCATCTGAATTAATTGAAAAATAAAATTAACCAGCTGGTTGAAGAAGGAGAGTACAAGGCCTTCAAAATAGCTGGTAGAACCTGATTTCTAAACAAATGTATTTCACATTTGTATCATGAGATCAAGAACAATCAAATCCTTTCTTCTTCTTTCTTATAGTATATAAAATTTGGTATAGTAGTTAAGGTGGTGCCTTAGAACAGGGCTTTTCAACCTTTTCACCCATTGTATCACTTTTAGGATAAGGCAATGTCCGAGTACCATCAGTCGCCCAGCAAGGTGTCAAAAACTTGACCAAAAAAAAAGAAAAAAAAATGATAAAGTACAGGTAGTCCTCGACTTACAACAATTCTCTTAGTGAATGTTCAAAGTTACGACGGCACTGAAAAAAGTGACTTATGACCATTTTTCACACTTATGACCACTGCAGCATCCCCAGGGTCATGTGATTTACATTCAGATGCTTGGCAACCGATTCATATTTATGATGGTCACATTGTTCCAGGGTCATGTGATCGCCTTTTGCAACCCTGTGACAAGCAAAGTTAGTGGGGAAACCAGATTCACTTAACACCATGTTACTAATTTAATCTCTCTCTCTCCCTCTCTTTCTCTCCCTCTCTCTCTCCCCCTCTCTCTTTCTCTCTCTCCCTCTCTCTATTTCTCTCTCTCCCTCCCTTTCTTTCTCTCTCCTTCTCTCTCTCTCTTTATCTCTCTCCCTCCCTCTCTCCCTCTATTTCTCTCTCCATCTCTATCTCTCCTTCTTTCTCTCTCTCCCTCTCTCTATTTCTCTCTTCCTCTTTCTCTCTTTCCCTCTTTCTCTCTCCCTTCCTCTCCCTCTTTCTCTCCCTCTATTTATCTCTCTTTCTCTCCCTCTCTTTTTCTCTCCTTCTCTCTCTCTCCCTCTCTCCCTCTCTCTTTCTCTCCCTCTCTTTTTCTCTCCTTCTCTCTCTCCCTCTCTCCCTCTCTCTTTCTCTCCCTCTCCCTCTCTCTTTCTCTCCCTCTCTCTCTCCCTCTCTCTATTTCTCTCCCTCTCTCCCATTGTCCCTTCCTTCTTTCCTTCCTTTCTTCCTTCCCTCCCTCTTTGTCCTTTCCTCCTTCCCTCCCTCCCATTGTTCCTTCCTTCCTTCCTTCCTTCCTTCCTTCCTTCCTTCCTTCCTTCCTTCCTTCCTTCCTTCCTTCCTTCCTTCCTTCCTTCCTTCCTTCTTTCCTTATCCATTTTTACCAAGAAACCTGCTGCCCACTTAACTGTTTATGAAGCACCCAAGGAAAGTTGGGGAAGATCTATCAACGATACTCAGAGGTTGCCAGCTCATTTAATAAGCTTTATTCCAGCAACAGAAACACCTCACATTTGCTCACAGTCGATCCATGTGCGCCAACAATGCTGCTGTGGACTGCGGGGCAGGAAGGCGCCCTTCACACGGGAGGGATAGAAAACACGCCAAAGCGCCCTTCACCCCGCTGCCTTCTGCAGACGCAGCTGGAGTCCTGGGTGGGGGGAGATCTGGGGCTGAGGCACTCTCAGGGAAGTGCACGGCAGCAACTCACAATCAGCTGCTCTTGGGGGACGGAGGCACAAAGCCAGCCAGCCAGGGTTCGGAGCAGTTGACCGTCCCGGACCACAGTTGTGCTTCCACCTTTCCCAAGGCGGCCCCCGCAGACAGAACGCAGCACAGGGAAGATGCGCCAAAGCTTGTCCTGGAGCCTCCCACTGCTGGAAGCCTGCGGCGGCAGCATAACAGGGCTTGCAAAAAGTGGGGTGGGAGGAGGCAGCTGCTCATGGTGCCGGCCAAGGGCAAGCAGGGCAAGGCTGCTATCAAGCCCTGGGCTCGACAATCAACTGGGTGGGGGGACGGGGATCTGCGCAGCAACCTGGCTACCTGGCCTGCCAGCTGCTCATTGCTCTGCCAATCAGCTGGGAGGCTGAGACTCTGGATTTGAGCCACCGACAGAGCACAGTGCAGGGAAGATGCACAAAAGCTTGTCCCGGAGCTTCCCACTGCTGGAAGCCTGCTTGCAAAAAGTGGGGTGGGCGGTGGCAGCTGCTCACGGCACCAGCCAAGGGCAAGCAGGGCAAGGCCGCTATCAAGCCCCAGGCTCGACAATCAACTGGGTGGGTGGGGGAAATCTGCACAGCAGCCCGGCTACCTGGCCTGCCAGCCTCTCATTGCTCTGCCGATCAGCTGGGAGGCTGAGACTCCGGATTTGAGCTGCCGACCAGAGGAGAACACCGCTGATCGGCTGGGAGGCTGGGACTCCAGACCTGACTGGCGGCCCCGACGCTGCCGAACAGCCAGGTGCATCGGCAACCTTCTCTCGTGGCTGCCAGTCAGCTGGGAGAGCTGGTGCTTTTGAGCAGGAGCGGCTGTCAAGCCCCGGGCTCCCAGTTGACTGGCAGCCTGGAGAGAAAGTTGCCAACTCTCCCAGCTGTTTGGTGGCATCGGGGCCACCTGCCGGGACTTCCTGCTGGCCAGCGGCATTGGATCTGGAGGAAGGCAACGCCGTGTACCACCAGCCAGGTACTCGCGTACCACCAGTGGTACGTGTACCACTGGTTGAAAAGCCCTGTGTTAGAACAACAGGCAGAAGTAGCCAAATGAGATAATTATATGTCACTTATTGGTCAAATATTATTTTTTTTGTTTTGATTGATTACAGATACTCTTTGATTTATGGCAACAGTTGAATCCAAAATTTCTGTTGCCAAGAAAGACAGTTAAGTGAATTTTGCCCCATTTTACAACCTTTCTTGCTTCAATTGTTAAGGGAATCCCTGCAACTGTTAAGTTAGTAACCTGGTTGTTAAGTGAATCTGACTTCCTCACTGACTTTGCTGGTCAGAAGACTGCAAAAAGTAATCACCTGACCACAGGACACCACAACTGTCATAAACACATGCCAATTGCCAAGTGTCTGAATTTTGATCACATGACCCTAGGGATGTTTCATTGATCATAAGGTGAAAAACAGCCATACTGTAGGTCACTTTTTTCAGTGTCATTGCAATTTTGAATGGTCACTAAATGAAAGGTTGTAAGTCAAGGTTTATCTGTAGGTGTTATCAACCACATAGATAGATTTTCTTTATGAAGATCTTTCCATAACCTGGTCCTTCCAATGGTATGCCCATCGCCACTGTAACTGAATCCCTGCACCTTGTTTCTGGTCAGCCAATCCCTTTTCTTCTACCTTTCCCATCACCAAACCCTTCTCCAGAGAGGTAGGTCTTTGTATAATGTGTCCAAGGTAGGATACAATTCTTTATTTCACATCAATAATACCTGGCTGATACCACCAATCACTGTTACCCATTAAATTCTATCCATTATTGATTGCTACTGTACGTTAGCTATGTCTTCTTTCAAATATCGTCTGCAGCCCCAAAGATCACATCAGAATATTAACTATTACAGTAGTTTCCATAAGATATTCCTACAAGGTAATCTATTAGTGGTGTCAGGAATTAACTGTTTTAAGTTATTTACAGCCAGACATGCTACTGCATGTGAGTTAACGTTTGTCAGAGTAGTTACTCCTCATTTAACATTACCTGTTCTTGTTTATCAAGCATTTACAAGAATATGTCTATAACATAATTTTAAGAACAATCTTCTGCAACAAGTTCATATATGCTTTTCTTTATATCTTACCTTGCTGAGTTTGGAAGGCCACATAAATATGGGGTGGGGGGGTGGGGCAGATGGGGCATGTCCCAAGAGCTTCCAGAGTCTAATTGTTACTACTTTTTCCTTTGCTGTATTGTTTGTGTTATCAGCAATTCACATGCACCGCACCACAGTACAGGAAAATATTTCAGCACCTGGCATTCAGCTGGTATCCTGTCTGAAAGGCTTGAATTGAACAATTCAGCTGACACCTACCATACACTCCTCGGGAGGAAACCTCAAGAAAATGTACAATTGATGGAAGATACACCATCCACGCATTGAAATAACAAGGATCAGGTTAACACCGAGGTCCTAGCATTCCCTGGAGAGAAAGAGCCACAGCATAGTGACAGGCAAGTAACTCCACCTCTAGAAGATTTCAAGCTCAGCCCCTGAGCTCCTTAATCAAGAGATGCTGGCGGTACAGCTAGGAAACAGTTTTGTGGATATTCAAAATTTTATTTTGAATGTAGTAGCGGGTCGTAAACAATAAAGATGTAGGGCTTGCAAAAATGACCATCTTCCAACACGCCAAGAGAGGGAAGTGGTCCTATGACCAAAGTTTTTCCCTGGAACGACCAAGTGAATTCTCCGCCCAGTTTTGCCCCAATATGCATATATTTAATATAACATCTGAAAGTGGCACTGACATATCTAATGTAGGTGCATAGGCAATACATCCAATTCAAATCCCTGCATTATCAATGTTCGTGATCCAGAGACTTCACTTTGCATAGGTAGCTAAATGCATGAAGAAGCCTCTGTCTGGACATCACACCAAATGTAATATAGGATGTAAGAGACTGTTTGGCCCAGTAGTTAAGGCATCAGGCTAGAAACCAGGAAACTGTGAGTTTTAGTTCTGCCTTAGGCATGAAAGACAGCTTGAGCCAGTCACTCTCTCTCAGCCTGACTCTCCTCACAGGGTTGTTGTGCAGCAAATAGCAGGAGGAAGGGGTGTTAGGTACCTTCACCATCTTGAGTTATTTATAAAAATAAAAAGGGGGGAGATAAATACATAAATTGTGGGACATGGGAGGTTGCAGTAGGGTTGGTAGTATGATGTTATTTCCCCTTCTACATACTTTGTGTACAACTTGAAGGTACTTCTTGGAACAATCTTTATCATTATTATCCTGAAAATAAGTTTAGAGCAGACAATGTTTGGAATGGAAGAGTGTGATGCATATGAACAGTTAGACACTTTGTTACCGCTCTCTCTGGGAAAATTTCCATTTCCCTCCCAGTTCATTTTGGTGTGCAAGTAATGCCTTCACACAAAAGCAGAGCTCCATGTAGACGTCTAGCATAACATACTTGGTTTTTTTTTAAATGTTGAAGCATCTCTGTGAGATCTCTACTTAAAATCTTTAATCAATTCGCCCCATTCCGTCCAACAATCCCTGGACACCGGGTCTCCCTAGACTTAGAGCCAACAGGTATAGATACAGCACTAAGAAAACCCTGAGTGGGAGATGCTAAATACTGGGAAAGAACTTATCTGCACAAAGGACACAAATTTGTGTCTGTCTGTCAGCCTGCCTGCCTCTCTGCCTCTTCTAACTCTCATCCATCTATCTATCTATCTATCTATCTATCTATCTATCTATCTATCTATCTATCTATCTATCTATCTATCTATCTATCTATCTATCTATCTAATTCTAAAGACAAGTTGTATATTGGCTTCATTGCAACATTGCTGATACGTTGCCCTGCCATTATGTCCTTTCTCAATTGAAAGTGAAATTGAAAAAAAAATCTCAGTTCTTATATTGATTCATTCCAGAATCTTGTTGCTTAAATCCTTCACTTTCCTTGATATTGTGCTGACATGATGACCTTTCTTAATCTCTACAGTGGGTTCCCATTTGTTCCCATGTCTCCTAATTTTGACCATAATCCTCCAGAGTTTCCCTTTCCCACGTTTCTCTATGCTAACAATCAAGCACTTTTCCATAATTCTCCACTCTTAGAATGACACACATCCAGAGTTTATTGCTCCAGCTCTGCTCAACATGGTCTAAAGTCCTCCAGCTCTTAGAAAATACTTTGCCTTGTTTCTTGTTGCACTACTCCCAAAGACCTTTTCCATGAAACACCCCATAAACTGCAGTAACATGCCCTGAATTCAGATTAAGTTGCATCAACTCAGAATTCCAGAATTATGACATCGGAAGTTTCCAGTTAGGCCATCAAGGCCAATCCTTAGAATAGAATAGAGCTGGAAGGGACCTTGGAGATCTTCTAGTCCAGCCCCCTGCTCAAACAGGAGAACCTATACCATCTCAGACAAGTGACTGTCTAGCCTCTTCTTTAAAATCTCCAGTGATGGAGTGTTCACTATTTCTGGAGGCAAGCTGTTCCACTGGTTAATTGCCCTCACTGTCAGGAAGTTTCTTCTTAATTCCAGGTTGCTTCTCTCTTTCATCAGTTTACAACCATTGTTTCTTGTCCTGCCCTCTGGTGCTTTGGAGAATAATGTGACCACCTCTTTTTTGTGGCAGCCCCTCAAATACTGGAACACTGCTATCATGTCTCCCATATTTCTTTTTTTCTTTAGACTAGCCAAACCCAAGTCCCACAGCTGTTCTTCATATATTATAGTCTCCAGGCCTTTGATCATCTTCTCTGAATTTTTCCCAAACTTTCAACATCTTTTTTGTGATATGGTGACCAAAACTGACTGCAGTATTCCAGATGTGATCTTACTAGGGTTTTATAAAGTGGTACTAATACTTCGCATGATCTTGATTCTATGCCTCTGTTTAAACAACCCAGGATTGTATTAGTTTTTTGGTTGCTGCTGTATACTGCTGGCTTATAGTCAAGTGATTGTCCGCTAGGATTCCAATGTCCCTCTCACAGTTGCTGTTTTTGAGCCAGGTCTCACCAAGTTTGTACTTATACCTTTGATTTTTCCTGCCTAAATGTAAAACTTTGCTTTTCTCCACACTGAAACTCATTTTGTTGAATAGGGCCCATTGTTCAAGTTTGTCAAGATGTTTTTGGATCCTGAGCTTGTCTTCTGGGGTGTTGGCTACTCCTGTCAGTTTGGTGTCATCTGCAAATCTGATGAGTTCCCCTTCAATTCCTTCATCTAAGTCATTGATAAAGATATTGAAGAGTACTGGGCCTAATACAGAACCTTGTGGTACCCCACTGCTTACTTCTCTCCATGTGGATGTAGTGCCATTGAGGACTACTTGTTGAGTACGGTTTGTCAGCCAGCTACAGATACATCTGGTGGTGATGTTGTCTATTACACCTTTTTCTAGTTTTCCAAGGAGTAGGTTGTGGTCTACTTTATCAAAAGCCTTATTGAAATACTACGTCCGCAGCATTTTACTGGTCTACTTGTTTAGTCACTTTATCAAAGAATGAAATAAGATTGGTTTGGCATGATTTTTTTAACAAACACATGCTGGCTACTGGTTATGACTTTGTTTGCTTCTAGTTGTTCACAGATTTGTTTTTTGATTATCTTTTCTAGGATCTTCTCAGGTATTGATGTTAAACTGATTGGTCTGTAGTTTCCTGGGTCCAGTTTTTTTCCTTTCTTGAAGATGGGGACCACATCAATCCTCAAGTACTTCTCCAGTGCTCCAGGATTTATGAAAGATGTGGTGCAATGGTTCTGAGATAACATCTGCCAGCTCTTTCAGAACTCTGGGATGTAATCTGTCGGGTCCCCATGATTTATATTCATCAAGGTCGGATAGGTGTTCTCTTATCATTTCCTTGCTTATTTTAATTTTTGTTTCTAGCATGTCTTTTGGACATTTTTTTTTGGGGGGGCAGGTATGTTGGGCTATAGTTTCTTTTTGTGTGAAGACTGATGCAAAGTATCAGTTAAGCAGTTCTGCTTTCTCCCTGTTGCCTGTTATTTCCTTGCCATCTTCTCTCTTTAGTGGGCTTACAGTTTCCTTGACTTTTTTCTTGTTGTTGAAGAAACTTTTTAAATTATCCTTGACTTCTGTTGCAAGTCTTTGTTTGTTCTGAGCCTTTGTTTTCCTGACTTCATCTTTGCATGTTCTGGCTCTCTGCTGATAATTGGCCTTAGTTATGTGTGCCTCTTTCTATTTTTTGTATTTGCTCTTTTGGTCTTTCAGTTTGTCAGAGAGATCTTTGCGCAGCCATGCTGGTTTCTTCTTGAGTTTCTTGTTTTTCTTTCTCAATGGTATTGTGCTGATATGGGCTTTTATGATAGCAGTTTTCATGGTTTCCCATGCTTCTCAGTACAGAAATCTAAATTAAAACATCTTAAAATGATGGCTGTGTAGCCTCTACTTGAACATATCCCAAAAAAGGGAAGCCCACTGTCTCAAAGTAATAGGTTTCATTCTTCATCTGATCTTACTATTGAAGTATTTTTGTAGCATTCAATTGGATTCTGCCTTCTTATTACTTAAATTCATTATAGTCAATTCTTGACACAATGGAGACCAGAATTTACCTTGCCAATCAAGGCAGTTTTTGGCTGTACTTGATTTTACAGTCTTTTTTATCATGATTGTTAAGCAATTCATTGCAGTCGTTAAGTGAATCATGTGATCATTAAGCAAATCCACCTTTCCCTATTGACTTTGCTTGTCAGAAGCCAACTGAGAAGGTCACAAATGGAGGCTGCAACTGTTGTAATACATGCTGGTTGCCAGGTGCCCAAATTTTTATCATGTGACCATAACGATGCTGTGATGGTTGTAAGTAGGAGGACCAGTCTTAAGTCATTTTTCAGAGTGCCATGGTAACTTCAAACAGTTATTAAATGGATGGCTGTAAGTCAAGGACTACCCATGTTGCTTGTTGTATCCTTTGGAATCGTCTCATTTCTTTCCTCAACCAGACCATACAGCCAGACCGTTGATAGACAACTTATTAAATCAGATTTTGGAGGGTTGGGTTGGGGGGAATTGATCAGTTTCCTTTCAAGAGGAAGAATTCCCATCCCATTTATGTATTTATTTAGACCAGGAAAAGGACTCTAAGCATTCCCTTTGCATCCTGATATTGCAACAGTAACTCCTGATGGAATAATGGCTAAATTTGGACTAGGTGTTTTCTTCATTTGAACCCTCCCACCCCCCTTCAAATTAAAGATAATAATAGGAGAGGGGGTGATTTCTAATAAGTATCATTAATAATCTGAACTTGCTTGCTGCAAAGATTGTTTGCCTCTGAGAGGCCTTCCACTCCCAGTCTTAAAATGATACATTCTAAAACTATGTCCCACATGGGCTATGAAATATTATTGTTGGTCACACAGTCTGCCAGATATTTAGACTGGATTTGGCATTTTTATCCATCTGTTGAGTCCTTCCCAAGGACCTAGGATAGCTATGGAAGTTTGATAGTGTTAAATGTATTGTCACAGGTTGTAAGCTGTTCTAAGTAAAGCTGCCTTTTGCAATTGACTGACGGTAATTTTATTAATGCCAATAGTGTTCAAATAGTGCTCCAGATGTTTTGGATTTGCACCCAGGCATCCATTACTTCTTCTTCTTCTTCTTCTTCTTCTTCTTCTTCTTCTTCTTCTTCTTCTTATTCTTCTTCTTATTATTATTATTATTATTATTATTATTATTATTATTATTATTATTATTATTATTATCATCATCATCATCATCATCATCATCATCATCATCATCATTATCATCATCACAGCTAATGATCAACTCAAGGTGGCAAATTTATATCTCCCTTCCTCTTCTGGAGATCTCATCTTACCACCAGAGAGCCTTTTGCATCCTCCCTCTAGAATATAAGGAGGCAGAATGAAAGATTCATGTTCACCATCCTTCATCACTAAACCAGAAATTTCACTGTGCTGATAAACAGATTGGTAGGCAATGTCACTGTTATTCTGTGCATCCAGCCTGCTTAATAGTATAGACGATGCATTCTGGACCAACACCAACATCTTTTAAAATGTTGCTAAGGCAGATTAGTCAAGGTGGCCAGACAAAAGTGTGAGTCACTATGACCAGACCGGAGATGACTAGGAATGGGGACAGTTGAGGTACCAGCTGTGCAAATATACTCCATCAGCTTGGTACAAGCTGGCTTCCTGTTTCAAAAATGGCACCTGGAATCAAGAGCCATTTCATATGTCCAGGCTCTACATGTAGACCAGTGATTACTCTTTTGTGGTACAAGTAGCTATCAACTAATCACCCAATTAGCAGGATCACGTGGTAGTTTGATGTTCTCTAATTGCAGTTCCCAAGAAAGTAACTAATTGCAGCAGCCTTTGCATCGGCAGCAAATCTAGCATGTCAATATGTGATTCTTATGTTGCATTTGGATTAACACAACTGGAAGAGGCTGTATATATTTACATGGCACAGAATCATTCTTGTTTAGTAATACAGTTTGCTACATTTAGTGTAATAATGTAGTTCATTTTTAATAGATTAAATTAAAACTTTACTAACCACTGTTCTATTTCCTTTTATCTTTTTTCCTGGGCAAGTGATATACTTCAAACAAAAACTTGGACTGGGACAGCCTGCTAAGTTTAGGTTGCAAGAATGAAGATGGCACTGGGTGGGTGCTTTGCTTTTCAGTATCCCAGCAGTATATGTATGTGAATGTGTACATGCATGTGCATGTGTATTTGCATATATATATATAGTATACACACACATACATATACATACCAACACATACAAATATATTTAAAATGGTTATGCAAAGAATGCACAGCCAAATGGCCCAGGGAATTTGACAGGCACCCATAACGATATCCAGAAGTATCTTGGTGTCCAGAAGCTGAGTTATCCTATTATGATTCTAACAAATAGGCCCAGAAAAATGAGCGTTGTGCAGCATGGGTGATGGGCACTGGGTTGGAGAAAGTTATTCTGGAGAGTAAACAGACCTGCCTTGCTTTTTATTTTGGTTTAGAAGGAATACTCAGAAACTTGGCAACAAGGTTGCAGCTAATAGATTTCCGATTTCTGGTACGGATTCTCTCACATACAATGGAGTTCCTTTATACTGCAAGAGAGAGCAGGCCGCTTCCTGTTATGAAAACACAGCCAAAAGCCTGATATTCAGAAGGTCTATATGAGTGTTAGCTCAAACAACAATACTGATTAAGATCTACAGGGAAAAAATGAAGTTAGTATCACACACACACACACACACACACACACACACAGACACACTGAGAAGGAGCAGCACTTAGAGTGACCCCAAGTCCATGGACACTCCACAAACATTGTTTACAGTAATGGACAATAATTACACCTCTTGAACACCTCTTTGGGGACTAGGAAGGCCATTTCTCCTAAAAATAAAAACTTGGGAGCGTACCTGTTACTGTAAAATACAATGACCAGCAAGGTATATGGGATTTATATGTTTACATTATATTTATATGTTATTATGAAAGCAGACCAGCACTCTGGGGTCATGACTGGCGGGGAAGGTGCTGCTGAATTGGGATTCCATTAACAACCTGTGCACAATATTTCCTGTCATGATATCAACAAGAATAAATTAAAAACAAATCAAAATACGTATTGGATAATGCTGTGCCATATGCATAGATGGCACTGGCACACTTAAGCACATCAAAAATAAAATTGCTTTACATGAAAATGCAATACCCACATTTCACAAAGCATTTCCATATGCCATACACAAAAAGGTAGAAACTGATATGGTTCAGATGAAGGGAGGAAATTCTTTCTAAGTTGATTGGAGTTCATATCACAGTTGGATTCTCATAGCTAAGAATTAGAGCATTGGAAAGTACCTTAGTGCAGGATATATTACAGTACCTTTGAAGATGGCCATCCAGCCTCAGGATGCAATGTTAGAACTGTCAGGATCTCTGGTGATTTACCATGAATCCACTATTACAGTCCAACCAAAGCCCCTGAGGACATTGTTTTTTCCTAGTCTCATCAAGGGATTGCATTTTAGTGAAACAGACCTAGCAGACTCTTATTACCAGATGGAAATGGAGGTAATTCCTTACCATAGTTATACGCATGGGGATATAGTTATAATAACATTATTTATTGAATTTCATCCGAACCAGCACTTTTAAATGA
Source organism: Vipera ursinii (assembly GCF_947247035.1). NCBI lineage: Eukaryota > Metazoa > Chordata > Lepidosauria > Squamata > Viperidae > Vipera > Vipera ursinii. The sequence continues at coordinate 331,007,043 of NC_139512.1, forward strand.
AATGCTTCTGGAAAACCTCAAAGCAGCACTGGAAATATTGGCAGATTTTGGTCTTCAAGCATGACACATCATGAGGTTTTTGGGGTTTTTTCAAACTAGGACTACATAGTATGTCACATTATTGATGCACAAGTCCTACATACAAATGTAGAGAGAATTCAGATAGTTATGAATCCTTCAAATGTGTCACAGATTTATTTATTTATGAGTGTCAACTTCTGGTGTCTGCATGGACTAATCTCTGCAGTTTTCTTGGCAAGAATCCAGATGTGGTTTGCACCTGTCTGCTTCCTAGGGATGAGAAGAAGTGACTGAGCTGGATTTGTGTCTAAGGCAGGACTAGAACTCACACTCTCCTGGTTTCCAGACTGGTGCCTTAATCACTACACCAGATCAGCTGTCATGATTCTTTTTAGAACTTTGAGTTGGAAGGGATATAGTGTATTACGTATGTGTAATAGGAAGGTGGTCTGGACCTCTTTTTCCTTTTTGAATGTAAAAGATTTAGCCAGCCAAGGCAATGTATATGTAATTTAACTTAACAAGCTTGTACTGTAGATTCATTCCTCCACATATAAACTGAGAAAAAAAGGCACTAAGCAAACTATAGATAGTGTTATTATACTGTAAATCATGCTCACTCACAAGCCTTTTACCTGTATAACAATTACTTATAACAATTGAATTAAAGAGAACAATACAAGTTCCCTATTCTAACACCTATTAAGAGAAGAAAGAGCAATGGCTGCACACTAGAAATAATTTTCATAAACAATTCTTAGCAAAAGGTCACTTATATGGATTCACAAGTTATTGGCCAGATATGACCTCTAGGTATTGTCTATTAGGAATGATACCTCATTTTTGTCATGGAATCAGTTATCTGGGTTGATTCCCAGAGTTGCCATTCTGACTTTCCCCCGGGGCTGTCTGCTAGGGACCCTGACCTACCTGAAAATATCTCAGCTGATTGAAGTTATGAACAAGTCACTGATATGATGTTCTGTCAAGCCATCTTCAAGTATTATCATAGAAAATGTTTCTTTAAAAAGGTATAAAAATCCAGTTTTGGTCACCATGATGTAAAAAAGATGTTGGGACTCTAGAAAGAGTACAGAGAAGAGCAACAAAGATGATTAGGGGACCGGAGGCTAAAACATATAAGCAGCGGTTGCTGGAATTGGGTATGTGTAGTTTAATGAAGAGAAGAGTGAGGGGTGACATGATAGCAGTGTTCCAATATCTCAGGGGCTGCCACAAAGAAGAGGGAGCCAAGCTATTCTCCAAAGCACCTGAAAGCAGGACAAGAAGCAACGGATGGAAACTAATCAAGGAGAGAAGCAACCTAGAACTAAGGAGAAACTTCCTGACAGTTAGAACAATTAACCAGTAGAACAACCTGCCTCCAGAAGCTGTAAATGCTCCAGCACTGGAAGTTTTTAAGAAGAGACTGGACAACCATTTGTGAATGAATGAACCTTTATTATCAAAGTGCAACATGTAGACAGTGAGATTGGCTGAGCCTCCCTTTGTGCCCCCCCACAACTCACAGTGACAACAAACCCACCATCTTGTTACACCATGTGAGCTATTTGTACAACACACCAGTCTCGCAAGTTAATCATACTTAGAGTTAGTTCCTGTTCAGGAGCCTGACAGCCCATGGATAGAAGCTGTTCTTCAGCCTGTTGGTGTGGCTGCCTATACTTCTATATCTCATACCAGAGTGTGAGTCGTCCCTGAGAATTTTTCTCACTCTTCTAAGGCAGCGAGCCCTGGTGATGTCATCCAGTGGTGTCAGGGGACAGCCCGCCCACGATGTTTTGTGCTGTGCTAACCACCCTCTGTAATATCTTCGTATCCGCAGCTGTCAGGCCAGCATACCAAACCACAATACAATGCGAGAGGATGCTCTCTATAGTAGACTGGTAGAAGAAGGTCATCAGTCGTTGTTCTACTCTGTTCTTCCGCAAGACCGTGAGGAAGTGGAGTCTCTGTTGGGCCTTTCTGGTCACCTGGATTGTATTGACTTTCTAGGTAAGATCTTCACAGAGGTAGACTCCCAGGAATTTAAAGGAGGAGACTCTCTCCACACAGCCCCCACCCCGATGTAAAATGGGGCAGGTTCCTCTCTTTTCCTCCGAAAGTCTAGCACCATCTTCGTTGTCTTGCCGATGTTCAGGTGCAAGTTGTTCTCTAAACACCATAAAGTTAGTTTTTGTACCTCCCCCCTGTACGCTGTTTCATATCCACCTGTAATAAGACCCACTACAGTGGTATCATCTGCGAATTTTATGATCACAGTGGATGGGTCAGATGATACACAATCGTATGTGTACAGTGAATACAGGTAGGGGCTAAGCACGCAGCCCTGTGGCGAGCCAGTGCAAAGCTTCAGGGGCGGGTGGATGAAACAGACCTGACCCTCACTGTTTGTAATCAGTCCCTCAGAAAGTCTTTAATCCAATCACAGATGGAGGGGGGAAAATTCAACTCAGTCAGCTTTTCAATAAGGATGCTCGGCAGAATAGTGTTGAAAGCCAAGCTATAATCAATGAAAAGCATCCTGACATAACTTCCAGGTTTCTCCAGATGGCTTGCTACAGAATGTAAAGCAGTAGCTATGGCATCATCTGTCGACCAATTCCCCCTGTAGGCAAACTGATGTTTTTCGAAGTCCGGTGGGAGACATGTCCTAAGATGTTGGAGAACCAGTCTTTCAAAGCATTTCATCACTACAGACGTTAATGCAATAGGTCTGTAGTCATTTAGGCACTCGATAGCTGTTTTCTTTGGGACTGGGACAATGTTAGCTGCTTTCAAGCATGATGGTACACAGCCATTTGCAAGGAAATGTTAGAAGATCCTTGTCAGGACCCCTGCTAATTGGTTGGCACAATTCTTAACCACTATCCCCAGCACCCCATCTGGGCCTGCAGCTTTACTGGGATTCACAGCCTTGTCTGAAATGGTATAGGGTTTCCTGCCTGAGCAGGGGGTTGGACTAGATGACCTCCAAGGTTCCTTCCAACATAATCATCATCATCATCATCATCATCATCATCATCATCATCATCATTATCATTATTATTATTATAAAACTTTTATTCATAAAACATGAAACTCAGTCAACTGAACACTCAAATTGACTGGCACAAATGATTGACATGGGCTGCTGCCAACATCCTAGGTATCAACCAGGTATCTCCTTAAAATGTAAGATGTTCCAAGTAGCACAGTTTTTTGTAGCTTTGCTGGAGTTATTGCAGGAAGTTGCAATTTCTTGATGTGTTTTGTAAAGTTTTTGGACATAGTTCCCAGTGTCCCGATGACTATTATTATTATTATTATTATTATTATTATTATTATTATTATTATTATTATTATTATTATTATTATTATTATTATTAATTTCCCGAGACATTTGAAATAGCAGAGATCCAAAGGCCTGGAAAGAAGAGGTGCTGCATAAAAATTGCTCAGCTGAAGTAGTACATTGCTGTTATTTCTCAGGTTTTCTGACAAGTTGAAAACATTAAAATAGGTATATCTTTCTCTGTAATTCTCTTGAAATCTTTTTTGACATTTCATCTTGGTCTGAGCCTGTACTTTTAGAATCCCAAAGAATCTGCTGTCTCCCGATTGGTCACCAGGTGGCAGCACAAAATGATTGCAATCTTACTGTATTGCACGGTGGTCTTCAGATGCTTATGTACGCAGTAACATTGACATATTCACTGGAGTTAGTTCTTTAGAAATTTTAGTAAAGTGAGCAGTAAAGTGACTCTAGTGGCATCTACTGTTATTTGTACTATCAAGAGAAACATTGTAAGCTTGTAAGCCGCCCTGAGTCTTCGGAGAAGGGCGGGATATAAATGAAATTAAAATAAATAAAAATAAATAAAATTGTCTGATTGATTGGTTGATTGATTATGTCATTGTTGACTCTTAGCAACCACATAGATTTTTTCCACAGAATGATTGCCTTATTGGTGGGGGTGGGGGGTGGGGGGAGCATATAAATTTAATAAATAAATAAAATACATCTGTCCTTAACCTGGACTTCCAGGATTTTGGGAGGCGTACCATCTCCACTATAACTTGATCAACTCAGTGCTGGCTGAGGAATTCTGGGAGTTGAAGTCCACAAGTCATAAAAGAGTCAAGTTTGAAGACCCCCGGTTTAGAGTCAAGGCATTTTATTAGGAATCCAATCTATTAAAAATATTGGAGTATTGTATTTATATGAATGAAGATAGTGTTTATCATATACGTATTTTATTACTGTACTTCATCTATTTGACTTGGAATTAGATTTGAATTTTACTTTTATTTTATTTTCTTTGATAGTAATAATAAGACTAATCAATTGTAGGAGAGCCTTGGTGGAGCAGTGGGCTAATGCCTCCCTAAGTAACACCAGCTGCCTGCAATTAGTGCAGGTTCGAGTCCCACCAGGCTCAAGGTTGACTCAGCCTTCCATCCTTCCGAGGTAGGTAAAATGAGGACCCAGATTGTTGGGGGCAATAAGCTGACTTTGTAATAATGCCGCTTGGGGGGAAGGGGCGAAAGCCCTAATAAGCAGGCATATACATAGAATGAAGGCTACTGCTAAGCTTGTAAGCCGCCCTGAGTCTTCGGAGAAGGGCGGGATATAAATGGAATTAAAATAAAAAAATAAAAATAAAAAATTACTACTGTTATTTCCACACTATGACATTCTTTTATCATTCGCTGCTAGCATTCTGTGTTGCATAGTGTCTTTCTACTTCTTTACTATTTTTGTTTTATTTGGCTTGTATGATTTGAATTCACTTGTCATTCATCTTGCTAATTATGCTGATTAGGCACCATTTTAAAAGAAATGTAGCAAACATCCAATCATCCCTAGGAAACACCGGTGAATCCCAGTTGTCACGTAAGGCATGAAAAAGGATCTGCGTAATCTACTGAAATGGCATTTGCGTTTTCAGAAGGGAAGCAGAGAGCTCTGAGAAAAAGAACCCAAAACAAACAAGCTAAAAATTATAGTAGGCGCACACAATTGCAACATCTTTTATAGGCAAAATATAACTGTGATAATGGGTCACTGGGGAGTCTATTTTTTTTTAAATAGTCCTTTGGTTGAAAATATGGAGTCTTGGCTGTTCTGTATTGGCATTAGGCTGGACTGGACACAGACCTTTTTTTTTTGCCACAAATGAATGCAGAAGCTACCCACAAGGGGAAAAGGAAACCCCTAATGGAGTCCTGAATAGACCTGTGAAAAGGGATAATAAAAGTTGTCCTGGATTTCCTCTCCCAGCAGGTGCTTCCTTCGGCTGTTCTGTTCATTCATAAGATAGGTAGCCACAGACTGCCAAGATTGTTCTTTCAGCCAAAGCCTAGTGCTCTGGCCAGAGGGTGAAAGAGTCCTTTGTTCAATGGGTCAGTGACAGCCTCTGTACCAACATTAATAGAGGACCTGCTAAAGTGAATAACTTAAATAGAACTTGGCCCAACTGGAGTGTTTTCTCCCTTCCTTCAAATACACCAGTATGCCTCTTAATGTTTGAGTGGATGCAGAGTAGAAGGTAAACTGCAGTGTATTATGTACTTTGTAGTCTTAAACACCTATAGAGGCCTCCAAACATATTTATTTATTTATTTATTTATTTATTTATTTATTTATTTATTTATTTATTTATTTAATTTTTATACCGCCCTTCTCCCAAAGGACTCAGGGCGGTGTACAGGGCAATAAATATCAAAATGTAAACACAAAAGTTAAAAAAGAGTTTAAAAGAATTAAATAATTATGCCCAATATAATACAATAATAAAAGTGTGTTAAAACTAAATCCAACCCCAAACCCATCAGACCAGGCCAGATTGTTCAAATAAATAAGTTTTTAGATCGCGCCGGAAGAAGCAAAGGTCGGGGGCCATCCGGAGCTCAACCGGCAAGCGGTTCTACAGGTCTGGCGCGCCCACAGAGAACGCCCTCCCCCTGGGGGCCACCAATCGACATTCTCTGATCGGAGGCACCCTGAGGAGGCCCTCTCTGTGGGAGCGCACTGGACAGAGGGAAGTTGACACTGGCCGCAGGTGCTGCCGTAGGTAATCCGGACCCATGCCATGTAGGGCTTTATAGGTCGTAACCAGCACCTTGAATCTCACCCGGAGGGCAACTGGCAGCCAATGCAGCTCACGGAGCAGAGGTGTAACATGGGAGTATCGGGAGACCCCCAACACAACTCGCGCGGCTGCATTCTGCACCAGTTGAAGCCTCCGAGTGGTCCTCAAGGGCAGCCCCATGTAGAGAGCGTTGCAGTAGTCCAAACGAGAGGTCATGAGCGCATGAGTGGCTGTACGCAAGGCATCCTGGTCTAGATAGGGCCGCAACTGGCGCACCAACAGTGATTATAAATGTTTGAAAGCACAAGAGTGTGAAGATTAAGCTCCTCACTCTATAGACCATGCTTCTAACCACCAGATGTAGAATTGACAACTCCATGAGGCTTCCCTGTGTAGAGAACCATGAATTTTGGTGGACGGCCAGCTCTGGACTGGCTCCATCCATCCGGGCAGTTCACTGGTTCTTCATCCGTGCATTTCACAGACAGTGTCCAACAAGCAGAGAAAAGCTAGTAATAAAACCACAAGTTGTGGTCATGTGATGTCTTGTTTAATGACCACATCCCTTAGCAACAGAGTTGCAAGTTCCAGTTGTGGTTGTTAAGCAAGGATTGCCTGAACAGATCATCCAACCAGATGACAAAATGTCTGCATGCCAAATTCAGAACTATATCTAGACAGGAAAGATTGGAGATAATCACTTTCCTGTAGATACTATATGCTTCATAAGTTTAACTAAACATGGTAAATTGGCTACTGGCTTAGCCATTGAAATCAGCACAGCCAGTGAAGGTTTCTCAACCAGGGGTCTTTTCACTGCTTCCTTTAAAGAACTAGGAAACTTTATTGATAAATAATGATCATTGTCAAGATAGCAACTCTTAAAAGCCAGGGTGGGAATACATATATCAATTAAGAAGTGGTATTAACAGAACTAAGCCCTCCCAAGTCAAGCAGAGATGGGTTTTCTAGGGCTCACTGTTTCTACATTGTTAAACTATGTTTATTGAACTACAATTTATTAAATAAATCACAATGAGGTGGATTCTCACAACACTCAGAATCATAAACCATGGTTTATAAACTGCACTAGGTTGATTCACTCATTATGTTAAGCAAAGTCAAACCCTCTTTTCATAATTTTACACATTTATTCTAATTTATTCTGCATGGAAGAATGGTTTATTCTACATGCTTATACTAAGTATGGAAGCCATTAGAAGAATATGCTGGCTTAAAGAAATGCTAAACATATTTCCAATTCTCATTTATCTTGGCAATGAAGAAGACTAGGTCCACATCAGAAGTGGAGCACTGTAAGCAAAAAACCTGGTGTCTGCATATCCTTGCCATCCTCTTCTCCTGTCTCCAGTGGTTGGTTACTGGAGATCCAAATCATGCAACAAGGACTTCAGCATCTCATGACCTACTGACCACAAAGGGAAAGTATGGTGTAGATAGTTAACTACTTTGTGTTCCTTCTATCTATCACTCTGCCTGATGTTTGTCTAAAATATTGTTAATCTTAGGTCAGGTTCTTCTGCCTTTCTTCCCAAGCGCACATGCATGGACCATATGTTCTTCTCCTGGAAGTATGTTGAAAGCTATGTGTGATGTTGCCTGTTCCTCTGATATATTTTCTATAAATAATCTCCTCACTGTTGTAGTTATAACATCTGCTTCACCCAAAACCTTGTTCAGGTTCTGCTTTCAGAAACTTTCACAAGCACAAGAGAAGAAAGGAAAGCAAGGACTCCTGTATTCCCACACTGAAGCTGCACTGAACTGATCTGGCAGCCCTTTACTGAACCTGCGTATGGTTCATCTTCACTGTGGACTTCGTAGTTCTCATATTATATAGTATAATAACTAACTGGAATGTACATTACTTCAAAGCTGCCAACTGCAGCTGCAGCTCCATAGTGAAGCTCTATGTAACCTAACTTTTTGGTACTGTCCATTTTACTGTCCACACTAAAAAGCAGAGACATCACCCTGTCAACAAAAGTGTGTATAGTCAAGGCTATGGTCTTCCCAGTTGCAATGTATGGCAGTGAAAGTTGGACCATAAGAAAAGCCAAGCGCCAAAGAATTGAGGCCTTTGAGCTATGGTGCTGGAGAAGACTCCTACGAGTCCCTTGGACTGCAAGGCGATCAAACCGGTCAGTCCTAGAGGAGATCAACCCTGACTGCTCTTTAGAAGGCCAGATCCTGAAGCTAAAACTCAAATATTTTGGCCACCTAATGAGAAGGAAGGACTCACTGGAGAAGAGCCTAATGCTGGGAAAGATTGAGGGCAAGAGAAGAAGGGGACAACAGAGAATGAGGTGGCTGGATGGAGTCACTGAAGCAGTAGGCATGAGCTTAAATGGACTCCAGAAGATGGTAGAGGACAGGAAGGCCTGGAGGAACGTTGTCCATAGGGTCACGAGGGGTCGGACACAACTTCGCAGCTAACAACAACATGTAACCTAACTGTGGAGCTGGTAGTTGCAGCCCTTCCACTGACAACCCCGTAGTGGGGCAGTAAACTGATAACATGGTAAAGTAGTGCAGTGCTTCACTGCAAGGCTGCCTGAAGAATCTCAGCAAGCAGCTCCATAGCAAAAATGCATGTAAAATATGGCTTTGATGCACCTGCACTGAATATAGAAAGGCTGTTCATGGCGTAGATCAATGTGAATCAGAATAACAAATTCCAGAGAGAGTGGGGGAGAAACAGGGGAGAATGGCTCCGTTGCTGCTGATTTTCTCACTCCACGGAGATTGAAGAGCTGGCAGTTGAAGTTCTGCATCCTCTTTTCCTCTTCCAGGTATTCTCTGCATCTAATGACACCTTGGTCTGATTGATCAGCCTGGCTTGTATAAACAAGTGTGGAAAAACACCATTTTTGCTACAAAACAAGAAACAACAGATAGAAGTAGGGGCAACTGCAGGGGACTCAAAAGGGCCAAGAGGGTAGCTATTAGAAGACTGCACCATTCTGGCTGCCTTCCTGCGAATGTTTTCTATCATAACAATGCCTCTGTGGATACCCCTGAATAGAAGCTGTTTTCCAGGGCTGGGGAAAGTTGAGGACAATCTACATTCATGCCTTCAAGAGTTAGTGGGAGTCTTGATCCTGGGGCAAGGAGAAGAGGCAGATGAATCCTCAGGCATCCTGTCCTGCTTAATCCATGTCCAAATAAAAGGACAAGCCCATCTACCACCTTCCCTTGCAATCTCTTGTGAAATGCACTCACTTCCCATTCCTCAGTCAAGCACTGGAGATGCCAAAATAGCTACTATCTCTGTTGGCTTGGTTACTAGCTGGCTGCAACTAACCTGTTAGCATGATGAGGCAATCTTGAAGTTAAAATAATTACAGGCAGACCTGTTATTTTATTTTATGTGTTGAGCATGGTTTCCATCAACCCCAGTCCCCAAGCCCCATGGACTAGGGCAGGGGTAGGCAACCTTGGCTCTTTTATGACTCGTGGACTTCAACTCCCAGAATTCCTGAGCCAGTCATGCTGAGGGCAAAGGGAGAGGTTTCCAAGCTGAGCCATGCTGACTCAGGAATTCTGGGAGTTGAAGTACAGAGTCATAAAAGAGCCAAGGTTGCCAACTCCTGGACTAGGGTATTAAATGTTATAGCCTGGCACACTTGGAGAGTGCATCAGCTAAGCCAATATCTATTGCTTTAATAATTACTGGTATGATTCCCCCCCCCCTGTTTTGTAACAGAGAAAGGAATGATGGACAAATGCAAGAAAAAATGGGGGGAGGGGTGTATCCATGCAGATGTTACCCGGGAAGGTGAGATTCCCACACTGGGTAGGAAATGCTGCTTCTTTTGTGGAACCCTGAACTCTGTTTGAGGAAGTTGCAGCAAGTCAGATTCTCAGAGGCAGAGATGAAGGTAGAAGGGAGTTAGGGAGGCCCAGCTATTCTTAGAGACAAGAGGAGGGGAGGCAGAACAGGGTGAGCGGAAAGGGGGAAATTTATTATTGTGAGACTTTGTTTACTTCATGAACTGAATGAATGAAATGACCTTGTTTATTGTCCAAAGCCTGAATGGAGAGCAAGGTGTGAGATGGGGGGAGCAATTCTTTAGGATTGTTAATTCACAAATTCTTCTTTCCTCTTGTTCATACTATTGCCAAAGTGAGAAATAGATTCCTTCCTCCATCTATCTCAAAGCAGGAAGTTCTTAAGAGACACTTTCCACGATAGTCACAGTGAATGTTGCTATTATCCTGGAAACTCTGGGTTCAAAGCTCAGATCACTCTGAATCTAGCCAAATGGGCCTGGGTGAACACCTTCTGCCTTCACTCTCATCTGTTCATCAATAAAATGAGAACCTGATAAAGAAATGCCTCACGACTCCTTTGGTGAAGCACTCACACACAACACAGTTGAGGAGGATTCTCTGGTGGAAACAGACAAGGCATGCAGGCTACAAAAAACCATGATGGCTAGCTTTATGCAGTGGGCTGTCTTTCAGATACGTTGGACTTCAACATTAGAATAGAACATCCTGAGTGGAGGAGCTAGAGAGAATAGCAGGTGGCATTCTGGTAAACCAGTGCTTTGTAACTGGTTATGCTGCCCTGGCAAGATCTCCCAAACAGCCATTTTGCAACAGTATTACCCCCCAGAGTGAGGTTGGCTTCAACTCTTCTGACTTTCTGCAAGAGCTTAAAGGCCTGACTCTGCCAACTGGCTGGGTGCTCCAAAGGGGTGAAGGTCTTCACATTGGGGGTTGATAGATAACAGAGTAATAACAGATTCCCCCTTTCCTCCTCTCCCCCTCTCATCTTATTCCCTCCTTCCCCGCTTTTAGTTAGGGTTGTGTACTTATCTTTTTTATTATTTAGTTCCTATTGTGTATAGGTTTTGTAAAATTTTATCTTTTTAACAGTGTAAAAACAAACCAACAAACCAACAAATAAAATAAGCACAGTACAGTACTCAAAACAGGTTCTCAAAATTCCAAATGTGCTCGCCTGTTCTGGAAATCAAGGATTAAGTCAATTGTGTATTATATATCCAATATGGTTGCCAGTTGCTTAGGTAACATTGGTACCTTTTTACTGAAGAAACTTTATTTTTTATTGAGACATTTTCTCTAGTTAAAACCATCATGCTCAAGATTCTTAAATGAAGGCTTAAGAAAAACAAGGTGAGGTGGCTCAGTGTGACACATTATTGTTTTACAGAGCTCATGAGATTATTTTATGTCAATATTACAAACAGGTAGGTTATCTTTGGCTAGAAGTGTTTGCAGTGGTGGTCACTGGCCTCAAAATGGCAGGCCTGACTTGCTAATCAAAGTTCCTCTCCTTTTTAATATGTATTGCATCATGCACATACATATTGCACACATAAAAGGGAGGTTCTGGTTCTGTGTGCAGTTTTGAAGTTTGTGACCAGCACTGTGGGTGCCTCTGTCTCTGGTTAATATCTTTTATGAGTCAGAGACTGTGCTCTTCTAGTGGCATGCCAGGGAATGACTGCTTTTCCCAAAAATTGGTGGACCCTGAACTGCAACAAAATTTTATTTCAATAAAACTTGTATTTGAGAATAAAATTAAATAAACATGTAAGGAATATAATGCTATAGAAAGTGGAAGCAGGTAGCATACAGTGGCTCTTCTCAAAAAATCTGAGTCAGACCTGGCTAATACAAAGCACCAGAATAACAGAGGAGTGTACATTGAATTGGAAAGTTGAAACTATTTCTTCTTTCTGGAATGCTAAAATGGTAAATTTGGCTACAATTACTGGAAGGGCTCTTAAGGTACAGCAAAACAAGTCTATTGAGGGCTCAGATCCGACATATTGTACATATTGTTGAAATAGTTGTCTTCATCTCGTAGCTGGAATCAAAGATGGCTGAATGATATTTGAGGAGCTCACAAAAGCTAGCCCATATGTGAATCAATGTAGGAAGGATAAGAAAAGAAAGCAATGCTGCCACTCAGAGGCCTTGCCAAGGAACTGCTGCCTCAACCTATTAAGGACAGTGAAATCTGCAGCCAAAGTCTTGGCTAAAGAGTAAACCAAGCCTTCCAACTTAACTCATCCTTCCCAATGCTTTTGACTTTCTAGCCATTCTGATTTTTATTTTTTTATTTTTGGGGGGAGGGGTCTATGTTTCTTTACCCATAAGAATAATGTACATCATCCAGTTATATAATGCTAGCCCCAAAAACAATATCATTTGAAAGAGCTAGACAATTTAGTAAATTAAGGAGCTGTTAATCAAAAAGGCCAGATCCTGAAGCTAAAACTCAAATACTTTGGCCACCTAATGAGAAGGAAGGACTCATTGGAGAAGAGCCTAATGCTGGGAAAGATTGAGGGCAAAAGAAGAAGGGGCGACAGAGAATGAGGTGTCTGGATGGAGTCACTGAAGCAGTAGGTGTGAGCTTAAATGGACTCCAGAAGATGGTAGAGGACAGGGAGGCCTGGAGGAACATTGTCCATAGGGTCGCAATGGGTCGGACACGACTTCGCAACTAACAACAACAACAAATCAAAAAATTTCCTTCCTCCAGAGCAAGATTAGTTCCAAAGTACTTTGAAAAACTCTTGCACAAGTTGAACAAGAGTAACCTCTCTCTCTCTCTCTCTCTCTCTCTCTCTCTCTCTCTCTCTCTCTCTCTCTCTCTCTCTCTCTCTCTCTCTCTCTCTCTCTCTCTCTCTCTCTCTCTCTCTCTCTCTCTCTCTCTCTCTCTCTCTCTCCCCTTCAGACCTAGGAAACAGGCAATGGCAAACCACTTTTGAAATCTTGCCAAGAAAACTGCAGGGATTTATTCAGGCAGTTGCCAAGGAGTCAACAGTGTCTCAAAGGCGCGTGTGCGCGTGCACACACCCACCCACACCCACATACACTTATGTGTAAATTTATTTCATGGTGAAAATAACAAAATCAAGGGTCAGTTTTCATATTTTGGTAGAACAAAAATGATTGTTCGCAGTTTTAGACAACCCTACAAACCTAGTTGCATTTGATGGATAATCCTGGTCCATTGCCCTGGCACACCTCCAGAAGTGCCCAAGTAAAATAGAGTAGCCTCTTAATACTTCCAACCCTCCCCAAAAAAAATAATAAGAAGAAAAGAAGACACCGATTTACTTAAAATGAGCATTTGCTAATTTATATATTCAAATGCAACTTTAGAAGGGCTGGCTTCTAAACCGTGTTCCAGAGTATTAAATTTTAAGGATTCAGACAAATCCTTCAATGGTTTCTGCTCTGAATTATTCAGGAAGCTGCTTGTAATTAGCTTTGAGAAGATAATAGGCAAATGTGATGGTATTCTTTGGCTGTGTTCATACAACACAGTTATTCATGGTTATTTTTAACTCTTGTTTACTGAATTAATCCACCTTTTAGGCTCACATGTCATACCAAACTATCCTCACTACTTCAACTTGTTAAAGCATCTCCATATTCTTTTATCTTACATGTGCTGGAAACTCTTCATGGGTTTCTCCAGACTCCCAGCTAGTCCAGGCATCAGTTGCAAATGGACAGTTTCAGCTGCCTTATGGATCTTTATCTTTCAGCTAGCCTTGACCTGGATAGACACTTGCCACCTGCTTCTGGCAGCCCTTTAGACAACTGAGGTTGTGATCTAACTCATCAGAAGGATAACATGTTGGGGAAAGGTGAGATGGAGGATGCCCTCAAATACAGGGCTTTCCTTTGTCAAGGAAGACACATGGGCCTCCAAAGCAGGGTGTCAAAGCAACCAGCCCAGCAACTGGTATTCAGGGATATTTGTGTCTCTTAACACTAAGGCTACAATCAGTCATTGTGACACATGACTACTGAAAAACTGAAATGAATTCAATAGACCTGACCTCCCCTGCTTGGGACGATAAGATCCAAACACGAGATCCTGGAAGCTCCAGAGGATGGGTCCCTGAGGTCTGGCCTTCAGAAACAGAAGAGATAAAATTCAGCTGATGTATATTTCAGGGTTGGAGAAGGCCACAAAATGTGCAAAGCAACAGTGTCTTCTTTTGCTATTGTGTTCCTTCAGGAACATCATTCCTATTGTTCAGGATATTTAATGCAATTAATACAATACAATACAAGGTGCTGCTAAAAACTGTGCGGAAAGAGAAATGGAAATGGAATCCTCAGCTTTATAATCTAAAAACATACTTTTCGAAAGAAGTCATTATCCAAGGGGGGAAAATATTGCTTAAAATGATGTAACACAGAAGTTGTGGTAAGCGTAAGGAAATTAATAACATTGAGGCAAGCTGATATGGGTGGTGGTGGTCATGATAAGCAAGGAACTAATCTGGGTGTTAGAAATCTGGGTGTCTAAACAGACGTAGACAGATATATTGGTAAAGAACAGGCAATAGGTCATGCAAATATTCTCACAAGATATTGGGAACCTCACAAAGAAACCTGAACTAGGACTTTTTATTGGGAGTAGGACGTCACCCATAGTGTTAACTGAAAGAAATGAAACTTTGAGTGAAGGAAATATATACAATGTTAGTTTAAGAGGAGCAGATCTAGGGACTTCGTCAAAAACAAGCTTTGACCCAGAAAGATGAAGTCTGAAAGAAGTAACTAGAAAAAAAGGAAATGAAGTAGTTAGCTTAGGAAAACAAGTTGAGGAAATAAACAGGAATCAGAGATTTAAAGTGAAAGGTTAGCTGAGAATAAAGGAAAAAGGAGGCAAGTGAGAGGGCGATTTCTCATGAATCATTCATAAAACAAAACAAGAGAAGGAAAGGATAATGTTCTCAAATTTGGTGAGCCAAGGAAGGAAATTCAGACACAAGAGGGATTTAAGGGAGCTGGATAAGTGGGCAAGTTTCCACTGTGAGGAGAATCAATCCAATGTGTCAAGATGGTAGCTACAATTGAAGGCCTGCCCCTTTTAACATGCACCATGCATTCCAGGGACAGTGTGAGTCCACAAGACCGAGGACTAGCTTAATGTATGACTGCTGGATCATGATTGGAAGAACCAATGATCTGACAATCCAGATTTGGATCAGGGTCAGGAGGAAGGGAGGAGAATCAAGAGGAATCAAGAAGAGCCAAAAGGAAGGTAGAGGAAACAAGATGTTTGCAAGTCAACTAAAATGGACATTTTAAAGCTAATGGGTTTTGAAAAATACTCCCCCTAACTGTTAGGTGACAAAGAATGAGAGAGACAGAGGGACTACATTTTCTTAGCATGCCTCTCAGGACTGATTTGTTCCATAGCTGCTGCTCTGTAAGGTTATTCTCATATTTATATAAATCATGTAGGTCTGTGAGACTAAAAAGAGCTCTGTTTTAGTACTTGCCTTAAGCAAGCATCTTTGATTCTGAAAGCAAGAAATTAAAGTGTGTTATTTATTCATAACCAGGGTGTCTTGAAACTTATTGGATCTGGGCAGGTGCCCTTTACTTCTGCTCCTGCTGAGGATAGGAATTGAATAGGAAAGAGTAGGGACTCTCAGTTCTAGGAGTTTCCTTTGGGGTATAGTTTCTCAAACTCATAGTTTGCCTCAGTAGAAACAACAGGGCTCTCCAAAAAGCTATGCCGATGTAAAGGGCATAGAAGAAGACACACAGAGAAGCAATCCTTCGCTCAGTTAAAACCTATGTTTTTGTACAATAATTGTTTTAAGTCACAAAAAATAGGAAAGTATCACTCAATAGAAGATTAATAAATGCATTATCAGTTAGAGAATCAGGCAAAGGGCCTATGGAGAAAAACATGACATACAGGAAAGAAGGCACTCTTTACAGCTGAGATGACAAGCTGACATATATAAAAACTATCAGACACACAAAATATTCAGAGAACAAGCTCTTTGGACCATTCTTTTCCAACCCTGTGCCCTCCAGCTATGTGGGAATATGTCTTCTATTTTCTCCAGATTTTTAAGTAAACCATTGTCACTGGATTGACAGAAGAGTTGTCTCTATCTCCCTAAAGCATCGTTTCTCAACCATGGCACGGTACTTTCTCCACTCCTTTGTAATATCTATATGAAACCTCTGGGTGAAATCATCTGTCACCATGGGTTGAGGGATGCACAGTATACTGATGACACCCAACTCTATATTTCCATCCTTGGTGGTGACCCAAGTGATGCTGTGGCTGCTCTCTCATGATGCCTGCAGGTGTGGAGAGACAGCAGGCTTGAACTGAACCCTGGCAAGATTGAATGGCTTTGGGTACATGGGGCTCCAGGATCTGGGACTTTGTCATCTTTGACTCTGGATGGGGTGGACTGCCCCAGAAAGATCCGGTCTGCAACTTAGGGGTTCTCCTGGACTTGCAACTGCTGTTCCTGGATCAAGATTCCCTGCACTCAATCATTCAGTCCCTAGTCATCTCACAGTTGGACTATTATAATGCACTCTACATGGAGCTACCCTAGAAGAGCATTATAAAGCTACAACTGCAGAGTGTGGCAGCATGGACAGTTTTGGGGGGCCCAACAATGGCCCCTGTAATATCAGTGCTCCTTGAGCTGCATTGGTTGCTGGTCTATTTCCAGGTGCCATTCAAACTATTGGTGATTACCTTTAAAGCTCTTTATGGCATGAGTCAAGGTTGCTTGAGGGACCATCTCACCCCACTAGAATTGGCCTGTCCCAATTGGCCTGTCCCCTCTTATTCTTTTGTAAGGGCCTAAGGACATGACTCTGCCAGGTGGCTTGGGGCCCCAATGGGCGAATAGCACAGTGGAAGTGGTTGATCAAGTAACAACAGATCCCACTTCCCCCCCCACTCCACCCTTCCCACCTGTCCTTAGATTTTAATATTTAGTTTTCATTTATTTATGTTTTGATGTATATGATTAGATACATTTTTATGACTGTAAGCCACCCAGAGTTACCCCATGGTAAGATAGGTAGCCAGTAAATTTTATTTTTATTTTTTTTATTTTAATTCCATTTATATCCCGCCCTTCTCCGAAGACTCAGGGCGGCTTACAAGCTTAGCAGTAGCCTTCATTCTATGTATATGCCTGCTTATTAGGGCTTTCACACACCCCCCCAAGCGGCATTATTACAAAGTCAGCTTAATTGCCCCCAACAATCTGGGTCCTCATTTTACCTACCTCGGAAGGATGGAAGGCTGAGTCAACCTTGAGCCTGGTGGGATGCGAACCTGCAATAATTGCAGGCAGCTGGTGTTACTTAAGGAGGCATTAGCCCACTGCTCCACCAAGGCTCTTTTTTATTTTTATAAATAAATAAAACTGGCTACAGAATTATGGGAGTTGAGGTCCACACATCTTCAAGCTGCCAAGATTGGGAAAAACTGTCCTAAGCTAATAACCAACATTCCTATAGTTTGTAAGGTAAAGGTAAAGGTAAAGGTTCCCCCGCACGTGCGTGCTAGTCGTTTCTGACTCTAGGGGCCGGTGCTCATCTCCGTTTCAAAGCCAAAGAGCCAGCGCTTGTCTGAGGACGTCTCCGTGGTCATGTGGCTGGCATGACTAGACGCCAAAGGCGCACGGAACGCTGCTACCTTCCCACTGTAGTGGTCCCTATTTTTCTACTTGAATTTTTACGTGCTTTCGAACTGCTAGGTTGGCAGAAGCTGGGACGAGTAACAGTCACTCACTCTGTTACGCAGCACTCGGGATTCGATCCGCCAAACTGCTGACCTTCTGATCGACAAGCTCAGCATCCTAACCCACTGAGCCACCGCGTCCCTTATAGTTTGTAACAGGGCTGCAAATATCTCTTTCATACAAATCCACTCGGCAACAAGCACAGCAGTGGGAGGGAGTCTCATTTGTAAGTGTTTTCCAAAGGCCTAACAATTATCTGCAGGCAGTCCCTGGAACAAAAGGCTTCTGCATAGGCCTGGTTGTTAGTTTTACTTGCAATGAGCATTTAAGGAAACTGACTTTCCCTTCGACTTAAGGCAGATTTTAATGGAGATTGCAGTAATTTGGGACTAAAATCCAAATCATCTTCACCCTCCCCTGAAATCCACAGTGGTTGCAGGACTGCTTTTTCAGCCCAGAACTCTTCCCAAGGTACAATTTCAAACAATGGTCAACTTGGCCGCCAAACGTTTATAATAGCCAAATATCTTCGGGCCACCCTGACTGGGATATTTATGATGCTACAATAAAAGATCAGGATTGATTCTGGTCTAAGTTATCAATTATGATAGTGCTGTTCTGAATGAAAACCAAGCATAGTAAATTCTAGAAGCCTTCCCAGAAGGAAAAGCAGATGTAGGGTCACCTTGAATTGTCACCACAAGCGTTTTTTATACGTAAATATTCTTTGCAGAGATAGCTTTAGTGTCTTGCAGTACCCAGTGTGGCCACAGGATGTCTCCCTATCTTGCACAAAATATACACATGGGTCCTTTTTAATAGCTAATAAAAATAGTGCTCGGAATTGTGCAGAAGTGGTCTTAATACGGTACAAAAAGCTTTAATTCTTTTTTTTTAAAACTGTTTATTACACATATATTATGTTTACTACGAGGAAGCTCTGCTGAGAATTATAGCTGCTTCCAGCAATATTTGCTTTCCAAAGATAACAGCAGGAGTCTTTGCCCAACACATTAGGATGGTGCTGGATTGGGGACAGATCAATACACAATATCAGAATTTTATAATAAAAAGGAGTTCAGTGTAAACTGGACTCATCAGAAGCAAAACTGGAGCAATTGCACAAGTCATTGAAAGGAGGGGAGAACCAGAACCAGAATCTGGGGTAAAGACTTCAGTGTGAGATCCAATGTCATCTGCTCCTTCAGGAATAAATGGTTTTCCTTCTTGAGCGGTGGCCTTTTGTATCCAGTCAAGGTAGCTGAAGACTGCAGTGTAGACCGTGGGGCTTGCCTCTGGGTAACAGTTACCCTCCCAGCTTGCTATGCCAAGCACAAACCATTTCATGTTGCTTCCAGAATCACAGAACAGGGGACTCCCACTCTCCACCTGGTGAAATAAAAGTATACCTGAAATAGCCCAAACTCCTATGCAAAGGGTCTTGAGCAGTTAAAGAGAATATGTTAATAGTGGACAATCAAATGTGTTTTTGGCATATTGAATTTAGGGTACCTTGGTTTTGTCCCAGCATGCAAAGATCAGATTTCTCCTCCTTTTTAATACAAAACTGTCAAAACTGTAATGATTGTTTACCCAAACAAAATATATGTTCTCCCCCTATATATTCTAGCTTCCATTTTGATTTCCATGCCTTATTTCTCCTGGCTTGGATTTTGGATTGTAAACACCAAAAGGGATAGTCTTGCGTTTTCTAATATGTATTGATAGAATGGTACTACATAAATAATAACAATGATTTAAAACATAGTTTAATCCTGCAATCACTGCCCTCCCCTTCCCTTCAAATTTTTCCTTTACATCTTCAACTGACTATTTTTATTTAATAAAAAGCTTCTTCCTCTTCCACACAAAATACATAAGATCTCTGTGTTGTAGCAAAACCCTTCCTCCCATTTTTGTTACTTAAAGGGCTAACAAATAAATCAAAGGTTCACACAGATATCAAAGAAGAGAAAAGAAGGGATGGGAAGGGAAGGGAAGGGAAGGGCAGAAGACACACAAGCAAAGAAAATAATGATGTGATTTTTCACATTTTCAATATTGTGAGCTAGAATTTAATGTATTGCTATACACTAATGAACAGTTTTAGCTTCATACTTTCCTAAAATACCTTCCCTAGGTGTTTGAAAGTTGAGTAACAAAAAATGGGCATGAATCTGCTCTGCCAGAGATACTGGGGTCTTCTAGTAGCTCAAGATGAAATTAAGTGTACCTCACAGTTCTCCTCCACGCTTTCCTTAGTAACAGCACAGAAGACATTCCCGACTAAGCCCTGGATTTCCTTGGAACATATGTCTCTGTTAATTAGAGTCACTTCTACCTTCATTAATATGTTGGTTAATTTCTCATCTTCATCTGCATGCAAGAGGAAAGGTGAAGGCCGAGTAACAGTTTAGAATCAACCAGTAGTGGATAGAAATCAGTCACACAGTATTTCAAAGGACATAATAGGTTAAGAAAGATTACTATCCTGCCACCATAAACAAGGAGTAGCTGTGGAATGGTGTCAAGAGATGCCAGCTTTGCTCTCATGTGATAGAAAGGATCCTGGTCTCTTATATTATGAGGGAAGGGAAGGAAGAATTAGGAATAGGAATAGGGAAGGAATGGGTGCACAGCTTTTGGCGAGTGGGCAGCATGTTGCCCTAATCCCTTTTTCTAATCCCTTGAAGATCCACAAGACTGTGCTGCTGAAATTTGGGGGCCAGTAGGAGAGACTCTCCACCATTTTCTAGGGCAGTGTTAACTTTAATACGTGTGGACCAATTCCCAAAATTCCCCAGCCAGCTTGCTAGCTGGGCAATTCTGGGAGTTAAAGTCCATACAAAGTTGCCAAAGTTTGATAGATACTGTTCTAGAAAAAAAAATAAGTAACACGTTTAAGTTATTAGATAAACTCATCTGTAAAAATCCTTGAAAATTCCTTAAAATTAACCTCACTCTTGGGACAGTTGAAAGTATATGTAAAGTATAGCTATACATACATACATACATACATACATACATACATACATACATACATACGGTACATACATACAAAACATGCCTCCAAATTAATTATGAAGTACTTGAAGGGATGAAAATAAAAGTTTTGAAAAGGCCTCCACAACTCCCAGATTACAGACTTTATAAAAATTCCCTAAAAATATTTTTGAGGTAAAAGAAGCTGGAGAAATTCTGATTTTCTTCCTGTATAAGCTCTCAGAAGGCAGCTAGTCACTATGTGTTCCGGTGTCTGATAAGGAGCACCACAGTCACATTTAGTGGAGGATACTCTGCCCCACACTTGTTCTATTCTTATGAATCAACATATTTTGAAATGTAACCTATAAATTATATATAATGTTCTGAATTCCTCAAACCTTACAAAATTGGCTACATATTTCCATGATAGGTGTACCATAGCATTATGTGCTCCTTCTATGTAATTTTGATCTATTCTATACACTATAGCTGATTGAGGGAGCCATGTTAGGGAACTCTTCCCTTTAATCTGGTCTGCAACCTAAGCAAAGAAGGAGAAAAGAAGTTGGCAGCTGCTTTACTCCTTTCCTTTTTCTGGAATCAGAGTTCTCACTAATGTCTACTGTTATCCCTCACAGTTGTGATAACAACGATGTTTAAAAGCAGAGGGATGTCAGAGGTTTTCGAGATTCCATTTCTTGTTTGAATTCATGCAGGGACGGGCCACTGTCCATGAAAACATTCCATTCCGTTTGCTTTTGAAACTGCTAATTCACTCACCTTCCCTGCCGCTATGGACTGTCTTTTTTGTATAGACTTTTTTTTACCCCTCTTCCTCTCTGGATAGGAAACATTTGCTTCTTCAAAATCCCTTCATTTTGAAAGGAGGTGGGAGATGGCCATCAACAAGGAATTCAACAGCCATTATATAAATACCACCTTAGCCTGCATGGGGGAGGGAAGTGGGGAAGATATAGATAGGTGGGTGGGTGAGGAAAGCAACTCAGGATTTCCCCATCTCGGTTCTCTTTAGCATAAGAGGGATACTCTGTATCCAGCTTTCAGGAGTCTGTCACTCTACCTTATAATAATAGTTGATACCAGTGCTTTTTTTGTAAAAGAAAAAGTTGCCGGAACTCACACGTCATACAACCCACCTTGCCTACCCTACAAGGTTCCATCCAAAAAAGGTGCCGGAACTCCGTTCTGAGCGTTCTATGAGAAAAAAAGCCCTGGTTGATACGATGTGTTTCCTAGCTTGGTCTACTCCGAAGAGGTGACTCAAGGATGACTAACTTATTTCAAAGCCAAATTAGAGTAAGAAGTAGGATGCGATTCTTCTTGCCCTTCCTTTGATTTGATTTCAAGGTAGCCATTAAAAAATGAAAGGCAAATTTAGAAAGTTTTTCCTACTAGAAAGGACAAAAAGAAAAAAAGGAAAGGAAAGGGGGGGGGGGGAGAAAAGAAACTTTTTTTTTCCAAAGCACATACAGGAACAGTGGGAGAAGTGAAGTCATCAGCAGGCAAAAGCTAAAAAAAATATCACCCCATCTCCATTTCTAAAATTCCTCCCTAACGTGAGATTCTAAATAAACAGATACATTTAGGGGAAGGCCATTTGGCTCAATCTTGGATTAGAAAATGCAGTACCAGCCATTTTAGTCTTCCATGTGGCAACCCAGCAGTCTTGCCATATGCTGAGGTCCTGCAACAAGGGCAAGCAAATTGGTGTTGTTCTTTCACTGAAACTGATGGGAGAATCCAACAAGATCAAAGCAATGTTGTTTCTCAGACTGGTACTGTTGAAGTCTTCATGGACGATCACCATGTCCAACTTCTTTTTCTCCGAAGGCTCCCCATGCAAGATGACCACTATAGGGAGATCTAAAGAACTTGGGAACAAAGATGGAGGCAACACATTACCGAAATGTCTTCAGACCCTAAGAGCTGGCCTGACGAATCAAAAAATGACATATTGTTCAGTTGGGCCAATGGTAGATTTAGTGCAAAAATATTATAAAGATGAGCATATCTTTTGTTTTGAACGTATACAGCTACAAGTTCCCAACTTTTTTCCAAAATCCTTTGAATTCCCAATTTGGAATGGCTTAGGGATTGGCGTATCTGGGACCTTGGCCAGCAAAACAGAGGGCAACCTAAACTGTTTCAAGCAACAAAGTAGAGCAGGCAGGATAATAAACTGAATTAGCCTGCTGGTGGTGAGAATATGAATGATAAGTGTTTTTACTATTACCATGTGGGTTTTCCTGTTCAAAGCTCTATTCCTACCTAATTCATTTTGCTGGTTCTCCTCTACAGTCAACTGGCATCCACATCTATTTAGACTGCTTCAGTCCTAACTCAGTTGTTATGAGTCTGTGTGATCACCCCTTATTTTCCTAAATATGTTTGCACTTCCCTCAAATCTACTGACATCTTTCTTACATCTTCTCTGCAATACTCACAGGTCCTCCATGAAGCAGTGAGCTGCAGACAGGATCCACCAGCTGCTCAGAATTGCCCCTCTGCAGATAACCTTGTCTTTGGTTCGAATGCTGACCTGCCAGGGTAGGGTTTCAGATATACTTGCTGGGGTTCCTTCTTTGAGTCTTGGTACTGTCCAGGAAGTGGCTCTGAATTTGGGACTCAGGCCACATGAAGAAATCGGAACGGTAGGCAATATTCTTAATTCTGTTTTAAAAAAGTGGAATTCATTCCTCTAAATTTGTACCCATTTCCCAAGTGTGAGAAAGTTAAGCGTAAGCTGCTTGGAACTGTATGTCTTAGCCAGCCTCTGTGTTAATACAGTATGACGTGGACAGCTCCAACATTGTGTTTTTCTTTTCAGGATATGTGGAATAAACATATTAAAAAAGGATTCCACCTACTTGTGTAAGAGACAGTCATCGAGGAGACCAGAAACAGAAATACAAGCAGCCGCATTTTGCCCTCTTTCTAAAGGGATCCTTCACGTTTAAAGTGAACGCTGAACAAAGAACTTCCTACAAATCTCACCGTGTAGCTCAGAAAAAATGTAATTGCCTAGAAGCTGGATGACCCACATTTCCTCTGCCCCATGTGACCTCATGCACTACCTAAATCACCTGTGATGATATCATAATAGAATCCTGGGGTTTGACTGGTATTTGCAAGTCCAGCAACAGGGGGATGAATGTGTGTCCAAGTTTCTGGTTCTCAAGTTTCAAAGGCATCCGGTTTTGTGAATGGTGAAAGGATCAAATGTTGCAGGTACCCAAGAAAAGGCTGATGTGGGTTTGAGACTGAGGGGCTTATTTGATCTTTAATATGAGTTCTAGGGGCTACATTCCAAAAAGTAGAGGCTAAGAGGAGCAAGTGGGCAGGATCAAGAAAAGGATTGATTTTTATTTCAGTTAAATTAGGTCATATAATTATAATTTGGCCGCAATGTTTTCAAACTTTTCAAAAAATGAAACAATAATAAAATTCAGGATTAAGTTAAAAGGTTTGATTTAGTTAAAAAGATGATGAGTTCAAGTTATATCAAATGAGTCCAAAATATTTTAAAGTCTAAATTACATCATGGAAACATTATTAAAGCAATAAACACTGGTCAGTCCGTGTAATTAGCTAAGCAGCAGGGATAATTGACTGTCCCCAACCTGGATTGGACAAACTGGGTAGGAAAACAAGAAAACTAATGATTGCACCTACGGCTCTTTGCCAAAGAAGTGACATTCACAGATTATACATATCCAGAAATAGTGCTATTAAAAGACGGCTGCAAATAAATCATGTATGAATGATATTTGAAGGGATGCGGTGGCTCAGTGGGTTAGGACGCTGAGCTTGTCGATCGGAAGGTCGGCAGTTTGGCGGGTCAAATCCTGAGTGCCTGTTACTCGTCCCAGCTTCTGCCAACCTAGCAGTTCAAAAGCACGTAAAAATGCAAGTAGAAAAATAGGGACCACCACGGTGGGAAGGTAACAGCATTCCGTGCGCCTTTGGTGTCTAGTCATGCCGGCCACATGACCACGGAGACGTCCTCGGACAAGCGCTGGCTCTTCGGCTTTGAAACAGAGATGAGCACCGGCCCCTAGAGTCGGAAACGACTAGCACGCATGTGCGGGGGAACCTTTACTTTACCTTTACCTAAGAATGATATACTCTGAATTATTACAGACAAAATGTAAACAAGTTCTGCTTATGAAAATTTGAAATGAAAAGGTCTTGGGGAGAACAAAAATTAAATTTGAAGTAATTCAGAGTCAGAGTAACACTTGGGAAAGTAAACCATCTATGGCCAGAATATGTATGACTCTAAAAGAAAAGCAGATCAAAATATGATTCTAGTTGAAATCTGAAATATATTTAAAAAGAAACTGCAGGAACAATCATTGCAGTTCAAGAGCAAATCCTGCAAAGAAATGCCAACAAAGCCAAAAATGCAAATGATATAAAATAAACTAGTAGATAATCTCATTAGTGGCAGTAATAAAACCGTTAAACAGAGTGAACATACTATAGTGCCATGATATGCATTAAAATTGTCTCTTGGAATTTATGTAGGAAATTTGGCTTTACTGTTTGTAGAAATCACTGGGAACTTGTGCCTAAGAAAGTTTTGCAAAATGAAAATATAAAAATGTGAGATTTCAAAACTGATTCAAAAAATTGATAGGAACTTAAAACATACATTTCTTTTATAGAAAAGCATGTTAAAAGTTAAAGAAACCATTTAAAAACATTTCTGACATTTAAATTTACATATTGGACATTTGTAATTTCTGCTCTAATCTTAAATTTCTTAACATTATGGTTTGTTTACCAACAGATTATCATATACTGATCTTTATCCAGATAATGCTTTGCAATCAAGTCATGGGGATCTTTGACAGATCCCCCAGTCTTGTTTCAGAGGCAATTTATCCTCCTTTCACTAAAAGCTCTCTCAATGATTTTGCAGAGATGAGACAGTGGCATATAATTAAGAATATTTTTGTTGCCATCATCACCCCCAAATATGATATCTCATTTGTCTTCAGTGAAACTCAAGCTTTTTTCACTGTTGCTCTAGTTGTATTTTTACTTGCTTCACTACTCCCAGCTCCCTAATTAATTGGGCTGTGCATGCTTATGAGCTCTGCAATGAAGAATAAATGCTAAAGAGTATATGTAAAAATTGATTAGCTTGTTTCCAGGTTTCATTAATTAAGCAAGTGTTGGCAAAGTTGACAGCCATCTATCCACACTAATCTCCAAGGCAAACCAAATTCATGGAAGATAAAGTTATCAATAAAGTTATCAAGTTACTAGATCACAGGGATATTTTATTCAGTACTCTAAAACTGCACTCATATCCTGCTGGCAGTCTTCCCATTGATATTTGATCAGCCAATGTGGGAAAAGGAATGTTGGATTAAAGAGTCCTTTGATTTAATCCAACATGGTCTTTATGTTCTTATTAACCTGCTCTACTGAACTTTAGATAATACAGTTCTAAAGGACTGGGTTATTTCTAATATATCTGAGAGAGAGGGGGGGAGAGATGCTTGCCTGCACACTGCTAGACGCACCCAAGAACTTTTGAAGGAGTACCATTGCAATATTTTTGATTACCTCCCCGTATAGCCCTGATTTGGCGCTGAGTGACGACTACTACTAATGCCCTTTGATAGTGTTGAGAAACCCTGCTAGCACCAGAGTCACATCAAAGAAGCAAGTCTGAAAGAAATCTACAAAACTACTAGAAAGGGCGTCATTTTCTTGAATTGCTCAAAGGAAAAATCTGAGTGAGAAAGACTGAGTTTATCTTATTGAAAGTAGATAGGTATACATAGATATATTGTGGTTTATATATTACCATATTCTGGCTACAAATCAGATTATACTCATAAATGCCAATAATGAGGCAGAAAGGCTCGGAATTGGGGGGGATCTAAGCCTGGGTTTAGTTTTTTTTTTTTTTTAAGAAAATAGCAATTAAAGGGGATAATATAGATTAGAAGCTCTTTGTATGAAGGAAAAAGTTTGACCTTCTCTCCACAAGCTGTTTTCTGAATGATCCCTTTTGTCTAAACTGTAAATTATTATTTGCCACAGTTGAGCTAACAAGCAAGCCACCCATCTCTTTAACATGCAAGAAGCAAAATGGCAGAAAATGTATACTGATATTTTGCCATTCTCTTGCATCTCTTAATGAGTCAGACATTAATGAAGTAGTACACACACACACAAACACAGCTTTTGCCAATATGTTACTCCTTAGAAGAGAAGGTCTCTAAACCTAGGCCAAAATATACACTTACAGTTGTTCTTTAGAGGAAGATTGCCAACTTTTCTAAGGAAATTAGCAATAAAAAGTGAATAGGCCCCATTTTCTCCACACACTTCCTTAGGTCTAAATTATTATTAAAATGGAATATCTACAAAATAATCTCACCTCCAAAGGACTCAACGACTTCCCTATGACTTTATCTTGCTACTTCAGTGAACTAATTAAAGTAAGAGGTTGATCACTATGTGTTCAGTTAACTTTTTAAAATGCCAATTTAGTAGAAATGTTTTCCCTGCCCACCAAGCCATTTTGTGAGGTGACAGCCCATATTCTTTGAAAATCGAACAAATCATGCATTCATTAGTAAAAGTTAAATAAAATTACGACCAGAAAAATCAATGAAAAATTGAATTGTGAGTCCAGTCTGGATATGGCATAGGTTCTATGGGATAAGCAATTATCACTAAAATACAAGAAAGCACAAAAAGTGCTTTAAGTTATCCTAGTAGCACTCCTATTTGCCTGTTCCACATAGTAGAAGTACTTAAACTTATCAAGAAACCATTATTGATAATTTGTTTCCTGTTATAATTCAATACTTCCTAGATTGCTGTGAACTAGAAGCCAACAATAAAACTTGGTTCAAAATTCCATCTTATTAAGAAAACACTCTATTAATGGTGAGAATGGTACTGTGGAGCTGTAGGCTATGTGCTAGTTGAAGGATGCCCATTTCTTCACTGATAACGGAACAATTCTTAATACACTGATGTCATTTTTTCCTTCTTTGATAAATGAAAATCAGGAAAACAAGTCATAAGCAGAGTACAGACATATTCCTGGGGATCTGAAATAGCTACAACAATTACAATAACCTCTAGGAGCTGAGCACAGGGTGGATTTCAGTTGCTAACAATTACTCAGGAACTATTGGTGGGATAAGTAAATATGAATGTGTAAGCAGGTGTCCTGTAAGTTTAGTAAGGCATCAGTATCATTTTTATGTAGGCATTCTATGATGGATATCAAAGTCTCCCTTCAGACCTAGCAATATCTTGTATCTGTTCACTTGCTCCAGTAGGAATAATGTACCATCTCTTGTTTTTCTTGGTACAATGAAAAATGTAGAATATGAGTAAAAGAATCTCTTGCCTGGAAGTACCTACTCACTCATTTGTTTAGCTAAGGTAAATGATGGTTTTCAGGAACATGTGATAATTTTTTGTCACCCGGTATGTTTAAAGGAATGATGAAATCTTTGATGTGACCATGTGATACCATCTTTAGGACCTATGAATCTGGTGTTTTATAAGTGGGAAAAATCAAACCTGCCCATCCAGCAGCAGAGTTATTGTTTGTATCACTTCTTTGTTACTAAGGGGACATGCTTCCTTTAGATTCATGTTGAGGATGGAGTGCCCCAGTTTTAAAATGATCCGTGTCCCTTTTAGTCCCAGAATCAACTTTTGGTGTAATATGGGCAGGGCTTTCATTTTGTCCTTCATTCCACTTAAGATCTCATCTAGAGACCCTACAAGCAGCTTGGTCCATTTGAAGGTGTCTGAAATTGGCAGCCATCATATGGCGCCTTTGCCTGAGAATTAGGCATTATCTAGACTTGCATCCACCATGAAGGCAGCAGACAGCAGGGATTGGGCATCTAGTAACAGTGGCTTTGAACCCCATTGCTCTCCAGATTGTGGCAAGCAAATGCTGTTTTGTTTTGTTTTGGCCATACTGCAATTATTATGGAACAAGCTGTTATTGGAACTAAGGCAGAAACCTACCTTTTTTACTATCTGGGAGGTAAGGTTTATAATTATTATATTTCTTACAACTATGTGTATATATAGAAGGAGGACAGAGAGTGCCACCCAGTTCCTTTTGGGAGTAGAGGAAGGCAGGAAGATTTGTTTGTAAGTTTGTACATGGCTGATTATATGGAGTTGAAATGCCGCTCTGTCCGAAGGGCAAAAGATAAGGGCAACTATCAATAAAAGAACACAGCTATAATTTAAGCAAACCATTACCTGGTTTTATAGGTTGACTTTATAATTTTTTTACATTTGGGGGAAGGCTAGTAAGAAGCTATACCTCAAGTCACTCATTGTACCCTTTAACTTAATCCAGAATAGAAAAAAAATGAGTCCACTTTTTGATGGGAGGCCTTATATCTCTGCAAGACTATGGTGCTGAGTTTGCCTATTAACCTTCCTAAATATCAAAAATGAAAAAAAAAAGTCATTCCAGACCTACCTAGAGAAATTTGGGAAGCTGCAAATGGGAAGTTGCAGCTGTATGCTTACTGGGGTTGCCCTCTGCAGCACTAGAGTGATATTTTTCATGCTTCTGATTTTTCTCATTTGTAAATGGCTAAGTTATACAGAGGGTCTTTCCCCACTGATGAGCTGAAGTGCTACTCAGCCATTCTTGAGGTGGCAAAAAATAATGCCAGATTGAATTTTGATATTCCCATTGTCAAACCCTAACCTTCCTGTATTCTCAATCATTTCTGTCACTTGACTTCCCTCAGGGGTTACTGGTGACAAATCCCAATAGATTTTGTATCATTTTATGTCTTGGATAGTGTTGAAAAGGGCGCAGGGGAGGGAATACAACTTTAATAGTGGTAGGGATAGGAAGTATTTAAGCCGTCTCACTCATGGTTTGAAATAAGATGAAAGTAACATCATGGGACATGGTTAGAAAACGATGTTGCCAAATATGTTTATGCTGTGATTGGGAAGAAATGGAGACAGGCCTTGATTCTTAACAGTACCAGAAGTCTCTCCTGTTTTCTTGCAGGAGGCAAAGGTAGTAGCACTTCTGAAAATATATTTATCTTATATTTGGATAGGTTAGATCACATTAACATAAAATGACTAAGGAGGCAAATTATTCATTACCTCTATACAAAGGGCAAAAAGGTCAAGAAGCCAAAAGCAATGAACAGATCAGTAGGATTTCTAGGGAGTACACAAATAAATAGAATCTTGAGGCAGGCTGGGCAGGACCTGTTTGAAATGATGATCCAACAGCATTACATTAAGCAACCACTATGAGAAATAAGTTTCCTGGTAGGAGAAAATCTCTTTTGATGTTTTGCAAAACCTAGAATCAAATGGTATCAGATGTGTTAATGAATACAAATTCCAAAAGCACTCTTCATCTTAAACAATGGTGATTCTAAAGCTGTAATTTGTGATTGCTCCTTGGCAATGAACATTGTTTTGCCAAAGAGATCTCACTTAGTAGAATACCCCCACCCACACCAACAAATATTAGCCAGAAGCAAAGATAGAAGGAGTAAGGTACCAACATCATCATTACACCCGTTCTCCCTTTCATTTCCTTTTCACCAAGTGGCTGGGAAATTATAGATAGTGCTGGTTTCCTTGACAATGAACAATAGAACAATTCAGAGGTATAATGCTCAACACAATACATTCTGTTACTATAGGAACCAGGCATTACAAGTGATGGGGGTGGTACAAGACGGAAGGCAGAGTTACAGTACACAGTAAGACTTTGCCAATGTCCAACACTGAAATGCACCGTATGTTGCATTTGCAACATATCAAATAACAAATCACCATTTGCTGATTTCCATCACTGACCAACAGGATGAAAAGCAAATAGTTGGAAGTGGTTGTGTGAGTGTGGCTTAAAGGATGTGACCAGTTCACAATTTCACCCATATTTCTTTATTACAAGAGAGCATTTGGAAGAGAGATGCACCACAAATATTGGGAGTACGTATTTATGGCTATGTGGAGACTTCCAGGAAGGAGTATCTGATCCATAGCTACCAAGCTGTGAGCCAAAAGTCAAGTCCCAGACTTGGATTTCATATACTTAACATAACAGTACAAAGCAGATATGAACCATCATCATAAAAAGAGCCTTGGTGGAGCAGTGGGCTAACGCCTCCTTAAGTAACACCAGCTGCCTGCAATTATTGCAGGTTCGCATCCCACCAGGCTCAAGGTTGACTCAGCCTTCCATCCTTCCGAGGTAGGTAAAATGAGGACCCAGATTGTTGGGGGCAATTAAGCTGACTTTGTAATAATGCCGCTTGGGGTGTGTGTGAAAGCCCTAATAAGCAGGCATATACATGGAATGAAGGCTACTGCTAAGCTTGTAAGCCGCCCTGAGTCTTCGGAGAAGGGCGGGATATAAATGCAATAAAAATAAAAAAATAAAATAAATCTATATTTGCAGCCCTTTATTGTGATATATTTGATACAGTCTCCCTACTAATTCAGACCAATTCTCAGGTCAACAGAATCTACTTTGCTTCTTCTGCATGTGATCCCTTCCCACTATTGAGAATCTCTCTCTCTCTCTCTCTCTCGCTGTGTGTGTGTGTGTGTGTTGGCATAAGAGATTAGGACTGGTGAAAGAATTAGGGAACACCTTCTTACACATATTTGTATGAAACAAGTATTTGGGGCCTGAAAGAAATCTGTGAGTTGAGAGCTACATAAAACTTCAAGCTTCCCTTTTACATTTCAGAATCAAGCTGAGAAATCAATTAAGAAACTTACTCAACATCAATGTTCTAGCATCCCTCACTTACTTTCAGCAAATACCCAATTTATTGCATAATGTAATAAGTTATTAAGTGTGGTTATGGCTACATAATGTTCCCACTTGAAATTTATTTAGCAGTTAACTTCAAAAAGCATATACATAATGGAACACAATCTGAGACAGAGCTATCAAGCTAATAGCTCCTTGTTAATATTATATCTCTGGTGATAATTTATGAAGTGAATTGCAAGATTGGATATTTTGAGTAAAGAAATGGGAGAGGTGTGGAAATGCTCACCCTGCCCTTGGCTCCTGTTTCTCAATTTCAATTCATTCCCAGGAAACTTTCCTCCCCCCCAATAAGTTTGCTAATATTCTTTCTTGTTACTTAAACGTGACATGCATACCTTTGCCTTAACTCTTCAGCTTACTGTATTAATGTAAAAAGTTATGTTAGCTTATATGATATAAAATCCCAGCAAATCCTATCACTCCATATGGCACTAGCAGGATTCTGATGCATACATATTCAGCAAGATTATAAGTGTGCAAAATTGCAGCCTATATGTTACATACAATTTACCATGACCGCTTTTGCAAATCTGGCCAATAAATAGAGCCAAAACCTTCAAACTGTTCTCCCTCATTTTAGGGGCTGGGAGAGTGCTTAAGGAGTGAGATCTCCTTAATCTTGATCCTTGCAATAGCTTGTGCATTTATTTATTTTTAAAAATATAACTCCTTTAAACACTGCACCAATGGACATTGCACATTTGGAGTTTAGCCCTCAACATGCCAGAGACACACCATTGCGGCCTTCATGGCTTCAGAAATTGCCTGTCTCTGATATAAATCACCATGGTCAGTGCCATTTCAGATGTTCCTATATTTTTAAGAGTGATCCTACGCAGTATCAGGAGGTTATTCATCCTCTGAAAAGGCAGAGAACTATGCCTAAGCAGAAAATCCTCCTCTACTATGCAGGTTTTCTAAATGCAATGAATTTATTTCTATTTAAAAATGTGTTTTTTCTTATCTAAACTCAAAAGGAAATAGTCCAAGGAAGATTCCGCAATTGATTTTTCATTACTTGATACTATGCCTTCTTTTGAGAATAAATGCCACGGATTTCATATTTGTGAAAGCTACACTGAAGTCTCCAGTAAAAATCCAAACACATTTCTTTATGTTGGATATGTGCCCTGTGAGTAAGGATCATACTTTAATGCCAATAGGACAGGAAACCCCTGTGCCTCCAAGTCCACAGTAACCATTAGGGTGTTTGCTTAGGTACTGCTGGTGGTATTCTTCCGCATAATAGAACTCTGGAGCCTCGCGGATTTCAGTTGTGATGACCCCAAAACTATTCTCTGTCAATGCCTGCCAAAGATAAAAGGAAGAGAAGGAAAGAATCTTATTAGGAATTGTTTATAAGAAGTCATATGAATGATTAGTAACAGAACTTTGAACTCTATAAGAAAGAGAAAATATTTAACCGTTTAATGGAGAACATGCTTGGCTATCTAGGGTTAATGTGAAAATAAGCAAGTATAGCATGGTGGGTAGAGAATTAATTTAGAAGTGGGCAACCCAAATTCAAATCCATACTCATTACAAGCTCCTTGGATGACATTGGTGTACTCATTGCAGAAGGTGAAACATACTGCTTTATAGTAGTCAAAAATCAGGGATTAGTCAATCTGAATAGATACCTTCAGATTATAAATCTAATCAATATTCCTGAGCCCAAACTTCTGCAGGTGACTAGATACAATTGTAGAAATATGAATACTACATATCGATCTCCGATCTATCTTTGGACAAAGGATCTAAAGACAACAGGAAAAAAATGATTCTGTGATAGTTTTAGTTTACAGTAGGAGAATTATAGGTCTCACAGAGGTCTTGCAAAGAGACTTAAGATAAAATGTGGAGAGTATTAGTTTTAGTATTTTCCTATCACATCAGCAAAGTATTTTCCTAAATATTTTGGTTGAATGAAAACTAAAGCATTCATCTCCATAACTTTAGTTTAAATTAGGATATTTTAATAAATGAAATAGCAAAATAAGCATTGGAATATCTTATTATCAGTATTTACTTTTCTACATAATTGCTACCATTCACAGCATACTTCTTACAATAGACAATTAAAGTGATCTGAAAGAATTCAACATTTTGTTTCCTCAGTCAGATCCTGACAGTCATTTCCACCTTTTTCATTTGCAACAAACAGATGCCCATGGAGATATTCCTTCAATTTTGGGGAAAGATGGAAGTTTCTCACACTAAGTCCTCCTGAACTGAACTAACAGAGTGTGCTCCAAACAAAATGTTAGAGCATTAATGCATTAGTACTGTTGTCAATATGCAACAATAAAGGGATTACTTTTCATTCAACCCATTATGCCATTTTATAAAAAATAGAATAGAATAGAACACAATAGAATAGAATAGAATAGAATAGAATAGAATAGAATAGAATAGAATAGAATAGAATAGAATAGAATAGAATAGAATAGAATAGAATAGAATAACAGAGTTGGAAGAGACCTTGGAGGTCATCTAGTCCAACCCCCTGCTCAGGAAGGAAACTCTATACCATATCAATCAAATCATTGTCCAATCTCTTCTTTAAAACTTCCAGTGTTGGAGCATTCACAGCTTTTGGAGGCAAGTTGTTCCACTGATTCATTGTTCTTACTGTCGGGAAATTTCTCCTTAGTTCTAGGTTACTTTTCTCCTTGATTAGTTTCCATCTTTTGCTTCTTGTCCTGCCCTCAGGTGCTTTGGAGAATAACTTGACTCCCTCTTCTTTGTGGCAACCCCTTCTTTTCATTAAACTAGACATACCCAATTCCAGCAAACATTCTTTATATGTTTTAGCCTCCAGTCCCCTAATAATCTTTGCTGCTCTTCTTTGCACTCTTTCTAAAATCTCAACATCTTTTTTACATCATGGCAACCAAAACTGGATGCAGAGATGGTGTGATATGCATCCAAAGTTTTGAGATAATTAGAAAATTGGATGAATTCTGGATATATATATATATTGTATTTGCTTCCTCTAGAAAGAACAGAAGGAGATTCTGCTTGATCACAGAACTGGACTGGAAGACCTCCAAGGTTCCTTCCAACTCTGTTATTCTGTAATAATCTGATAACAGCTTTTATCTTTAAGATGCATAAATATTAGGGAAACTTTCCCCAGCTGGGTGTCCTTGAGACATATAAACTTCAACTTTCAGATTCTCAGAACTGCCTATGTTGGCAAACTAGATTTAATTTTGATACCAATTAAATGAGTTTGTGCATTTGATGCCAGATTTCAGTGGATTGGAGAGGTAAAAGTAGAATTAGCTTGAAGCTGGTTTGCACTCAAGCTTTTGAGAAATATCTAGAATAATATGGTTTTGGAAAATTCAATGTCTCTTCTCCTAGGGACCCATCATTTAAGATTGGAGATGCAATTTGGTCCTTTATCCAGATCCAGCTGGCAGAAAAGATTCTGTCAGCTTATACTTTTCCTAACAGATAAAAGTCCACAAGTCCCCATGCTGCAGGATCAACTTTCAATTTTAGTTTGCAAATATGTTCTTGGCATCTAATAAAATTGGGAATTTTATTAGATGCCAAGAACATATCAGAACTAGCTGATTTCCATACACTTCCCCACAGTAACTGCTAGCAAAACGATTACTAAAATATCTGTATTGGATTATGGTTTCCATGAGCCATTCAGAACTTCAGACAATTCTTTTAAGTACAGAATTAAAGTTCACATTATGCAACTTTTTCAGCTACCAAAAATTAAGAAGAATCTATAGCACTTGAAGTAAAAATAGGACTTTTAAACATTTAAGTTTCTTATTAAATTTGATGACAGAGGATTTATTTTAAAAATATAATTTAAGAGAAAAGTAGCATGTTGAAAATTTCCCCATGGGTAAGGTGTATGGATCTTAAATTACTTTAGCTATAAGGTAACCATGTGGTGCATGTAAGTGTCTAGTCCTTTATTGTACAATAATTTTTTCTAGTAATCTGTAGTCTCCCTGGCTTTCCACACGTCAGTTAAACCCCCCCCCCTAAAAAAGGCAAAATCTTGAAATAATTCCTTCCATTGGAGTTTTTCAGCAGTCCCACAGTCACTACTATAGGTCATTTTCTCGTTGAGAAACTGTTGGAGATTTCTTCTTTCTCCTACGGACTACATGCCTCCCAATCTGTCCAAGAATTAAGTTTCTGTTCACCAAAGCTCAACCAGGTGGACCTGTTCTGCTGTGGTCTCTCCAAGTAGGGGTGGGAGTGTCTATGTCTATCTGAAGAGCATAACTGCGCTACTTGGGTCATTTGTCTTAGTATGCTGAAGTAGCTTTCTGTGTTCTTCACTGACATGTGAGCTTGTGTGTGTGTGTGTGTGTAGGTTAGATCACCTCTTCAGCTCTTGTTTTCCTCAATAAACAGGGCCGGCCCTTTGAGAAGTTCTTTGCACTTTTTCAAGCAGCTTCATAGCCACCTCAGATGCACTCCTTAGTATACTGGAGGAAAGTAACAAAACCAGTGGAAGAGGGAGAGACAGGGAGAGAGACGTGAAGAATGCACTGTGCCTTTCCAAGAGAACTTGGCATCAGTATCCTCTCTCATCCATGCTAGCTATGGAACAGCAATGACTTGGCAATTCAAAGAAGCAGATGTCAGCCTCATCTGGTTGCCTCGACTCCAGTTGTTTGTTTAAAATGATCAGCAAAACCAAGCAAGCATGGGGGGCTTGGTGCCCAGGGAGAAAGAAAATGCACCCACCCCTTCTGGTCAGTTCTTTTTCCTCTGGCTTGAATGAATGTGATGTAGCCATGAAGGAAAAAAAAACCAGGAAACTAAGCTTTAACAAAGAAGATTAAGGTACACTTGAATCCAAACATCTCAGAAAGTATCGGCACTTAGCCAACTTGTGATGGTCTGTGGGAATGACCTTGGAAGACAAGAGGAAAACCTACAGCCAGGACAACAGAGATAGCTCAGTCCACAAGTGAGGGAAAAGCATGGGAAACATTTCAGAGGGGACTCTGCCTAGTTTCCTGGAAGCTAAAAAGAGAGGATGGGAGAAATATTTTTAGTTCTGCAAGATTCTGTTTAATGGTTCCTTATAATAAAGTTAGTGCTGATGCTCCTGGTTGTGCTCCTTGTCTGGACTAATACAATTTGTCTGACTTCAAAAAAGCTAAGCAGAGTTAAATTTGGTTAATTTTTGAATGTAAGACCACCAGAAAATCCCAGGGATATAAACAAAAATCCTTTCCAAAGGCAAAAGCAGCCATTTTTCTACTGTTGACCAGAAGCTGCATGGACATGCCAAAGGAATGGAGTTCACCTTGAGAATCATTATGCTTATCTGATGATATGAAGAGGATATGGTCTTTTAGCATATTCCAGAGATCAGGTATTGACTTTCTATAGGCGATCATTGAAGCCTTTTAACATAAACTGGGGTCATTGATTTAGATACCAGTGACTTCAGAGCAACAGGGTCATGAAAGAAGCTTGTAAGCCGCCCTGAGTCTTCGGAGAAGGGCAGGATATAAATGTAATAAAAATAAAAATAAAAAATAAACCTGCTGTGAGGTATGAAACAGGTAAAAGAGAAGAAAGCGGTTTAACTTGCACATATCCTACAAAAGCAAGAGAGGAATTCCATTTTTGCATGGCCCTGTTTGTCAGTTGGCAAACACACAATGAACACTTCCCTTCCCTATGCATCCCATGTTATACAGTAACTGGTTCAATATAAGCAAAGGAATAAAAGCTATTGTTAGTCTCTCCATTTCTGCACTTCGCAGAGCACGCACCAATCAAGATCACATGAAAAATAATTCCCATCAACCCAATGGCCAGAGTTTCTTTCAGTGGAGTGCAAAACAATTTAAAATTTAAACAATTTAAAATTCCAATACTAAAACTGTAAAAAGAAACAAAATAATACAAAACAAAAGATGCAAATAAAAATTTGCACAAGCCATTACTCCAGGATAAATTAGGGACTAAAAATAAAAAATAGTTAGCTGGGAATAAGTACCATTTAACTGCGGAAAAAGATAAAGTACTTTTACAGGCAAGATTGTAGAATGATGGAAACATTTGTAAAGAGAGCACATATTCAAAACTGACCACTGAAAAGTGTGGTATGAAAGGCAACAGACCAGCTGTCAAGCAGAAATCATTACCAAATTATTTGAAGCTGTATGAGAAGAGGTAGCTAAAGTACTAACAGTTTTGTGCCAAGAGATAGCTATAGAACAAAACAGCATGGCCTAGATATTAGGAAAATATTGCCCTATATATTTGTGCAGAAGAAAAAAGATACGAGATAAATTATTAACAATTTGTATTTCATTATATAAACAATTTATTGAAGTTCTTATAGAGAACAATGGAGAAATAATAAATGAATCCATGAGTTTCAAAAAAGGAACACGAGATCAGATAGCTGCCGTGATATAGAGGTTTATCCATGCTTCATTGACTACAGCAATGCCTACGAATGTTTATATCATGCTACAGTGAATACTTTAAAGCTAATGGTTGTGCTAGTACACCTGAAAATGCTGACCCTTGAGATGATGATGATCAGCAGGCAAAAATTCACATACTTTTTGTGGTTGATGACTCGATACAGTACTACTAAATCTGAACTTTATCCTGAACGTTACAAAGGGACTGCAGTTGTGTCACAAAGGGTTGTGTTTTAGACCATTTGCCATTATATAGGATTCTGCTAAGGAAGAGTCAGTACATGCTACAGTGCAACAGGCATATCTATGAAACCAGAAAGTCAGCTCTTTGCACACAATCCATGGTCTAAGATTGAATGGGTGCATTTGCATGACACATTAAATTGATCGGTAGTAACTTGGCTGGTTTCTTTGTAACTCAGCATGTTAAGCAAGTCAAACTGTATAGGCTAGTCTCTGGGTTGGTGTAATATATGAACTCAAATATCGGATTAATTAACCAGATTTATTTATTAGAAGCATGCTCCGTTCAGCTCACTAAGCAACTTAGGGTAAGTTATAATTTGCAGAAATAAAAAAGCAAGACATTAAAAATACAATAAAATGTTATAAACACTATTTCTTATTTCTACAGTATTATGTTATAATAGAAATAAGAATGGCATTGACCAAGGCCAACAACACATATCTTATTCAACAGAAATCTCAGTACCATATGAGAGAAGAAATATCCCATATGTGTCGGTTGGGCTGTGTTTTATTTTCTTTTGTGTCAACCCTTTTAATGTTTTGGTTGAATGTTTTCACTATAAAGCAGTGTTGCAGTTTTTTTTAAAGATTGTAGAAAATGAGCCTGACTTCTAGTTTGCCACTGTTACCTTGTGGAATGTTTCTTCAATTCCCCAATGGAGCCTATCATCCAGGAATTTCCTGCTGGATTCCCATTCCAGTGCTAACCAGAGAGTTTAATCTTTTGACACCAACCAAGATTAGCTAAGTAGTCTCTCCTAGCTGATATTTATAGTTGGTATAGTAAAAACTCCAGCCTGTAGCAGAGGCACTTGAAGATTGTGACTCATCAGAATGACAAAGCAAGCACTAGTCAATGGAAAGTCTGCTCTTCACATATGTCATAATAAAAAAAGGGTGGAGGTTGCATTCTAATGTCACAATACTTATTTTATCATTTGCCTCCCCTTCCTCCCCTCCCCATGCTAATGACTAGAAGTTAACCTTGGTTTAATATACCAGTTGGTGCACATAGGCTATCTTTCCAATCTGAACATCCACTGCATCCAAATTTATGTTATTGACATTTTACGTTATTTCAGTAATTGTGTACTTACATCTATTGCATCAATTTTATGTCATTTGCATATGTAAATAAACAGGCACAAATGACAAAACATCATTTATGTAATTATACACATGAAGCAAATTAATATATATTATATCACTTGTCTGACTGCCTTGAAAGAAACAAAAACAAACAGTCCATTATATGAGGAGTTGCAGTTTAAATAAAATGTTCATTGCATGGACTGTCTGATAAATGGAAGTCTTGGAAGTCTGAAGAATCAGACATTTCCTGTACCACTTATTACTACTGACTCCACTAAATGGCATAAACAGATACTTGAATATGGAGCCAATCATACTCTACTCTCCTTTGCCAGGTTTAAATTCTCTCATTGAGGAGGAGAAAGCAATTGACAGCCAAGGATGGGAAATCAGTTTCTTTATGGCTATTTATGGGCTGTGTCACTTTCATATCTGTTCAACCTGAAGTTAATTCTATCCAATTTCCACTGTAATGGGGGATTTTAAAAGGCGTTCAGCACAAAACATGTATATATGAGTATGTTATTTCTATACCTATTTTGTCACTGGGAACATATTTCTTAGCATATTTTATCTAAATGTACACATTTGTAAATAAGTTTAAGACAAAAATATAGAAACTTCCAAAATGTTTCTTGAATTAAGAACTGTACTGAAAAATTGAAGAAATGCAAAATTTAGTTACGGTAGTTCTAAACTCATAGAACAAAACAGTTCACATTACAATTCACAAAGACCAAATTCTGTAAGATCCCCACTAACGGGTCTCAAAGATGGAAACCACACACTGATTAATACACCACTCACTTTTTTTTACTTGATCAAATACCTTGCTTTCTGGGTATAGGAAAGGGCAGAGGCAAGTATCATTTAAAAGGAAATGTAGGAAAGAGGAAATTAGGCAAAGCAAGTAAGCTACAATCAGTGTTACCCAGATTGAGTTGCCCATTTCATTCTAGGACCAATTTCAGTGGAGTACAATTTTTTATGTCTGAAGAAATTATGTCTAATTGGAATAATCTGCACTACCTCTTTAAAAAAATCAAAATATTCAAGCTTCAATATAAATCTAAAGATATTTGACTGCTGATTAAAGGCCCACTAATGCATGTTTCTTTGAGTGAATCGAATATCATCATAGAAAAAGCCTAAAAGCATTTGGTCTGGTCCTTAAACTACAACTCTTCTTAGATCACAAGTTATCAGGCCAAATCCGAGCCTTCCTCTCACTGACCTTTTATTGCCAATGGAAGTGCTGTATAACAAAAAATGGGCCTGACTGAGTGTGACACACTGTATACACATCAATATGAGTGAGAAGAAGGGTTGCTTTGCAGAGGCACTTGCCAACAACCTCACTTTTGGTGCCATCTGCTCTGAAGAGAGCCAGCACCTGTTCAGAGCAGCTGCCGATTGCAGAACGTAGGTAAGAGAAAAATCAGGCTCATTCTCGACTTGGCCGGCTGCAGGTAACACATGGCCCTCACCAACGGGAATGCCAACTGTTCCCTCTTAAGCATGTCCTAATTAGGAAACAGAAAGCATTGTGAAATCTCAAAACTGATCAGTTATGTGATTTTACAGGAAGTTTCCAGAAACAGGAAGTTTCCTCCCTCTCCTTTCATGTCAGGTTCAGTTGATTCATCAAGGTACCGGAGTATCCTAAAGGTGGGGGTGCGAAGGGAAATGAAATGAACAGTCTAATTTTTCTCTTTCCATCTTTTAACTGAGTTTGGCTTAACCTGGGGATGAATGACTCTTCCTATCACTTGTCATGTAGACTGACTGCAGGAATCATGAGTTAGCCATCAGGAACCCATCAGCTTAGGAAAATCCGTCCTGATCCGAGCCTCTTTTTTTTTTCCATTGGGGGCAGCTTCTCTCACTATTGTTCTTTTTCAGCCATTAAAACATAACACATTCCCTAGCTTTTCATTTACAAGCAGTTCCCTTGTATCATTTGGTATTTCTACTAGATATTAAAAGTAGGATTCCCCCCACTTCAAAGACGACATTTCTACAACCTTTTAGAAGGTTAGGTTTAAACAAAAACATATACCCAGCACAGCCAGATACCTAAATTTC
The DNA here is from genome assembly GCF_947247035.1 of Vipera ursinii. Classification (NCBI taxonomy): domain Eukaryota; kingdom Metazoa; phylum Chordata; class Lepidosauria; order Squamata; family Viperidae; genus Vipera; species Vipera ursinii. The sequence continues at coordinate 331,048,414 of NC_139512.1, forward strand.
TGAAAGAACACAAAAGGCTTTTTTCCCACCCAAAAAACCAAATATATACAGTACACACACACAGATATATATAGCTCCACATGAAATATTTGATGACCAATCAGTCCATTCAGAATCCCCAACCATACCTTGATATTTTTCTTTCCCTTTATTACTGTAACAAAGCAGAAAGAGGATAGAAGGTCTGAAAATAGTCTGTCTCTGCAAGATATTATCCCTACTGTTGTTGCCTATAAACATTTAGTCTCATTCTCACATCCCACTTAACATGCCATGAAGACCTTAACATGCTCGCTGACCTGTTCCATTCCCACCCTGCTGTAGTGGGAGTTGTCTATAGTTGTCCACTATTAAAATTGTGTTTTTCTCTTTATCCTACACAACAGTTGCTAAATAAATGATCTATGACACTTCTATTATAGGGCGAGTTATAACACATCCAAGATAGGGATCTACCCAATTCCTATTGGCTATTAACATTTACTATGAACATGACTTGCTCCATCTGGTCATTGGAAGCTAATCTCTATGACTTGGACTGAGGAAGAGATCAGATACCTGGTTTGTATAGTGGATAATTTGCTTTTGACACAGAAATATAAAACTAGCAGAAGATCAGCACAATGTAGTTTTCTGCTGACACAAGATGATGGGTCTACACATTAATAATAACACACATAGGGATGGGAAAACTGCCTGGTGATTCACAATATGCACATCCCTGGACATGACCTTCGAGATCAATAATGTTGGAAACATCCTGTACAGTTTTGGTATAGGGAAAGAAGCTCTTACAAAGTCTTCAGTGTTATTTTTTATTTTTTTATTTTAATTCCATTTATATCCCGCCCTTCTCCAAAGACTCAGGGCGGCTTACAAGCTTAGCAGTAGCCTTCATTCTATGTATATGCCTGCTTGTTAGGGCTTTCACACACACCCCAAGCGGCATTATTACAAAGTCAGCTTAATTGCCCCCAACAATCTGGGTCCTCATTTTACCTACCTCGGAAGGATGGAAGGCTGAGTCAACCTTGAGCCTGGTGGGATGCGAACCTGTACTAATTGCAGGCAGCTGGTGTTACTTAAGGAGGCATTAGCCCACTGCTCCACCTGCAACTATTTTTATATATTGCCTTCTCTGAGAAAATAGATGGGTGTAGGACTGGCAGCAACTGCCAAAGACAAATGAGAAAGTTCATAGGTAGGAAGTTAGAGTTCCCTTTACTTTAAGAGCTCTCTACCACTCAGGGCATTACTTCATTTCCTCAGTGATCCTCTCCCTTGAGAAGAATTGAAATCATAAGCCAATTTATGTTGCAGTAGTAACAGTATAAAAATGTTAGCACCCGGCTTCAAAGCAATTACCTAAAGCAGGGGTAGGCAACCTCAGCTCTTTTATGACTCATGGACATGCTGGCTCAGGAATTCTGGGAGTTGAAGTCCATGAGTCATAAAAGAGCCAAGGTTGCCTACCCCTGACCTAAAGCAAAGGACAAAAGCAATATCACAACAAAATAAAGCCATTAAAAAGAGTTTTAGTGGGGGGGAAAACAGAACAATTAGATCTGGAACACAAAATTTCAGATGGTCCCAGCTGCTGTCATTCATGCTTTCATGACCCAAACCTGATAGCTCTAGAAAAGGTGTGCGCATGGAACCTCTCTCTCCACACAGGTTCCTCTTCTCCCCTCCAGCTGCCCATTTACTGTATATAAGCCTGAAAGTCCCAAAGTTTGCTCTACAAGGGATTGGGCATTTCTTTGCTTCTGATCACAGGACTACATAGCTCTGCCCACCACTGTTTATGCTTTTCAAGCCAACTCCATTATTTCACTAGGACTCCTTGGCAAACATGAGAAAGGTTTCCCTTCACTGAAGTGTGCAGGCAATATAACAACAGGGAGGGACAGAAAGAGAAATCGTCTTGTTTTGCAACAGGAATTGAACCTAACATACAGTCATGAGCTCAAGAAAGTAAACCTAAACCCTCTTCAAGTTCTATAGTTTTACCAATTAGGAGAGAGTCAAAATTATCTGGTCCTTAGCAGTCCTTAAAAATAGGTAAATACAACCTCAGATGGACAACAACACATGACATGTAACACCATGTCATCATTTATCTTACAAAAAGAAAGCCAAATGGATTTTAACAGATTAATATTTTTCTAACCACTTTCCCTTTCCCTTTTATCTTTTTTCTTGCGTAAGTGATGTACTTCAAACAAAAACTTGGATTGGGGCAGCCTGCCTTGTTTAGTTTGTAAGAATGGCATTGGGTGGGTGCTTTGCTTTTCAGTTTCCCAGGTACTAATATATATGTACAACTATATCCAAAAAATGCCCAGCCATACGGGTCCAGGAATTTGACAGACACCCAGAAAGGTATCTTGGTGTTTAGAACCACTGTTCAGAACATAGAGCTGCTGTGACTTATCAAAAAGCTTGAATTTTGTTTCATTTGTCCAAGGAACATTCTCCCAAAAGCCCTGTGATGTATCAACATGGATTTTAGCAAACCTCAATCTAGTTTTTGTGCTGGCTTTCAGAAACCAAATCTTCCTGGGTCTTCAACCATGGAGGCCACTCTTAGTCAGACATTAAGGAATGGTGGACTTGATATTGTTATCCTTTATCTATGACACCTGTGACATTAAAGTAAGCAGTCTGCTTGAGAGATCACTAATACCTAATAATGCAATTTAAGGCACCAATAATTATGTCCAAGCCGTTTTCATTTGTTTTATTATTTACAAAACTATGTTGTCCTACATCAAAACCAAATTGTCTGCTATATGGACTATGGAATAAAGAATGGTGCATCCTTATCTACTTATGTCAGTTTCAATTCATTTCATGGGAAATGGGGATTCTCTGGGGAAAAGTGGAGGCATCCAATACTTTTTGACCACATCTTTAGCAATGTTGCCCAATTTTTGAGGAATGAGATGTAAATTTCAATAATATACACTGTTAAAGTAAAAAGTAATAATCAGACTTCTCAACAGAAATATACACATTTGTGTTTTCAGGCTGACATTGTATATACATTAAATTCTATGGGGAAAACATTTTGAATATACTGTAGTTGTCTGCTGAAGTACACATGGCCCAGTTTAGGTATTGAGACATAGAACTGGAAACCAGTGTTATGGGGGAAACGACTGGGCTCCTCATCAGAAAACAGAGTGCCCAAACCAACAAGGTTACAAGTTATATATACTCTGAAATGGTATATAAGACTTACAATATACATTATAGCAGGGATCTTTAAACTTGGCCCTTTTATGACTTGTGGACTTCAACTCCTAGAATTCCTCAGCCAGCGTGCTTGGCTGAGGAATTCTCGGAGTTAATCCACAAGTCATATAAAAGGGCCAAGTTTGAAGACCCCTGAAATTATAGCATAACCTTTACAGCTGGAATGTAGCATCTGATAAGAACAATCAGGTGATCTTAGTATGAACTCACCTGATGTGTCTAAATTCTGTGTTTTTAAGGAGGCTCTAAGCCAGGGGTGTCAAATTGCCAGCCCGCGGGCTGGACACATCATGAGGAAACCGCGCCCACCCCATTGCCGGAAATGGGGAAAAAGTTCCGAAACGTCGCACGACGTCACGTGACATCGCGAGTTTAACATGTCTGCTCTAAGCCCACTGTTTCCACCAACACAGGTACCCTCTTATAGAAACAATGTACTTTCACACCAAGAAAAAGATAACAACTTGGTTTATTTTCTCTGTCTCTTTGACTTCCAGGGTCACTGGGCAATTTCAGTTTATTTTTTCTGCTGTGCAATTCAAAATCCCTCACAGCAGTCAGCTATGTAAGAATGTAATATTGTCTCCCACATCAAACCTGTATAAGGTGAGATATGAAGGCTTGCAGTGATGAGGTAATTCATTTTACTAACAATAGGGTGGGGGTTTGTTTTGAATTTTTTTCTATTTATTTATTTATAGTATAGAAAATGAATTGAGGGGAGGAAAGGCAGTCTTTCTGTTACAAGGAAGAACCTTTGGTTTATCTTTAAAAAAGATGGTGGAGTGCTAAATATGGTCTCTTCTAATGTTTCAGCTGAACTGAAAGATGCTTCCCCACCAGGCTATTAACAATTTAACTTCTGCTGGCATCTCTGTTTCCAAGAGGAAGACAAGCAGGAAGTTGAATGCTCCACAGCTGAGAACACGCAGATTTGGAAGCAGCAGGCTGGACCAGATGGAAGAGTGATTACTGACGCTGAAAAGTTATCGTCTTTCAAAAAATCTTGGCATTTGAAATGACAGGATGGAAAAAAAATAATGAAAAAGAGAACATAAATGTGGGTTAGGCTTGTTGCTGGAAAGTTTTCTTATCACACTCCCTGTGAAGCTGAGAAAGTTCCTCCACTTGAAAACAGGCCATGGCAATAAAGCACCCTTTCTCTAAACTGGTCTTCCCTTTGAGCAGCGTTTTCTATCCTGCTGTGGTCTGGAAGTGCTGGACTACAGTCTCCATTATGCCAATGGCTGTCTGGACACGATGAGAGTTGTAATTCAGGACCCCGGAGAAGCAGCAGGCTTATATTATTTTTAGCCCCTCTTCCCCCATTCCTGCATTTCAGGCAGCTTCTAAATATAACACATATCCACTTTTTTTAAAAATAAAAATAAAAATCTAACGGATGACACTAAAACAGAGTAAAACAACATATTACAATAGATCAATATGGGATCTAAAAATCCCCATACTGAATCATCACAAGTTGTATATATTTTCTCATAAAGCAAGGCTTTTCACAAATTCGAAGGGAAGATCAGGCAATTGCTACTGAGGAAGTTCTCGAAAGTTGAGGTGTAAGTTGAAGACATCAATGGAGAGAAATCACAATGTAATAAGGCTTTTAATCATGCTGCAACTGAAAAGATGGGGTACCAAATCTAGACTGCAAAAATCCAAATAGATAATTACAGTTTTCTGTATCTTTTTGCTCGCACCTTGTTATTTGGATTTCTGAAATGCAGATATGGCAACCATACTTTTACTTATTCTTCACCCACAGGTTTCACTGGCATCAACTCAATGCTTAAAAGTAGATGAAAATTTGTGATATCTAAATATTACAGAATTTGCTTTCTTTAATTTGCTGACAGGGAAACACTTTCACTCCCAACAAGGGAAGTAAAGCCAACAACAGCAACAACAGTGAAAGCCTACATAAATACATAGATAACATGAAAATATTTCATATGCATGGATATCTAAGGATATGAGTCACTCTGAGAAATTTGGATAGAATAAGTCAATCAGAATCACAGTTTCTGATTCCAAACAAATGAATGCCTTTGTTTTGATATGGAAACATTTGTGCCAGTTGTGCAGAAGAAGCATGAAATCACATTGTTCTTCCAGCCTTGCATCTTCAGATCTAGTCTGCTACATGTCAACAACATGGTATCAGAAGAGAGCATGGGGTAGGTAGGAAGTATGCTGCGGGTTGTTTTTTTTTCATTCTACCATCCCTATCACATTCCAGAACTGTCTATATCACAAACCTTGGCCAACAATAATCCTGGGCATATAATTTTTCCTGGCAATTCTCATTTCCTAGGCTTTTAATCATGGTATCAATACAGACAATTTTTCCTGGCTGAAATTTCCAAAAAGCAAGGAATGGAGTAAACAAAGGTTCTTCCAATTTTATTCTGAGACTCAACAACTTAACCCTCTCATACACCAATAAAGCTAATGGTGTGAAATATGTCAGTGTTAGCAGTTAATAAGAAAATCCTGTATCTTGGAGATGTACCACTTATATCAAGGACAAATATAGTCAATGGGGACAAATGAGAAAATTTTCCCAGGCAATTTAACTGGATTCAGAGCAAGGTAACCTAAACCATAGTTAAAGAAATGCCACCTGATAAATACATGTCCTTGGCTAGGGGTGACTAATCAGAGACTGAAGTGTTTGCTGTGTAATGGTGAATAGACTGCCATGGCATTGTGCCAAAGAATAAAACATTTCAGGAGAAGATGACAAGAAATTTTTGCTTAACAATAAATGGAATTAGCAAAGGGAGACACAGAGACTAGAAGCTTAGGAGGACAGAAATAACATCAGACCCTGATAATTAATTTCTCGGAGATGTCTTGCAATGCAAAGAAAGCCAGTTTGTTTTCACAGTAGGTTTCAGGTTAAATGATATTTAATGAACCAGCAAAGCTTTTGAAGCTTCAGAATACTGTAAGCCTACCTAGATAGGCCAATTGATAATGCTGTCTAAATAACTGAAATATCCAAGAATAATCAATTACATGAAGCTTTCATTGCTAAAAAAAAAGCTCATTCAAAACCAATTTAGCATTGTCAGGGCAGTGACAAACAAAGCCTCTATGACAGGACATTAATTTCTATTCTCATGTTCAGCTAAGAGATACTTATAGACCAAGGACAGCGGCTAGCCCACATACATGTACACAGGAAGGGCATTGTATCAATTTTGGTTACTGGGCTACCTAGATTGGCATTGTCGAAACTAATTGGTTAGCACTCCCCAAGATATCAGGCAAGAATCCTGCCCAATTTTATCTGGATATCCCAAAGACTGAACTTCATTTCTGCATGTAGCTCAGTGGTATTTCCAGAGGGGGGGGTTGAAAAGTCAGACTTCTTCTTTTTTTTAACATCTTGCAGCCTCCCATGTGAAGGCAGAATGAGGAAAATGATAGAACTGCATCACTGATCACACATCCAGAACTTGCAAGCTACCCCTACAAGGAACCAGGCTTTAAAAAAAACAACCCAAAAGCAAAAGACTTGCACGTTCAAACAGATAAAGAACTAAGAGAAAGGTGGAGGAGATGCCAGTGTTGTTGCTAGAGGAGACAGAGGAGAGGAAGAACAGAGACAAAAACACACTGGAGGGAATGACATGTGAGATCCTGTGGCCAGATGCAGCTGACCTCTGCAGTAGCTGTGAGATGCCCACAACCCTTAACAGCTTTATGGTGTTTCTGCTGTAAACCAACCTGAGCAGAAAGACAAATATAATTTATCAAAAGCTTTAAGGCCAGCAGGACTTCTTGTTGACAATAGGAAGAAAGACAACACAAGGCATTATGTGACTGAACTAAAAAAGAAAGTTTATTGCAAAGAAACCCAAAGTAGAATACCTCCTAACCCAGCAATAGCAATGTGTGTGGAATATAAACATTAAAATATTAAAAACATTATTATTATATATATCACATAAAAAACATTTAAAAATAAAACATTAAAATGTCAGACTAGGACAACATAACCTTAATGGAAGGGAAAAATCAGACTGGTAATTTAGCTTCTTTTCCCTACTGGTATAGCTCACGCGTGACTATATTAAAGGAATATCACACATATAAGCATACACATACATGTCAAAATCCTGCATCAACCATTCCAACTTTATGGGGAGCCTGAAGATGTCTGTGGCACTATTTACACTTCATTTATTTATCCATACCTCCTCTAAAAATCCCGCTTCATGGATTACTGCCTTGTCATGGTGAAGGGGCTTGCGTAATTCAATGAAGCTATGAGCTATGCTGTGCAGGGCCACCCAAGACGGACAGGTCATAGCAGAGAGTTCTGACAAAACGTGATCCACTGGAGAAGGAAATGGCAACCGACTCCAGTATCTTTCCCATGAAAACCCTATGGACAGTTCCAAAAGGAAAAAAGATATGATGTTGGAAGATGAGCCCCTCAGGTCGGAAGGCATCCAATATGCTACTGGGGAAGAGCAGAGGGCTAGTACTAGTAGTGCCAGAAAGAATGAAGCGACTGGGCCAAAGCCGAAAGGACGCTCAGCTGTGGATGTATCTGGTGGTGAAAGGAAAGTCCGATGCTGTAAAGATTTTTTCTCCATAGGAACCTGGAATGTAAGATCCATGAATCAAGGAAAGCTGGACGTGGTCAAACAAGAGAAGACAAGACTGAACATCGACATCTTAGGAATCAGCAAACTAAAATGGATAGGAATGGGTGAATTTAATTCAGATGACCATCAGGTATACTACTGCGGGCAAGAATCCCAAAGAAGAAATGGAGTAGCCTTCATAGTCAATAAAAGAGTAGGAAAAGCAATACTGGGATACAATCCTCAAAATGACAGAATGATCTCAGTTCGAATCCAAGGCAAACCATTCAATATCACAATAGTCCAAGTCTATGCCCCAACCATCAGTGCTGAAGAGGATGAAATTGACCGGTTCTATGAAGCCCTACAGCACCTGATAGAAGTAACACCAAAAAATGATGTCCTTATCATCATGGGGGATTGGAATGCTAAAGTAGGAAGCCAAAAGATAACCGGAATAACAGGCAAGTTTGGCCTTGGAGTACAAAATGAAGCAGGGCACAGGCTGACAGAATTTTGTCAAGAGAATACAATGGTGATAGCAAACACTCTTTTCTAACAACCCAAGAGACGGCTCTACACATGAACATCATCAGACGGTCAACACAGAAATCAAATTGACTATGTGCTCTGCAGCCAAAGATGGAGAAGCTCTATACAGTCAGTAAAAACAAGACCAGGAGGTGACTGTGGCTCAGACCATGAGCTTCTCATTGCAAAATTTAGGCTTAAATTGAAGAAAGTAGGGAAAAGCACTAGGCCACTCAGGTATGAACTAAATCATATCCCTGATGAATATACAGTAGAGGTGAAAAATAAATTTAAGGAATTAGATCTGATAGACAGAGTGCCTGAAGAACCTTGGTGGAGCAGTGGGCTAATGCCTCCTTAAGTAACACCAGCTTCCTGCAATTAGTGCAGGTTCGCATCCCACCAGGCTCAAGGTTGACTCAGCCTTCCATCCTTCTGAGGTAGGTAAAATGAGGACCCAGATTGTTGTGGGCAATTAAGCTGACTTTGTAATAATGCCGCTTGGGGGTGTGTGAAAGCCCTAATAAGCAGGCATATACATAGAATGAAGGCTACTGCTAAGCTTGTCAGCCGCCCTGAGTCTTCGGAGAAGGGCGGGATATAAATGGAATTTTTTTAAAAAAACTATGGACAGAGGTTCACAACATTGTACAAGAGGTAGCAACTAAAACCATCCAAAAAAAAAGAAATGCAAGAAAGCAAAATGGTTTTCTGAGGAAGCTTTGCAAATAGCTGAGGAAAGGAGGGAAGTGAAAGGGAAGGGAGAAAAAGAAAGAAAACACCCAACTGAATGCAGAATTCCAGAGAATAGCTAGAAGAGATAAGAATGCCTTCTTAAATGAACAGTGCAAAGAAATAGAAGAAAACAATAGAATAGGGAGGACCAGAGATCTCTTCAAGAAAACTGGAGAGATGAAGGGAAGGTTTCATGCAAAAATGGGCATGATAAAGGACCAAAATAGCAGGGACCTAACAGAGGCAGAAGAGATTAAGAAGAGGTGGCAAAATTACACAGAAGAACTATACAAGAACGAGCTTAACGTCCCTGATAACCACGATGAGGTGGTCAATGACCTCGAGCCAGACATCCTAGAATGTGAAGTGAAGTGGGCCTTAGGAAAGCTGAACAACAACAAAGCTAATGGAGGTGACAGTATTCCAGCTGAGCTATTCAAAATCTTAAAAGACGATGCAGTAAAAGTGTGACACTCAATTTGCCAGCAAATTTGGAAAACTCAACAGTGGCCACAGGATTGGAAAAGATCAGTTTACATTCCAATTCCAAAGAAAGGCAATCCCAAAGAATGCTCAAACTATCGCATCATTGCACTTATTTCACATGCTAGTAAAGTTATGCTTAAAATCCTACATGCTAGACTCCAGCAGTATGTGGATTGAGAACTACCAGAAGTACAGGCAGGATTTCGAAGAGGCAGAGGAACTAGAGATCAAATTGCCAACATACGCTGGATCACGGAGAAAGCTAGGGAGTTTCACGAAAACATCTACTTCTGCTTCATTGACTATGCTAAAGCCTTTGATTGTGTGGATCACAACAAACTGTGGCAAGTTCTTAAAGAGATGGGAGTACCAAACCATCTTATTTGTCTATTGAGAAACCTATATGCGGGTCAAGAAGCAACAGTGAGAACTGGACATGGAACCACTGATTGGTTCAAAATTGGGAAAGGAGTCCGGCAAGGCTGTATACTATCGCCCTGCCTGTTTAACTTATATGCAGAGCACATCATGAGAAAGGCAGGGCTAGATGAATCGAAAGTTGGAATTAAGATTGCCGGGAGAAATATCAACAACCTAAGATATGCAGATGATACCACTCTAATGGCAGAAAGTGAAAAGGAACTAAAGAGCCTCTTGTTGCTGGTAAAGAAGGAGAGTGTAAAAGTTGGCTTGAAACTTAACATTAAGAAAACCAAGATCATGGCATCTGGCCCTCTCAATTCCTGGCAAATAGATGGGGAAGAAATGGAGGTAGTGACAGATTTTATTTTCCTGGGTGGCAAGATCACCGCAGATGGAGACTGCAGCCAAGAAATTAAAAGACGCTTGCTCCTGGGGAGGAAAGCCATGGTAAATGTAGACAGCACACTAAAAAGCAGAGACATCACCCTGATAACAAAAGTGCATATAGTCAAGGCTATGGTCTTCCCAGTTGCAATGTATGGCTGTGAAAGTTGGACCATAAGAAAGGCTGAGCGCCAAAGAATTGAGGCCTTTGAACTATGGTGCTGGAGAAGACTCCTGCGAGTCCCTTGGACTGCAAGGTGATCAAACCAGTCAGTCCTAGAGGAGATCAACCCTGACTGCTCTTTAGAAGGCCAGATCCTGAAGTGAAACTCAAATACTTTGGTCACCTTATAAGAAGGAAGGACTCACTGGAGAAGAGCCTAATGGTGGGAAAGATTAAGGGCAAGAGAAGAAGAGGACGACAGAGATTGAGGTGGCTGGATGGAGTCACCGAAGCAGTAGGCGTGAGCTTAAATGGACTCCAGAAGATGGTAGAGGACAGGAAGGCTTGGAGGAACGTTGTCCATGGGGTCACGATGGGTCGGACATGAGTTTGCAGCTAACAACAACAACAAAACCTCTAAAAATTATTTTTAAAAACATTATAAATGAATGAGAAGCTTCCACTTATCTGCTGGCATCCAAAATGTGAGGTAAACTCCATTTCAAAACACTGTTTAATGGAGTGATGGTGCAAAAAGGAGAATGGATTGTTTAGGCACGCATTGCAATTCTTTCCTCTTTGCAGTTTGCCCTTAATAGTGTTGGGGAAGCCAGCAGGAAGTCAGAAGTCATGGCCACATGAAGTTCTCACTTAATGACTCATGCTGTCTTCATTTGACAATGCTAATTGGGAATGCCAGAACTGCTGCTGTTAAGCAGTATGGACACATGACAACGTGCCTTACAACTGCTTCACTTTGTGATGGAAATTCCAGTGCCAATAACAATCATCAATAAGTAAGATTACTTGTATACATAAAACTAGTTGCATCTTGATATCTGTGCTATTTTCATGCCATGCCACTTGTACTATCATGAGTAGGATTATTCCCAGTAGGACACACAGAAAGATGGCTAAGCTGTTAGCTCAAGGAGTTTACAGTCAGAACAATAAAATACAGGCTAATATCCAAACAGTGGTGCTATGCCTATTTTCTATATAAATCAAAATCTGCATTTCTTTAATTAATCACTGGAAAGAAAAGGCACTTCTCTAAAAAAATGAGTCTATGGATGATTACCCCTAATACAGATAATGTGCAAATTATGCCAACAACCTGCAAGATAGATGGAACTGAGAGAGAGTGACTGGCCCAAACCCATCTCTTGAAATTCCATGGCTGAAGGTGGATTGAACCTGGGTCACCCCAGGTGCCAACCAGTATTTCATTACCTACACTTTCTCCTTATAAAATTTCTAGCTTAATATTTCAAAGGAAGTCCTTTGCACTGCACTTTGAAGAGTCTGTTGCACTGTAGCTGCAGGAAGAAAAAAAATAGGATGAATCAAAGCAGCATATATCCAGATGATGCAATATGGCAACAGTCTCTAAAAGAAAGTGATGTTGGATGCTGCCAAGTTTCAAATTAGCTCCCTGCTTCATTAAAAACAGCAGTGCTGTTGAAAAATCCCCCCCACGTCTTACCACCCACATCACCCAGTAGAGGCAGAGAAGCCCAACAATTGTTTATTTCTGTTGCTTCCTGCTGTCTTTTTTTTCTTTTGAAATGTCTCGTCTTCTGAAAAGAATTTAAGATGGCTGAGGACTCATGTTAACATTGATTCCATGGTAATAGCTAATATTCAGACTGCAACTGAGATCCTATGTTGGTGTATAGCAGAGGTGTGCATATCTTTCAAGGCAAAGACTGCCCTTGATCTATAAGTACTGTGTTAATACAGTACAAAATTTAGTGCCATGCCATGCCATTTAACATTAGCATATGATTAGCAGGGGGTTGGACTAGATGACCTCCAAGGTCCCTTCCAAATTATTATTATTATTATTATTATTATTATTATTATTATTATTATTATTATTATTATTATTATTTTAACAAAGGTAACATGATTTTCCTTCTAACAGTGATGGCAACTTTTAGAAGGCATCTGAGGGCTGACCCTAAGCCTCTCCATAGACTGCAGCTGGTATGCTGCAGTGTGCAGCAGCAGCCAAAAAAGCTAATACAATCCTTGGTTGTATAAACAGAGGCATAGAATCAAATCACTATGATTTGTAAAACAGAGTTATAGATTTGCCTGTTCTATAAAGCAGAACATTATGGCTTATTTTTATAATCAAAATAAATCTCAGTTTAGAGAAGTGGTTTGGTGTAGCTGTTAAGATATTGCCTTAGAAACCAGGAGACTGTGAGTTCAGCTAGGTGACTTTGGGCCACTCACTCTCACTCACAGGGTTGTTGTTGTGGGGAAAATAGGAGGAGGAAGATGTGTTAGATATTTTTGGCGCCTTGAGCTATTTGTAAAAATAATAAAGGTGGAATGCAAATAAATAAATAAATAGTTACTTGAAAGCTTTTTCTATAAGATTCCAGGCAGGAATCTCTTTCAGATTTACCTCAAGGTCTCAAGGCTTGGGGGGGATTATTTGGTATTTTATTTATTAAATTTGTTTGCTGGCCATTTCACCACAAGGTGATTCCATTGGTGTAGCCCAGAAGGCATAAGGCATTTACTAACTTGACATATTCATCATTTTTTATGCTGCATGTTTTTCCAAGAATTGGGTAACTTGAGAAAAATGAAATAAAGGAGGATAATGACAATATGGTTTATTCCATTTATATTTATTTATCCATTTATTCCATTTATATTCAAACAAATAAACCCTTGGGGGGGGTTGCTTCCCATAACACTTCCTTCCTATTTATAACAGACTTTTAGTTGGTGGACAGATGATATTTCAACTGAACAATGCAAAGGATTATGCTTTGGGGAGAAACAAAAGTCAGAACTTTTAAAAATCTGATGTCAGCCAAGATAATATACACTGTTATTGCTATCTGATGAAATAAATAAATCTAATAAAATGAAGTAATAAAAGTATGGTGAGATGGAGAGACAAAGAATGGTGCAAACCATGGGGCTTATCATGCTGCCCAGAGAGCCACCCGTCTTTCTCATCCCAATCAGACTTGGAATATGGGAATGACCTTGACAAAATACTCCTTTTTGATGCTTGAATGGAGGCTCAGATTGTCACTGATGAAATAACAGCAAAGTTTTAACACAAACCCCTTTGAAAATGGTAGAGATGAGATATTTTCAAAGGCTCCAAAGTTCCTTTATCAATGTCTCCTTGAACTGAATAGCAAGATTAAAACATAGCACTCCTTCTGATAAATTTTTGTCAGTGCTAGCAGTGAATACAAATAAAGGCTTGTGACCCCTAGCATCTACCCTGCAAAACACAAAGAATAGATGCAGAAATATAAAGATGGCAGCTTACTCAAAAGGATGAAAATGAGACCTTCACACCCAACTGAATTGCACCTATATGTTGCATTCTCATCTTTTTGATGGGCTGGAGTTAAAGCAAGAGGAATGCTAGATTACATTCCCATTATCCCTTCTAATTCATTTTTGTTGCCTTGCAACATAAAAACTGCATGAGGAAAGCAGAAAATATATTAATATTTGAAGGAATTTCAAAATTTATTTTTATTTATTAGAGAGTCCTGTCCTACCATTCCTAATGATTTTGCATCATTCAGAACATTTTGTAACAATTTAACACTATGATACAATATAAAACAATGCATTTAATAAAAAGGAAATAATATAAAAGAAGAGAAAATTATGAAGATAAAAACCACAATCAAAGGATCTGCATGTAGTAGACAAAATCCTGCCAAGATAAAATGGCTCCCCAAAACTAACGAAAACAGACATGGAGTAATCTGTCAATCATACCTAGATGCTTTGTGGAAGATGGAACTTCTGATGAGGCGAGGTAAGCTAGTGGCTGCATTTTCTTTGCTCCATGCAGACTGCAGGGTATTTCAGCCATAAAGGCAGTCTGGTGTCTGAAAAGAATCCACCAGTTCTGTAAAGGCAGTACTAATACCTAGTAATAGGTGCCTTGGATGCAATCCCAAAACAACTGAAGCACAACTTGAATACATTGGCATTGACAAAAATGATCGTTAGGTCAATTGTAAAAGGCAGCCTTACTCAGAAGCACTTGCATCCTGCAACGATACCTTTAACACCATCAAACAACAATATCTCTATAACCCACGTCCTTAGGTAAGACTCGATAGGTGGATAAAAATGCCACATCCAGTTTAAACATCTGGCTGACTGTATAATGAACTGTCAAGTGCCAGAGAAATCAGTATATTCAGACAGTTCAAATGAGTATAAAGATATATTGCAAGCCTAAGCTCTCTACAAGAATCTGAAGTACTAACTGTCAAGGGAAATTAGCCGGAGCTAAGAATAGAAAGGAATTCAAGGTGGGCTGGACTTAGATCTCTTGTGGATGTTCAGGGACTCATAACTGATGATGCGTTTGACCCCTCCCTCAGGCTCAGCCTGGTCATCTCCTACAAGAACCATAATAATAACAGCTAAAGAACTGGCTTGCATATTGAAGAATAAGACCACTCAGCACAATCTTTCTTCCCCTCTTTGTGTAACATTTTTTCTCTCTTTTTATATTTCATTAAACTAGAAAAAAAATCCAACTGAAAGATAGGTAACCATACAAAATTGGCAAGTTAGAAAAGCGAGGAAAATTATTGAGAAGAATGCTGGAGGAAAGCAGGTCCCTCTTTTCGGAAGAAATATTAGTACAAATTCTCACCTAGAACTCTCTATGGTTTTTTATGGAAATATATTCCTACAAAGGTGTGTTATGATAACATACTTCATGAGTCAGGCAATGTTTCAGAGTTGGGCAATGCACAGGGATGCACAGGATCTGCAAACAAAAGAATCATTTTCCTATTAGAGCAGCTCTGCAGGCCACCATATAATGCAGATCCTCCTGCTTTCAGCCAATTCTTTATCTCCATGGCACCAAAGCTGTTCCAAGAAATGTCCTTTTGGAATATCTGTGGCCTTCACGATTGTAAATGAAGCAGGGTTTTTTTTTCATTATGCTATCCAATCAAGTTTTGCAGCAAAGCCTATTTATACCTCTGTGGGGTCTGAAAATTTGACTCATCCCTGTTCCTAAATACTGAATATCTGGACATTTATGTTTATGGGTGATGTCCCTGCCCAGAACAAATACAGGTAGTCCTCGAAATACAACCATTCATTTAGTGACCAAAGTTACAATGGAACTGAAAAAAGTAATTTATGACTTGATTTTCACATCTACAACCAGGGCTTTTTTTTGTCACAGAATGCCCAGAACAGAGTTCCGACACCTTTTTTGGATGGAACCTTGTAGGGTAGGCAAGGTGGGTTGTATGACATGTGTGAGTTCCAGCACCTTTTTTTTTTTTACAAAAAAAGCACTGCCTACAATCATTACATAATCCCCATGGTCACATGATCAAAATTCAGATGCTTGACAATTGTCATGTATTTATGACGGTTGCAGTGTCTGGGGTCACGAGATCATCTTTTGAAATCTGATGATAAGCAAAGTCAATGGGGAAGAAAAATTCAGTTAAGAACCACTTTACTAAATTAACAACTGCAGTGACTCACTTAAAAATTGTGGCAAGAAAGATAAAATGGACAAAATTCACTTAACAACTATTTTCCTTAGTAATGGGAATTTTGGGCTCAATTGTGGTCATAAGTCAAGGACAACCTGTACATCATTTTTCTACAGCTATAAAAGATTTCCACATTCTTTAATGCATTTACCCTGGGTGGTCCATAAGAACAAACCCAGGTTATCTTAAATCAGTCACATGTAGAGGAGAAGTTTGGTGATCATGTTGGGAAAGTTGTGTGAATACATAGATGACCACTTAAAGAAACAATTATAGATAAACAGACTGTCTTTATGATTTCTGTACAACACACATATAGGTGAGTAATATGAACATGTAATAGATTAATTTATATGAAAATTAAACATGACTCTTAAGAGTCTGGATGAAGGACAACTTCAACCTTGTGAAGCTGATCATAGAAAATTCAGCCCTCAATATGTATAGGAAAATAATACGGTGGCGGCGCGGCGCCGAAGATAGCCGTTTCGGGCTATCCGCTTCACAGCTGAGTTTTTCCACCGAAAACAGTGCCGATCAGCTGTTTCGGTGGATTTGAAGCCCCCTCCTCGGAAGAAGAGGAGGGGGTGAGGCCCCAGGTAGGGGTTGAGTTCTCCGGGGCCGCCTGAGCTGAAAGCTTGGGCGGCTGAAGGATTGAACTCCCCCGTAGCCTGGGTTGCTCCCAGCTGCTTAGCGTCTCTGCTCCGGGATTTTTGGAGCAGAGCCAGGTGTTTGCGACCACCCCTGCCAGAAAGAAAGACTTTGGAGTAAAAAGGAGCAGGCAGAGCGGTACAGGAGGACAAGGTGAAGAGGATTTTTATTCCTACTCTCTAGCTTAATGGACTTTATAAACTTAAAGTGAAAGTGCGCAACAAGTGAAAGTGAGGAAAGATGGCGGCTAAACCTTCCTCTAAAATTTTTCGGAGTGCGGGAAATTCCACGGTGCAACAGACATCGCTGCAAGCCTTGCTTCCTCCTACACCTCCTGTGGCATTGACACTGAAGGACTTACAAAATGCCTTTGCAAAGCAATCCCAGGTAATATTAGAAATGCTGGGTGATAAGATGGCAAAGTTGGAGGAGAAACTGGAGAAATTGGAGGAGAGGATGGAAGAGAAGTTTAACGTAATGGAGGAGAGGATGGAAGAAAAGTTTAGTGCAATGAGGGTAGACATTTTGTCTACAGTGGAAAGCGTGGCTGAATGTGTGCAATGTTTGGACGAAAAAGTGGAGGATCTTAGTCAAAAGAACACTATATTAGAAGTAAAGGTACTGGAGAATGAAAATTTAAGGGACAAAATGGACGGAGAATTGAGTCTTGTCCAGTATCATCAGATGCAGTATGCTATTAGAATCAGGGGCTTAAAAGAGAACCCTAAAGAAGACCTAAAGCAGCTGATTTCTGAGGCTTTGGAAGCAGTATTGGGCCAGCCAGCATCTGAAATAGAGGGATGCATGGATAAAGTTTTTCGTGTAAATTCATAGATTGCAAGGCAGAGGAAGTTACCCAGAGATGTGGTGGTCTATTTTACAAAGAGAGCAACTAGAGATGAAGTTATTCAAGCTGCTTATGATACTAAAGTTGTGGTTGCTGAGCAAGAAGTTCTGGTTTTAAAAGAAATTCCTCCAAAGATTTTAAGGAGAAGGAAGGACTTTGCATTTCTCGTACAGGAACTTAAGCAACGTGATATTAAGTTTAGATGGGAGATTCCAGTCGGATTGGTGGTGATGCACGAAGGTAAAAGATATCGTCTGGTTACTGTGACTCAGGCGCGTGATTTCTACAATAATGTCTTAAAAGCAACCCCTCTATCACTCCTGGAAGCTGCAAAGGGATCTGGAGAGGGAAAACCTCAAGAGGCCGAAGGTGGACAGACAGAGGAGAATGGTGCTGGAGGGGATCAAATTATAGCTTCGTCGGCTGCTGCTGGAGAGCAGAGGGTCACGCGTGCCGCTTTAAAACGAGCAAGACAAGCACAAGAGCAAGACCAGCAGAGGTTTATGGAACTCTCAAAGCGTACCTATAGTGAAGCTGTGGGAGGAGCGCGGCCCAAAGAAAATATAGGGGCTATTAAAGATGTGCTCCAAAAGCTTCGGGGTGCCACGCATGGTGACTAAATTTCTAACCTGGAATGTTAATGGATTAAACTCACCACAGAAGAGAAAGTAAGTTTTTCAATATTTAAAACAATTTAAGATTGATGTCATATGTTTGCAAGAAACGCATATTAGGGCTATGGACCAAAAGTATTTATCGAACTCAAGGTTGGGCACGCAATTTGTTGCTTCTGCGATGAATAAGAAAAATGGAGTGGTTGTTTACGTTAAAAGTACTTTAACAGCGGAATTAATTGAAGCAGATAAGCAAGGAAGATATGTTATGATAGATTTGTTGTTAGAAGGTAAAAAAACGCTTTTAGTTGGACTGTATGCTCCTAATCAACAACAAGCTGATTTTTTTAGTTCACTTCATATAAAGCTTACTCAATTGGATTACAAATCGTTTATTTTTATGGGGGACTGGAATGGTGTTTTGGATGTACAGATGGATAAGGCTGGTTCTTTTAAGCGTGCTCCGAGTCATGCCAGATTGCCTAAATCTTTTTTGAAATGAAGGACGATTTGGAATTGCGAGATATTTGGCGTGACACACACTTACATGAAAAGGATTATACTTTTTTTTCTGACAGACATCAATCTTTTTCTAGGATCGATTTTATTTTGCTGACTAATGATTTTTTTTCTAGGACTAAGAAGGTAAAGATCTGTGCAAGAACTATTTCAGACCATAGTCCAGTTTGGTTAGAGATCAATAAGGACAATAGGGATAGGCGCTCGTGGCGCGTAAATGAGAATTTGTTTAGAAATCAGAGAAATGTGGAAGAATGTAAACAGCGGATGAAGGATTTCTTTGAAATTAATATGAATAAGGATACCTCTATGGACATGGTTTGGGATGCTAGCAAGGCCTATATGAGAGGGGTGTTGATAAATAATAATAAATACAGACGTACTTTGGAAGCCAGAAGGAAAGAATTGGAGAATGAAATTAGGGAAAAAGAAAAGGCTTTAATTTTGAACCCACTGGATGTGAAGACTAAGGAGGTTATTAAGCTATTAAGAGGACAATTTGACAAATTAATGGCTGATCAAGTGGCAACCAACTTGCGGTTTGCTAGGCATAATACTTTTTGCAATGCTAACAAGCCAGGTAAATGGCTAGCTTATAGACTAAGGAAAAAGCATAGGGCTTCTAATATAGATAAAATTGAACATAAAGGAAAGGTTGTGTTTCAACAGGATCTTATTAAGGAAGCCTTTGTGGATTTTTATTCTAAATTATATGCTAAGGAGAAGATTAATGAAAAAGACATTGATGTATATTTGGAGAATGCTAGCATCCCGGTTCTTACGCAAGCACAAAAAGAGGAGATTAACCAATTGATAACAGAAGAAGAAATTCTTATAGCAATTAAGGAATTGAAGTTGGATAAAGCGCCAGGTACAGATGGTTTGACTGCGGTTTACTACAAAAATTTACAAATGGAGTTGATAAAGCCGTTAAAGGAACTGTTCCAGACAATACAGAGAGGGGGAAAGGTGCCTCCATCTTGGAGAACTGCTTTTATCTCTTTGATTCCGAAGGAAGATCAAGATGCTACTCAAGTAAAAAACTATAGACCGATATCACTATTAAATACAGATTATAAGATATTTGCTAAGGTGTTAGCTAACAGATTGATGAGGGTTCTGCAACAGGTGATTCATGGGGATCAAACTGGGTTTATCAGTGGTAGGCAAATGAAAAATAATGTGAGGCATATAGTTGATGTGTTAGAGTTTTTGGAAAGGAACAACCAGATCCCTGCGGCGCTAATTTTTTTAGATGCTGAAAAAGCTTTTGATCAATTGAATTGGCAATTATTGATGAAAGTTTTAGATAAAATGAATTTTGGGGATAAATTTTTGCAACCAATTAGGGCATTATATCAAAAACAAACTGCCCGTATAATAGTTAACAATAGCTTGACCGAAGCATGTAATATTGAGAAGGGCACAAGGCAAGGGTGTCCGTTGTCGCCTTTGCTATTTGTGTTAACATTGGAGATATTACTAGTAAAAATACGGAATTCGGAAACAATTAAGGGTATACAAATTAGAGATCAGGATTATAGATTGAGGGCATTTGCAGACGATCTGGTCGTTACAGTGACCCAGCCAGAAAATTCTGTTGTGGACCTGATGGAGATAATAATGCAATATGGGAGGGTTTCTGGATTTAAAGTTAATGCACAAAAAACTAAAATTCTGGCCAAAAATATGACAGTATCGCAAAAGGCTCTTTTAGAAGGATTAACTGGATTTGAGATTGCTAAAAGGGTCAAGTATTTGGGGGTGGTTCTGTCACCCTCTAATACAAAGTTATATAAAAATAACTATGAAAAATTATGGGGAAAAATTCAAAAAGAAATGGAGAGTTGGGAAAAGTTGCAATTGTCTTTGTTGGGAAGAATCGCAGCAGTGAAAATGAATGTCCTGCCTAAATTTTTATTCTTATTTCAAATGATACCGGTTCTTAAGAAAGATTCTAATTTGGAAGAATGGCAACGGGGTATCAATAAATTTGTTTGGGCAGGGAAAAGGCCACGAGTTAAACTTGCAGGATACTCGTGAAAGAGGTGGTCTTAAAATGCCCAATCTTAAATTATACTATGAAGCTGCTGCGTTAGCAGGAATAAGTGATTGGATTAATTTGACACAAGAGAGATTATTAAATCTTGAGGGCCACGACTTGTTATTTGGCTGGCATGCATATTTGTTGTATGATAAGAAGGTAGATAATGTGTTTAAAGTGCATATTTTAAGACAGGCATTGTTGAGACTTTGGAAGAAGTATAGACATAAGTTAGACTGTAAGATGCCATTGTGGGCAATTCCAAAACACGCAATAGAAAACATAAATGTTGGTTTCAAACATGATGTGACTACGTATAAGGAGATTTTAAGTTTGGAAAGAAATGTCTGGTGTTTGAAGCTGTATAACCTCTTGCGAGATGAGAAGATTGTTCAAACTTGGTTTCAATATACTCAGTTACGGGCCAGATGGAAAGAAGATCAGAAAACTGGTTTTGCAATGACTGATGAAAATTTGATAAAGCAAATTAGAAATCAGGGTCCAGCACATATCAAACGGATATATCTTGCATTGATAGAAATTGACTCAGAAACAGAACTTGTTAAAGATTGTATGATAAAATGGGCCCAGAACATCCAAGAAGTTATTACAATGGACACGTGGGAAAAGATCTGGGTGAGGAACGTAAAATTTACACAAGCTCAAAACTTAAGAGAGAACTTTTATAAAATGTTTTATAGATGGCATTTAGATCCTAAAAAGCTTGCAAGTATGTATCCGAATTATCAGCCAAAATGCTGGAGGTGTGGTGGCGAAGATGCAACATATTTTCACATATGGTGGACCTGTAAAAAGGTCAAGGCTTTTTGGATAAAAATTTGGTGGAATATGCAGAAGATTTTCAAGCAAAGGATAAAGTTTTGTCCGCAACTCTTTTTGTTGGGTATAATTACAGATGCTACTGTTGTGGACACTAAGTTGATGTTGAATTTAATTACAGCAGCAAGACTTTTAATAGGTCAATATTGGAAGAAGGAGGAATTGCTGACTATAGAAGAATGGACTTTAAAGGTTTCTGACCTGGCAGAGATGGCAAAGATCTCGGCTTATTTGAAAGATCATTCGCAAGAAAGTTATATTATGGAGTGGAGAAAATGGATTGAATATATCCAGAACAAATATGGGACTAAAAAGTTTCATTTAGCATTTGAATAAGTCTTCCTTTCTATTTCTTCTTTTTTCTTTATATGTAATATTAGTATTGTTTGTAGTTATCTTATATGAGCTAGAGAGTGATAGATTTAAGAATTTATTGTTGGTAGCCTAAGGATGTTTATGATTGTTTTTTGTTTTTATACCCTGTACTTAGCTCTGGGAAGTCGGGGGGGGGAGGGGGGAAAGGGGGGGAGGGGTAGGGAGGGATAGGTAGGGGGGGAGGGGGGATTGTTAAAGATAAAATGTATTTTAAAACTTTTCAATAAAAAAAAGAATGCTGATAAAATATAAACTGATTCCACACTGCCTGATATAATATTTATATCAGGAATTCCAATCAGTTAAAGCTAAATTAAGGAAAAACAACTAGGAATGTGACCAACTCTCCAGAGTCGCAGGAAATACCTTGCCTATCCTTTCCAGGATAGGCAGAAATATGACTTCCATGTGTACAGTCATGACTCTGATTCCAAAACCATTCATTCTCTGTAACAAGTATTCTATCATATAGAATGTGCAGGAAAGAGGTTAAACAATTAAAAAAGAATGTAATTTTTAAAAACATACAAGTGGTGTCAGGTCTCTATACCATAAGAATATGGGCAACTTCTTGCAAATCTGTAGATTGCATAAAGGAGTCCCTGTCATACAAAATGAGAGCCTTGGTGGAGCAGTGGGCTAATGCCTCCTTAAGTAACACCAGCTGCCTGCAATTAATGCAGGTTCGCATCCCACCATGCTCAAGGTTGACTCAGCCTTCCATCCTTCCGAGGTAGGTAAAATGAGGACCCAGATTATTGGGGGCAATTAAGCTGACTTTGTAATAATGTTGCTTAGGGTGTGTGTGAAAGCCCTAATAAGCAGGCATATACATAGAATGAAGGCTACTGCTAAGCTTGTTAGCCGCCCTGAGTCTTCGGAGAAGGGCGGGATATAAATGGAATTAAAATTAAAAAAAAAATCATTTTATGATAGCACAATAGATGAGCAGCCTCATCTATTCAGGAAAGGATGTATACAGATTTGACCTGGTGAACTGAGTACTTCACACTGAAAGCCTGAAAGCACTTGAGAAATAGTTCATTAATAAATGTGATCATACATTATAAACATATTCCAACAAGAAAAACACAGTGTAGAGCCATTCTACTTGTTCCTAGCTTTCAAGCATTGTATAGTTTAATTTTTTTAATTAATTAACTAATTTTTATTTTGTCTTTTTAGAATCTATATGACACCCAAAGATGCCTTTTAGGGAATAATAATAATAATAATAATAATAATAATAATAATAATAATAATAATAATGATGATGATGATGATGATGATGATGATGAAGAAGAAGAAGAAGAAGAAGAAGAAGAAGAAGAAGAAGAAGAAGAAGAAGAAGAAGAAGAAGAAGAAGAAGAAGAAGAAGAAGAAGAAGAAGAAGAAGTTGGAAACGACCTTGGAGGTCATCTAGTCCAACCCCCTGCTCAGGCAGGAAACCCTATACCATTTCAGGCAAATGGCTGTCCAGTCTCTTCTTAAAAACCTCCAGTATTGGAGCATTCACCACCTCTGGAGGCAGGTTGTTCCACTGGTTAATTGTTCTAACTGTTAGGAAGTTTCTCCTTAGTTCTAGGTTGCTTCTTTCCTTGACTAGTTTCCATCCGTTGCTTCTTGTCCTGCTTTCAGCTGCTTTGGAGAATAGCTTGACTCCCTCTTCTTTGTGGTAGCCCCTGAGATATTGGAACACTGCTATCATGTCACCCCTCACTCTTCTCTTCGTTAAACTACACGTACCCAATTCCAGCAACCGTTCCCTATATGTTTTAGCCTCCAGTCCCCTAATCATCTTTTTTGCTCTTCTCTGTACCCTTTCCAGAGTCTCGACATCTTTTTTACATTGTGGTGACCAAAACTGGATGCAGTATTCCAGGTGTGGCCTTACCAAAGCATTGTAAAGTGGTATTAGTACTTCACGTGATCTTGATTCTATCCCACTGTTAATGCAGCCTAGCACTGTGTTGGCTTTTTTGGCAGCTGCAGCACACTGCTGGCTCATATTGAGGTGATTGTCTACTAGGACTCCGAGATCCCTCTCACAGTTACTACTATTGAGCAAGGTACCACCTATACTATACCTGTGCATTTGATTTTTCGTGCCTAAATGTAGAACCTTACTTTTTTCACCATTGAATTTCATTTTGTTAGATAGCGCCCAGTGTTCGAGTCTGTCCAGATTCTCCTGTATCTTAAGCCTATCTTCTGGGAAAATTGGCAACATAAAAATTTAATAAATAATTACAATAGTGCTCACAAAAAAGTACTGCATGTTTCCAGCACTACATGGTCACTGTTCTAGTAAAACCATATCAAACTGTTCATGTAAGATAAGATAATATTTATTGTCATTTTTTACTGTGGGCACAACGGCACACATCAAAAATGAAATTTAGTTGCCCGCTCTCAAAGTGAAACACATACATGACACACACCTAAAACATACTATATACAACATATGTATAGACCCACACCCCTACATATACATAACAATAAAATATTAAATACTGTCCATCTTGAATATATAATGGAAGGAGGAAGCCTGAGAGTTCACAAGGTTAATGCTGTATGGCAGACATGTCAAACACAAGGCCCGGGGGCCCGGATCTGGCCCGCGAAGTGGTTTCATGTGGCCCGCGAAGCCATCCTGGAAACAGTGAGGGAACGGCCCCCACTGCCTTGGCCCTGGCCCAGAGACCCTCCTCCTGCCAGAGACCCTCAGATCTGTCTCACTTCTGCCCAAGCCCCCATAGGCACCCTTGATGCGAACGATGTAGAGCTGGCCACGCCCACCCAGTAGGCCATATGCACTTTAGCCACGCCCACCCAGTAGGCCACGCCCACCCAGGCCACACCCACCCAGCCCCCTGAGGGCAATTGCAATGCTGATGTGGCCCTCAATGAAATTGAGTTTGACACCCCTGCTGTATGGAATGAAACTATGGGTGAATCTGGATGTACTGCTACGGATACCACGAAGCCTTCTCCCAGAAGGTAACAAGGAAAACAGGTCATGAAGAGGATGAGTAGTGTCCCAGATAATCTTACGGACCCTGTTCAAACAACGCTTCTGTGCTACATCCTGGATGGGAGGGAGGGAACTGCCAATGATCTTTTCGGCCATCCTCACCACTCTCTGCACCGCCTTCCTGTCTGAAACAGTGATGCCTCCAAACCAGACTGAATTGATTGACACGGTGTGCTGGAGGAGTATCCTAGAAAGCCTACTTTACTATTCTTCAGATCTGTAAATGGATTCAGTTGCTGAACTCATTTGCTCCTGTGCTACTTATGCTACTTACACACACACACACACACACACACACACAGATACACACCGAGACACTACCACTCAAAAGAAGCTTTGTAACTATGAGTTCTAATGTTAACTGATATTGGCAGATTTGAGCATTCAGAGTACTCAGCAAACTTACAAGAGTAAAGATGCAAGGAGACACATATTAATATTAATGACACAACAGTTCTCAATTCATATGTGCTTATTCCTTGTACTGTCCTGTGTAATAAGTAAGAAAGCAGATAATTCCAGCACTATATCAACTATAGTGTAGTATCCACTGTCTGCAATAGGAATGAGTAAATTTTTAGAGGATTTTACAGTGATGGAGGGCCCCAAATGTGGGGCAACTATGCAAAGTGAGTAGTTTAGGAGAAGTATTTATTGATGATTTTTGGAAGACTTATTCATCAGCTTCTAATATTATTTTACAGCTGCATTCCATCCCAAAATGGAGGAAAATGGCATCAACAATTTTAATCAACAGTGGTCAGAATAGGGTCCCCTATAAAGAATGGAAATATGGGTCAGAGTTTGCCCAACTTGTTTTTACAGCAATCACTCATGAACTTGCACTTTCAGTTACAATTTTGCATGTGGTCGACCAACTAAACATATTTTATTTCCAGCTTTTATAAAACAAATAGGTAGAAGATTATTATATTATTATATTGTATTATAAACGATAAAATGTCAGCCTAGATCAAGTACAGAAAGAAGTAACCAAAGGCAAAACCTAAACATTGCAACTGGCTTATTGAACCTACAATTTAATAATAATCTACACATTGTAACTCAGCTTGTTCTCTGGATGTGTTCTAGATTTGATCTATACTGACATCTATTACAGTTCCTGTTCCAAATCCATATGTCCTTCTGAAGGATGGTTGATACTAAGTTGTCTTTCCATCACATCATTGCAAACTTTCCAAACATGGAATGTCTCATTACTCACTTCCAATGTTTGTTGCTGCTTTGGCAATGCAGAATTGAACAATACAGGTGGCAGTTAAAATGCTGCTAACTTTGAGATAGAGCAGGGGTGTCAAACTCAATTTCATTGAGGGCCGCATCAGCATTGCAGTTGCCTTCAAGGGGCCAGGTGGGTAGGGCCAGGGTGGGTGTAGCCTGCTGGGTGGGTGTGGCTAGAGTGCGTATGGCCTACTGGGTGGGCATGGCCAGCTCTACATTGTTCGCATCAAGGGTGCCCATGGGGGCCTGGACAGGACTGGGACAGATCTGAGGGTCTCTGGCAGGAGGAGGGTCTCTGGGCCAGGGCCAAGGCAGTGGGGGCCGTTCCCTCACTGTTTCCAGGATGGCTTTGCAGGCCACAAGAAACCACTTCGCGGGCCAGATCTGGCCCCCGGGCCTTGTGTTTGACATGTCTGAGATAGAGGATGCCTAAATGTAGGGTTCAAATCTCCGCTTTCATGTAGAGTTTTTGAGAAAACAAGGTAAGTTGCACCTTCTCTTCTCTTTTCTCCTCATTTGCACAGTGAGATGCACAGCAACCCATCTTCCAGGTTGTAGTAAACACTGAAAGAAGAATTTGTAAAAGACACTGTGCTCAAAGTGTAAACGCAATAGAAACTATAATTATGATACAATATCGTATTTCTTTCCTACCTATTTAGACATAGCCTGACTTGCTTGCATGAGTCTCCACAGTGCATCTGTTCCTTGTCTGTGTAGTTTTGTGGTCCAGATTTTGTAGGACATATGAACTGGGAATGATGGGAAAGTGTCCTACATCCTTGAACTTTCTGCTATCTTTTTTTTCTTATTCTGGGTTTATATAAATACATAATCAGACTACAATGGGGGGGGGGAAGCAAAACAGACCTTTCAGCTCTCTAAAGGCGTCAACAAGTTTTTTTTTTTCTTTCAAGCAGATTTGATAGGTCTATTTCTCTATTGCTCTCTCTTTTCCCTCTTTCCCCCTTTTAAATTCTGGCTGACTTTTATCCCTGAAACCTGATGCAGAGAGTTACTTTGTATTCTAAAGGCGTTATTTTAAGAAGAAACAATGCAAATTTTGATTTGGATGGCAGATGGCTGGCAGTTCACTGCTTGGCAGTGCAACATGTATTCTGTGTTAGAAAGTCAGAGCAGCAGGTAGTGCAGCTCCATTTGAAACAATCACAGATGCTAGGAAAGGAGAGGGGGAGGGGCACAAGCTGGTCTGGAAATTAAGAACAGTAGTGAGAATCACAGGGGGAAAGAGAGAGACCATCATTAACTGAAAGTTTCTTTTTTCAATCAGCACTTTTTTAAAAAAAAATGTGCACACACAAAAAAGTGAACAGAGTGATGGAAATCGGACCTCCTTTAAATTCAATGTCTGCCAAGTTGTTTCTAGAGGTCTATGCGCATTGGGCAGCCTTGCTTTTAAAAGGATGGTACTAGCACCATGGATGGAAATGTTTTGGACAATTCATAGATAAATAATGAGGAACAATTTGGAAATGTTTCTGAGGTCTCTCTCTCTCTTAAGGCTCTTTTTTTTACTGAACACAGAAAAATAGAATAACAGGATTCTTCTAGTCCAACCCCAGAGGTCTTCTAGTCCAACCCTCTGTTCAAGCAGAATACCCAATACCATTTCGGACAAGTGGCTGTCCAGTTTCTTCTTAAATGTCTCCAGTAATGGAGCACCCACAACCTCTGAAGGCAAGCCATTCCACTGGTTAATTGTTCTCACTGTTAGGAATTCAGATGCATTACATGTCTTTACAGATTCAAAGCAAATCGGCTTTGCGGCAGAGATTCCTAGGTGTCTCAAGTACAGCCCTATGAAATGATGTGAGATTAAAGATGACAGAGTTTTAGGAAGTGGATAACACTTCTCACCACGTGCTGCATATGCTCCCGCCAGCCCTGAAGATCTCTGAGGACAGTTCCTGGAAGCTACGTTTCATGTATAATTTAAGATGTTAGGGAAGAACTGGACAACTTGATGGTAGCAGACTGGAAGTGTGCAAATACCAAAAGCACAATTTGGATTGAAGGCCATCTTGATTCAACAGGATCCAATTTAAAATGAGAACAATTTAAATACCTCCTGAATCAGGGTTAAATAGATCTTTGAAAAAAGTGCAAGTGGATGGGAAAATTTCCATTGGCAATGGGAGTCAATTGATGTATAAATAAATATTTAAATGTAAATTCATTTCTGTGGTAAGTTCACTCCTCTGGCAGTAATTTTTATTTAATTTCCGCAGAAATGCAAGAAAAGATATGACCAACTGTCATGCTGATTCCTAGTTGATGGAAGATGCTCATGGATGAAGAAACTACATCATCCAAAAGAGACTGTGGCTCATTTCTGAGACCCTGTTACCTGCACCTATGTTAACACTATTTTAAGTACGGTAGTTAATTCCACTATCCCTTCCAAATACTGATAAATGTACAGGCATTGAAAATCACATTTTGTCCCACTACGAAGATTTTTCAATGTTCAAGCCAGGTGACACATTTGGAATTGCAATCTTTGTGTTTTTAGATCTGGAGAGGAATAGGTTAGTTTCTCAGGCATCACTTTTTATTTCTGAATGCTAATTATACTTCCATCAGAAATATTTAACAAGTCTCTTTTTTTAGAAAATAGGAAACATTGGACGGAGAAAAAATTATTGGCCCTTTTGTCTCAATCTTGCCCACAGTCAATGTCAGAGATCCTTCAGAATTTCAGACAAATATTCTCCACTGGAAGACTTTGGAGACATTACGAATTGAATCTGTGGCTATTTATAAGAAAAGAGTTTTGTGGAGCCATTGGTGTTCATTAAGCTTAGTTACCCGACTAGGTAACATTATCAGTACTATTGATTGTGAAGTTTGCTGTTTATATACATTATCTTTTCCTGCCATTTTTTGGTGTGGAGGAAGTTTCTTTCCTTGATAGTTCCTTGATTAGGGTATAGTTTTTTGTTTGATT
Source organism: Vipera ursinii (assembly GCF_947247035.1). Taxonomy (NCBI): domain Eukaryota; kingdom Metazoa; phylum Chordata; class Lepidosauria; order Squamata; family Viperidae; genus Vipera; species Vipera ursinii. Next base: position 331,077,681 of record NC_139512.1, read on the forward strand.
GTCTGGTGTTAATCCCTGCATATCTGGTCTGCTGGAGAGAATGTGTTCTGGTCTTTCTGTTTCCTTCTGTGGGAAGAATCCAGAGAAATAAATATTTTGGGAAATATTAAAAAGGCAGAATATATTTCCCCCAAAGGATTTTAAAGGCAGAAACCAGCCGCCCCCCAAGTCTCTCTGCCCCAAACAGAAACCAGGTCTGCAGAAATGCAGATGTGATAATCTTGTCATAAATATTGGAGCCAGGAAGCTTGGATTAGAAACAAATATCCCTAGAATCAACAATCCCTCACACCAAAAATCCAAAAAACATCAGCCACAGCCACAGGGAAGCAGGATATGATCTTTGGGACATAATGCGATTAACCCACCACCATCAGAATACAAGAAAGGCACACTCAGACTCAGGTCAAAGTTTATTCTACCAGAACAACTCCAAACAAAAGTCCAAGAAGGTATAAAAACCCACTCCCTACTACATGTTTTCAGTTTTTCCAGAGCCATCTTTCTGTCTGGCTCTCCTCTTCACTAAACTGCAACCTTCTTTCTAAAGCAGTCTCCATTTTGATTATTCCCAGCTTGGACTGGACCCTGATGAAGATTTTTCTTTTGACACTTCTTAGCTTTTTTATTGTCTCTTTTGAATGATGTGTAAATGTGGTTTATTTATGTGTCTATTGATGGTTGATTGGTCTGAATGCCAAGTTTCCAGGAATTTTGTAGTGTTTTGAGATTTGGCTTTGTCTAGCATAAAACACAATTTCCCAATTGAAACTATGGTTGAGTCTTTATGTGTGGTTAAGGAAATTTCATCCTGTCACTAGTTGGTATTTATATATACACTCTGCTAGTCTTTTGCTTATCTGTCCTGCATAGTGGCTGTTACAGTCCTTATCTGTCCTCCACAGTGGCTGTTACTGTGTGTTGTAAATGATTCCTGATTTTTTTTCCCTTCATGGACTATTGGATCTTTTGGTTTACTTAAGATGTAATGCCACCTGTTGTAATAGTCTGCTGGTTTTTTTTTAATAATAATAATAATAAAGTTGGAAGGGACCTTGGAGGTCATCTAGTCCAACCCCCTGCTCAGGAAGGAAACCCTATACCATTTCAGACAAATGGCTGGCCAGTCTCTTCTTAAAAACTTCCAGTTTTGGAGCATTCACAGCTTCTGGAGGCAGGTTGTTCCACTGGTTGATTGTTCTGTCAGGAAGTTTCTCCTTAGTTCTAGGTTGCTTCTCTCCTTGATTAGTTTCCATCCATTGCTTCTTGTCCTGCCTTTGGGCGCTTTGGAGAATAGCTTGAGTCCCTCCTTTTTGTGGCAGCCATATTGGAACACTGCTATTATGTCCCCCCTCGTCCTTCTCTTCATTAAACTTGACATACCCAATTCCAGCAGCCGTTCCTTATGTTTTAGTCTCCAGTCCCCTAATCATCTATGTTGCTCTTCTCTGTACTCTTTCTAGAGTCTCGACATCTTTTTTACATTGTGGTGACCAAGACTGGATGCAGTATTCCAAGTGTGGCCTTACCAAGGCATTGTAAAGTGATTAATACTTCACGTGATCTTGATTCTATTCCTCTGTTAATGCAGCCTAGCACTGTGTTGGCTTTTTTGGCAGCTGCAGCACACTACTAGCTCATATTTAAGTGATTGTCCACTAGGACTCCGAGATCCCTCTCACAGTTACTATTATTGAGGAAGGTACCACCTATACTATATCTGTACATTTGGTTTTTCTTGCCTAAATGTAGAACCTTACTTTTTTCACCATTGAATTTCATTTTCTTAGATAGCGCCCAGTGTTCAAGTCTGTCCAGATCCTCCTGTATCTTAAGCCTGTCTTCTGGAATGTTGGCTATTCCTGCCGGCTTAGTGTCGTCTGCAAATTTGATGAGTTCCCCATTTATCCCTTCATCCAAATCATTGATAAAGATGTTGAAGAGCACTGGGCCCAGAACAGAGCCCTGGGGCACCCCACTACATATTTCCCTCCATGTAGATGTGATTCCATTGAGGACCACACACTGAGTACGGCCGGTCAGCCAGCTACGAATCCATCTGGTGGAGATGCTGTCTAACCCACATTTTTCTATCTTATCAAGTAGAAGGTTTATCAAATGCCTTACTGAAGTCCATGTAAATTATATCCACAGCATTGCTCTGATCCACTAATTTTGTCACTTGGTCAAAGAATGCAATAAGATTTGTCTGGCATGATCTGTTTTTGACAAACCCATTTTGGCTTTTAGTAATGCCTTTGTTTGCTTCTAGGTGATCGTTGATTGTTTGATTATCTTTTCCAGAATCTTCCCAGGTATTGAGGTCAGGCTGATAGGTCTGTAATTTCCTGGATCCATTTTATTTTATTTATTTTATTGGAAGGTATTATATAGGTTACCATTAATCATGTTATAAATGTATTAGTTCCTGAGAAAATCATCTATAGAATTCAGAGCTATTAAATATTAAATGTTAAGGTATAAAGCTCAATTATTGTCTTTTAGGACTGGGTATATCTTAGTAATGATTATTAGACTCTAGAATTCAAAACATCTGATTGCAGAATTATAAATACCAGCAACTGCCACACTGAGATATGCAGTTCAGTTAACAAAGCATGAATATCTCAAGTCTATAGATTTGTAGGATTTATTACTTGGCCCTGCCATCAAAGGATATTTGAACAGGGAAAAGTCCAGGAATTCCACTGCCAAATCAGTAATGAGCGATCTGGTTTTCTCCAGCTGTTTAGTACTACAATTTTTACATGGTGCCTGGATTTAGCAGGGTTTAAATTCTAAACATATATGGGTTCCAGTTTGCATATCAAGCACAAATGGAGCATGGCAATTATTATTTCATATATACTGTATACATACATGCATTCTCATTTTGGGGTAAGCAATATACTGTAATGCAGAATATAAAAAGGGAAAAATGCAGTAAAGCCAATAAAATTAAGGGCAGAAGACTAAAAAAATTAATAAACATTTTACCTAAGTATATAAATTCATCTATTTGATCCATTTTTGTCAGTTATGTGCAATTTGCAATTGTTCACTCCATTTTCCAACCTGTTTACCATTAACTGCAAATCATTTAGGTTCAAAGTTAGTATGAAGTACTTGATCATTCAGGCTCACTGCACACAAAACTTTACATATGTTCATGTTATCAACCAATATATTTTTAATATCATTACAAACATTTTTGAATTTAATCTATAGATACATTAAATAAATCACTTGTTCCTCTTTTTTTGATAATTTGAATTTGAATTTGAATTTTATTGAATTTATATACCACCCTTTCCCGAAGGACTCAGGGTGGTTTACAGGGTACTTAAAACATTGATACAAAAATTAAAAATGATTTTAAAAGATTAAATTAAATCCCTGAAGAAATATAAAAACCCCAATTAAAATTCTCAGCCTGGGCCGGAAAGCTCAAAGAGCCAGGTCTTCAGGTCCCGGCGAAATGAACGAAGGTCGGGGGCAGTCCTAAGCTCCGCGGGCAGCTGGTTCCAGAGGGAAGGCGCACCCACAGAGAAGGCCCTCCCCCTGGGTGTTATCCGCTGGCAATCTTTTACCGGCTGCACCCTGAGAAGGCCCTCCCTGTGGGAGCGCACGGGACAAAGGGAACTTGATGCCAGCAGCAGGTGTTCCCTCAGATATCCCGGACCCAAGCCATTTAGGGCTTTATAGGTCATCACCAGCACCTTGAATCTCACCCGGAGGGCAACCGAAAGCCAATGCAGCTCGTGGAGTAGAGGTGTTACATGGGAGTATCGGGAAACCCCCATCACAACTCACGCGGCCGCATTCTGCACCAGCTGAAGCCTCCGAGTGGTCCTCAAGGGCAGCCCCATGTAGAGAACGTTGCAGTAGTCTAAACGGGAGGTCACGAGCGCATGAGTGACTGTGCGTAGGGCATCTAGGTCCAGGTAGGGTCGCAACTGGCACACCAGGCGAACCTGGGCAAAAGCCCTCCTGGTCACGGCTCCTATGTGATCTTCAAAATTGAGCCGTGAATCCAGGAGGACGCCCAAGTTGCGAGCCCTATCAACGGGGGGTAACACCTCACCCTCCATCGTTAAAGATGAAATAGTCTGGTTATAATGGAGGCCTCATAAACTTTCACTTCTTTTCTTTTCTTCCACATCCACTTTTTTTCAAGATCTACCTCTGGCACAGTCAAATAATGGCCCATAACCACATTCAGAACTTTCTCTTCCGTTGACTCCTTCACTAATTCTCCTAATCTTTAATCAGAAATAATCACTGTGTCATGCCCTTCATGGATTACTGCCTTATTGTGGCAAAGGGGCTTCCATAATTCAATGAAGCTATGAGCTATGCTGTGCAGGGCCACCCCAGACAGACAGGTCTTAGCAAAGAGTTCTGACAAAACATGATCCACTGGAGAAGGAAATGGCAACCCATTCCAGTATCTTTGCCATGAAAACCCCATGGACAGTATCAAAAGATAAAAAAAATATGATTCTGGAAGATGAGCCTCTCAGGTTGGAAGGTGTCCAATATGCTACTGGGGAAGAGCAGAGAGCTAATTCTAGTAGCGCCAGAAAGAATGAAGTGACTGGGCCAAAGCCGAAAGGACTGCGGGTAAGAATCCCTCAGAAGAAATGGAGTAGCCTTCATAGTCAATAAAAGAGTAGGAAAAGCAATACTGGGATACAGTCCTCAAAATGACAGAATGATCTCAGTTCGAATCCAAGGCAAACCATTCAATATCACAGTAGTCCACGTCTATGCCCCAACCATCAGTCCTGAAGAGGATGAAATTGACCGGTTCTATGAAGCCCTACAGCACCTTATAGAAGTAACACCAAAAAATGATGTCCTTATCATCATGGGGGATCGGAATGCTAAAGTAGGAAGCCAAAAGATAACTGGAATAACAGGCAAGTTTGGCCTTGGAGTACAAAATGAAGCAGGGCACAGGCTGATAGAATTTTGTCAAGAGAATATGATGGTCATAGCAAACATTCTTTTCCAACAACCCAAGAGACGGCTCTACACATGGACATCACCAGACGGTCAACACAGAAATCAGTTTGACTATGTGCTCAAAGATGGAGAAGCTCTATACAGTCAGTAAAAACAAGACCAGGAGCTGACTGTGGCTCAGACCATGAGCTTCTCGTTGCAAAATTTAGGCTTAAACTGAAGAAAGTAGGGAAAAGCGCTAGGCCACTCAAGTATGAACTAAATCATATCCCTGATGAATATACAGTACAAATAGATTTAAGGAATTAGATCTGATAGACAGAGTGCCTGAAAAACTATGGACGGAGATTTGCAACATTGCACAAGAGGTAGCAAGTAAAATCATCCGAAAGAAAAAGAAATGCAAGAAAGCAAAATGGCTGTCTGAGGAAGCTTTGCAAATAGCTGAGGAAAGGAGGGAAGTGAAAGGCAAGGGAGAAAAAGAAAGATACGCCCAATTGAATGCAGAATTCCAGTGAATAGCTAGAAAAGATAAGAATGCCTTCTTAAATGAACAGCGGAGCAGTCGAAAGATTCGGAACCCTTCAGCTGAAATTTCTTTTTGCTGGGGACCCTAAGGAGCCAGAACCCACCCTGAAGGGGTGGAATGAAGGAAGGAAATCCCAGGGACTTTGTAGAGACAGCGGTCTCCCCGAACACTCCAGGAGAAGCCTCCCAGAAACCAACAGAAGAAAAGGCTAACTAACTTCGTGTCCAGTCACAGCTGAAAACAACAGAAGTGATAAGCTTTTAAACTAAGCGGATTTTAAACAGCATGCTTGAATCTGGGTAAGAATATTGATTTCATCTATCCTACCTATTTTCCTGAAGAAGAAAGTCCCAGATAAGATAAGATAAGGCTCGCAACCTGGGTGTCCTCTTAGATTCACAGCTCTCCCTAGAAGATCATATAGGAGCTGTGACTAGAGGGGCCTTCGCTCAGGTTCGTCTGGTGCGCCAGCTGCGACCCTATCTGGACCTGGATGCCTTGCGTACAGTCACCCATGCACTTGTGACCTCTCATCTTGACTACTGCAACGCTCTTTACATGGGGCTGCCCTTGAGAACCACTCGGAAGCTTCAACTGGTGCAAAGTGCAGCTGCACGAATGCTTCTGGGGGCTTCCCAATACTCCCATATTACATCTCTGCTCCGTGAGCTACACTGGCTTCCAGTTGCCTTCCGAGTAAAATTCAAGGTACTAGTGATGACATACAAAGCCCTACATGGCATGGGTCCGGATTACCTACGGGAGCACCTACTGCCAGCGTCAACACCCCTCCGTCCTGTGCGCTCCCACAGAGAGGGCCTCCTCAAGGTGCCACCAGTCAGAGAATGCCGGCTAGTGACCCCCAGGGGGAGAGCATTCTCGGTGGGTGCCCCAATCCTCTGGAACTGCTTGCCAACCGAAATCCAGACGGCCCCCGACCTTCGCACCTTCCGGCGTGACTTAAAAACTATCTATTCCAGCAAGCCGGCCTGGCCTGATAGATTTGGGGTTTTATTTGTTTTATTATTGCTTTATTGTATACTTACTTTGCTCTGTACACCGCCCTGAGTCCTCCGGGAGAAGGGCAGTATATAAAACAAATAAATAAAATAAAATAAAATAAATAAATAAAAATAAGAGATCTCCGGGGGGGAGGGGGATTCTACTCCCTCCTTTTGGTTACTGGAACCGGCAAAACTTACCCTTTAGAGAGAGAAAAAAGAATAGAAAGACCTGAAAAATGAGCAAATGCTGACACCTACTGGTGGGTGAGGATTTTTTTCTCTGACTCTCAAAGTTCTTAAAAAATGCAGCTGTGTAAACAAAGTGAGAGTAACAAATCTGAAACAAATACTTTACAAAAGGAAACATATGATAACATATGATAAGCAGCAACAATTTCAAAGGGCAATGATTTTAAACCACAAAGAAATACAGAACAACCTTGAGAGTATGAATCAACTTATCTCCAACTTAATTTCACTCCAAGAAATTTCCCAGGAAAATACAGTAGAGATGACTGAACATAATTCTGAGGATAGAGACTTAAAGGTGGAACCGTATAAAATAAAAAAATCATGATTTAATCCAAATAGGAAATATTTCAACACATCCAAGCAACTTTGGAGATAAGGAAAAGAATGAGAAAAAATACTTTACAGGGAAACGAATGATGCAGCAAAACATACTGATTAAGAAAGGCAATGGCCAGAGAAAAAAGATTAAAATGGAAATCAAGAAAATAGATGATGGGACTTATCAGAGAGAATACTTAAAAAAGAAACATTTGTTTGAATATGGCTAAAAATGGAAAAACTTTGGAATATATTACTCTTAGAGAGATGATTTTTTGTTAACTAATACAATATGAAACATTTGTTTGAATATGGCTAAAGAAATGGAAAAACTTTGGAATATATTACTCTTAGAGGGATGAATTTATATATATATATATATATATATATATATATATATATATATATATATATATATATATATATATATATATATATATATATATATATATATATAATTAATAAAATATGGTTTTTTTCTTTTTCCTTTCTGTAAAAAAAATTAAATTGATTTAAACAAAGCAAACGTTTTGGTTATTTAAATGTGACGATAAGAAAAGCATTAAAAATGTATTTTGAATGAGAGTTAAAGGATTAGATGATTAGATCTACTGAATGGAATGCTTAAAGTTTAAATAGATTAAATACATTCTCAGCTATGATCAAAAAGAATAAGAAATTGAGGGAATAAATATATATTAAATTAGGAGGGATACATATCTTCAGGTATTTTTTTGTATCTCAGTGCTTTTGTCTTTTGTCTTTTTTCTTTCTTTTTTTCTTTTTTGTCTCTCTCCTCTTTTCTTTTCTCTTTCTACTTTTTTACTTATTGATTAAGAAATATAAAAGTATGAGAGGGCTTATATGGAAAAAATAGAATTAAATCCACCAATATAAATGTAGTCAATTGTTGAGAAAATTGTCACTAGTAACAATATTTAGAATTTGGGGGGGAGAAATAAGCTGAAATAAGCACAGTAACAGGATTTACGATAAGGCAACTAAAAGGACAAATAGGATTACTGATAAAACTATATACTTAATTGTTGTTTATCAAAATGATGAGAATTGTTTTAATCCAATGTTTTGCAAAGAAAGATACTTTGGGGAAAGGGGAAAGCAACTGAAATTAACATATAGAATATAGATTATAGAAATCAATTGTTAAAGATTGTCTTATAAATGTTACCCAGACAACATACTGTTTACAAATTACTGAATGATTTATGTTATGTCAAAAAAAAAATATGTTAAAAAATGGAGTGGTTGTTTATGTTAAAAGTGCCTTAACAGCAGACTTAATTGAAGCAGACTTAATTGAAGCAGCAGGCTGTTGGAAGGTAAAAAGACGCTTTTAGTTGGATTATATGCACCTAATCAACAACAAGATGACTTTTTTAGTTCACTTCACACAAAGCTTACCCAGTTGGATTATAAATCTTTTATTTTTTTATGGGGGACTGGAATGGTGTTTTGGATGTACAGTTGGACAAGGCTGGAGTTTTCAAGCGCACTCCAAGTCATGCTAGATTGCCTAAATCTTTTTTTGAAATGAAGGATGACCTGGAACTGCGAGATATTTGGCGTGAGAGACATTTGCAGGAGAAGGATTATACTTTTTATTCTGATAGACATCAATCTTTTTCGAGGATTGATTTTATTTTGTTGACTAATGATTTTTTTTGAGGACCAAAAAGGTGAAGATTTGTGCAAGAACTATCTCTGATCACAGTCCAGTTTGGTTAGAGATTGATAAGGAGATAAGAGACAGGCGCTCGTGGCGCGTAAATGAGAATTTGTTTAGAAATCAGAGAAATGTGGAAGAATGCAAACAGCGGATGAAGGATTTTTTTGAGACTAATATGTATAAGGGTACCTCTATGGATATGGTTTGGGATGCTAGCAAGGCCTATATGAGAGGGGTGTTGATATATATGAATAATAAACATAGACGTGCAGTGGAAACTAGAAGGAAAGAACTGGAGAATGAAATAAAGGAAAAAGAAAAGGCTTTGATTTTGAATCCAGAGGATGTTAAGACCAAGGAGGCTATTAGATTGCTAAGAGGACAATTTGATAAATTAATGGCTGATCAAGTGGCGACCAATCTGCGGTTTGCTAGGCACAATACTTTTTGCAACACTAATAAACCAGGCAGATGGTTAGCTTATAGATTGAGGAAAAAACAAAGGGCTTCTAATATAGATAAGATTGAGTATAAAGGAAGGGTTGTGTTTCAACAGAATCTTATTAAGGATGCTTTTGTGGATTTTTATTCGAAATTATATGCTAAAGAGGAAATTAATGAAAAAGATATTGATATATATTTGGAGAATGCTAGCATCCCGGTTCTTACACAAGTACAAAAAGAGGGGATTAACCAACTGATTACAGAAGAAGAAATTTTTACAGCAATTAAGGAACTGAAGGTGGACAAAGCACCAGGTACGGATGGCTTGACTGCGGCCTATTACAAAAATTTACAATTAGAGATGATAAAACCGTTAAAGGAACTGTTTCAGACAATCCAGAGGGGGGGAAAGGTGCCACCGTCTTGGAGAACAGCTTTTATTTCTTTGATTCAATAAAATAAAAAAAATACCAATACAATATATACAAAAAAGAAGAGATTAAGAAGAGGTGGCAAAATTACACAGAAGAACTATACAAGAACGAGCTTAACGTCCCTGATAACCACGATGAGGTGGTCACTGACCTCGAGCCAGACATCCTAGAATGTGAAGTGAAGTGGGCCTTAGGAAAGCTGAGCAACAACAAAGCAAGTGGAGGTGACAGTATTACAGCTGAGCTATTCAAAATCTTAAAAGACGATGCAGTAAAAGTGCTACACTCAATTTGCCAGTAAATTTGGAAAACTCAACAGTGGCCACAGGATTGGAAAAGATCAGTTTACATTCCAATTCCAAAGAAAGGTAGTGCCAAAGAATGTACAAACTAACGCACCATTGCATTCATTCCACATGCTATAAAGTTATGCTTAAAATCCTACAAGCTAGACTCCAGCAGTATGTTGATTGAAAACTACCAGAAGTACAGGCAGGATTTTGAAGAGGCAGAGGAACTAGAGATCAAATTGCCAACATACGCTGGATCATGGAGAAAGCTAGGGAGTTCCAGAAAAACATCTACTTCTGTTTCATTGACTATGCTAAAGCCTTTGATTGTGTGGATCACAACAAACCGTGGCAAGTTCTTAAAGAGATGGGTGTACCATACCATCTTATTTGTCTCTTGAGAAACCTATATGCGGGTCAAGAAGCAACAGTGAGAACTGGACACGGAACCACTGATTGGTTCAAAATTGGGAAAGGAGTCCAGCAAGGCTGTATACTGTCACCCTGCCTGTTTAACTTATATGCAGAGCACATCATGAGAAAGGCAGGGCTAGATGAATCAAAAGTTGGAATTAAGATTACTGGGAGAAATATCAACAACCTAAGATATGCAGATGATACCACTCTAATGGCAGAAAGTGAAGAGGAACTAAAGAGCCTCTTGTTGCTGGTAAAGAAGGAGAGTGCAAAAGCTGGCTTGAAACTTAACATTAAGAAAACCAAGATCATGGCATCCGGCCCTCTCAATTCCTGGCAAATAGATGGGGAAGAAATGGAGGTAGTGACAGGCCGAGCGCCAAAGAATTGAGGCCTTTGAGCTGTGGTGCTGGAGAAGACTCCTGCGAGTCCCTTGGACTGCAAGGTGATCAAACCGGTCAGTCCTAGAGGAAATCAACCCTGACTGCTCATTAGAAGGCCAGATCATGAAGTTGAAACTCAAATACTTTGGCCACCTAATGAGAAGGGTGGACTCATTGGAGAAGAGCCTAATGCTGGGAAAGGTTGAGGGCAAGAGAAGAAGAGGATGACAGAGAATGAGGTGGCTGGATGGAGTCACTGAAGCAGTAGGCATGAGTTTAAATGGACTCCAGAAGATGGTAGAGGACAGGAAGGCCTGGAGGAACGTTGTCCATGGGGTCACGATGGGTCAGATACGACTTCGCAACTAACAACAACATGCAGATAATAATAATAATAATAATAATAATAATAATAATAATAATAATAATGATGATGATGATGATGATGATGATGATGATGATGATGATAATAATAATAATAATAATAATAATAATAATAATAATAATAATAGTTGGAAGGGATCTTGGAGGTCATCTAGTCCAACCCCCTGCTCAGGCAAGAAACCTTATACCATTTCAGGCAAATGGCTGTCCAGTCTCTTCTTAAAAACCTCCAGTGTTGGAGCATTCACCACCTCTGGAGGCAGGTTGTTCCACTGGTTAATTGTTCTAACTGTCAGGAAGTTTCTCCTTAGTTCTAGGTTGCTTCTCTCCTTGACTAGTTTCCATCAATTTCACTCATTTGCTATAAGAGTATATTAATAGATTTTCTCATGAATCATATGCATTCAGAATATTGCACAATTTTTCCAAAGTGCAATAGTGATCCTTCAATTGTTATTATTTATTGGAGTAGAATATGCAACTGTCACAAACATATGAATTCATTCTTTCAAATATGCCCACATCTACTTAGGTTACATCAATTCAAATTTTATGACACATAGCTCTTTCATGATACATAGCATAACACACCTTCAGTTTCCTATACATTAGTCAACTCATCTCACAAGATTATACTACTTTCATTCACATCAACCACTCCCTTCTCTGTTCTTAGTTCCACTCAGCCTATTTATATTTCCCTCTTTAACTTGTTTTGCTAATAAATTCTAATTATCATGTACTTCTTCTTTATTCTAAACTATATCTTCATAAGATGGAGCCATAGATATGGACCTCTGCTGCCCATCATAGTTTTAATCAAGTAAAGCCTTCAGTAACTTTTATTTTATCTTAAATATTCAGTGTTATAAATAAAAAACAGAATAGTGAGAAGGGAGGGAGGGAGGGAGGGAGGAAGTCCAGTCTATAAACTTATAGATGTTAAATGAGTATAACTTTCGGAACCCTCAGCTACAACACTTACAGTATATGGGCAGAAGCTGCCCTAACTATTATCTTTGCAAAGTACTGTTTGAAAATGTGTGGGTCAGGTGAGGGAAGCAGGCTAATGATACAATATCCCTTGCTCCCAAGCTCTGTAGTTTCACCCTCTAAGGCAGGAGTCTCCAGCCCCTAGTCCATGGACCAGTACCGGTCCTTGGCATGCCAGCAGCCAGTCCGCACAAACAAGCAGAGGCCCATCCGTGGGATGCAGGCAGCACACAAAACCACACACTCTCCGGTCCGCGGAAAAACCTTTCTCCACAGAACTGGTCGCTGGTGCCCAAAATGTTGGGGACCTCTGCACTAAGGAGTTGCTCTTCCTCAAATTTCTGTTTATAAGAAAGGACTCTAAACTTTCTTTTGCCATGCCTTTTCAGTTTGAAGGAGTTGATTATGACTTTAACTCTTTAAAAACACTATTTTTTATTGTTAGCCATCATAGATTCAAAGAGAAATATACACTATGTAAATACAGAAGTGGAGGAAGGTTATAGATAGGGCTATGGTCCAACAATGAAATTTTTGCAAAAAAATGTTCTCAGAATTTCATGGAACCCAGTTAAAAATGCAATACAGGTAGTCCTCAACCTATGACCACAATTGAGCCCAAAATTTCTGTTGCTAAGCAAGTCATTTATTAAGTGAATTTTGTCTCATTTTACAACCTTTCTTGCCACAGTTCTTAAGCGAACCACTGAAGTTGCTAAGTTAGTAACATGGTTGCTAAGTGCATCTGGCTTCCCCATTGACTTTGCTTGTCAGAAGGCCACAAAAAGTGATCACATGACCCAGGACACTGCAACTGTCATAAATATGAATCAGTACCAAGCATCTGAATTCTGATCACATGACCATGGGGATGCTCACACGGTCATAAGTGTGAAAAATATTCATAAGTTATTTTTTTCAGTGCCGTTGTAAATTTGATCGGTCACTAAATGAACTGCTGTAAATTGTACAAACTTGAAGGGTTGTAGTTAGTCACTTCATATATTCAGAAGCATTTTAAAAATATTTCCAAACACATAATTTGATTATAGAAGAATGTAGGTTTTCTCTGCCATTTGGGCAGACTTGAGAAATTGTTCCCTGCACTTAAAAAAAAGTTCAGAAAAAAAATCTAGGATAGAAATACTCCCATTCCTGTATTCTCGCATGCTCTTCTGCATATCCTGTCATTTTCAATGGGTCTTTCTTGACATGTATGGTAATATGCACAGCTTCTTGGTTTTCAGAAACAACACTGAGGAAGAGGAGGAAAAGGACCATCATCATACTGCCGCTTTGCCTTGTTAGAATTAATAAGACAATCTTATCCAGAATGTACTTTCCTACAACTGACGTGATATCTAGCTATTGTTACAACACTGGATTAACTTGACCATGGTGGCAGTTTAGATACTTTATATATGAAGGGGGATGCTGCAAAATGGATCCAATTAATATAAAAATTATTTTGAAGAGATGCTGAACTATAAAAAAATTTTCTTTTCCCAGACTATTTTCTTGCTATAGTTTTGTCTATCATTTTGCTGCTAATGCCTTTCCCACACAGGACTATTAAAAATGACTATGCTAAGTACACAGTATTGGCATGGAAACTGTATCTTGGCTCTGCAGAACACTTTTCTTAGTTACTTATGCTTCTTGTTCCCCACACCTATAATTACAATCTTCTGATCATGACATCACAGTTAATTACCATAGGAATGACTGATGAGGGAAGGAGGAAAAATTCTGATCCTCCAAACAATTATTCCAGTGTGGTTCTTCCTGCCTCTCACCAAGGTCAAGATAGTCAATATTATTCAGAATACAATAGGTTTGTATAACTAGCCTCACCATATTGCAGAACTGGAAATTGATTCAAAGAAATTAGACCTGCAACAAAATGTGATTGTGGGGAATGTTTTGCTTCCAAGCAGTTATTGAATTTACTACTAGTTTCTAGCTTATTGGGCTATGTGAATGTAATCACAATGGCAGATCATTGTAAAAAAATGTGAGTACAGATGTGCTAATTGGACCTTTGCAATTAGTGTGTCCATACAAACACAGACTATGTATCTGCATAGTTTAAAAGGTTTAATTAAGGATGGACAATTGAACAATGGCTAAACCAATATAAAAACAGAAAACTTTCTAGCATGACTTTCTATATAGAGAGGTTTTTCCTGCTGCAGTACAGGGACCATTTCTTCTGAGGTGGAAGAATCCCCTTTTTTGAAAGCAGAAAACTCCCATTCAGCTCAGTTTAAACCTGCCAATAATAAAGTTGGATTGCAAAACCATTTACATATTCTGTGAAAAGAAGACAGATTTACGAGATTGTAGCTACAGCCCAGACTCACTGTAAAAGAAAGATAATTAAGAGAAGGAGAGAAAGAAAAATATCTATGCAATTAACTGCTGCCTCTCCACCCCAGATCCCCAGTACAAGCCCTGGCACCTCTCCCCATCCCTGGAGTTTGGTCCATGTTTTGATTCACAGACTGCATCATGTTTGTACCAGATGGCCCAGAGTTAATGAACACAAACTCATCTCTTTTGTTCACCAGGGAAATGTGCAATACTGTACAAACTGATTCATACATTATGGCTAAAAATATCAGAATATTTTAGGAAACATTTTACTGCTAAAAGGTGCTGCTTGAGAGGAAAGTGTTAAAAAGGACATGGTGTGCTTATGCAGCATGTTCACATTGTGGATATGCTGGGGAGCTGGCTTTTGATTAGTTTTTGTTTAACAGCAGCCTCAGATGAAGTGCTCAAATCTGAAAAAGCTGTCTGAACATGTGCCATACCATAATAGGGATCATATGGACCACTAGCTACGTTGGCTGAGGATGATGGAACTCATACTCCAGCACATTTGACAGCAGTAAGTTGAAAAGGCTACCATAGAAGTAAAATTCTCACTGATAGTTCATGATCTTAAACTTACTGATATTTATCTAATTCAACTTTAAGATAGGAAAGCCTTATTCTTTAAAATTTATTCCATAAAAGAATCAAACTATTTTGGAAGATCCAAAGGAGATCCACGTCAGCTCAATCTATAAAGATTTGAGCAGTTATAATGAATTTTGTGATAAACCCTATAATGAAAAGTGGGAGGAAAGATAAACATGTTCTGTTAATTTCCTCTACTTTTAGTTTAATTAGAGCTATTTCTTCCAAACATGTCTTTGAGATATGAGGCATATCCCCAAAATCCCCAGTCAAGATGGACAAGGTGAACTATGAATGTTGCTATATGAAACAGCCTGAGAAATTTCTCTTGCAATTTGAGCTTACAAAGACCAGTATCTACTATATTTTAAGGTAAAAACTGCCACACAGAGAAATGATTACGAGTTTCTGGCAGCTCATTGTGCCCAGGTTATAAACTTTCTCTGCGCAGCTATTTTACTGGCATAAGGCAAGAGTCATCTCACTAGAAATGAAGCAATAAAAGAAAAGTTTATATGAAGCAAGTCGTGTTGCATGGTTTTTTTTTAAGTCAGGGTGTGGCTTGCCAAGCAATGTACAGCCCCCAAGTCTTCATCAATCCCTTCCAAGTGCCCTGTTGAAAAATAGCAGTGTGCTTTCTTGCTACTTCAGGGATAGAAATACACAAAATGGTTGATCAGATAAAACAAAAACACAGAAGCTCCAAAGCCCTGACTATCCCAACTCCAGCCATTATGCATTATGGCTTCTTAACTGTACCTGTTATTTTCCTATTATGGACCAGTTGAAATTTCTGGTTATTTTTTTTTAATCCCATTTATATCCCGCCCTTCTCTGAAGACTCAGGGTGGCTTACAATCTAAGCACAAATCAATGTGCTTAGCAATAGCCTTCATTCTATGTATATGCCTGCTTATTAGGGCTTTCACACACACCCCAGCAGCATTATTACAAAGTCAGCTTATTGCCCCCAACAATCTGGGTCCTCATTTTACCTACCTCGGAAGGATGGGAGGCTGAGTCAACCTTGAGCCTGGTGGGACTCAAACCTGCACTAATTGCAGGCAGCTGGTGTTACTTAAGGAGGCATTAGCCCACTGCTCCACCAAGGCCTGTTAGTCTTCATGGTCAATCTCTTGTAGAACTCTTTGTAGCAGTCCAATTGAAAAATTACTAAAGTGTGAGTGAGTATAACTGGGGCCTCCCAGTCCAGGAATGAGTGCAACCAGTATACAAGATGGATCTACTATGCAAAAGCACCTCCTAGCTGTGGATGCCATCTGCTGCTTAAGCAAGAGCCATGAGCCCAGGAGGGCCTGTACACTCTTGGCTTTCTGGAGTTTTAAGACCTGACAATTTCCCTGGGTTTGGCCATGATGGGGGCTGAGCAAGTATATTGTATATGTGTAGAAGTGCTATGATGCTTGGTTGTGTGCAATAGTTTTAATTTTTTGAGTTTTGTTATTTCAGTATGAAGTGATGAGCCTCCCAGGTTTTTGTTGTATAGATGAACAGACATATAAATCTTTTAAATGAATAAATGAATGAAAAGCAGCATAAGGTACTACTTTACACAAAATCTGGAGCAGTAAAATGTCATTAAGCAGTTTTCTTAGCTCTACAATACAGATACTGCAGAAAAAATAATGTAGCAAGACTAGAAATTAAGAAAATGAACTGTGAAATAAGAAGGCTCTCATTCAAATCTTTCCACAACCATTAACTCAAGTGGAAGGTCTGAACATGCTGCCTTCTCTCTCCCTAGCTTACATTAAAGAACAATCAAAGTAACGTCCCTAAAGCATGAGAGAATATAGCATGATGCATATTACATATTATTCCTAGTAGTTAGATTTATTTAAATTCTTTTTTTTAATAACTTCATGGAATTAAGCAGAAAGGCTGGACATAGTAAATAAGTTGCCATATCATGATCCAGGTTCCATCAGCTAAGGAGTGTCAGGTATTAGTGGGATTTAGGAAAAAAGCCTTCTCTGCAATGACACTATCTTCTAGAACAGGGGTGTCAAACTGCTGGCCCGCAGGCCGGATGCATCATGGCAAAACCACACCCACCCCATTGCTGGCAATGGGAAAAAAGTCACGTGACCTTGCTGTTTGACACCCTTGCTCTAGAATATCACCCATCTGGGGTGACTGGCCATGCTCCATAGGCCTTGAAGATTTGGCTCTGTGCTAGAGCTTACATTCTGGCTGTATTGATGGAGCCATTTTCTTGGCTGAGTCAAGTGACTGACTAATGTAATTTTTGTACTTTTTCTGGGCTTTTATGTGTTAGAGGGAAGGTTACAATGCTTTTATAATTTTTAATATTATTAGCTCCTCAAAGTCATGTACTTGAGATGGGTGACCATATAAATCTAATAATAAGTGAATACAGAAATACAGAAAAATATCAATATCCCATGTTTCTTCCAGGAGTTCACAGCATTCCATGCTACATGAACGTGAACCCCTACCTTGCAAAAGTGACTTAAAATTGGGTCTCACCAATCCTCGTTCAATACCCTAACTATTACACTACCTCAAATTCATTTATTTCTTTCATAGATTTTTAAACTTCCCACTTGTCATATGATTCCTAATAGGTTACAGGGTTAAAAACAATTAAAAAACAAATATTACTTTAAAAAGGAGGAAAATCAGCCCCCCCCATAGGCACATAGCCGATACTTAGGGGTATACTGTATAAACCATCCAAACACAATATTCACTTTGCTTCTTGGCAATGTGGTAGTAAAAGAAGATTTGCTAATATTCGGAAAGAAGAAATTAGTTGGAACTGGGCAGCTGGGCTTCACAGCTGCCAGAATCACACCAACAAGCAGCCTGTGCCAAACCAATATACAGGATATAGAAAAAGCACATTCTTCCTTTCCTTCCATCAGGAGGAAGTCATGCCAGGAAAGCATTACTCTGAAGTGTTTTTTCCATACATATAGACAATGCTGAAAACAACATACAACGTGGAATTTAGTTTATCTTGATGAGGAATATTCCCCAAAGCAAAAGCAAAAAAAAAGCAAAACATTTCCATTATTTCTGTTTTGAAATAATTTTGCAAGCAAGAAAA
The DNA here is from genome assembly GCF_947247035.1 of Vipera ursinii. Taxonomy (NCBI): domain Eukaryota; kingdom Metazoa; phylum Chordata; class Lepidosauria; order Squamata; family Viperidae; genus Vipera; species Vipera ursinii. The sequence continues at coordinate 331,095,842 of NC_139512.1, forward strand.
TATAGCCTATTAAGAGCTCCAAATACAATGTAAAATTACTGTATGAATAATGAGAAAATCTTATCCAGAAATCTGTATCTGTGTCTATTTCTCTTTTTCCCCTTATCTCTATATAAAGCCACACATATCTTCCATATCTCATTGTGCAGATTGGACAATTTTAATCTACAACATTAGAATTAAAGATAAAGCTGTTCAAGTTAGATTTGCCAGAGTTATCCGCTGGAGGATATAAACGGAAAATTAACCCATATGTGAAATGGACTGGCAAGGACTAGCATTCTCCGTATGGTGGGGAATATATTTATTAACACTTTGTTTCCCAACCAATCTTATGTTATACTTTTATCAGCTTGCTCATGGGAGGAAGGAGAGAAATTTATTTAACAGACCATTCATATACTGTATGTACTTTTAAAATACATTTTCATCTTCCCTCTCATTCTTGTTAGATGAATTTACTGGCTCCATATTCTGCTCTTCTCTCAGGATATGGTTCCTAATCGGGTGGTTCTTTTGGATTCACAGCTTCTGCTGGAGGAAGCTCCAGCTATGAGTGCTCCAGTGCCTGTTACACTGTTCCTGTAATGGAAAGCACTGCCAAGATTCACTCACACTTTTTATCATTTTTCAAATGGACTTCTGCAAGGTGCTCTGCCTAGGACTAGCCCTGAAATCACTCTAAAGCTGGGGCAGAATGCAACTGCTTATATAATAATGGAAACATCTCAATATTGCCATATTACACCTGTACCCCATAGCACACATTGGCTACTGGTTAATTTCTGGATAAACTCAAGGGGCTAATAACAGCAATACGGCTTGGGACATGCATACCTGTGAGACTATTTATTCCAAGTAGGACCTGCCCATTCCTGATAGAAAGTCTCTCCCCTCTCTGAGGTCCAGTGACGAGGAATTTGAACCTGAGTATTCTCTGCCAGAGCTCCCTTTATGTTGAATTCCCTTCCCATGAAGTAAGATCTTCCTTGTTGTTAATATTTATTTAATTAATTTAATTTAATTTAATTTGTATACCACCCTTCTCCCGAAGGACTCAGGGGGTGAACAGGGCCATAAATACCAAAATAACCAAAATACAAAATTAAAAACAAATTAAACCTTAGTGCCCAAATGTAAAAATAAATTATATTAAAACAATAATTAAAACCCAAACCCATCAGACCAGGCCGGCTTGTTCAAACAAATAGGTTTTTAGATCACGTCGGAAGGAGCGAAGGTCGGGAGCCATCCGGAGCTCAACCGGTAAACGGTTCCAAAGGTCAGGTGCACCCACAGAGAACGCCCTCCCCCTGGGAGCCACCAGATGGCATTCTCCGACTGGTGGCATCCTAAGGAGGCCCTCTCTGTGGGAGCGCACTGGGCGGAGGGAAGTTGATGCCAGCCGCAGGTGCTCCCTAAGGTATTCCGGACCCATGCCATGTAGGGCTTTGTAGGTCATTACCAGTATCTTGAATCTCACCCGAAAGGTAACCGGAAGCCAATGCAGTTCACGGAGCAGAGGTGTAATATGGGAGTATCGGGAGACCCCCAACACAACTCGCGCGGCTGCATTCTGCACCAGTTGGAGCCTCTGAGTGGTCCTCAAGGGCAGCCCCATGTAGAGAGCGTTGCAGTAGTCTAACCGAGAGGTCACGAGCGCATGAGTGACTGTACACAAGGCATCCCGGTCTAGATAGGGCCGCAACTGGCGCACCAGTTAGAAGATTTAGATTTTAAAAAATTGTGAAAGATCAGCATTTAGGGATTAATATAGTGGATATACGAGTCTAGGTTCTATATGGGCTTTCCTAATGATAATTTTGGTAAGCCACTGAGATTTGTTTGTGAACAAAGCAGTAGAAAAACAGATGCACTGAATAAATGAATATAATATTGATATTACATTATTGTATTGAAATTATTTATATTGGGTCTTCCTTGATTCAAATTTATCTAGCTGGTAAATTCATCTATATTGGACATATAGAATTAGAAACACACCAGTTGAAAAAATGAGAATAATAATAATAATAATAATAATAATAATAATAATAATAATAATAATAATAAGAAGAAGAAGAAGAAGAAGAAGAAGAAGAAGAAGAAGAAGAAGAAGAAGAAGAAGAAGAAGAAGAAGAAGAAGAAGAAGTTGGAAGGGACCTTGGAGGTCATCTAGTCCAACCTCCTGCTCAGGCAGGAAATCCTATACCATTTCAGACAAATGGCTGGCTGTCCAGTCTCTCTTCTTAAAGACTTCCAGTGTTGGAGCATTCACAGCTTCTGGAGGCAGGTTGTTCTCTAAATGTTTACAGAATCTTGAGCAGGAGAATAGACATACAGATCGCATTACTGCAAACATGATGTTAAATCATGTTCAAAATCGTACTGCTAGAATCTAAATCCCAAAACCACTTGGGATCAAATTATCTTCCCTGTTATAAAACTGAGTAATGGCTATAAAATTGATTTTTGGAGGCAGCTTTTCTGGTTATGAATATAACATTGAATTATTAATATAATTTAATATAACATTATGAATACTTGATAACTCACAATTACATGTTCAGTGTAGAAACAACTCTTTGGAATCTTCTCTCTCACACACCTGGTATTTAGGAAATTTCAATTTTGTACTGTCTTAAACACCTGCTAAAGAGATATCTCTTTCCTGAGGTTTTCCTTGTATGCATGTTGAATGTGTAGTTTGTTTCCTAAATAATTTATAAATGGTAATGACTTATTTCTTCTTCCATTTTCATTATTTCATGTTTATGTATAACATTTTAATTGAGGTTTTAGGTTTATTTTAATAATTTTAATTTCTTATACGCTGTCTTTGAAAAAATAGTTAGCCATTATAAATTCCTTAAATAAATAAATAAATATTTTAAAAACCTATGCTTTTTTAACCACAACCATGAAAATAAAGTTATATATTATCTATTTAGCAAATCAAAAGTGATACAGTTTCATAAAGGCACTGTGCCATTTACTTAATATATTTATATGCATTTTTATGATATATCTACATCTTTATGAATTTAAAATATGAATTGTTACAACTGTCTCACCATACAATATTAAATAGATGAAATATGATATATATGCTTTGATGGTAGGCCCTAAAATAATTATTTTACTATTTGAAATTTCCTCTGTATTTGTTTTCATATTGAAATTCTTGTGGCTGCCTTCTTTTCCTAAATATAAGTAACTGTTATGAAATCACACAATGGTACCAGGCATAAGAAGCCTGTGGAGAGGGAAAACGCTTGAGCAGAAAGCTCAAGAAAGAGATTCAGTACAACTCTGCCTTGACTTACTTGTTCTTAAAAGAGACAGAGAAAGTTTTGGACAGGCTTTCAAGACTCTGTTAATAAACCCTACAACAATAAAGTAGTGACCCACCTGAAATCCCTGCTTCTCTGTCTTTTGACCTTCTCTACCTTGAAGGGCTGACACCATGGCTTTATAGAGGAGAGGGTTACTAACCAGCATTGCACCAAGAACTCAGGAGAAAATCCACCAAAGAGCCTGATTTTGAGGAATCTAAGTTCAAGCCTTTGAAATCTACATCGGGGTCCTATCCTCGTGACACTGCCTGTAGCAGAAGGAAAGGATTTTAAGAAGCTTTTTTCCCCCCACATATTTCCCTTCTGCAAGGCCATTTTACCTAAATTCTCCAGGGTACTGTACTTCTCTATCCCATCTTCATTCCGCTCACAAATAGGATCTCCCCTCTGTTCATTATCTTCCCCCCCAACTCTCCATTCTTGGGATTTATTCTCTCCTCTCAATTTCCTGCCTACCTAATATAGCTCTCTAGTTTAAAGTCTTATTAGTATTGCATTAGAAGCACAAAGACTAGCACTGTCATAACAAAGAGACAGAAAGCTTGTAGGCCCACTTTGCAAAGGGATTAAGAGGGAAGCAAGGTACCTTGTTGCATACTAATGATGCTTAAATAATGCTATTCTAGCACCCTTGTGGCTATGTTAACAGTATGTATGCTGCACAATAAGCAAGGAATGCAATTTGCATACATATAACCTGTTAAGATAATGGGCAAATGTACAATTCAGCCAAACAAGTTTGCCATAAACAATACTATGTCAGAGATGAAAAGCTCTTTGTTTCATTTTGTTTGCTTCCTTCTTTCCACTTGCTATATTTTTATTTCTGTGATGGTATTAAATGAGCTTTTTCACAAGTTTCTCCGATTCCAGCTAAATAAATAATGTTGTCAATATGTTTCACAACAATAGTTTGAGAGGGATTTTTTTTTCTTGAAAATATGCACTACTTGTGGGTTAATTATGATATGTCAAGGTTAAAATTTGCCATTTTTTTAAAAGTAATACTACGCAAAAAGAATCAAAGCATTCCTTGCATATCTTTTGCATGTATGGAAGCTCTCAAAACAAGAATGATAGAGGCCATCTAGATCATTTACAATTAAGGGAATCCCACAGATGTGGAAGAAATTGTTGCCTTGTTTCTTGATTCACTGATACAGTCATTCAAATATTTAATGCCTCTCCTTTCAGAACAATGTTTTCAAGGTCAAATACAACAAAAGGTAATGCAACATAAAAAAGAAAGAAAAAATATATCAACAATTAAAATCAGATACTCCTACCTAAGTATTAGTGTTCAATAACGTACTAACTAAATTAAATATGATATCTAAATAAACAGGAAAATCTTTGGGGCCTGCCTGAAAATATGTACAAATTAATAAATGTGACGATTTTTATAAGTTCAACAAAACAAAATGCCCTATATTGTCTTTGTCCGAAAAGACAATATGAGCATTTTCAAAATTACAAAGTTTGAAGGAGCCCATTTAAGTTATGAAATCCAACTACCTGCTCATTGCTAAGACTCCAAAGAAAGCATCTCTGACAGATAATCATCTACCTTTTCCTTGAACATATCAAGGGAAGGGGAGCCCACCACTGACAAATTACTATTCTGAAGTTGTTGTTTTTTTACCATTCATCAGAATCTCGTCTCCTGTAACTTACATTCATTATTCTATGTCCTGCACTATGAAACAATAGATAACAGGTCTTGACCTTCTGCTGTGCAAGTATTTGAGAACCATTATATGCTCATTTATCAACTCGAAGCTTCTCTTTATAGGACTTAGCTTCTAGTCTCTCAACTAAATATTTTCACTTAGTTTGTATTAAGGACAAATCAAAGGAGTACTTCGATCGCGTGAAGTACTAATACCACTTTACAATGCCTTGGTAAGGCCACACCTGGAATACTGCATCCAGTTTTGGTCACCACGATGTAAAAAAGATGTCGAGACTCTAGAAAGGGTACAGAGAAGAGCAACAAAGAAGATTGGGGGACTGGAGGCTAAAACATATAGGGAACGGTTGCTGGAATTGGGTATGTGTAGTTTAATGAAGAGAAGGGTGAGGGGTGACATGATAGCAGTGTTCCAATATCTCAGGGGCTGCCACAAAGAAGAGGGAGTCAAGCTCAGCTCCAAAGCACCTGAAAGCAGGACAAGAAGCAATGGAGGGAAACTAGTCAAGGAGAGAAGCAACCTAGAACTAAGGAGAAACTTCCTGATAGTTAGAACAATTAACCAGTGGAACAACCTGCCTCCAGAAGTGGTGAATGCTCCAACACTGGACGTTTTTAAGAAGAGACTGGTCAGCCACTTGTCTGAAATGGTATAGGGTTTCCTGCCTGAGCAGGGGGTTGGACTAGATGACCTCCAAGGTCCCTTCCAACTTATTATTATTATTATTATGGCTTACATTAACTGTGCCTCCCTCTACCCTTTGAAGGAGAAAGTTCTCAACAACTTAGGCAAGGAAGTTCATGGAAGGATCATGTTTGTCAGTTTTTCTCCAGAGAGGTGTCAAGGTAATTAAAGACCCCCATCACTGCTACTACATGCCTTTTGGAAAGGCAGGTATAACAGGAAATACTATCCATATCTTTTAATTGTAGCCATTGCTAATTAACAGACAGGTAAGCAAATAGCTGCGGTACTGATGAATAAATTGTAGCTGTAGTCAAAAGAAGGGATAGGGAAGAAGGGATTGAACAAGCAAAAATAAAGAATCTTAATTTCAACAGGTTGCTATTGGCTAAGTTCATGGGGAGGGAGACTGTCAACTCACATGTATCTCTTGGCATAACTGAGCAAGATAGCAATAATCTTGGAACTGCTGCTTTCAAAATTCCTTATATAAATAAAGCTTTTCCCTCTGCCTCTTTTGACTTTGAGTTAATTTCATTGTGCCGGACATGAATAAAATACTACTACTAGAGTTTTCATTTTCCCCTTGTTGATCCCCTATTGTCCATTTCATTAAAGAACAGGTAGAGAAGACTTTTACTTGCCTTCCTCTATTAATGTCCAGGAATGGCAAACCACTTTGTCTTGTTGGAGGACAATGCCTCCCAGCTCCTGATAAAAATGCTGTTGCTCCTCTCAACATGACCAGTAACATTCTGCAATGTGTTTTACAAAATATTGTCTTAACGTTCTCTTTGGCTGGGTGGGCAACTATAAGCATAAATAAAAGTGTACCTTTTTCATTACTCAGTTATTTTAACCCAGATACTTTGTACATGTCAACCCTTCAAGGTAAACCATACTAAAAGAACTAAAATCATGTAAATCAATATTGTTTGTTTGTTTGAATTTATTGGCTGCTTAAATCCAGAGGACTGTAGTGCCATACAAAACTAAAAACCCAATAATAACAGCAAGAAAAATTAAATCAACAGGCAGCTGAAACTAAAATATTCTGCTAACAAACCCCACAAAACAAAGCAGGGGACATTAAACAATGACAAACATCAGTCCCAGGTATGGGGTATTTTTATTATAAACTTATAGTAATAGAATCTTGCAAATCTGAATGTATTTCTCCCTCCTTCCTTTTATCATCACATGAACTAGGAGGGGCTAAGACATACCTTACAATTTTACATGAGGCTCGGATTTTTTTAATATAACTTGCAGCTCTTCCTCCTATTCCTCAAGACCTCTACAATACAGTATCACCAAATTCACCTGCATGGATTTCTAAACAAGTGTAGATACTTGTAGTTGTAAGCTGCAACTTTTTAATTTCTCTCGTTTCCATTGTTTTTCAATCAACTGAACATCAGGAATGCATTAAAACAAGATGTGGTCATGGGCATTAATTTGGAAAAGGGAAGTAGGTGAAGAGTGTGGATCTATGAAGAGCCATAAGTCTTAAAATTCAATGTGACCTTGGAGTTGGGAGGCAGCAACAGGAAATGGATTCACTGTACTTCAAGTCTCTGCTTGAAAGCATCCCATTGGCACACAACTACGAGAAAAAAAATGCTGGACTAAGATGCACTTGCCCTGGGCTGTTCTTATATTTTATTTGTTATATTCCTATTAAGAGAATATAATTAGATAGATTATTAAAACATATTTGTCTACCTCTAATAAAGGTTCCAGCTCATTTTGTGTACCTTCCAATGTTTGAACATTTGTGTTTAGACTACAAATACCATGAACTTTATGCCCCAGTGTTCCTCTTGTTTTTTTAATTTAGAAGTTTTTAATTTAGCAATTTCATAAATACGATTAAAACAATGTTTCCAGCTCCTTCTACCTCCTTAGTTCAGGGTTTATCTACACAGCATCCACAGATCTGAGCTTCTAATCAAACCTGTCATGCTTTGCCTGAAGATATTCTTTTCCAATCCTTCTGAGGTGAAACCCATCATGCCTGCAATGTTACCATCAGACTATGGTTCCAGATTATGCATGCAGCCAGCCATTCACTTGCAGTATTATTTTCCCCTTTCCAGTATTTTTCCATGGAAGAGAAGGACTAATGACAAACCACATGACCTTTTCCCTAGATATTCTGTGTCCATTGTGATCCACTTCTAGCTGTCCTTGACCTGTGCTGCAAAAGAATTGCAGTGCTAGCAGCAAATGGCTATGAGTGGTAGCACTAGAAAGTCGGTCATGGAATAGGTAAACTCCAACATCCACTAATAAAAATAGTAATAATTATAGCCATGTGAAATCCTTCTTGACAGAAATAGTTGAAAACTTGTAATGCACTCACTGGTCACAGAATTAGCCATTCATAGCTATAAAGATCGTTCTTCCCTGGTGAAAGCAGGGAAGAAAGATCTTTATATAAAGATCTTTATATAAAGATCTTTCCTCCTGTGAAGCAGAAGTGTACGTTACAATACAGATCTAATGCTCTTCCAAAAGACCACTAAATCTGTGTATTCCAGTACCTTACGAAAGTCAAGTCAGGCATTTCACAGGTAAATGTTTCTGCAATCCAAACCTACCAAGAAGAGGATCACTTCCCTTGGTTGGCTTGTATGCTAAGCATGGTAACAAGAAAAGATCTCAGTCTCAGACTGCGGCCTATTATAAAAATTTACAGTTAGAGATGATAAAACCGTTAAAGGAATTGTTCCAGGCAATTCAAAGGGGGGGAAAGGTGCCACCATCTTGGAGAACAGCTTTTATTTCTTTGATTCTGAAGGAAGACCAGGATGCTACTCTAGTTAAAAACTACAGACCGATATCGCTTTTAAATACAGATTATAAGATATTTGCTAAGGTTTTGGCTAATAGATTGATGAGGGTTCTGCAACAGGTGATTCATGGGGATCAAACGGGGTTTATTAGTGGTAGGCAGATGAAAAACAATGTGAGACATATAGTTGATGTGTTAGAGTTTTTGGAAAGGCACAACCAGATCTCTGCAGCGCTAATCTTTTTAGATGCTGAAAAGGCCTTTGATCAATTGAATTGGCAATTTTTGTTGAAAGTTTTAGACAAAATGGATTTTGGGGAAAATTTTTTACAACCGATTAGGGCATTATATCAAAAACAAACTGCCCGAATTATAGTTAACAATAGCTTGACAGCAGCATGTAATATTGAGAAGGGCACAAGGCAAGGGTGTCCGCTATCGCCCTTGTTATTTGTGTTAACGTTAGAGATATTATTGGTTAAGATTCGGAATTCGCAAAAAATTAAGGGGATACAAGTTGGAGATCAGGACTATAGATTGAGAGCATTTGCAGATGATCTGGTTGTTACAGTGACCCAGCCAGAGAACTCTGTTGTGGACCTGATGGTGATAATAACACAATATGGTAAGGTTTCTGGATTTAAAGTAAATACACAGAAAACTAAAATTCTGGCTAGAAATATGACAGCTTCACAGAAGGCCCTCTTAGAAGGATTAACTGGATTTGAGATTGTTAAAAGGGTTAAATATTTGGGGGTGATTTTGTCACCCTCTAATACAAAGCTATATAAAAATAATTATGAAAAATTATGGGGGAAAATTCAAAAAGAATTGGAGAGTTGGGAAAAATTGCAATTGTCTTTGTTGGGACGGATTGCAGCAGTGAAAATGAATGTCCTGCCCAAATTTTTATTCTTATTTCAAATGATACCGATTCTTAAGAAAGATTCTAATTTGGAGGAATGGCAGCTTGTTATCAATAAATTTGTTTGGGCAGGGAAAAAGCCACGAGTTAAACTTAAGATTATGCAGGATACTCGTGAGAGAGGTGGCCTTAAATTGCCTAATTTCAAATTATATTATGAAGCTGCTGCATTAGTAGGAATAAGTGATTGGATTAATTTGACGCAATCGAGGTTATTAAATCTTGAGGGCCATGATTTGTTGTTTGGCTGGCATGCATATTTGTTGTATGATAAGAAGGTAGACAACGTGTTTAGGGTGCATATTTTAAGACAGGCATTGTTGAGAGTTTGGAAGAAGTATAGACATAAGTTAAGTTGTAGGATACCATTGTGGGCAATTCCAAAACACGCAATAGAAAATATACATGCTGGCTTCAAACATGATGCGACTACCTACAAGGAGATTCTTAGTTTGGAAAGAAATGCTTGGTGTTTGAAATCATATAGCCTCTTGCGAGAAGAGAAGGTTGTTCAAAACTGGTTTCAATATACTCAGTTACGGGCCAGGTGGAAAGAGGACCAGAAAAATGGATTTGCAATGACTGATGAAAATTTGATAAAGCAAATTAGAAATCAGGGACCAGCACATATCAAACGGATATATCTTGCATTGATAGAGATTGATTCAGAAACAGAGCTTGTTAAGGATTGTATGATAAAATGGGCCCAAAATATTCAGGAAGTTATTACAATGGATACTTGGGAAAAGATTTGGGTCAGGAACGTAAAATTTACTCAAGCTCAAAATTTAAGAGAGAACTTTTATAAAATGTTTTATAGATGGCATTTAGATCCTAAAAAGCTTGCAAGTATGTATCCGAAGTATCAGCCTAAATGTTGGAGGTGTGGTGATGAAGATGCAACTTATTTTCACATATGGTGGACATGTAAGAAGGTTAAAGCCTTTTGGATAAAAGTTTGGTGGAATATGCAGAAGATTTTTAAACAGAGGATAAAGTTTTGTCCGCAATTTTTCTTGTTAGGAATAATTCTAGACGCTACAGTTGTGGACACTAAGTTGATGTTGAATTTAATTACGGCAGCGAGACTTTTGATAGGCCAGTATTGGAAGAAAGAGGAACTGCCGACCATAGAAGAATGGACTTTAAAGGTTTCCGACCTGGCTGAGATGGCGAAGATTTCGGCTTATTTGAAAGATCACTCGCAAGAACACTATATTATGGAATGGAGAAAATGGATTGAGTTTATCCAGAACAAGTATAGGGTTAAGAAGTTTTATGTAGCATTCGAATAAGTCTTCTTTCGTTTTCTTTTTTTTTCTTTTTTTTTCTCTTTCTCTTTTTCTCTTTTAGTTTTTTATATATATTTAATATTGTTAAGGTTTGTTTTATCCTATATAAATTAGAGAGTGATGGATTTTAGTATTTATAGTTGTTAGTATATGATTGTTTATGATTGCTTTTTATATATACCTTGTATTTAGCTCTGGGAAGTCGGGGGGGGGGAGGGGGGGAGGGGGGGAGGTAGGGGGGGAGGAGGGAGGGGGGGAGGAGGGGAGGTAGGGGGAGGGGGGAGGGGGAAGGGGGTTTTTTTAAAGGAAAACTGTATTTTAAAACTTTTCAATAAAAAAAAAAGAAAAGATCTCAGTCTGACTCTATAATTCAGTAAAGCACACTACATCATGTTTACAACAAAAACTATGTCAGAAGAAAACAAAGTACAACTGTAGACCAAGAGGAGCTAAAAGAGTTGAAAGAGATTTTGGATGTCATCTAATCCAACCCACTGCTCAGTGAAGAATTCCCTGCTTGGTGTAACATCTCTAACGGATGACCATCTACTTTCTGTTTGACCACAGATCATTTGGAAATCTCAAACAGAATTTGTACTATAATATACAAGTATAAAAAGCTTATTATTGTAATATTTGTGATAAATCAATATATCAAAATACCAGAAATGTCAACTTCTGAAGAAGAAATGGCACTTTTGCAAAAAGCAATGCCAATGACTGACAGAAAGATTGGCTGGCGACTAATAATAATAAAAATAAAGTTGGAAAAGACCTTGAAAGTCATCTAGTCCAACCCCCTGCTCAGGCAGGAAACCTTATACCATTTCAGAAATGGCTGTCCAGTCTCTTCTTAAAAACTTCCAGTGTTGGAGCATTCACAGTTTCTGGAAGCAGGTTGTCCCACTGATTAATTGTTCTAACTGTCAGGAAATTTCTCCTTAGTTCTAGTTACTTCTCTCTTTGGTTAGTTTCCATCTGTTGCTTCTTGTCCTGCTTTCAGGTGCTTTGGAGAATAGATTGACTCCCTCTTCTTTATGGCAGCCCCTGAGATATTGGCACTCTGCTATCATGTCCCCCCTTGTCCTTCTCTTCATTAAACTAGACATACCCAATTCCAGCAGCCGTTCCTTATATCTTTTAGTCTCCAGTCCCCTAATCATCTATGTTGCTCTTCTCTGTACTCTTTCTAGAGTCCCAACATCTTTTTTACATTGTAGTGACCAAAACTGCATGCAGTATTCCAAGTGTGGCCTTACCAAGGCATTGTAAAGTGGTATTAACACTTCACGTGATCTTGATTCTATCCCTCTGTTATTGCAGCCTAGCACTGTGCTGGCTTTTTTGGCAGCTGCAGCACACTACTGGCTCATATTGAAGTGATTGTCCACTAGGACTCCAAGATCCCTCTCACTATTGAGCAAGGTACCACCTATACTATACCTGTACATTTGGTTTTTCTTGCCTAAATGTAGAATCTTACTTTTTTCACCATTCAATTTCATTTTGTTAGATAGTGCCCAATGTTCAAGTCTGTCCAGAACCTCCTGTATCTTAAGCCTATATTTTGGAGTGTTGGCTATTCCTGCCAGCTTGGTGTCGTCTACAAATTTGATGAGTTCCCCATCTATCCACTCATCCAAATCATTGATGAACATGTAGATCATTATGAAGAGTAGATCAGCTCTTCATAATTCCTCTCTGGACAAGGAGAGGATTGGGGACCACACACAAATGTTCCAAATAGTTGCTCCTTGTGAGACACAAGACAATAGTTTCTGGCAGGTTTAGAGCTCTGAGAAAAAAAGGAGTGGCTATATTGTTAAAATCACATCGTTGCCTTTAAAAGAATATTGGAGCTGCATATTTTCTTTTCTCATCACTATTGAAAATTGCTTATTAACTCCTTTTCAGCTATTAGTAACTTTTGGGTTGAGAGATTTACAGCATGGGTGAGTTTCATTCAATATGTAGCAAAAGGAGTTTTAAATACAAGTTTAAAAACTTTTTTAAAATATTGGGAATAAACAGCAAAACAACAATTACAACTTTGATTAAAAGTTGTTTATATTTGTTGTGAGGAAGGGGAAGACTTTTATATATATTATTTTTTATTTCTATTAGTTTTTAGCTTGTGTTATTTATTGTAAATCTTAGTCTTCAATAAAATTGATTTAAAAAAATCAGAAATCTCTCAAAGTCAGAAATTAGTTAATTGCTTTCTAAAACTATTGCACTGCATTTTTAAAAGCTATCTCCTTCAGAAATAATAGAATGAATGGAAGAGAAACTCAGGTATACTTGTTTTCAACTGGCTATTTTTTATAATGGTGCCCCCCACCATTACTCCCCCCCCAGTAACACTCATTGATTTTTCTAGATGTAGTTTGATGAGATTTAGTTGGAAGCCCATTAACTGGGCAGTACCAGTTTATTCATAGCTGTTCTTCCACAGCAGGACCAGGCTGAACAAAAAAGAGACTTTTTATTTCCTTTAAATCCTAGCAACCACTCCTTTTCTGCTTACTGTTCTTTTAAAATTTCTGTAATTCTTTCTTCAAAATTTGCATCTCATCCATTTCTTTCTTTCCACGTGTGTACATCCTGGGGAGGAAGCTATACTAAGCATACAGGCTGCCATTGTTGTTTGGTTGTGGGAAGGGGTAATGAGGAGAGGAGAAGGGAAAGAGGAATGGGAATGGAAGTTGCTTATCTAATTTGAAGCAAAGATATCTCCCTTTATACTGGTGGTTTAACTTAAACAGGTACTGAAATGCTTTAATGGATAACACCAAGAAGCGATTCCCAGATTCTAAGTGAAGAGTTTAAAATGCACGAGGGGTAGCTGTTTAAAAGCAGAGGTAGGAAGACTGAAGACAATGTAAAATGGGTGTTTTTTATTTTTATCATACCAGTGGTGACCCTTGATCAGGTTATCTTTGTAGACTAATTGTATGCAACCTGGTACCTCCAAATCTTTTGAACCACAATGCCCACAATCCTGGCATGCTAATCAGGGCTTCTAAAAGTTACAGTCCAATCTAGAGAGTTCTAATTACTTTCCTCCTAGATTCTTCCTCTTTTTTGTAAATTATTAAAACTTCTAAAAGTTGCTAAAATATTTCCAGATTTGCTGATATGGTGCTTTTCTATCTCTATATCTCACCAAAGAAAGCTTTCTTCTGACAAATATAGAACCCTTTAACAAATAAGGAGCAAGAGATTGACAGATAAGCAGGAATGTATCTGTTTTGCATGCATAAGGCCTCAGATTTAATAATAATAATAATAATAAAGTTGGAAGGGATTTAATATCTTTAGTTAGTATCTTCAAGCTCATCTTACATGGACAAGACCTTAAGTTTGTCCAGTCACCTCCCACTCCCCTATTTCAATTCTTAGCTATCCAACCTACTTTTAGCAAACATTTCTGTCTCACTCAAAACAAGAAAAAGATGCTGTGTCAAAACATTATTTCACTGAAAACAATGCTCCTATTCACCAACAGCTAAAAAAAACCATGAGGTTTTTTGTTTTTTTTAAAGCAAGCGCTCTTGACTAAAGGCCAACTTAAAATCATCTTGGTTTCTTAATTATCTACATAAAGACAAAAAACTCTAGAAACATCCCCCAAATGATTTTGGGGTAGTCAGCCATGTTGGTAAAGCCAAGAAGCAAATGCAATGGGATCTTATCTCACCTTTCTAGTGCCAGGAAAGTGTCAAGCCTCGAAGCCCAGTCTTGCTGGACATTGCTTCTCAACTTGCCAACAAGCTGGGGGAAGGGGAGGGGAGGGGGAAGAGCTTTGGAATGCCGACTTCAAAGATTAAGAAAGCAGACAGTGGGAAGCAAGGACAATTTCAGGTGTCTGGCTGGGCCTAGAAATGCTTTCTCACAACAATATCTTTCAACTCGATTGGGCAATCTGACCCGACCCACAAGAAGGAGGAAAAAGTCAATGCTTTTACTATAGTGATTTGGGTGGGGTCTGTACCAATATGGTGTACTCAATAAAGTTTTGCATTAAGAGCCTGAAAAGTCTCAAAGGTGTTTGCTTGGTTGGGTTCGCTAGTTGGAACCTTGACACAAAGATTGTGAGTATAATAGTATCAGAAAACAGATTTATACCAGAGGTATGGAGGACTCAGCCATAACCTCCCAAGAGAATATGACAGAATAAACCCACCTTTATGTAGAAAAAAGAAATTGAGCTGGGCATACTAAATCCCACAGATAGCCTCTGCGGGAACTCCATCTCAGGGAATTCATGTTTTTAAACTGGCTCCAAACGAGGATAACTAACTATATGATCACCTCACAAAATCTGTTCTTTATAGAGAGCCTTAGATTCCTCAGCATTCTAGTATCATTTCTTAGTGTAGCATTTTCATTCCAACATCCCCAGTCAGAACCAATTTCAATTTTTCATTGTATCTACTAGTAAACTCAGATGTTGTGCTAAATGGATTTTCAAGTTAGAGAAGACAGTTACAGAGAGGTTGTCAGTAGAACCTGTCCCCCACATAATCCCCTAAGGCAGGGGTGTCAAACTGCTGGCCCATGGGCCAGACGTGTCATCTGGAAGCTGCGCCCACCCCATTGCCGGCAATGACAAAACTCTCCCGATATGTTGCGCGATGTCACATGACGTCTCGAGTTTGACATATCTGCCCTAACGGATACTCTAACCTAACATGAGAGCTCAAAAACACCTTATATTTAAAGAAACTCCTCCTTCAAAGTGACTGCACATGTCTCTAGGCCTTGGTTTGATAAGTTCTGTATCACTGCTAAAAAAGCCATCGTGTCCTCCAGAAGGTACAATAGAGTTACTCCAACTGAAGAAGAAATATAAACAGCTTCTGGTACTGTATATAGGAATAGTGATTATATCAGAGCAAAAAGATCATGCCTGAGTCATGTGATCAGGACAAAAGACTCTATCCTATTTTTGTATATAATACATGGTGCTTGTAATAATAGTTGCAATTAAACAATCATATGCCACCAAGAGCAAAGTGAGATAAGGACTTTCACAACTTGTATAGAGTCTACAGAGGATGAATGCATTACACAGGAACTGGAACATAGAACTACTTATAAGTCTTCAGTGGAGATCAAGAACAGGTCATTAAGCTGAGAGCTGGAAAGGCTCCTAGAAAAGATTTAATTCCTCCAAAGTTGATAAAAGTACAATGCTGAATGGTGAATCCAACTCTCGCCATGCTCTTTACATCAATTGAACTCTTGATGATGGGACCACCATCAAGAACTGGGGGACAGCAATTATAGTGTTGATATTTTAAAAGGTCAGGGATGATCTTGCCAGCTACAGTAGCCTTTATTTAGTTACAATTAGGGACTGCAGCTTGATCATTAAGCGAAGCAGTCACTAAGTGAAAGCAAGACTTATGATCTTACTTCAGCTTTGCTTTGCTTTGTAGACCTGCATATGTGAGGACTGGTTGCTAAATTACTTTATCATCACCATCCTAATTGCAAATGATAATTAAATGAGTCAGTCACTAAATGAAGACTGGCTATATAGACCTATCAGTCTGCTTAATACTATCAGCAAGCTGTATTATAGACACTTTTACTGAAAAACTTAGGGAGTGGCTTGAGCAAAAAAAAAATCTGGCTGAAGAGCCAGGTGGCTTTAGAGAAGGCAGATCCATAGTAGACCAATGCTTTATGCTACAGCATCTTATTGAAAAATGCTCTTCCAACAACCCAAACTTCTTGTATATGGCATTTATAGATCTTAAATGCCACATACAAATGTTATTCTTCTTTTGATTTGAAATCTCAGGTCAGACTTTGACAGAAGTTGGAAGCCTCTTCAACCGACCCAACAGACACTCCTTTGATTTTTTTCTCTTCATGTACACATATCTATCAAGGTCAGGTGCAATCCCAGAGGCTATCTACTAAATGTCATTCTAGCTCAGATGCAAATCAAACAGGATGTATATTTGCTCTCCTCCTGATTCACTTTTATATCAATAGCACAGTAAATCATCTACAGAACCCAAATTTCTACTCTTGCAAGCTAATCAAGAAATGCATTTCAATCCTGCTTTATGCAGGCTATGCTGTTATTTTCTCAAGGATAGAGAATAGGCCTCAGTAGGCCTTAAAAGAACATTTACTGCTTTTGGAGATTATCATAAAATAAATATTCAATTAGATATAAACTATCATAAAACTAAGCTTATGGTCTTTGCTAAGAGGCTTAAGCCCTGCTTTTGAAGAATTGAGGGACACAAGATAAAATATGTCGTGCACTTCAAATTCTTAGGTGTTGTTCTTCATAACTCCAGCTGCAGAAAGCCCAACACTAATCATGTCAAACAGACTACACAGAGGTGCTTCTCTGCTGTTTTCAATTTCTTGAGATCAAGAAATAATACATCCCAGCAACACTTAAGATTTTTTTTGATGCTGAGCCTTTAGCCCAGCTCTTCTGTGTTGTACACCATAGATTTTTCCCAGCTTTGTTCTGCTGGAACTGGCCCATTCCTAGATTTTTGTTTAGCCCTTCATGTTTTGTGATGTATCTCTAATGCTAACCTATGCCCTGAGACAAGAATAGCAAATGCCCAGTTCCTCTGGCGTCATATACATTAGCTGTGATAAAACTTCCAGCAGTTGCTATAATTCTGCCAGCCATGTCAGCCATTTATCAGATTAAAGGGGCAGTCAGCCTCTGATTCATGTCCCATTTGTGTTGCCAGTGTCAGAGATGGAAGTATGCTAAGTTCTTCTCCTTCTTTCTAGATCTGAATTGGCAGAGAAATATCAGTCTTCAGTCTTGAACACAGAATGCCAATGATTAAATTTAGTCTGATGCTTTGTAAAATGAGTTTTTTCCTTGAAAGTTTGATATTGTACTACCCAATGAAAGGTTATCACACTACAAAGGAAAATAGAAATGTCCTAAGCAACTTTTCAAAAGTGATATTTGCTAAATATTCTCTTGATGTCGTGGGAAGATTTAATATTTTCAATTATCCTCAATAACGGCAGCAGGACCATGAGCTTATAATAGAGTCATCCTTGCTGTTAAGTTTTAAAGGGGAAGGATGAAAATAAAGATAATCAGATAAAACAGGAAGTGAGATTTTCCAAGCATCTGAAAAACTGACATCTATAAGAAAGAACTACAAAATCAAACACAGAGGAAAATAATGACAAACCATTTCTATAGTGTTGCCATCAAAATAGTATGAAGAAGGCTATAATGTTTAGACAAATTTGGATGCCAGATAATGAGATTTTAGATCAAAAAGCACTGTCAGAACCCATATCTATATGGCTTTCTTATTTCTCTTTCCTCTCTCTCCTATTTCTTCCCTGACCCAATTCTCGTTCTCTTCTCTTCCTGGGTTCTGACATACTCCTGGAGGGGAGGAGGAGTGCTTGTGGGTTATTGTCTTGACTTCCTCTATTGCTACAATGTAACTTTCCTGCATTATTTCTCTCTGAATTTTCTTCTCCCTTGATGTCAGCTAGCAGAGGGGGGAGGAAGAAAGGAATGTAACCTCTGGCAAATGGTTTATCTCTGTGCTCCCAACAGAAGGTGCAAAGAGCCACCTACACATTGCTGCTACAACCAGAGCCAGCCTGATTTTAACTCCTGCTTCCCACGATGCACTTAACACCTGGGAATTGGCTGATTTGAACTCACCGGACGAACTATGGGGAGGGGTTTTGCTTGGGACACTTTAACCTAACGATCTGCATGGGAAGTTCTCAGATCCTGTCTAGTATGCCTGCTATCATCTTCTCCTAATAAAAGTTCCTTTGGAAAAATCCGCTTCCATGAGTTCTGCTTTCTTGGGATGAGGTTTTGAAGCGGGTCCTGACAAGCACTCCTTTAGCCACTTTAAAATATATAGTTAGATTACATACTATTTAAGGCATGAGACCAGATGAAGGAAGGGAGTGTCAATGAAATGTTAAAAGGATATGTAGTTGACTATAATTCAATAAGAGGTAATATATCCATTAAAGTTTGTGTATTCAGTGAAAAACACATAATGTACTATTGTATACAGTTATTAATGGAGTATATGCAGTGGAGTATATGCAATGGAGAGAGGACATTTAGTTATAAAAATTCATGACTGCCCAACACACTCTCAGTGACTCTGAGCAGCTTACAAGGATAAAATCCCCCCCAAACCCGTACAACAATACCCCCATCCCCAGTGACAATGATCAAACGAGCCACTTGATGGGCTCCATATCATTCTGGAGTCCCCAGGTCTGTTGACAGAACCACTGAAGAATGCGATGGTAAATTGTAGATGGTGCTAAAAGTAACATCTTAAAATAATGTAGTAATGTACAACATCTAAAACAACTTACTAACAGATTATTGGAACATAAACTTTGGGGAAAAAATAGAGAAACCTGGAACTGTAAAAGGACTTGTATTGGATAAAATCAACAATGAAGATAGATTGAGCTTTGCAAACAGACATGTATTTTCTGTTGATTATAGCATAAATGTAGATTCTACATTCAGACATCAGCAGATGATAACATCAGAATCAAACTATCTATTGGAAACAGACAGAAGTGAAGTCTAATCAGCAAGGACATTTTCAGGTGCTGACTATAAAACAGAACAAGACTTATTAGTGTCAAATGTAGAGGTTAAATTTAGAAAATTAAAGAGACCAGGTGTGCCTGTAAAATTTTGCTTAGAAGACATTATCAAAATATAAGTGTAACATATGGAACAGTTCAGTATACTTATACAAGAAAATTGAGAAATTATGGAAAGACGAAAAGGCCAGTATAAAGATGAACTAGAAAAAAAAATATTCCAAAATTTCAAAGAGGAAAAAAAATCAGTGTTTTTCAAAACAATTAGAGAAAGATGGATGAGGAAAGCCTTGGGAAACACCAAGGATGATATATAAGAAGTATACAGACTTTGAACATGAAACAAGAATGAATAAAGAAAAATAATTCATTCAGTTCGTTACCACAGTCATATCAAACTGAACAAAGAAGAACTTCTACCAGCTAAAGGAGTCGCCTCACAGGGTTAAATTCTAGGTTTCGTTCTCTCGTCCTGATTTTGCAAACAAGGTGTAACCACCCTCTTCTTAGTCTTATGTTACACTTACAGCAACAGGATAGGTGTTCATGATAAGCTTTATTATTCCTATCCTTCCCTCTTTTCAGTTTGCTAACTTCAGTCCTGACTTTACTTTCTTTTCCAGCTTTATCTTCCCCTCCTTCTTTAGATCCACAAATGCCAGGAGATTTTCATTCTCCTCTTTTCATCTATTTTTTGACAACATGTTTCTCTCCCTTCAATGGCACAATTACCTCTTCTCTAGGCTGGGTGGGCGAAGAGGGGGGAGCTGTTAATGTACATTTTTGTTCTCCAGTCTATATTCTTCTGCCTTCATAGCATGGGCGCAGTGGGGAAGTGGGAACTTCAATTTCTTTAATGGACCCCAGACAAGAGAAAACCTCTATATCTTCATCAGTAGCTTCTCTCACTCCCTTCCCCTCTAGTCTTGGGTAGGGCCATCTTTATCTCTCTTTGGGTAGTAGAAAAGCCACTCCCTTCCCCATAACCCTTCTCAGAATCAGTGCTGATTGCTGGTGCAGAAAACAGAGTGCAGGACAAGTCCATAAGGTTGAACATATGGGGGTCAGGGAACTGATTTCACAAGGAAGGGATGTACCTATGCATTGAAGCAGCCATAACATGGAGAAAGTCAAAGCCTGAAGAAATGCTTAATGAATTGTTTAAAGCTGAAAGAGAAAAAGCTATTGAAAAGTTAACAGTTCTCTCAGGTAATATGGAACTATTTGCCTAGAGCAGACATGTCAAACACAAGGCCCAGGGGCCGGATCCGGACCGCAAAGTGGTTTCATGTGGCCCGTGAAGCCATCCTGGAAACAGTGAGGAAATGGCCCCCACTGCCTTGGCCCTGGCCCAGAGACCCTCCTTCTGCCAGAGACCCTCATATCTGTTCCACTCCTGCCCAGGCCCCCATAGGCACCCTTGATGCGAACAATGTAGAGCTGGCCATGCCCACCCAGTAGGCCATACGTACTCTAGCCACGCCCACCCAGTAGGCCACGCCACCCTAGCCATACCCACCCGGCCCCTTGAGGGCAACCGCAATGCTGATGCGGCCCTCAATGAAATGTGAGTTTGACACCCCTGGCCTAGAGAGTGACAAGGATCAGAACACCTGCCTATATAAAAGAAGACATGCATGTGAATCTGCCTTCTATAGATCCATTTTACTTAGTGCCCACATAACAAAAGCAAGACTTTTCTTCTGCAGCTCACATTCAAATGTTAATACTAATAGGTGGGTCAAGAATCTGTTTATTCTTCTAAGGATGCTTTACAGTGAACAGTGAATTACCGTAAGAATAGAGGGATTAGAAAAGGTGACATTTGGAATCAAAATTGGAAGCCAGAACACAAACAATTTGAAATATAAAATTTCCACTTGATTACCTGAAAGTAATGAACATCTAGATATCATTATTAAAGTAACTGTAGAAATCTGAAATCATATTAAATATAAAATTAAACGTAATGTCAACCAGCAAGTCAGTGAATTTATCACTGTTGTTGACAAAGTATTAGACAGTTTCAATTTCTTGGACTCAAGAATAGATAGATGGACAGTGTGCTGGAAGCCTA
This sequence comes from Vipera ursinii, assembly GCF_947247035.1. Lineage (NCBI taxonomy): Eukaryota > Metazoa > Chordata > Lepidosauria > Squamata > Viperidae > Vipera > Vipera ursinii. The sequence goes on from NC_139512.1 coordinate 331,117,280, forward strand.
GACAGGGTCCTTAAGAATACTTCTGTGTTAACTAATATGGAAATTAACTTTTTCCCCCCAGTCGTAATGTAGGACTGTGAAAGTTGGACACCGTAAGCAAAAAGTGTAAGATAAACTACCTACTGCCTACTAACTAATTATGAATGTTGAGATAGTTACTAAGAGAATCACAGATTATACAAGAATCGCTCAATTGATCCTACATGAAATAAAAATCAACTGATCTCTTGAAGCAATAATCAACAATTAGAAATTCATATACTTTGGGCATATGATGTGAGAAGATACTGAGAAAATACTTGATTGAGCGAAGTAGAAGCAGAAGACAATGAATTAAGTGGATGAATAGAATCAGAGATCACTGAAATATCCTTGGAACTTATATAAATTATCACTGGAGAACAATTGAAATAATGGGCCTTTCTTCATACAGAGACAAAGGATATGGGGCTCAAGGTTGACTCAGCCTTCCATCCTTCAGAGGTAGGTAAAATGAGGACCCAGATTGTTGGGGGCAATTAAGCTGACTTTGTAATAATGTCGCTTGGGGTGTGTGTGTGAAAGCCCTAATATGCAGGCATATACATAGAATGAAGGCTACTGCTAAGCTTGTAAGCCGCCCTGAGTCTTCGGAGAAGGGCGGGATATAAAATGGAATTAAATAAATAAATTATTCTCCCAACAATTTTCAGTCTTGAAAAACTTCCTGATAGCATAAGTATTGTAGAATTGTTACACACACAAATACAGTAAAACATTACATGATTACAGAACTGTAGGTGGAAAGATAAAAATCATAAAAACATATAAATGAAATAGAACTTTTTCTATTTGCTGGTAGAACAGAACCTTTCAGTGGAACAATTCTCATCTGCCTCTCTAAAGCTTCATCGTTTTGCAAAATTTGAAGACTGCAAAGATCAGGCTGTTGTATGCCAGGATGCTAGAAATATTAAGATTGTGCTGAGTTTATTTAGACTTAAATATTTCTAATTTTACCAATAAAACACCATCAGAATTTATATGTATGTGTGGGTGTGTATTTGTACACGTATGTGCGGAGAGAAGATCAAAGAACAACCGAGTTTAGAATTTAATCTGGTCCAGGTGCAGAATAGCCCTCTTGGTTACTCAATTGTCATAGCAATTCTGATGACAGCTGTGCTGTAAATGGCAGTTAATTATAATATCTGAGGCCTGTCATCTGCATTTCCGCTGTTTGAACTGGCAGGACGAAAGGCCCCACTTGCAAATGCATCTGAATCCTAAACAGTTCAAAAGGAAATGTGGCAAGATGTTAAACAAAAGAAGTTCCCTGCTTGCACTTCTCTGCGGGACTCCTGTTCTTTGGCCAAATCCACATCCAAAGGTCAAACTAATGATATTGGCCCAGGGAGAAGGGAAGCGGCTCTTAGTGACACAGCAACGCAAGTAGAGTATACAGCTGGCAATTCAAGTGACCTCCGGGTGTTGCCCTTTCTTCCTCTTAATGGGTTCTGAGCTAAGAGTTGATAGGGAACAATGGTGGGTGGCTTTTTTCTTCTTCCTCCCAAGGATGCATCCAATGGACATGGTTTTTAGGCTGGTTACTATGGTAACTATAACTGATTCTGCAGCATATTCAAGGCGTCACATGGAAGAAGATAAATGCACGTAAGGGTGGAGGCAGAAATGAAAAGAGGGAGACTGAGTAGAAGATCAGATTCAGGATTTAACATTCTCATTAGAAGGAGCAAATCTTGTTAAAGTGCTCCATTTCTATCTTCTTTATAAGTTTCACCCTGCCAACACAACAAACTTACTCATATTTTTTTCCAAAATGTAGCTTTCTCAACAGGACATGAGCAACCTCTCTATATAAAAGAAAGGAAATATTTTAGTTAATTCAATGTAAGTCTATCATATTTTCTTTAGGGGAAAAAAGGGGGGAAATTCCAGTCTCTGTCATAGAAATATACTATGGAACTTATTTCTGTTCAAAAATTAATAATGCCTGAAATCAAATTTCCTTGTCTACTTTTAGGAATATTTCCTTCACTATTGTATGTTAGTTATTATTGTATATTATTCATTACTGTATAATTATTATTTATGAGAACCATTAGCTACTTTTGTCTAATTTTAAAAATGCATCTATAGTGGTTTGAGGTTGGGGCATCAGCCTAGAAACTGGATGACCCGCGAGTTCTACATGGAGGGAAGCATGCAGTAGGGTACCCCAAGGTTCTGTCTTAAATAGGGGGGACATGATAGCAATATTCCAGTATTTGAGGGGCTGCCACCAAGAAGAGGGGGTCATGTTATTCACCAAAGCCCCAGAGGGCAGGACAAGAAACAATGGTTGGAAACTGATAAAAGAGAGAAGCAACTTTTTTTAAAAATCCCATTTATATCCCGCCCTTCTCCGAAGACTCAGGGAGGCTTACAATCTAAGAAGCACAAATCAATGTGCTTAGCAATAGCCTTCATTCTATGTATATGCCTGCTTATTAGGGCTTTCGTCCCCCCCGTGGCATTTTTACAAAGTCAGCTTATTGCCGCCAACAATCTGGGTCCCCATTTTACCTACCTTGGAAGGATGGAAGGCTGAGTCAACCTTGAGCCTGGTGAGACTCGAATCTGCACTAATTGCAGGCAGCTGGTGTTACTTAAGGAGGCATTAGCCCACTGCTCCACCAAGGCTCTTGGAATTAAGGAGAAACTTCCTGACAGTGAGGACAATTAACCAGTGGAATAGCTTCCCTTCAGAAATCGTGGGCGCTCCAGCACTGGAGATTTTTAAGGCTACACAGTCACTTGTCTAAGATGCTATAGGCCCTCCTACTTGAGCAGGGGGCTGCATTAGAAGACGTCCAAGGTCCCTTCTAGCTCTATTCTATTTCTTTTAAGCCCAGTACTCTTCAACATCTTCATAAATAGTTTAAATGAAGGATAGAAAGGGAACTCATCAAATCTGCAGACACACCAAGCTTGGAGGAATAGCTAACATTTTAGAAGATAGGCTCAAGATCCAGAACAATTTTGACAGACTTGAACACTGGGCCCTATCCAACAAAATGCAATTCAGTGGTGAGAAAAGAAAGATTTTGCACTTAGGCAAGAAAAACCAAATGCATAGGTATAAAATAGGTGGTACCATGCTCAACAGCAGTAACTATGAGAAAGATCTAGAAATCCTAGTGGACAACCACTTAGGTATGAACCAGCAATGTGCTGCAGCTACTAAAAAAACCCAATGCAATCTTAAGCTGCATCAACAGAGGGGTAGTATCAAGATCACATGAAGTATTAGTACCACTATATTCTGCTTTGGTAAGACTACACTTGAAATAGTGTCTCCAGTTTTGGTCAACATAATACAAAAAAAAGACATTGAGACTCAGGAAAGAGTGCAGAGAAAAGATGAGGAATACGAGGAATGGTTGCACGAACTGGACATATCTAGTCTAACAAACAAAAAGACTATAGTGACTGATAGCAGTCTTCCAATATTTAAGGGATGTCATAAAGAAGAGGAGATGACCTATTCTCCAAAGCACCTGAGGGTAAGACAAGAAGAGAGATCCAACTGCGAACTAAGCAGAAATGTCCTGTCATTGAGTAACTTGTCCAGGCAGCTATCAGAAGTTAGCCCTGACTTGAAGGAAACAAAAAAATAAAAAATAAAATAAAATAATAAATAAATAAAGTAAAATATAATAAAATAAAAATAAAATAGCAAAACTATTTCCACCATACCTATTCAAATAAAAAGTTTTATTTGACTAAAAGTGTACATTACAAATATTAACCTATCCTCCACAAGCCCACCTAGAGCAGTTGTAGGTCAAGTTTCATTTGCTTCAGGGCTGACTAGCACTACAGTTTAGAATCTGCCATCTGGGTAGAGGTCAACACTGTAACATGGAAAGAAAATGTTTGAACTGAGCAGATTGAAACTCTACCATTATTGAAGAGAAGGATGAGGGGTGACATGATAGCAGTGTTCCAATATCTCAGAGGCTGCCACAATGAAGAGGGAGTCAAGCTATTTTCCAAAGTGCCTGAAGGCAGGACAAGAAGCAATGGATAAATCCTGACTTATCCTAATAATGTGTTTGGATTGAGAATTTGTATCTTTTTGGCACCCACTTGCAATGTATTTTTCTCTTGACAATAAACCACCATGGGTTTTTTTTAATTCCATTTATATCCCGCCCTTCTCCGAAGACTCAGGGCAGCTTACAAGCTTGATTGGTTGTTGCAACATGCTGTGCATTTTTTACACACAGCAGCAATCCTCGTAGAACCTTGCAAAATTCATACTTTCCAAAGTTTTCTAAAGATAAGAGACCAACAGTATAACTCTACGGAGACTCTTATTTCTGGATGTAAGGTAGGAAAAATCACACCAATGGGGGAGAATACCCACGTGAAGCTTATTTTATTTAACCTTATAAAATGATTGGCAGTTCCCCACTTTGCTTTTAAATCTACCAAACAACAAGCAAATGAAATAACTATCTACATAAGTTGCTCACAGAATATTACAGATTAAATATACAAAAAGGTGATTTTAAAACAGCCAGATTACAGAGAGATAACTTGACTTGAATTAAATATTTAAAGCTTAAATCCTGTACTGTCAATTCCCAGGACAAAATTCTTTCGATTTCAGTTAAGACTTATTTCTGAATCTACTTCATATTATTTAAATTCAATAGACACAACTGATAATGTAAAAAATTATATGAATAATTCTCAGTGATCTGACCTTCTAAAAAACTTCTTGCATGCGACTGGAGAAACTAAGATGCAAAATATTAAGCTATATTGAGAAAAAGAGATATAGAGAAAGGGTCTGATTAGGATGCCTGAAACCACTTCAACCTTTCTATTTGTCAAAACATCTTAATTCTTTTCATTCAAATGGGTTAAATACCTATCCATATAATTTGTTTATGAAAAACTAGCACATCAAGAATGAAATAATAGGAAACAAAAGAGGGGAAAGTATGGACAAACAAAAATTTGATTAAAGTACCAATGTCGTCATGATCACAGATGACCTTATAACAGTCAGTCACAAGGCAATACTTCTCTCTCCAGGTTGACAGGCCAAAACAGACAGACAATGAAAGCATGATCAGCTGTGGTCTAAGCCCAGGAGGAAGTGGAGAAGAGTTGCTAGCATCAAATCTTAGTTATGTGAGTGCTAAAGTGAGACTCAAGTTTGCCAGTTTGTAAAATGTAAACTTAATATGCTTTATTTTTCACAGAATATTGCTGATAATCTGTAAGAATACAGATAGTAAGCCTTCCCCCATTTTTTAAAAACTTCCTTTCAATATACAACCAGAAAGATTTCCTGAGGCAAGGAAAAAAAACCAGACATTTTTGAACCTTAAACGCATCTCCCAAAAACTGCACATAAAACTAGAGGAAAAACCCCCAATATAAATTAATGAGAACCATCCTTAGTCCTCTTGGGAGGGGAATGAATAATAATGATGCAGGCATTCCCTAGAATAAAGTTTATAGTTCACTGGGAATTAATGAGAAGGAGATTTTGGGAAAGGACATTAACATAGAAGCAGACCGCCATTTGAAAATATTCTACATTCCTAACTATGTAAATATAAAATATTTTATAGTACTTTACAAAGTAAAAGTGAATAAACAACTCAAGTTTGCAATTATGAGAGTTACATGTTTGCCACTGTCTCCCATTCTCCCATTCTTCTTTTGTTTATATCTAACTGAAGTGAAATCATTAGCCAACAAATCTCCCTGCTGATATTTTACTTTGCTCGCTGTCCCTTGCAGAAAGAAAACTCAAAGGTAGTAATGTAAGTCATCACATATTTTATAAAGAGTCTCCAGCTATTAGCTATTCAAACAGACAGCAAACAATACTGGAAGATATTCACAGTTCTGAATGGAGTTTCTCTTCATTATGAACGATAGCATGAAAAAGTACAGCAATGCTAAAATAATATCTGATACAAATACACTGATCTTAACAGTGAGATTGGAAATAAAATAGGTAGCTAATGTTCATGATGTCAGAAAAAATCTCCCTTTCAGCAAAGTGCAGGCTAATACAGACCTGGGCATTTTACAGCCTATGGGCCACATCCGGCCTGCAGATGGTCCCACTCTGGCCCATGGCATTGGTGGCAGGGAGTGGGCATCAGCAGTGTCAACTGCAGGGCAGCTTTGGAGTATAGGGCAATGTCAGCATTGGGGTGTCAGCGCAGCATTGGCAGAGGTGGGGCAGCAGCAATCCTCCACAATAGTCCCAGTTTCTCATCTGGCCCTTTCAGAAATTAATTGCCCATCCCTGGGCTGGTTGCTACAAAACTAATAAAGGTAGTCCATGGCATACAACCAGTAGTTTAACAATCATTCAAGGTTATGATGGCACGAAAGGCAGCTTTACAGTCTGTCAAGCACTTCCAGCCATCATAAAACATGACTTTGTGTTTGTGATGTATTTGTGATCTGGGTGCTTGGCAACATGTGCACATGCTCTGCGGTCATGTGATCATCATTTGCAATCTTCTCTGCCAGCTTTCCCAGAAGGACAATGGGGAAGCTGACAGGGAAGGTTGCAATCTGCTGCCACATGCCCAAGAATCCCCTCTCCTCCATGCGTGGCAGAGGAAGGGACAGAAATGCTTTGTTGAGCTGCATGATCCCCATCTCTCTAGCTCTGTGCATGAGTTCCCTTCTGTACACATAGGAGAGAGGAACCTGTGCACTGTAGTGGAGAAACAAAGTAGTAATCTTCGTGATCCCTGCCTCATTTCTCCAGCCCAGCACGAGTTTACTTCCATGCTTAAAGAGGAGCTATCTGCCCCTTTTCAGCAGGCAAATGTTTTGCTCTGTGTGCTCAACAAATGCAACAGGGAGAGCTGGGATTGAACTTACTGAGTGAAGCAGTCACATGGATGTCTTTCTTAATTACTTCACTCAGCAACTGAGTTCCAATTGTAGACATAAATTGAGAGGATAAGTTGTAATGGCTTTTCTCAGCCTGAATATTGTAAGGTGACCTGGAAGCACTTTAGGTTTATCCTTACCTTTTGGTAATCACTTTTAGATTTCAAGGCAGACTCCATTTGTTCTGGGGTGATTGTATAGATGGCAGACCGATATTGTGTCCCAACATCATTTCCCTGCCGCATCCCTAAAAATAAAAATAAAGGAAGGGATAGAATGTTTAGTTACAGAACTCCATTGTAGTTCAACAATAATAACAGTGGAATGCCAGAACTCCAGAGTAATGGATCCTGTAAGATATAAAAATACATGACTTAGAACTTCTTCTAGATTCTTCTAGGTCCCCTCCCCATGGACCCACTTCCTGCTTTGGGCTGAAACCTTGTGACTTCCAGTTGATACTATATCTCCTCCAGGGGTCACCTTGGTATGTTCACTCATACCTTTTTGTGTGAGAGGGTAGCTCTCATAACCTGTTATGTTTTTCTGGTGATTAAAGGGTAAAAATTCAAAAAGCAAAATAATTTCAATAGTTCAGCCACCTTTCTATGTAACATATAAACATATGACTAGAGCAGGGGTAGGCAACCTCGGCTCTTTTATGACTCATGGACTTCAACTCCCAGAATTCCTGAGTCAGATATGCTGACTCAGGAATTCTGGGAGTTGAAGTCCATGAGTCATAAAAGAGCCGAGGTTGCCTACCCCTGGACTAGAGTTTTCAGTCCTTTTTTTTCCTGTGGGAGGCAGATCAATCTCAAAGATAAACAAAATTAAAATTTATTACTAAAACAATAAAGCAAACCTGAAATAAAATCAGTTTTAAATACCTAAAATACAAATGTAAGGTTCTGAAGGAGACAAATTCAGAGCTGATTAGATCATGATTAGCCATTTGGTTAAAATTACAACAGAAAGTGCAATTCTGCAGTCAGATCACAAGCCGATAATCATCAACTTGAAATGTTATTGTTACATGACGATACTATCAAAAGAGATAGTGTTTGGCAGGAGAGCTGGCTCTTGGCCTCCCTATACAGTGGAGGCTGTGTGGCATCTTCCTAGAAGTGGATGCCATTTTGGAGCACCCACAATTCATTCCATCTGCTCCCAAAATGGTATCCACTTCTGGGATGGCCCCACACAGTCTCCACTGGGTAGGAAGATCACATAGTAGAGCAGCTGCTTCCCAAAGACCTACCAAAAAGATAAGTGACTGAGCCATGATGGAAGGGATGGGAAAGTGAGTGTGGAACCAGTATGTTGGGAAGCTCAAGACCTACAGAGACCTACTTACCCCTGTGAGGTGGAGCGAACTGAGAGTGAGTGACTGGCCCAAAGTCATCCAACCAGCTTTCATGCCTAAAGGAAGCCTAGATCTCATAAGTCTTCTGGTTTCTAGAATTTACCACTGCACCAAACTATTACAAGTAACCCGCAACTTATGACCACAATTGAGCCCAAAATTTCTGTTGTTAAGTGAGACATTTGTTAAGTGAGTTTCGCCCCATTTTACAACTTTTCTTACCAGTTAAGTGAATCACTGCAGATGATATGTTAGTAAGTTAGTATAGTTAACCCAATTGCTAAGTGAATCTGGCTTCCGCATTGACTTTGCTTGTGAGAAAGTCGCAAAAGGTGATCACATGACCCTGGGACACTACAACCATCATAAATATAAACCTGTTGCCAAGCATCTTAATTTTGATCACATGATCATAGGGATGCTGCAAAGGTCATAACTATGAAAAACAGTCATAGGTCACATTTTTCAGTGCCATTGTAACTTTGAACAGTCAGTACACGATCTGTTGTAAGTCAAGGACTACCTGTATATATAATAATCTTAAATCTAACACTCTTCAATACATGAAATACAAAAATGGATTTATTTTCCTAGAGCACAGAACACAAGATAATGCATGATTAGGCTGATTCCCCAAAATTCCTTGTAAGAACAGTAACATTTTTCAGAGAAATGATGGACATCCTTTCATTGGATGTGTTTAACTGCAGGCCAGATGGCCATCAGGTATTAATCTAAGAAGGGGATTAGACTTGATGGCCTCAGAGGACACTTCAACTTTATGACTCTATGATATATGAACTGCCATAAAAAGATAATGGTGGAACTATAGTCCGGTGATAGTTTCCTTGAGTCCTAACTTTCTTTTTTAAACACAAAATAATATAAACGTATCATAAGAAAGAAACAAAAGAAAGGGAGACCAACTATAAAGATAAGCTATCAAATTAGATTAGCTAGCAAATAGTACAAACTGATGTTTTATTTTTCACCAATTTATTAAAAATATTTCTGTAGTGCCTTTTGATCTTATAAGTCAGGGCTTTTCAACTTTTTCACCCATTGTACCACTTTTAGGATATGGCAACATCCGAGTACCACCAGTTGCCTAGCAAGGTGTCAAAAACTTGATGACCCCCCCCCAAAAAAGGAAAAAAGTGATGAAGTACAAGTAGTCCTCGACTTACAACAGTTCGCTTAGTGACTGTTCAAACTTACAATGGCATTGAAAAAAGTGCCCCCCAAGCCACAGCTGAGCAAGACACCTGCCTGCCTGCCCAGCGGTGCTCTTCCTCCTGTCTGAGGTTTTCATTATTGTGAGCATTTCTGTTGAGGATTGGCAGCTTGGGTGGGGTGGGGGGGTGTTTGGTTTTTATTCCCCCCTGCCCTGTCTGCTGGGTGGTTGCAGCAGGTTTTGGTCACTTCACATGACCCTGGGACATTGTGACCATCATAAATATGAATCAGTTGCCAAGCATCTGAATGTAAATCACAAGACCCTGGAGATGCTGCAATGTTCCAGCTGATTGGCGCTTCTTCTGGGCTCAGCAGAAGCACCAGGATCAGCGCCAAGCTCCAGTTGGAGCCTGTGCTGATCCTGGTGCTTCCACTCAGCCCTGTCAGCCCCGAAGAAGTGCTGATCCTGGCGCTTCTGCTGAGCCTTGACAGCCCTGCGGCTCCAGCCGTGTCTTACTTAGGCTTGTGCGGTGCTGCCACCGGTTCAGTTCATTCCCCTCACCCGCTACCACTTTTCTAGGATGGTCGCATACCACCTGCCAGGTGCCAATGTACACAGGTGGTACCCGTACCACTGGTTGAAAAGCCCTGTTATAAGTGACCACAAAATGCAAGTAGCCCTTGACTTACAACCACAGTTGAACCCAAAATTTCTGTTGCTAACCAAGACATTTGTTAAGTGAGTTTTGCCCCATTTTATGACCTTTATTATCACAGTTGCTAAGTGAATCATTGCAGTTGTTAAGTTAGTAATACGGTTGTTAAGTGAATCTGGCTTCCCCATTGACTTTGCTTGTCAGAAGGTTACAAAAGTTGATCACATGACCTTGGGACAGAGCAACAGTCATAAATATGAACCAGTTGCCAAGCATCTGAATTTTGATCACATGTTCACGAGGATGCTGCAAAGGTTGTAACTGTGAAAAACGATCATAAGTCACATTTTTAGTGCCATTGTAACTTTGAACAGTCACTAAATGAACTGTTGTAAGTTGAGGACTACCTGTAATAGGGTATCGTCAGCATACAGATACATTAGTATACTGCAAAGACACATGAAGAGCAGGTGACGGTCTTGGCTAGGATTGCCTTTGAACAGTTTCAGGTTGTGCATCAGTTGCTGGATTAGGAGTTTCTGCTCACCGTCACACAAGTCCAGTCACCTCTAGGCGTCCGGACTACTGTATTGTAATCTGCTCTATATGGGTTACCCTTGAACAGTATCTGGAACTTCACCTGGTACAAAATGCAATAGCACATGCAGTTATCTGTACCCCTAGAATGGCACATGGCTAGTTTGCTTCCAGGTCCAATTCAAGGTGTTTGACCTTTAAAGTCCTTCTTTAGACCTTTAAAGTCCTTCTTCATAGCATGGGACAGATTATTTAACGAACTACCTGTTCCAGATTACTTCTACCTGTTCCATCAGGTTTAGCAGCCTAGAATCATAGGGATAAACTTCAGATCCTCTCTGCTAATGACCTATATTTTGTGGGACCAAAAGAGGGGCCTTTTCTGCAATTGTGCTTGCACTATGGAACATCATTCCTCCCACTCCTGAGGTGAGACCTACCCTTCTTTTCAGAAGTCCCTTAAAACTTGATTATATAATAGGTTTGGGGGTCTTGTGGAAATGAGGATTAGAGAGGTGGCTTCATTGTGTATAACATCTATATTCTTTTTACCTTTTTAAAGCTTTTTTTAAATAATGGTAATATTTACATTTTAATTTTAAAGTGGTTTTGTAATTATTGTTTTTATGTTTTATCATACATAATCAAAATCTATAAGACGGGTGACCCTGGGACACTGCAATAAACATGAGTCAGTTGCCAAGCATCTGAATTTTTATCACATGATCATGGGGATGCTGCAACTGGAAGTGGTGCCATAGAAAATCCTGCCAAATGTGAAGATGCCAAAGGAGTACTGCTAGTGAAGTTCATGGAGTGTAGTTCGACCATCAATTCAGAGGTCTACTGTGAAACATTACAAAAACTCTGATGAGCCATCCATAACAAGCATTGGGGCATGCTGACTTCCAGTGTGGTGTTGGTTCACGATAATGCTCGCCCCCACACCGCTAGATGCACCCAAGAACCTTTGGAGCAATTCCGTTGGTATATTTTTGATTACACCCCTATAGCCCAGATTTGGCACCAACCGACTACTACTAAGGAATTTCAAACCTTGTAAGACATTATGACAAGTGCCTCAATTTGAATAGTGATTATGTCAAAAATAATGTAATGTTGTAGTTTTCTAATATATATAATAACATTTCTGTATTTGCGAGTGTCTGTCATTGATAACCAAACAGAGGTTTATTTCCAAATTGTTCTCATATGTCAAAATTGAACAGCCCTCTCTCAACAGAGGAGGGATATGACATCATTTACCTCCAATCTACAGCACAGTCCTTTCAGCAGTTCCAAGAAGGCTCCACGCCCTTTTGCACTACTCAGGTGACCCTGAGGACATAGATAAACCTCCAAGTGGCCTCAATGACTCTCCAAAAGAATGCAAAAGGCCAGCTGTCTGCAAGGAATATAACTCTTTCCATTTCCCACCATCCAGTCAGAGCTGAAGAAGCTTCCTTGGATAAGAAGAGAAACATCTTTGAAGAAAAACAAGAAACTCCAGTTGCCTCTTGAAAAAGCACCTTTGGGACAACCATGACCTAGATGACTGAGACTCTCCATAGACATTAAGGAGTTGACAGTATCAGTTTAACTTTGGGAGAAATTGTACCTGCTTGACAATACCCCTGATCTAAAAGCAAAATCTCTGAGATTCATTTAAAATGCTAGAATTAAAAGAGTCAACAACAGAGAGTGGGAAGGATCTCTCTCTACCTGGAGAGCCAATGCCTATTAACGCAGTGGTGGGATTCAAATATGTGAACAACTGGTTCTCTGTGTGGATGCCCTTTCTGGAAGTCCATTCTGGGCCTGGGCAACAAAAAATTAGCTACCAGTTCTGCCGAAGTGGTGCGAACCAACTGAATCCCACCACTGTATTAAGGGATGTTTGCATAATACATCGAGTCACATAATTAGACACCCATTATACTTAATACATTGTGAGAATCTTACCTATGTAGTTAATAATCAGAGTGTCATACAAATCCATAAAACTGGGCTGATCAAACCATGGTTCACTTAGACACAATGAGCTAGAGAGATGAATTGCTTTCCTTCAGTATGGCTTCCTCATGCACTCAATATTTTGTCTTACTTATGCACTGAATCATTCAACCCTGTCTAGATTACAGCATACTGAGGATTAAGACTTCTATAAAATTCATAGAAGTCTCTTATATTATCATTACGGCAAGTTATTACTGCATTACATTATGAGAAGGTAGAGGCTTTAGGTAATAGGGAAGAAAAACAGTCGTCTGAAAATGCTGTTTCAGGGAAAAAGGAGAAAGAGAAAATCAGATTTGACCTCTTGTAACTAATTAGACATGAAATCAAAGATTAAAAGCCTACTAATAATCCATGTAGCATTTACGCTTGAATTTTAATGCAGAATGTAAATCAAACTGACCAAAGGAATGCAGTGTTCACAAACTGCCATGAATAATGCATAAATAATGAAGGAGCTTATTTTGTACTGGATGTAGTCACTGTATCACATCCCTCCCCAATTCCCTGGTTAGCAAAAATGTGAGAGGCAGGTCAGATTATTCTAAAAACCTTCTGAAAACCAAAAACTGTGTTGCAGCTTATCGGTTACACTGGCTGAGTTTTATTTTATGGACTGCAGGCAACTATTTTATTTCATGCCTGAAATGACTAGACGTATAATGCCCAGAATCCAAAACCTGTCTTGGTAAAACAAACTTTGACCTTGTGTTCAGTATACAAAGTAATAATGTCACTTGCCTTATGTGACAAAATGTGCTGGAAATTGGGCAGATATAACAGCAACTTTTAATGGGCTTCACCTGGTGCAGAACATTTCCTAAAAAACGCTAGTGATTTAGTTTGACTGACTGTGCCATGCAGCGTGGAAGGGGCAACAGATGATGAATGATGACAGGACAGAATAGAGGAAATAAAATAATGAAAAAGATCCCGGACAAAGCACAACAAAGAAGGGAAGAGCAGTGTATCTGACACATAGATTGAGGAAATAATGGGGGACAAAAGTGCAGGTGAATTAGGAAGAAAGGAGAAAGAAGACATGTGGAAACAAAAACCTTACTGTACATGAGGCATATGGGGGTCTTCTTCTTCTGGGACTATACTATCTTTGGTACTAAATGGGGTTGCACTGCTCCAGGAAGACATGATGTGCAACTTGGGGATCCCAGAATGAGAAGGCCCCCAAATCCTGAGCTACTCAGTCTTACCAGGCTTCAGTTGAAGCCTGTTGTTCCCCATCCAGATCCCCATAGCCTTCAAGAATCAGGATAGAACATCAATAGCACTGCTTAATTCACCAGGGGCAGAGATGTATACGGGTATTCTTCACCTTCCAACCACAATTGAGCCCAAAATTTCTGTTTTATCACCTTTCTTGCCACAGTTGTTAAATGAATCACTGCATTGATAAGATAGTAACACGGTTGTTAAGTGAATCTGGCTTCCCCATTGACTTTGCTTGTCAGAAGGTTGCAAAAGTTGATCACATGACCATGGGACAGAGCAACAGTCATAAATATGAACCAGTTGCCAAGCATCTGAATTTTGATCACATGTTCACGAGGATGCTGCAAAGGTTGTAACTGTGAAAAACGATCATAAGTCACATTTTTAGTGCCATTGTAACTTTGAACAGTCACTAAATGAACTGTTGTAAGTTGAGGACTACCTGTAATAGGGTATCGTCAGCATACAGATACATTAGTATACTGCAAAGACACAGGAAGAGCAGGTGACGGTCTTGGCTAGGATTGCCTTTGAACAGTTTCAGGTTGTGCATCAGTTGCTGGATTAGGAGTTTCTGCTCACCGTCACACAAGTCCAGTCACCTCTAGGCGTCCGGACTACTGTATTGTAATCTGCTCTATATGGGTTACCCTTGAACAGTATCTGGAACTTCACCTGGTACAAAATGCAATAGCACATGCAGTTATCTGTACCCCTAGAATGGCACATGGCTAGTTTGCTTCCAGGTCCAATTCAAGGTGTTTGACCTTTAAAGTCCTTCTTTAGACCTTTAAAGTCCTTCTTCATAGCATGGGACAGATTATTTAACGAACTACCTGTTCCAGATTACTTCTACCTGTTCCATCAGGTTTAGCAGCCTAGAATCATAGGGATAAACTTCAGATCCTCTCTGCTAATGACCTATATTTTGTGGGACGAAAAGAGGGGCCTTTTTTGCAGTTCTGCCTACACTATGGAACATCATTCTTCCCACTCCTGAGATGAGATCTACCCTTCTTTTCAGAAGTCCCTTAAAACCTGATTATATAATAGGTTTGGGGGTCTTGTGGAAATGATTAGGATTAGGATAACATGAGGAAATGAGGATTGTGCATAACATCTACATTATTTTTACCTTTTTAAAGCTTTTTTTAAATAATGGTAATATTTACGTTTTAATTTTAGAGTGGTTTTGTAATTATTCTTTTTATGTTTTTATCATACATAATCAAATTCTATGAGGTGATAAATATGAATATAATAAGTAATATCAATGCTACAGGCAAAAGATAAAGAATTCAAAGGCTGGTTTCAAATATTAACACAAACTCTAGACCTGAATTACTAGAACATTCCCTAGATTACCTAATATACTGTAACTTACTTGTTAGTAGTAGTAGTAGTAGTAGTAGTAGTAGTAGTAGTAGACTTTATTGTCATTTCAACAATATACAGTACAGTACACAGTGAAACGAAATGTTTCCCCAGGACCAAGGTGCTACATCAGACGACATGAATCAAAAAACAAAAACAACCCCACAAACTACACATAACTCTAAACTAAAAACTTAAAAAAGTATTCATAGTTCCAGTTTCTTTGTATTAAGAATTCTAATGGCTTGTAGGAAGAAACTGTTACACAATCTGGATGTCCGAGACCGATGGCTTAACACAATCATGGTTCATATTAATGGTTGGGTTCCTACTATATGTTGAAAAAGTACAAATCAGTGTGCTCTGTTTAACCTGGCCTAGCATGCTGTTTGAATCTAGTTCATGGGTGTCAAACTCGCCACGTCACTGACGTGTTGTGACATATCGCGACTCTTTTTGCATTGCTGGCAATGGGGTGGGTGTAGCTTCAGTATGATGAAACCGGCCCACAGGCCGGCAGTTTGACACCCCTGGTCTAGTCCATCAGTAAAGTACAAGAGCTTCCCCAGTGGTCAATTTTTATGCACTTCGCTGCTGCTTCATCTTCTAGATCCAAATATCACTATATAAAATTGTTCTTTAGATTTTTACTTTGAAATACCATAGACATGGGACATGACTGATGATTAAGAACAATTTCTTTCTTACTGCTTATTCATTTTGTGAGATTTCTGGTAATAATAATAAGAATAAGAATAAGAATAAGAATAATAATAATAATAATAATAATAATAATAATAATAATAATAATGAAGAAGAAGAAGAAGAAGAAGAAGAAGAAGAAGAAGAAGAAGAAGAAGAAGAAGAAGAAGAAGAAGAAGAAGTTGTAAGGGACCTTGGAGGTCATCTAGTCCAACCCCCTGCTCAGGCAGGAAACCCTATACCATTTCAGACAAATGGCTGTCCAGTCTCTTCTTAAAAACTTCCAGTGTTGGAGCATTCACCACTTCTGGAGGCAGGTTGTTCCACTGGTTAATTGTTCTAACTGTCAGGAGGTTTCTCCTTAGTTCTAGGTTGCTTCTATCCTTGACTAGTTTCCATCCGTTGCTTCTTGTCCTGCTTTCAGGTGTTTTGGAGAATAGCTTGACTCCCTCTTCTTTGTGAAAGCCCCTGAGATATTGGAACACTGCTATCGTGTCACCCCTCACCCTTCTCTTCGTTAAACTGCACACACCCAATTCCAGCAACCGTTCCTTGTATGTTTTAGCCTCCAGTCCCCCAAACATCTTTGTTGCTCTTCTCTGTACTCTTTCTAGAGTCTCAACATCTTTTTTACATCGTGGTGACCAAAACTGGATGCAGTATTCCAGGTGTGGCCTTACCAAGGCATTGTAAAGTGGTATTAGTACTTCATGTAATCTTGATTCTATCCCTCTGTTAATGCAGCCTAGCACTGTGTTGGCTTTTTTGGCAGCTGCAGCACACTGCTGGCTCATATTTAAGTGACTGTCCACTAGGACTCCGAGATCCCTCTCACAGTTACTACTATTGAGCAAGGTACCACCTATACTATACCTATGCATTTGATTTTTCCTGCCTAAATGTAGAACCTTACTTTTTTCACCACTGAATTTCATTTTGTTAGATAGTGCCCAGTGTTCGAGTCTGTCCAGATCCTCCTGTATCTTAAGCCTATCTTCTGGAGTATTGGCTATTCCTGCCAGCTTGGTGTCGTCTGCAAATTTGATGAGTTCCCCATCTATCCCCTCATCCAAGTCGTTAATGAAGATATTGAAGAGCACTGGGCCCAGAACAGAGCCCTGGGGCACCCCACTACACACTTCCTTGCATGTAGATGCTTTGCTTATTTCCTTCTGTCCCAACACAATTCCCAACACAAATTCAAACATATATATTTGTGGGAACAACATAATCTACTGGCAAGAAAAAAATAGGGAATGGAATTAGAACTTACAACTCACTCCCCTATTAATTTTATAGATGCTTCTTTAGTCTCATTATAGAATCTATTTAAGGCCTTTAAATTTAACGTAGACTTGTTGAACAGGGGGTAAAAGGAAAGTCCTCTCCTCCCACTTCCCCACAAATAGTTGTCTTTTGAAAGAAAACCTTCATTATTTCTCCTGTCTCATGGATGTTGACTATAGGGTCAACATAGAGCAAGGGATGCTATTCCAGACAGAAGTCCTACTTGTAAGCCTCTCATAAGGCTCTACTTGTCTACTGTACAATTAGAACACAGTGCAGGGATATCTTTTATCTGATCCAGAACAGCTCCTTTATGGCTGAAGCAGAAAAGAATACAATACCATGTCAATAAGTCTTGGTAAATACAAAGTGTCATCCCAATAGCTGAATTTTCTTCACTTGTGCAAAGCAGCTCTGTTACTGAGGTCTGGGTTTCTTATATATCTTTTTCAAAGTTCTGAAGGAGTCATCTTGAACAATTTTGAAAAATCAGTACATTTTATGCAATGATCCTTTCTGTAATGACCCATTTGACATTATAAAAGTAGGGTTATCACAAAATGTGCAATGTTAGTTTAGGCTTGCTTTCACATTTGTATATGGGTACAGCTGTCCTCCTTCTCCAAGTAGACACATCTGCTCATTAGAAAAACAATGTAATTTCTAGTGTCTAATTCTAATTATTTGCAGATGATAGATTCCTTGTGCAGCCTCCATAAAAGGCACAGCTTTTCCCACTCAGTGACTAATAATCAGGGCCTTTAGGTAACATGAAACAAAGCAGTAAAGATCTGGTACAAATTTGTGTCCATTTTTGTGTATGTTGAATGAGGAATCTTCAGGTCCTCAGCCTTCTACTATTTGATATTAGCAATCTAAATAAAGCAGTTTCATGCACTTGACTTGGTTTACAAAATCCTGTAGTCTTCTATGGTGATAATTTATTACTACAGATGCCAAGGTCTGATTTATTACGATAGATTCCAAAGGGAGTCAAGCAGCTGAGAAATACCTATTCCGCCCTGACTCTCTTTTTTGCTTGTGGTCATGTGTCAAATGAAACTTTCTATTATTGGGGTAGGTACCAGAAGGTTTGAGCTGCATCCTATTTGGGTAGAAAATAAAAGCTCATCAAAAAGATATGCTCATGCTTGCTGCACTGGTGATCCTGACCCAAACTGAAACAGCAACAGCACAGCATGAAATGTTCCTACATAAAAATAAAGGACAGGCATTGCAAAGATAAGCACTTTGCAGAAAAGATATCAGGAAGGAAGAAAGGAAGGAAGTTCCAAAATGAACAGTGGGAAAGACAAAGGGAAAAAGTAGCAAAAAAGGCACTTTGCTTAAGTCCTTTGAGTCCTAAGTCCCTATTTCATTTCTCTATATTTTGGCTATCTTCTTAACATTTTACAGTGGGAGAAATTGCATTCCTCCCCCCATCAATGACAGCTTAATAAAGCATATCATATTATCATATATTTAAAAGCTCCCAAAAACTTTAGGATCAGTTACTGTATTTGATATTTTGAGAACACATCATGGATACTCTCATAAAACAGTTACTGAAGGAAGCTTGCATTTTCCCCAAATGGTTGCCATGACAGATATAGAATCGTACACCTGGAAGGGACTTTGGAGGTCTTCTAGTCCAACCCCATCCAAGGCAGAAGACCTTACTGCATTCTGGACAAGTGGCTCTCCAATCTTTTCTTGAAGACCTTCAGCAAAGGTCTTCACAAGGAATCTATCTTGCACCCACAACTATGGTAGGCAAGCTGTTCCATTGATTAATTATTCTTACTGAAGGAAGTTCTCCTTAGTACCAAATTAGATCTCTCTTTAATGTGTGTTGGTATGTGTACATTCTTATACATGCAATATATAGGTTTGCAATATAGTCAACAGAAAATAATCCTCTTTAAAAAGAATGATCCAAAATGCTGAAACTATATTTCTTTCTTATTCTTCAATATCCTATTTGAAAGAGGATGACTGGAGAAGTATTTCATTGAAAGATCATGACATATCTCAAGCTTCTGCAGGAGAAAGCTATCACACCCTCTTCTTTTCTTAAAGATGGGCCAGTAGTACCCTGTCAGTGACACCTATGGATTGGGCCTGCAAATCAAAGAATATTCAAATTGTTCTGAATGTAATCACCCAATTTGAATATTTGAATATTCCTTGAATATATCAGGAAGAACCATTGGAAAACAGGACTGTGGGATTAAGACCATTTACCTTTATATACTGTGGCAGAGTATAGCTGAAGGTTGTAGAGCTCTAATATCTATATCTATATCTATCTATCTATCTATCTATCTATCTATCTATCTATCTATCTATCTATCTATCTATCTATCTATCATCTATCTAATTATATTAATAACAGAAATCTATGAAGATCATTAGATGTTATGTTATTTCAAAATCTCTCAAGAGGTTTTCTGAGATTTTGCAGGAATTGAGCATATTCATATGAAACTGTGAAATGAAATATGTGAAGTAGAGCTGTGATGATCTAGTCCTGCCTTAGGCGTGAAAGCTGACTGGGTGACTTTGGCCTATCACTCTCTTTCAGCTCAACTCATCTCACATTGTTGTTGTTGAGGGAAAAATAGAGGAAGAAAGAGCATTAGGTATGTTATTTATGAAATAATAATAATAATAATAATAATAATAATAATAATAATAATAATAATAATAATAATAATTGTTATATTAAATCTTACACAATGTTGGAGATTTAGCCATAAATGTATGTTCATGCCATCATGAAATCATATGATAGTATTTACCTTCTCTTTCTAATGGCATATTACAGGCCGCCTGAAAGCACTGAGCAAAATACTGATTATAAGACCTGTCCACCACACTGTTATTCTACATGCATCATTTTATTATTATTTTTCTCAGCATAAAAGATACCACAAAAAAATGAAATAGACCAAAGTCATAAACATCGTAACTGAAATGATCAACTGTGTAGCTATGTAGAAATAAGACCTTTAATCTGAAAGGCGAGAGATTGCATTAAAGAAGAAGGTGTAAGAATCCAAAGGTGAGAAGAATTTCTATTGCCTTATAAGTCTCTCTGTGGGAATTTTCACAGCACAGACATCTATTGGAGGCAGGGGGGAGGACGGTGGCTTGTGAAATTCTAGTTCCTCATGCTTCGCATCTCATCAATAAATGCCTGCAATCATGCTCTTGAGCTGTGGTGTGATTTCAAGGTTCATCTCTTCCAAGCAGCTCAAACACTAATTATCCCAGCTGTAATTAGTAAGATAATTAAATACTGGCTCACTCATCACACTACCTTGTGTCGGGTCATGATTCTCCCAGAAGACCTTGAGCAGTTTCTCAAAGCTGATGGTTTCCGGCTGAAATACCACTCGCACAACTTCAGTATGGCCAGTTTTGCCTTCAATGAAATAATAAGAAACAAGAATATTAATCATTGAAACCAACCCAAGGAATGTATTTATTATTCCCTACTACGTTAAACAAGTAAAAATATGTGGAGAGAAAAAGACTGGCTATTAACGGTTGTAAGCCATGCCACTTTTTCTGGTAGTTTCAGAAATGGCAATGCTTCATTCCTTTGGGAAACTACACTTTTTTTTACTTCATTTTTTCCAGCTCTGCAAGGCATGGCAATAAAGTCATGGGTGACAAGTACGGCAGGGAGGAGATGGCAAGAGGCAGTTTCAGCACCTTATTGTTCTGGCTCTCTCCTTACTATTTAGGGAGTGGGTGGCTTCATTTTTGAAAGGAAAATAGACATGCTATATTTCTAGATTAATACATATTTTGCAGGTTTCTTCTAAACTAATAATATAGAGAAAAGGATTCTGCCAAATTTTTTCAGCAACATCTTCTCTATTTCTGAAAGTAGCATAAAAAAGTTAGTGGTGACAGGTATCTGAAGGTTGCCCATCTCTGTCAAGAGAAAATGACGCTGGAAACTAATCACACTACATGGGGGGGGGTGTTGAGCTGGGGAAAACTGCTAGGACATTTATAAGAATCATATATCATAGTTTGTGGGGGGAAACTACTTTAACAGTTTAATATTTGCCTTCATTATTATCAAAGTATTTCTCATTTTAACAACTGCTTGTTACAAAACTCAGATTATTTCAGCAAAGTTTCTTGTAACCTCTATTACTTTTAGCTTGGCCTCACTGTTCTCAGCTGTATCACCTCTGATTAAAGAAGTAGGGTATGAAAAGAAATGAAATTTTATCACACAGTAATATCATAAAACCTTTCATTACCATTGAATTTGGCCAAGGAAACCTGTATTACGTAATTCAAGGAAGCTATGAGCTATGCCATGCAGGGCCAACCAAGACGGACAGGTTTACATTCCAATTCCAAAGAAAGGCAGTGCCAAAGAATGTTCAAACTATCGCACCATTGCACTCATTTTACATGCTAACAACAATTCTATCAGAAATAGCATTACAATGTTATTTTTTAATTTATGACATTTGTTGTTGTTGTTAGTTGTGAAGACGTGTCTGACCCATCGCAACGCTATGGACAATGTTCCTCCAGGCCTTCCTGTCCTCTACCATCTTCTGGAGTCCATTTAAGCTCACACCTACTGCTTCAGTGACTCCATCCAGCCACCTCATTCTCTGTCGTCCCCTACTTCTCTTGCCCTCAACCTTTCCCAGCATTAGGCTCTTCTCCAGTGAGTCCTTCCTTCTCATAAGGTAAGCAAAGTATTTGAGTTTTAGCTTCAGGATCTGGCTTTCAAAAGAGCAGTCAGGGTTGATGTCCTCTAGGACTGACCGGTTTGATCGCCTTGCAGTCCAAGGGACTCGCAGGAGTCTTCTCCAGCACCATAGTTCAAAGGCTTCAATTCTTTGGCGCTCAGCCTTTCTTATGGTCCAACTTTCACAGCCATACATTGCAACTGGGAAGACCATAGCCTTGACTATACGCACTTTTGTTGGCAGGGTGATGTCTCTGCTTTTTAGTGTGCTGTCTAGATTTGCCATGGCTTTCCTCCCCAGGAGCAAGCGTCTTTTAATTTCTTGGATGCAGTCCCCATCTGCGGTGATCTTGGATCCCAGGAAAATAAAATCTGTCACTACCTCCATTTCTTCCCCATCTATTTGCCAGGAATTGAGAGGGCCGGATGCCATGATCTTGGTTTTCTTAATGTTAAGTTTCAACCCATGTTTTACATTCTCCTTCTTTACCAGCAACAAGAGGCTCTTTAGTTCCTCTTCACTTTCTGCCATTAGAGTGGTATCATCTGCATATCTTAGGTTGTTGATATTTCTCCTGGCAATCTTAATTCCAACTTTCGATTCATCTAGCCCTGCCTTTCTCATGATGTGCTCTGCATATAAGTTAAACAGGCAGGGCGACAGTATACAGCCTTGCTGGACTCCTTTCCCAATTTTGAACCTATCAGTGGTTCCGTGTCCAGTTCTCACTGTTGCTTCTTGACCCGCATATAGGTTTCTCAAGAGAGAAATAAGATGGTCTGGTACTCCCATCTCTTTAAGAACTTGCCACGGTTTGTTGTGATCCACACAATCAAAGGCTTTAGCATAGTCAATAAAGCAGAAGTAGATGTTTTTCTGGAACTCCCTAGCTTTCTCCATGATCCAGCGTATGTTGGCAATTTGATCCCTAGTTCCTCTGCCTCTTCAAAATCCTGCCTGTACTTCTGGTAGTTTTCAATCAACATACTGCTGGAGTCTAGCTTGTAGGATTTTAAGCATAACTTTATAGCATGTGAAATGAATGCAATGGTGCGATAGTTTGTACATTCTTTGGCACTACCTTTCTTTGGAATTGGAATGTAAACTGATCTTTTCCAATCCTGTGGCCACTGTTGAGTTTTCCAAATTTACTGGCAAATTGAGTGTAGCGCTTTTACTGCATCGTCTTTTAAGATTTTGAATCTTAAAAGACGATGGGAAGGGGGGATTTTTAAAGGAAAATTGTATTTTAAAACTTTTCAATAAAAAAAAAAGATTTTGAATAGCTCAGCTGTAATACTGTCACCTCCACTTGCTTTGTTGTTGCTCAGCTTTCCTAAGGCCCACTTCACTTCACATTCTAGGATGTCTGGCTCGAGGTCAGTGACCACCTCATCGTGGTTATCAGGGACGTTAAGCTCGTTCTTGTATAGTTCTTCTGTGTAATTTTGCCACCTCTTCTTAATCTCTTCTACCTCTGTCAGGTCCCTGCCATTTTGGTCCTTTATCATGCCTATTTTTGCATGAAACATTCCCTTCATCTCCAATTTTCTTGAAGAGATCTCTAGTTCTCCCTATTCTATTGTTTTCTTCTATTTCTTTGCACTGTTCATTTAAGAAGGTATTCTTGTCTCTTCTAGCTATTCTCTGGAATTCTGCATTCAATTGGGCATATCTTTCTTTTTCTCCCTTGCCTTTCGCTTCCCTCCTTTCCTCAGCTATTTGCAAAGCTTCCTCAGACAGCCATTTTGCTTTCTTGCATTTCTTTTTCTTTGGGATGGTTTTAGTTGCTACCTCTTGTACAATGTTGCGAACCTCCGTCCATAGTTCTTCAGGCACTCTGTCTATCAGATCTAATTCCTTAAATCTGTTTGTCACCTCTACTGTATATTCAACAGGGATATGATTTAATTCATACCTGAGTGGCCTAATGCTTTTCCCTACTTTCTTCAGTTTAAGCCTAAATTTTGCAACTAGAAGCTCATGGTCTGAGCCACAGTCAGCTCCTGGTCTTGTTTTTATTGACTGTATAGAGCTTCTCCATCTTTGGCTGCAGAGCACATAGTCAATCTGATTTCTGTGTTGACCGTCTGGTGATGTCCATGTGTAGAGCCGTCTCTTGGGTTGTTGGAAAAGAATGTTTGCTATGACCATCGTATTCTCTTGAGAAAATTCTATCAGCCTGTGCCCTGCTTCATTTTGTACTCCAAGGTCAAACTTGCCTGTTATTCCGATTATCTTTTGGCTTCCTACTTTAGCATTCCAATCCCCCATGGTGATAAGGACATCATTTTTGGTGTTAGTTCTATAAGGTGCTGTAGGGCTTCATAGAACCGGTCAATTTCATCCTCTTCAGCACCTGTGGTTGGGGCATAGACCTGGACTACTGTTGATATTGAATGGTTTGCCTTGGATTCGAACTGAGATTATTCTGTCATTTTGGGGATTGTATCCCAGTATTGCTTTTCCTACTCTTTTATTGACTATGAAGGCTACTCCATTTCTTCTGAGGGATTCTGGCCCGCAGTAATATACCTGATGGTCATCTGAATTAAATTCACCCATTTCTGTTCATTTTAGTTCACTGATTCCTAAGATGTCGATGTTCAGTCTTGTCTTCTCTTGTTTGACCACATCCAGCTTTCCTTGATTCATGGATCTTACATTCCAGGTTCCTATGGAGAAAAAAATCTTTACAGCATCGGACTTTCCTTTCACCACCAGATATATCCAGAGTGGAGCGTCCTTTTGGATTTGGCCCAGTTGCTTCATTCTTTCTGGCACTACTAATACTAGCCCTCTGCTCTTCCCCAGTAGCATATTGGACGCCTTCCGACCTGAGGGGCTCATCTTCCAGCGTCATATCTTTTTGCCTTTTGGTACTGTCCATGGGGTTTCATGGCAAAGATACTGGAGTGGGTTGCCATTTCCTTCTCCAGTGGATCACGTTTTGTCAGAACTCTCTGCTATGACCTGTCCGTCTTGGTTGGCCCTGCATGGCACAGCTCACAACTTCATTGAATTATGCAAGCCCGTTCGCCATAACAAGGCAGTAATTCATAAAGGGGTCTGATGGAATAACACTGATACTGTATAAACTGCAAATGAAGTAATACAGGTTTCCTTGGCCAAATTCAATGGTAATGAAAGATAGAGGAAAATGGTGTTTAGAGGATGCATTAAACAGAGGATTGTGGTAACATCCAAGTGCATTGTATAACAGTGTTTCCCACCATCCAATAAAATAAATGAAGCAGGACTCTTGCTAAATAAAACCTTCATCTGGAAAACACCTTTGGAGTATTTGATAAAGCAATCACTGAGCATAATAAAATTATTTCTGAAATGCTGCAGAACATCTTATTGTTGATAAGCACACCAATGTTTTTGTGTTAAATGTAACTTTTAGCATAAAAAGAGAAATAAACGCTATCCACCAAGTAGTGATAGTCTAAATGTGGAGCAGGGAAGCAAAACAAAAATATTCAATTAATGTTGTGACAAAACGCTAGATTGTAGAAAAATGTAGCATGTCTTTTGCCTTTAAGATGAGGAAAATGAATGTAATAATTGTTTACACTGCTAGCACAGTGGTGGGAATGTGCATAAAAATGTGGTCATAACCAGGGGTTCTATTTAAGTGACATCCATTTCCTTTTTCAGCAATGTTTGAGTTAAAGGACAGATTACGGACAGGCCATCACTACAGAAAAACTATCTATGTGATTGCTAAGAGTAAACATAAGACATTATCAATGGCACATTATCAACAAATCAGAAAATCCATACTCAATTACCGTTTATTTTTATGTCATAATTTACTTATTTTAAAAGGCTATAGAGCAGAACATATCTGCCTAAATTTGGAAGAGTCGGGCTTGCTGGAATTTCTCCTCCCAACAATTTAGGTGGAAATTCCCTCCTGAATTAACACTCTCAGTTTTTCTCTTAGTTTTTTTCACCCACTTATCTCTTTTTTCAGCTTAGTTCTGGCCTTCCAGTTCCTATTTGAGCCCCTACTTAAAATATATCTTTAACTTCACACCTAATATATAGTATCCTTAGTCTATATATTTAAATAAGAGAAAGAAATTTTTCAATTTGCCAGTGGTTGCTTCTATGCTAAATATCAGAAGGCTTCCTAAAATAGAGAAGAACTGACCCAGTGACATAACTTCTACACAAAGTAATAATTATATCAGCATAACCATGCATACATATCACTTTCATGTGCAGATAACATGCAAACTTATCAGTGTGATGCTTATCATACATCTTACTATAGATCAGTACAAAAAGTATGGCCAGAGAGCAGTTTGTGATTTGCCAGTATCTTTTGAAGTTAAATGCTTAGTCTTTGGCATCTAAGGGTGTTTGTGGAGCTTTTAGGGGCAAAATGAATGCTTTAGGCTTTATATTTTTATTTTTTTTTAATTTTAATTCC
The DNA here is from genome assembly GCF_947247035.1 of Vipera ursinii. NCBI lineage: Eukaryota > Metazoa > Chordata > Lepidosauria > Squamata > Viperidae > Vipera > Vipera ursinii. Next base: position 331,143,722 of record NC_139512.1, read on the forward strand.
ATTGATATCCCGCCCTTCTCCGAAGACTCAGGGCGGCTTACAAGCTTAGCCACTGAAAGCACCTATTTCACAATTAACAATTTGGGGCTCTCCTCCAAACATGGTCTGTCAAATCCCCAAACCAATATTGGTTTTCCTACATATGTGCTTTTGTTTGGGGCCTACCATTCTGCTGGGAAGGGGGATGTGCTTTCGCTTGGGATAACTTTCGCTTTTTACTCTCCCGCCTCTATCCACTTCAGAGAAGAATGTGTCTCCCTTATCAGGAAGACAGTTACGAAGAAACGAAACTGGAGAAGACCTTGAGATGTGCGCCAAGACACATCTTGTTGATTGTATTGTTTATGTCATGTCTTGTTTTTTATATGTATTTTTTTGTTTAAATATATGTTTATATAAAAGCAATAAAAACATTTTTTTTTAAAAAAGAGATGTGCGCCAACTGTACCAATTACCAAAACATCGTGCCGCCTGTGGATTGGCTGGATTTCAAATGGACGTTATGACTTTGATGGGAGGAGGAAGATTGCTAGTTTAACTATACCGTTTAAGCAGGATTTTCCGCAGATCTCGCCTTGACTTCCCTATTGTCATTAACCCCTAATAAAAGTACCTTTTGAGACAATGCCTGTTTCAAGAGTTCTGCTTTCTTGGATGGCTAGTTGAGGTGGGTCTTTACATGATCCCTTGTCTTAACTCACTTTTGAACTGTGGACATTTCTCATGTTCCTCAAAAAAGAAAAAGCTGCATAAAAATCAATAGCTGCATGAAAAAACTGACCTATATTAAGGTGGATCTCCAACAGAATATAGCAATGTGGAATTTTCCTCTTTAGAGTTCTAGCTAGTCATGCCCTCTTCCAAGATATTCTACCATATTCCAATTTAACTTCTTCTACACTCCATTGTCAATAAATTGATCAGGATTTTATGATTGCAGAAAATGCTTCCTTTTTTCTTATTTATTTAATTTATATGCTGCTGGTCTCACTCTCCAAAACGACTTTGGTTGGCTTCCCTCATAATTATGTATAAATTATATAAATTACTTATATGTATTTTTTTCAAAACATATCTGTACTTTTCAAGTCCTTACCCTGTTGCAGATCTATCATGCATGTTTGGCTACATAAGGTTCATCAATCAGAAAGTGAATTTGTATTACTTCATAGGATCAAAGTTATCATAAATCAAAGCACTCATTAATATGTACAAAGATAAAGTGTAGTCCTATTTTTTTCCTGCGAGATTTCCTGCTCACTGAGGACTAGAACCTTATCAAGAATATAAATGAAAAAACGTATCTTATATCTTTTCCCCTCAAAGATTGTTAATCACTAGCAAATGATCAAACAGCAATTTCTGTATTTCTGTTGGGACTCAACCCAAATTTAAACTTCCAAGTTTAACAGATAAAATACTGTACACATCAATCATTAGCCTTTAAATAAATCTTTTCAGGGTTTTTTGTGACAAACCTTTTAGAAGTCATTAATTCCCATCCCTTTCTTAATGAATTGCTATGCTCATATTTAACTTCAGGAATCCACATAAAATAAATTATTACTGATGATTAATTATGCTGTAAGGGACCAATAAGACTAAGTTAGTTTTGAACCACACAGGGAATTAATTAAATCTGGTTTTGGTAAGCAGTTTGCTATTTACCTGCCCATTTTCTAGAATAGAAGATTGCTTCCCACACTCTGCTATAAACTTATCTTTTCGTGAACACAAGGCAGAAGGACAACATCCTCAATCATGATTTGTTTGTCTCTTTGGAATTCCATATTCACTATATTTTCAGATTCACTTTTTGGAAAGGTTCTAAACTAGAAACATTGCTAGGTGTGAATTTAATTCACACCAAAATTGCCTTCATCCATATTAATTTTCTCTCTTGCGATCAAGGCCACTAGTCATTGGGGGAGAAAAGGAAATTAAATGCTCATGGGGAAACAGCTGCTCTTATTTTTGAAGTGCAAAGTATACAATGGTATAGGGAAAAGAACTAGAGAAAGGTCTGCTTCTGCATCTGTTCATCAAAATGATGGGTTTTGTTATTGTTTTGTTTAAAACAAGGCAGCAAAAATGCTTTGAACCAAACCTTTGAGACTTAGGCAACCAATCATGCAGGATATGTGAGCTAATTGACAATCAACGGGTGGCAACACTCATCACTGCAGTGGTGATGAGGAGAATGATATGTTGGTCCCTTGCCAAAGGGTTTTCTTAGAACAGGAAGCCTTTCCTACGTGTTCATTTGGTCACTAATACGAGGGCAATTTGGAAATAAACCTCCATTTGGTTATCAATGACAGACACTCGCAGATACAGAACTTTTATTATACACATTAGAAAACATTACATTACTTTTCAACATAATCGCTATTCAAATTGAGACACTTGTCATAATGTCTTACAAGGTCTGAAATTCCTTAGTAGTAGTCGCTCATCGCCAAATCTGAGCTATGCGGGAGGGAAGGCAGCATGCCCCGAAGCTTGTTATGGATGGCTCATCTGAGTTTTTGTAACATTTACAGTAGACTTCTGAATTGATGGTTGAACCATGCTTCATGAACTTCACTAGCAGTACTCCTTTAGCATCAACACATTTGGTGGAATTTTCTATGGCACCACTTCCGGTGTGATGTTGGTTCATGATAATGCTCATCCGCACACCGCTAGATGTGCCCAAGAACTTTTAAAGCAGTTCCGTTGGGGTTTTGGATCACATACCTCCATAGCCCAGATTTGGCGATGAGCGACTACTACTAAGGGATTTCAAACCTTGTATATTCCACCTTTCCTGCAGAAATCAAGATGACTCACATCCCTTCTTTTTAATTCCAAAACAGCAACCTTATATTGGGCTGAGAGATAGGTAAAGGTAAAGGTTCCCCCGCACATGCGTGCTAGTCGTTTCCGACTCTAGGGGCCGGTGCTCATCTCCGTTTCAAAGCCGAAGAGCCAGCGCTTGTCCGAGGACATCTCCGTGGTCATGTGGCTGGCATGACTAGACGCCAAAGGCGCACGGAACGCTGTTACCTTCCCACCGCAGTGGTCCCTATTTTTCTACTTGCATTTTTACGTGCTTTCGAACTGCTAGGTTGGCAGAAGCTGGGATGAGTAACAGGCGCTCACTCTGCTACGCGGCACTCGGGATTCGACCCGCCAAACTGCCGACCTTCTGATCGACAAGCTCAGCGTCCTAACCCAATTTACCCAGGCAATACTATGGTAGTCTGGAAACCAGTTTGGTGGAGCAGTTAAAGCTAGAAACTGGGAGACTGGGAGTTCTAGTTTTGCCTACACAAAGCCACTTGGGTGATCTGAGACTAGTCACTTTCTCTCAGCCTTAGGAAGGAGGCAATGGCAAACCAATTCTGAAACATCTTGCCAAGAAGATTGCAGCCTCTGAGAATTGGTCATGACTGGATAGGGGGGGGGGGGAAAGGGGTAGATTAAAACCTGGGTTTCCTCATTGATGCAATCATTGTATCCCATTAGTTCTTAGAGTGTAACTTTGAAAATAGAACATTATGGATGCGAAAAATCAAATAGTATTCTTCGAATAGAATGAAATGCAAAGTTAGTGAGGAACTTTGTCCATTGTTCTGAAGTTCAGGGCATAAAATGTTGGATTCAAATTATAGGAAAGCAAATTCCAATTGAATGTGAAAATTCCTGTACAAGATAGGGCTTAGACTCAAAGGGCTAAGTATCCCTTTCTAACTTCATATGAGATATGTTTCTATTACAGGTAAGACAATATAAAAGGCACATCTGGTCCAATTTAAATCATTATACAGTAGGAAGAAAAGGGTTGCAGGATGCAAACAAGACTGCAAAACCTGAGACAAAAGCAAAGGGATACAATAATTAATAGGTAATCCATTGCCCTTTGAGCGTATCTCCACAGTTCAATGAATTGGGGATGATTAACTTACTGAGATGTATTGAATGAGTACCATCCACACTTAAGGATCATATTATATTAAAAATGATATGATCATATCATATTAAAAAAACAGCTGCTGCTATGAAATACATTCATATAGGTATTAGTTAGGTTACCAACTAAAATGGATTTATTTAAGAAGAGACTGGTATAAATACAATGATTATCCTTGCTCATTGTTCACACTTTCTCACAGTTAATACTCACTTTGAAGTTCTACAATAAAAGCAATAGCCATATTTACAGATTTGTTAATATTTCAACTTCAGGAATTATCCAGGCAGCATGGCACTTATTGAAAAGTCATGTGGAGTAATATTTAAAATGTGAATTTTAAATTAATTCTTTATTTAATATATGGATCTTAGTCCAAACTGAAATTCAATTTTAAAGCCAGTTTCTTTAATTTTCAGACCAATATACGATTAATAAAATCTACAGTTGTATGTTTATTAATTTATGTATTAGTCAGCTAATCCTCTGGGGAGAAAATGTGCAGGCAAATATGCATATCATATTGCAAAAAACAGTAATGAATGAGCCTTTATCTTAGCTAGATCATGCAATTGTTTTGTTAGAACTTGAAATACATATGGCGAAAGGGTTAGCATCTGAGTTTGTTGTGGTGTGTCAGCCTTCTATAACTTTTAATATTTCCTGGTTCTGCTTAGATCTATAAACAGGTGAAGTTCTTGAGACAGATAAAACCTATGCTAACCTACCAAAGTCTGAAACCAAAAGATGGCTCTTTGTTTGCCTATGATCATTTTATATACAAATGAGAGATTAGACACAAACATGTAAGATTGATGCAATGCATTCTGTTCAGTTCAGAAAGTTCAGTTGTATATATTTTATGGAAATGTGACATTTAGAACAGAATCATTGGAAGGCTTTTCGGCCACAATTAACTATCCTAAACCAACTGGGAAATCGGATACAAAGAAATAAAATGTATAGGTAATGATTTTTGTTTGTTATGATGAAATGGGCAGCAAACAAATTTGATATAAATAAATAAATTGCTTGTTGACTTATGCTTTATTCTGTACTATGACCAGTAGTACTACTACTAGTATTATTCTGTACTACTTACATAAGCCAGAGAAACATGACTGGATGGAACTGTTCCAATATCTGACCAGGCTTGGCAATATATGCCCAGTAGTAAGTCCCTTGCCCACCACCTAACATCTTGAATAAGATACTGCTTTCCATGGCAGTTAATGTGGTGACATCTCCTTACACTTGAGCCAGAGCTCAACTTGCCTTATTGTCTTGAAAATGAATTCTATCTTGCTAGACTTCCCTCAGTTTATGAAGGGGAACTGAAAGTTAACAAAACAAGCTCATGCCATACATAAACATGGCAAATAATGTTGGCATATTGAGGTTTTTTAAATTATGTTTCATGAAATAAAATAAAATGTAAAAGAACAGGTTTACTTATTGTTGTGTAGTGGGTTCTGAAGAGTAGGAATGATGCCAGGCAGATGAGTACAGTCAAACAGCTCTTTATTTGGTGACCATAACTGTACTGTGGGGTTAGGGGGTATTTGCACTCTTTATATACCTTTCTGAGTACACAGCCAACCAATCAGTTTGAACCTAAATCTCCCGCCATAATTGACTCCCGCCAAAACGGTTACAGTTCAAATGCATACTGGTAGTGACTGTTATACAAGTGCTTAGGTGTTTCTTTAAGCCTTAATACACAACACCCCTTCCCCTTTTAAGGATTAAACAATATAACTTATGCAAAACATATTTACATTTCCACTTCCACATTCCGGACTAAATGTGAAGGATTGACCCCCCTCAAGGTTATATACAGCAAACCTTTATGTAAGGATTTTCTCACTCCAACCTCCACTATTGTTTATGAGTGACTGACCCCACTCTAGGTAGCATGAGTGATTAACCTCACTCCAGGTAGTAACTTTTAAACAAGGTGAGAGTTGCTCATACTGACTCTTGCAACCCAATGTCGATGTCACTTGCGATGTACCATTAATGGTACACACTGACCCCCAGATATAGATTAAACGTAAAGGTAAAGGTTCCCCCGCACATGCGTGCTAGTCGTTTCCAAATTATGCAAATTCAGTCACAAGACATAAGATTTATAACATAAAGCAATCAATTTAGGTATATGATCATGATGGGACAAAAAGTGTGTGTGTGTGTTATAAAAGAGAAAAAAGATTTGAAAAAAGAAAGGAATCTCAGGAAAGAAAAAAGCGAAAGTGCAAGATAGAAAGAGTAAAAGAAAGAAAAACAGAAAAAGAATTATTTCCTATTTTTTTAGTATAAAGGTAAAGGTAAAGGTAAAGGTAAAGGTTCCCCCGCACATGTGTGCTAGTCGTTTCCAACTCTAGGGGCCAGTGCTCATCTCCGTTTCAAAGCCGAAGAGCCAGCGCTTGTCCGAGGACATCTCCGTGGTCATGTGGCCGGCATGACTGGACGCCAAAGGCGCACGGAACGCTGTTACCTTCCCACCATAGTGGTCCCTATTTTTCTACTTGCATTTTTACGTGCTTTCGAACTGCTAGGTTGGCAGAAGCTGGGACAAGTAACAGGCGCTCACTCTGTTACGCAGCACTCGGGATTCGACCCGCCAAACTGCCGACCTTCTGATCAACAAGCTCAGCATCCTAACCCACTGAGCCACCGTGTCCCACTAGATATAGATTAGGCGGACTCAATTTTACAGAAATTACAATAACAAAACGCGTGCCCAATGAAGACCATGACAACTTCTTCCTCTTAGTTGACCACATAGTCAGCGAGGTAAGCGGGTGGCCTATGAGGCCGAGATGAACGCCTTATGGGTTCTCTCCCCTGTTGGTCTAACAATTTGCTAGGCGTGCCCTGGAAGTCCAAGTTCTCCTGAACTGGAGAGTCAGTAGGGAAGCTCTGGCTGACCGTTTCTGGTAGGCCCACCCCAGAGTCAGACCCTGTGGCAGAGTTAGCACAGCGGTCATTGAAGGTTTGTTGATCCGCATGAGCAGGAGTCTCCTGCTGCAGTTCTGTGTTATTGTGGTCCTCCTCAGATGCGAACTCGGTTGTTTGTTGGTGGCTCTAGTAGGGAGGATGTGAGCTAGCTTGTCTGCCAGCTTGAGCATTCAGTGAGGGGTCATTTACCCCGAGGTCGCTTGGTGACCCTTCTGGAACTCTTTTTCGTAACTGGTCTATATGCCGTCTAAACTGTCGACCCCCCTCCACCCCTACTAAGATAGGGGCCCGGTTTTGTCAAAACCCCCCCGTAATCCATAAATGTCCCGGACTGTAGTTACTGGCCCAAACCAAGTCACCCGGTTGTAGTCCCCTTGGGGGTTTGGGTTGAGCAGCCTCAGAAGCCACTCTGTTGGGGTGGAGTCTGTCCAGTTTGGTGATAAGGCGTCTGCCCCAACGGAGCTCCGCAGGACTCTTTCCAGTGGCTGTACATGGTGTGGAGTGTTAACACAATAAGAAGTCTGCTAACCTGTGATGCCAGTTACCAACGATGATGCGCCTGAGTGCGTCTTTGGTTGTTCTCACCATCCTTTCTGCTTGACCGTGAGACGACGGGTGGAAGGGCACGGATGTGGCGTGTCTAATCATGTTTGCTCTTAAGAAGGCCTGAAAATCAGCAGCAGTAAATTGAGTCCCATTATCTGATACCAAAACATCAGGAAGCCCATGAGTGGCAAAAAGTTTCCTTAGCTCTTGTATTGTTCTGGCAGTGGTCATGTTTGGGACTGGCACCACCTCTAGCCAATTTGACTGGCTATCCACCACTATTAAGAAAAGCTGTCCTTGGAATGGACCAGTGTAGTCCATGTGGACCCTGGACCAGGGTGTGTGTGTTGCCTCCCATTTGTGGACAGGCACTTGGGGCATCTCAGGTCTGGACCTTTGGCAAGTGTAGCATCCGTGTACCTGCTGTTCCACTGCCTTATCTAACCCTGGCCACCATAGGTAGCTCCTTGCTAGCGCCTTCATGCGAACTATGCCAGGGTGCCCCTCATGTAGTGACTGCAGAACTCTATCTCTCAATGTTGAGTGTATAATGACCCTACTACCCCACAATAGGCATCCTTTATGAACAGATAATTCATGTCTCCTAAGAAAATAAGCTTGGAATTCCGGGCCTGGACTTCTATCCTGCCACCCTGTGAAAACCCAAGACAGAACTTTGCTTAGAATTTTATCTGAGATTGTCTCAGTGGCTATGCCCCCTGCATGGAGAGGGAATTCAGGTAGCTCTTGGATTGCCAGTATCTGTGCAGCAGGGGACAGATCTGGCTCGATGTTTGCTAGGGGTAGCCTACTGAGACCATCAGCATGGCCCATTTCTTTCCCTGGTTTGTGAATCATTTTAAAACTGTAAGCCGATAAGAATATGGACCACCTGAGCATCCTTGGAGAGAGTATGTGGGGGGTTTGTTTGTCGGTGGTGAATAAGCCTAATAGAGGCTTATGGTCCATAAACACTGTGAATTTCCTACCATACAGATAGTCATGGAACTTCTTGACCCCAGCCACTATTGCCAGGGCTTCCTTGTCTATCTGTGCATAGTTCCTCTCTGCCCCTGATAATGGCTATGGGAACTTGTTCGCCATGTTCCTCCAGATGGCTTAACACTGCTCCCACTCCATAAGGTGAAGCATCGCAAGCAATGCAGATGGGCTTCGTTTCAATGTAATGGGTAACTGTGGATTTGTTAGATAATAGGGCCTTAAGGTCCTGGAAGCTTTTTCATTGACATTGGTCCATTTCCAAGTGGCTTTTTTATCAAGAAGCCTATGCAAGGGTTCAACTATGGCAGCTTTGTGAGGTAGGAACGAATGGTAGAAATTTAATAATCCCAGAAAAGCTTGCAGTTCAGCTTTGTTTTTGGGAGTGGGGGCCATCTTAATTGCCTTCACTTTTGATTCTGCAGGGTGAATCCCACTGGCATCGATTCTGAACCCCAAAAATTCTGTATATGCAACCCCTATACTGCATTTGTCCCTTTTTAGCTTGAGACCTGCAGTACGAAGCCTATTTAAAACTGTCCTAAGTCTGTCTGCTAGCACTTCCTCTGTTTCTCCTACAATGAGGACATCGTCAAAATAAGTGCAAACCCCTTGGATGCCTTTAGGTGTTCGCTCCATTACCTCCTGAATAATCCCAGGTGCCACACTTATGCCGAATTGCAGGCAGTTGATTCTGAAGTTACAATTGAGTTACAATTGTTTGGGTTGCTGCTGTATCCATGCCTGCACGAGATCTAGTTTAGCAAAGATGGCACCGCCTTGGAGGGAAGCGAGAATGTGGCTGACCGTGGGGACCGGGTAAGTGTACTGGTTGAGGGCCTTATTTAGGGTGCACTTATAATCTGCACAGATACGGATTTCCCCATTAGCTTTCAGGGGGGTGACAATTGGGGTCTCCCACTCCCCCCTTCTACCGGCTGCAGGACCCCCTGTTCAACTAATTTGTCTAGTTCTCTTTCGATTTTATGTTTGAGTGTGAAGGGAATCTCCTGGGTTTAATTCTAATGGGTAAGATGCTGGGATTTAATTTAAATGAAATGGGGGGCCTGTATACCTTCCCAGCTTATTATCGAAAATGTCTGCAAACTCTTTGCAGACAGATTCGATGTTGTTTCCCTGTGTTCTATGGATGCCTGAAATTACA